>NW_027466501.1:5112500-5727500 GCF_050575085.1 Anarhichas minor
GACTGAGGGAAGTAAAGAATAAACATAATAAGAAATAATAATAACTTGGGGACTACATTGGATTATAACTGGAGGAGAAAGCTTCAGGTGGCTGGTACGCTCCCTGATTCTGGTATATTGCTCAGAAGCAGAGAGTCTGGGAGTGCCGCTGGATTAGAAAAATCAAAAGACAAAGGGGACAGAAAAGGCTGTGCATGAGACACATGGAGAACACGACGGTCACAGAGGCTCAGTCCACTGTTCTCTGGATGCACACCTGCTGCCTGGTAACTGAGCAGCAAGAACAAAGGAAAAAATCGAGAGCTTATGGTTTTGCTTTTAATACGGACGATGTAATAAAGCTTGTGCCACCACTAACATGTATTTACAGCCCACCCTCTACAATCACGCCAGCCTCTCTTGACTAAATAATAATAATCAGAATAATAATAACAGGGAGTACATCAACACCCACGCTGTGTCGTATGGAGACATGCAGCCCGTTTCCACGCGGCGCCCAAAGGAGCTCCGTCACGGTGACACACTGTGGAAGAGAAGGAGGGGGGGGGGGGGGGGGGTTGAGGCTCTGCACGCGGCTTAAATATCCCACAAGAACTTTTGCTTCCTTGTTTAAAACCAGGACATTTTAATACAAAGATTATTGAAACAAACACCGCGCAGCTGAACAGCTTTTCTCGCAGTCCTGTGTTGGAAAAAAACAACAACAAAAGAAAACAAACAGAGAAAAGAAGCGCTCTCTCCCGAGACACAGACTGAAGTCTTCCCGTTGTGAAGCAGTGAAGGAGCAGCAGCAGACTGGTGCTGTCATGCTGGGAGGGCACAGAGGACAAATCCAAAAGCTGAGGCCCGCCTCACGAGAAGCCCGAAGAGTTGGCCGAGCCGCGGTGCTGCGGGCGGGCCGTAGTGTTCGTGGTGCCCGGGGGGCTGGAGGCCTTCAGGGGCGTGCTGCAGCCCTGGGCCTGCGGGAAGCGCTGGTGGTACCGGTCCAGACGCAGATACTTCACGGTCACCAGCTTACCTGTCAAGACCAGAAGCAGCAGCCCGTCACTGCAGCGCTCTTCAATACACACGTTTACACTGACAGGAACACTCATTCCAACATGTCCACATCCCACACACCAGTGCTGCTATCTGCTCACGGATGGAAACGGACATTCTCTCGGTTGTATCCCTGCTCTTAACAATAGTGAGAAGATGCTTTGTGTTTTTCCATCCAGATTGTTGTCTCAGCAGGAGCTCAGACTCAATTCATATGTTAAGCTAACACGAGGAGCTGTGCGGGTGTGGCTGTATTGCTACTGGTGAGAAGTGGAAAATGTGATCCAGAGACACTCCAGTTTGACTTCTAGAGAATAGCTGGTCCACCTTAAAAAGGTCGGTCCACCTTAAGTGAGCCTGGGCCGAAGTTGTCGAAACAAAAAAACGCGGGAACTTGGCTTGTGTCTGGAGAATTTGTAAAACGTATTTTCCACCAAATAGCATTAACTGTACACAGTGCCCTGCTGCATTCACAGCATTACAACATCCAACTAAGGCCAGACACGCAGAACATACTATTAATAACAATGGTACCGATGGGTCAGCTGTGAGGAACTGTAGAGATAAGAGGGCTTGGAATTTACGCACTTTTTGCATGAACAACCAAAAGCAACATCAGTGTTCTCCGTCATCCCCGTTTCTATGAACCAGTGATGTCGGGATGAGGGTTGAAAGAACAATAGCCTGCTCCCGATCGCTACAATGAATGGCCATGAAAGTGACGTTTTGTGGAACAAACAGTTCTTATTAAAACTCTCTGACAGCATAAACACACGCGCCATTTGCATTCACAGTGAGTGAGCTGATGACAACGTTATGCGAACTATGAGAATGCTGCTACTGTTCAAATCATCTTATTTACTCCTCTTCCTCCGTTATGGGTAACAAGGCTGCAATGAGACCTCTCCAGCTCGTCCTGGACAACATGCTGCACCTCTCCCCACGACGAGTGTCCAACTCTAAGACGCTCCATCAGGAGCTATGCTACGGCTGGGTTTTACTGAATGCTATGGAAAAAAATCTTTGAATTTAACTAAGCTGCATTGTTAACATCAAAATCAACATCCAGATTATGAACAAGCCATCAAAATGTATATTTTAAATAAAAATGTTTGTCACTTTGAATGATTTTAACTGATAACGTAGAAAAACACTGTTTTTAGATTCGTTGCGGCTTAGGTTGCATTTCATGGCGGCTCCCGTATCGTCATGTCACCGAGGGCTGTCGTGTGAATACAGACGTATATAGACAGCTTCTGACAAACAATGTAACCAATGAATCAATTTATGCCTGAAATAAAAACAGACAATATACTTGTTTTATATATCAAATTCAGACCGGAAACAGGCTGTTTGAGTTGTTAAACTGTCTCATTGTGTTATGGACTGCTCTTCAATGATTTGTCACTGGGCATTCTTCAAAACCCGTGGATGAATTATTTGGACTTCCTGGATGGTACGTCATCTTCTCACCTTGATCAACAGTGTGTGTTCTAAATGTTATTAAAAGTGTGACTTACCATCAAACCAGGAGCCGTGAAGGGCCTTGAAGGCTCTCCCTGAGTGTTCTGCAGAGAGACACTTGACGTAGACACAGCCCTGTGGAGAGAGCACAAGCACAGTGTGACATCACCGCGGCCGACAGCGCGCAGTTGTGACATCACTCACAAGACGGGGCGTACCTCTCGTGAGTTCTTGTCCACCGCGATGTGGACAATGCCGTCGTTGTCATTGCACTTCTCCAGGATGGCCTCGTGGATGGCCAGGTCCCAGTTCTCCCCGACCTCCCTAACCACACAAATTCAAAAGGAGGTTATGATGCGGAAAGTCAACAGCACCTGACAGCGCATCCAACGATACTCACATGACTGGGTCGAACATGTTTCTGATCTTCAGACATGGAGTCAGGCTGTTAGGAGGCGAGTTCCTCCGGTCCAGAGGGAAGGCTGAGGAGGAGAGACAGAAACCTCAGCAAGCTGCTGATCACGTCAGAACACACAGCTGGTTCATCAGGTCCAGTGAACATGTGCCAACAGGCAGGTAAGAGGGACTCAGAGCGCGTATTACAGATGTTAAGAATTAACTGTTAACCAACAATAAGAACTTTGACCCATTATTGCTGTCAGTTTAACAGTTCAAGGAAATATTAAACATTACAAAAAAAGCAAAAGTCAGAGGAGCGGCTTGTCTTTCATTTTGTGGTGATTTTAGCGCCCCTGTGGACAAAGGCAGTAGTGTCTCTGAGCACCAGAGAAAACCTCTCATTTTACTGCAGCAGGGTCCGACAGTCTGCCCCTCTCAGTCCTGCTCCTGGTTCTAGTTCTCCCGTGCTTCCCTTCACTCCAGCGGGTCCAGCAATAGGTACTGGGTCTCCAGCAGCGTGGTGTCAGTGTTGGCTCCCAGAGAGCTCTGCTCCTGGAGGAGGAGATGCTGCTGCATAGCAATGAGCTCTCCTCCTCCAGTCGGAACTTCAGACTGCAGGTCAAAGTTGGCAGCGAAGCCTGAACCTGGTCTGTCCCTGGTGGACCTGTCTCTGCTGGAGGCCCCGCTGGAGTATGAGCTGAAGGAGTTTCTGGTGAACCTGCAGGATTTCATCTGGTTTCACCAGAATCTGACCCGGTGGCTCCGATGACGATCATTAAGAAGAACTCTATAGAAATAGAGCATCTTCTCTCTGATGGTCTCTTTACAGATGGAGGTCTGATAGAGGATCAGGACTACACTCAGACTGTTTCATTGCCAGTTAGAAGTTCCTCACTGGAACTTTAAATGACAACAGCTGGTCCACCTTAAAGGTCATCCCAGCTTAATGAGCTTAATGACTTTAGTCAGCAGGTGGCATAGATAGACACAGGAACTTGGCTCCGGTCTTGTGGCGCAGCATTTATTCACCGACAAATAGACCCCACACACACACACACACACACACACACACACACACACACACACACACACACACACACACACACACACACACACACACACACACACACACACACACACACACACACACACACACACACACACACACACACACACACACACACACACACACACACACACACACACACACACACACACACACACACACACCCTGGCCACCAACTCTCCAAGTTTGTATATTCTGCGTTGGCCAAAATCTGTTTGGACACTTCTAAATTATAACAACTGTACATGTAAATGTATAAGGCCTACATGTTTTGAATCTGCGCATATTGTTTTCAACATTGCTACTAGAAAATGTAATGTACTGAATTATTCTAAATTAAGTTTAACATTATTTGTATTATTCAAGCTAAACCATGTATTTCTTGCACGCACCAGCACACTCACTAAAGCGTTCCATTGTGTGCTGCTCGGATGCCCCCGCAGGACCCGTCTTACCGAGGTAGCATCCTTGACTTTGAGAAACACACATGGCTACAATTTGAAATGGTCTCTGGTCCCAGTAGAAGTGTGCGTTACCTTTTCCCTGCCACACTTTGGAGGGCATCAAGGAGGTCTTGTCACAACTGAGCGAAGGCTGGATCCACCTCCACACCAGGAAGTCCGCTCCACCAATCCTCTGAGTCTCTTTTCTAATCCTGGACTCGTTGGCTGAGAGGAATCTCGCGGCCCGCTCCCAAACCTTCTTCATCTTCTTCCTGTAAAGTATTACAAACACATCTTCCTCACCTGGCAGATCCAAAGCTGCTGTCTTTTAACATCAACCAGACACAGATCACGTGCAGTCACAACGTAGCGTCTGGTGTGGTAGAATGGGCAGCACAATTCTACATGTCATTAGTTTGATAAATCAGGAAACGGGTTCAGTGAACCACGTACCAAACATGACAGGACTTCTTCTAACAGTCCAGATGTACGATTGGTAAAAAGCTCAAAAGTTATTATCGTTTTACCACAATTGTTTCTTTGTCATTTCCTGTTTGGCAGGTTTTCATTTCAGGCCCCGATATACGTTTTTTTTCACCCATATGCAATTTACTATCTGGAATCAGATACCAAAGATCAAGCTGTGGCAGTGTTGCTACTGACCGGTCCTGAGGCTGAACCAGGGAGTCTCTGACATGGGGGATGGGTAGGTAGGGTTGCAGGTCCTGGTTCTCCTGGCAGGCCTCACTGTGGCTCCTCAACACATCTGAACAGCGTTGGGAGGAAATGATTGAAACACATAAAATACAGACACAAACCTGCAAGTAAATGAGATTTAACGTCTCTATGTGCGAGTACTTCTTTATTAACATCTTCTGCTCCAGGAGAGCAGGATCAGTTTAAGAGCTCGAGGGAAAGTATCATGAAACTAGGAGACCAGAGTAATCTGTTGGTACCAACCATGTCATGTCTGAGAGGAGGCCGAGTAACGTTCCGCAGTTAGGCTTTCTGGGAGGGATAAACTGGACTAACTAGAGGCCCAGGGCATTTGTGGACGAGACGTTTCTACAGTGTTCCTAAAGGTCTTGGTGTTTTGGCATTTCTATCAAAATCTCAAGTGGTCAATAAAGCATCAAATAGTCTCAACCAAAATTGCTGCAACAACTTATGAGACATAAGTGAGCATGAGAATGGCCTCATAGACAGCCAACACATTGATTACTGCAGATTAATGACTAGATACATTGACCCACAGTGCTGATCTGCATCTCAAATTTACCTCCAGCTTCCCAACTTTCAGATGATGTATACCACTGCTATGTGGCATATACTGCTGACTTGCTACCTCCCCCTAAAGACCCCGTGCCCCACCTGAAATAGAGAACAATGGGTCTATGGTAAAGAGGGTCCGCTTGTTTTCAAAGCCAGCAGCTTGCCCAGTTCTCCACTGCTTCCAGTCGTTATGATAAAACATATTTTGGGACCATCTTGGTTCCCATGAAGCGATTGCTATTTCTTAATCTCCGAGTGTGGGAGTAAACACATTCTCTTGCTCCAGTCGTTCCTTACCGATGATCCTCTCCACCATGTCGTACATCTGCCTGGTCTCCTCTTCCTCTCTCCTCCAGCGATACTTGGCGTAGCAGACCACGCTCCACACACAGCCCGCCACTGCACATAGACACACACACACATACTGAGGACTACTTCTACTGCTGCAAGGAGCCAAATAATAGGATCACTAATGCTTCTACTGGATTCTAACGGGCCTTTGGACAACAATGGGTTTCAGAGTGCAGTGGTGCCGTTGATGTGTGAAAGGCCCACGAGGAAGCTTATCTTAAGCAAGTCCCTTAATCAACACTGTTGATGATTTATATATCAAGCACACTGCATAAACACATGCATCTCTTTCCTTAGAACACCTACATTTGTAGGATTTCAAAATGTGTGGCTTTTGTGACTCCAAGTGCTATTATGGACGGATGGATGTGAACAGTTCACCCCTCAAAGTGTGAAATAAAGTTTTACTGCCGATCGTTATCGGCCCATCTTCAGTAGAAATATGTGATCTAGTCGCCAACCCCTGATAGTGCTACATTGTGAACAACAACTCTGTGTTGAAATGGTGCACGAATCAGTTCACCCTTTGCCCCACAGGCTATGCTAAGCTAGCTACTGACGGTATACCGAAACTCTATACATGCTGCTTTTGCTTTTTGATGACTGTAGCAGTGAACAAAGACTTACCCGGCTATACAGGAACATTGCTGTTCTTTAATTGATGTGGTGGTTCACTTTCACACTGGTCTTTATCTAGTTAACCTGTTTTCATCCTGATAGATCCTTTAAACTCATACTGTAGACCCTCATACTGTGTCTGCTTCTCTCTGAAATCTCTTTATACTTTTTCCAAGAATGAAATAATATCTATTATGGGAGTGCAGTTAGTGACAGTGTGGGCTCCATGATAACGTAGCTCTGTCAAGGGTCACTTTACTTTGAGAACACACTAATTAGCAGTGATCTAACACTTCACATGGTTTAGGCCTGCTGTTTGTGTGGTGTGGCGTTTCTTACCGACTGCAATGAGGAAGACTCTGCTGATGACGGTGAGGAAGGCTCGGCGGAAGCGGCATGTGAAGGGCATCTTGGGATGCGTGGACTCCAGACGAAAGATCTCGGACACATCGGTCAGCGGATTGTCAGCTAACTGCCCAGTCAGCCTACGCACGGACAAAAACACATACACACACACACACACACTCAGAGTGAGTAAGGATGTCACATGCAAGGCTTGTCATCAGCATGAATATGTATATCCTGTGTTACCTTATCCCAACATCCTGGCCCGTCCGGATGATCCACTCCAGAGCAGTTTCAATGAAGCCTTGAAACTCCTGATTCTGAGTCTGAACAAAAGACACATGGTACTGATGAGAGGAACAGTACCAATCAGTTTCCCAGAGATCCCACTCCTGCTTTATCAGTACTGCTGTTCAGTAACGCTCCATACTCCGGGTGTCATCTTGAGCTCTGCTTTCACTGACTCCAGTTTGCTCCATCCTAAATGTGGTGACGGCTGCTACAGACCATAAGCAGAGGCAAACTGGTGCCGACACGTTCTAGACAGCCGTTAGATGCGGTGACATCCACTCCAGTTGATAACGTTCCTGCTTGAACAAGTTCTTTTTAAATGCGCCGATCAACAGGGTCAAACGTCAGCTGATTGGCAATGACCGTCGACCGGCTGATCCGGGTCATACACCGGATTTAGTTTTGCTGGTCAAGTTTACGAACACGATGAGGGAACGTCGCGCGCAGACAGCAGCACGGATCGGGTTAAGTCGCGCGCACAGTCAATGTCACGGCCACACAGTGTTTTGTAATAAACACATCATTTCATTAGAATTTTCCATGAAAAAAGGTTATAAAAATGTTTATGTACGCTGTCATTTAGTTCTTAAAAAGAAAGAAACGGGACTTGGCAGATCAGATATCTGAAAAGCGGAATAGGCCAAGAGAATGGAGCATCTCTAAATCACCTCTTTGTTGGTCTATGACGTAATCTGTATTTTTGTCTGTTGCGTAACGGTTTGCCTCGACTTGGTTGACTTGTCTAACACTTATAAAAAGAAAGCGAACAAACTGGCAAAGACACGGCAGTTCCTTTGATTCCTGGGAGGAAAGTGAGAAGTTAGCTTCATCGTTGTATGTGAACGCAGGAGGGCGCGACGTCTGGCAGCATCAGCACATGGACCCACACCTCACACTAACACCGCTGTGTAGTCGCAGACACAGGATCGTAAAACAGAGAAGAGCTCACTTTGGTGACAGGTTTGTTCCGTCTGCCAGAGCAGCCCTGAACAAACTGCTACATCCTGCCTGATAGCTACTGCACATGTGCAAACTAATACTACACACCTGTGCTTTAACACTCTTGTGCACCAGATTATTGCTATGATAATGCTACATTGTGAACAACAAATCTGTGTTGAAATTAGCAAGATGGCTAGTTAGCGTTAGCTGTTAGCAGCACAGTCCTGCTTGGCTAAATGATTGGAGCTAACAGCTAACGTAGCATTGAGTTACATTACAATGCGTTGAAGCTCTATTCAGTAATAATAGTATTGGGAGAAGGTAAATCATAACTTTATCATGTGTTGAACTGTAATCTTGTAAAATGTAGTTTTTGGTGATAAACTTCAATAAATACAGTCGTTTGAAAGAGATGTTTTCACAGCAACATAAGATAGATATTAGAGATGGAGTTATGAGCTGTTTAACTTCCTAACACTTGTTCAAAGCAGCGTATAAGACATCATTAGAACTGCTCATCAGCCTCACTACTGTCATCAGAACCCGTCTCAGGGTCAGTGATGTTATGTGTGGACGTACTAGCAGATACGCAGAGGCCTCTTTCATGGACAGACTCCTGTTGGGATGCTGCTGGTCTCCACAGTCGTGCTGGCCTGTAATCACAACATCAAGCCATCACCGCTTGTATCAACACGATACGTCTTCACAGTCGTATAGTACTCCTTTAGTACTCCTGTTCACTGGGCATGGGTATGACCTACACGTTACATCACAGCAGACTTTAAATACACTGTAATGGATCATTTCAAGAGGATGTGATTTGAATAAAGTACTCTGGATTAAGAATTCATTAAGATATCATCTCTTGGGGATCAGTCAATTGCCCAATTATTCTTCCATTACAGCATTAAAAGTACTGAGGACCTCTCCTTCCCATTTCACAATGTATCATCTTTCCTTAATCTGTAGTATAGAAAGTGAAAATGTGTCTTTTAATGTCACTGTCTGGAAGTATGAAGGCAAATCAATGTCGAAATCCGTGAGCACAAATGAGATCCCGCATGTGTGTAGAGGTCCCACGCGTGCAAATCAAAAAGGCGCGCACTTATATTACTTTGTCGAGCGCTCTTAATTCACTCCACACAGAATATCTCTGGTCACGCCAGCAAAACTCCAGCCTGTGAGGAGAACGCGGCGTCTCCTGGTGCTCGACTACCATCACTGCTCTTCTGCTCGCGGAGCTTTCACCTGCTCGCTCACCAGTACTCTCTTTCTGACAGTAAGTGGGCGGACCCAGTCACCATTGTATCCCTAGATTTAACTGGTTACAATCTTCGTCTTTGGAATGGCCAGAAATCACTGTCGCTATAGAGGTGGTTTTCAGATTGCACTACATCTCAGAGGTAAATATCTTACTCTCTACTACACGGAGTGATGCAAGAGCGCTCGCAAAAGTAATATAAGTGTGCGGCTGTTTGACCTCAACACAGACGCGTGGATCTCATTTGTGCTCGTGGATTTTGACATTGATTTGCTTTCATATCAGGAAACAGGTTTCATACATTTTTAACCCATATTTGCTAAATGACACTGGAAACTGAGCCGCTCATATTCGCTACATGGCCCTAATAATAATAATAATGTCTTGTTCCGTCCCACTGCTCTACGGTCAGTCAGTCAGTCACAGAGCGTAGTGCAGAGTTCATAGCTACCTGCGACGTTGGCCAGGTGGTCATGCAGATTGAGCAGCAGCTTTAGGATCAGGTCCTTCGTCGCCTTGTCCTGCAGACAATAAATACTCAGTGGACACACACTACAAACAGAACTGCTGCTATTTAGTTCATCTGTAGAGCTTTCGGATGGCAAAAAAAAAAAAAAAAAAAAAAAAAGATTCACACTGAAAACCGGAATGGAAGCAAAATATTAGAATCTAGTGGCCCGGATCTAAATACGAGTCCCAACTAACAGAGTATCTGCAGACACCGAGTTCTATCCTCTACATGCGTTTACTTAAATGTAGATAAGGTATGTATCAAAAAGGGTGACACTAAATTTGACACACCTTCTCTAGTTGATCCAAATACTGAAGACCCTGGCACTGAACTCATAAGATGACATTATAATGCGACTCGATCGGCCTTGTTGAACTACAGAAGCATCCAGTCGTGGTTGGACAGGTTTTACGGGTTGGATCGTCCATCACAAATGGTCTTAGGCAGAGTACAGACGCCAGCTGCAGAGAGCATTTAAACCAGACAGCAGACTTGTTCAAGGCCAATAATCAAGTTAGTCCAAAACGAACATGAGTTAGTGACAGCTGATGTGACTTTAACTGGTGAAAGTGACAGTCACTGGTGGCGAAAAAATGAGCTTCTGCTACCGCTAATGACAATAGAGTGCTGAATAGGCATGCCCCCGATACCCGGTTCTAAACGGGAACCGATAAGACAGTAGTAAATACCCGGAGAATCGATGAGGTCCGGAGTTAACGGTTCTGCTATCGGTGCTTTAGAAGTTAGGGAGTGAGATCTCTACGGGAAAAAAATCAGCGTTGCAAACCTCCTCTCTCCGACTCTTTACTCCGGCTGAGTACAGCGGGAGACACACATCATGGCAGAGAGAAGAAGAAGATCCAGAGTGTGGCTACACACCAGCAGTTTATCACAACATTTGACCAACAAACAATAAGCGATACGATACCCATGCCTTCTCAAGAGTCACCCACATAATGCACTGAAGAGGCTGAGGTGGACAAAACACAGCCGAGCAAAGGAAGGATGGGATTCTGATCCGCTTTACTTTGCATTAAAACATGGCCAGATCTGCTCTGGACATCTCTCCAATTAGACCTATCTACCGATTAGTGAACGCATGAAATGAATTTAGAACCTAGTGAGTCTCATCATATTGGACCAAAACAACATTGCCGTACAAAGAACTAACAGAAGGGTTCAGGAAATATCTACTTACGTAAGAGTCAAAGTCGCTGCCAAAAGGGTGGCTCTTTACTGCAACAGAGGAGAGAGAGAGACACATTGAGGGAGACAGACAGGCAGCATGCTCACTAGAAACACACCACACATGTAAGAGGCACCAGCTGGATGAGGAGAGGGAAAACTCCGTCTTTTACATCAAGACGGTGCGTTTGGAGACTGTGGAATGTGAGTGTAGTTCAGACATCACTTAACGGGTGAGTCAGAGTCTGTACATGAGACTCACCCACACCAGCGAGGCACTTGGAGCTCTGCCATCTCACTGCACTGGCCGTAACCACGGTCACTAAATTCATTCTTCACTGAATTGTATATACATACATACTGTATGGAGTAAGGAGGTAGATATTTTTCTCTCGGTAAAGATATCTTCATGGAGCACAATGCTGACTGTTTATACATTAAAATAGGAAATGTACACATTGAGATCTAGAAAACATGTTAAATGCGTTTCCTTCCATTTCAAACACATTTTCTAAAAAGTATAAACCTGCGTTCCTGGTTTACGTCCATGTTTGTTTTCTAATCGGGTTCTTTCCTGCTTTCACTGGCACATCTTTTAGGATCTGTGACGCTATTCAGAATCGTAAAAGATCCTTTTCTAACCTAAACTTTAATTTAGAATTATGTGAGCACTATTACAGTTGATTGACAATATTATTCCTTTGTTTTTTATTGTCGATAAGGGTTTGCTTTATGGGTAATCTTCTGAGCGAAGTCTGGCATGCCTCCTCAGCTGACTCTCTGACCCTGGTGTGTGCTCTTGTGCCCTTGGCACTCGCAGACTTCCTGGGAACGCACCCGGAAGTCTGGACAATTGTACTCATCCATGCATCGTGGAGGACGGGTGAACGTTTGGACCAGCTAAGGGCCACTGCATGGAGACTGCTGAGAAAAGTAATTTGCCTGATCACAAACGCATCAGAAACAACACCGTCTACTGTGTTTGAGGCCGGGATCTGTGCCAACATTTTCTTAAAGATGGAGTGCAGAACTTTTGTTTGGCATTAGGAGTAATTGAATATAGTATTATTAATATCTGATTTAAACTATACAAACACTGTCGACGGGCGTAGCATTTTTGCCTGTAGGTGAGCTCACATCTCCCTCAGAGGCCATCTTTAGACGCCGATTGCTTTCTTTTTGGGACTAATCCTTCCTCTGAACGCCGAGTTTCTTTTTAATCCAGACATTTTCTTAGACGCTATAGTTTCTGCAATCCTCCTAGCTGCATCTGATGTCATGGTATTGGGTAATTTGGGTAGACTGACCTACCATGTAACCATGGATAGGCAGCACGACTGTTCTTCTGGTGTTCTCAGCACAGGAATGTCACCACAAACACCAGACACCACAGCTCGGTGTACGTAGAAATACAGAGAGCTTTATCTGGTAGGCTTGATCAGTATTGTCTGAACTGGTTTGGCAAGGGATTGAATGTAACGGCCTTTCATTTATGTGGAAAAGTCCCGCGCTACAGCTTCAAAGAGGGATGGATGAAGTTACTGTCAGATAGCAGTCTATTACAAAGCAAATCCAGCAATCGCATCCGCATGAGGGATGGATTCAAAACAGGACTGTGCACACTGATCTGTCCTGCAGGTTTGCGTTAGTTGACAAGATATAGTCACACTGGTTACAAGAGGTTGAAGCCATGGGGTAAGGTGAACAGTGGTCATGTGCTCAGTGTCCCTAGAATATAGCTGGTTAGATAGCGCCACCAGCCAGCTATCTGTAGGGCTGGGCTATATGGCAAAAATCTTCTATCACGGTATAGGTCATTCTATATTTTGATAATGAGATATATATATACACATATACACACACTCACCGGCCACTTTATTAGGCACACCTGTTCAATTGCTTGTTAACATAAATAGCCAATCAGCCAATCACATATCAGCAACTCAATGCATTTAGGCATCTAGACGTGGTGAAGACGACTTGCTGACGTTCAAAGCGAGCATCAGAATGAGGAAGAAAGGGGACTTAAGTGACTTTGAACGTGGCATGGTTGTTGGTGCCAGACGGGCTGGTCTGGGTATTTCAAAAACTGCTGATCTACCGGGATGTTCACGCACAACCATCTCTAGGGTTTACAGAGAATGGTCCGAAAAAGAGAAGATATCCAATGAGCGGCAGTTGTTTGGACCAAGATGCCTTGTTGATGTCAGAGGTCAGAGGTCAGAGGAGAATGGGCAGAGTGGATGGAGATGATAGAGAGGCCACAGTAACTCAAATAACCACTCGTTACTACCAAGGTATGCAGAACACATCTCTGAACGCACAACATGGAACCTTGAAGCAGACGGGCTACAGCAGCAGAAGACCACACCGAGTGTCACTCCTGTACTCCAATGGCCTCCACAGTCACCACAATCCAACAGAGCACCTTTGGGATGTGGTGGAACGGGAGATTAGCATCACGGATGTGCAGCCGACAAATCTGCAGCAACTGCGTGATGCTATCATGTCAATGTGGAGCAAAATCTGTGAGGAATGTTTCCAACACCTTGTTGAATCTCTGCTACGAACAATTAAAGCAGTTCTGAAGGCAACAGGGGTCCAACCTGGTACTAGCAAGGTGTACCTAATAAAGTGGCCGGTGAGTGAGTGAGTAAGTAAGTATATATATATATATATATATATATATATATATATATATATATATATATATATATATATATATACACACAATATGATTCCGTTGAAAGACAATAAATTATCATATTGAAATTTTCGTCCAGCCATAACTGCCTGATATGTCTTGATATTTTTGCTCAGATATTTTCTTTCAGAATTTATCAGAATGAAATCTGATTATTGTGAATCTCACTAAGCTTGAAAAAAAAAAAAAAAAAAAGTGTAGTTACAGCTCCACAGCAGGTGTGTTCATCTAGCAGCTCTGTTGACATGTCATGGAGCACATCACAAATATTCACTTTAGATTGTTGTAAAACCAGTTGGCATAATTTGTGCTATGGGGGATAAACAATGGAAAAGCTTAAATTGCACGTTTGTCTGAGACTTACTGACTCCATCCACCTCCGAGGACCCAGAGCCCCTCATCCTGAGGTACATGAGGCCCAGCAGCAGAAAGAAGAGGCAGGCCGCCGTGAGCAGGAACATGGACAGGTAGTGAGCACTAAAGCTCCCAGAGCAGGCCACCTCGTCCCGTTTAAACTGCTGCAGCAGCTCATCCTCCGGGACAGACAGCGTCTGCTTCAGCACCGCCTGGCTGTACGAGTGGTTGGAGTGGTTGCTCCTGTAGGTCTGGGACAGACTGCTGTAGTTGGAGAAGCGCGGTCTCAACCCGATGGCGAACCTACTAGTGCTGCCACTTCTGGAGGCTCCGTCCTCGCCGTCGAGGTGGTTGTTTTTGCCAGCCTCTCCTCCGTGGTTCTCGGCGAGGGACACGTAGATGGATTTCCTGGGAAAGTTGTGGCTGCGCAAGCCTCCGGACGGGTCCGAGCCCGTTCTCCTGACCTCGTCTTCCTCACCCTCCTCCCTCCGGCTCCCCACCATATTTAGACTATCGGGCGGGTTGACTTGTCTGGCTGCCCCTCCCGTCTGAGACCCTCGGCCCACTCCGTGGGAAGGAAACCCCGCTTTCGGGTGGCTCCGTCTAGGCTCCAACCTATCCCGCTGTTGGTCTCCGACACTTAGGCCCACAACCTCCTCCTCGTCCGAGTCTGAGTAATCCCCAGCTAGCTTGCTAGTGTTTAAATGAGACGCCCCGCAGCCATTTAAAGAGCGAGAGTTCTTCTCCGTTTCCCCCTCATAGTCGTCCTCGTCCCCCGACTCGTCGTAATCCCTCCCTCCCGCCTCAGGGCTGGATCTGGCACGAACTCCCCAGCCCAACGAGACACCTCTCTGTCCGCCCGGACCCGGGGAAGACTTGTTGCTATTCAGCGTACTCGCAGCGCCATACTGACTCTTGCTAGCCACTCTTGGTGTTGTAACGGGCCTTATCTTCGGTTGCTGTGGAAAACCGGGGCTCCGGTCTGCCTTACTGCTATGATTGAGGCCTTTTCTTTTCAGTGGAGTTTCGGCGTCAGATTCATCGGAGCTGAAGCCGAGGACGGAGGACTTCCTGCCCGGTCTCCTGCTGGAGCTCAGGTGCGTGACGTCATGGCTGGCTGGCCTGGATCCCGCCGTGTTGCCTCCGCCAGTGCTGCTCTTGATGGCCCCGCTGCTCCGGGTTTTACCCGGCCTGGAGCCTCGCAGCTGTTGCTCTTCACGAAACTTTTTCAATTTCTTCAAATATACCGGGCGAGTGTTTTCGGTAACCGGGCCTGGAGTGAAACCAAATCGCTTTAATTCGGAGAAAAGCTCCTCATCCGTTAACTGCGTTGACGCCATCTTGGACAAAACTCTCGGAGATGGTAGTGTAACGGAAATGACGTAAGGTTGAAGCGGTAGTAGACCGACTGTGCTGCGTTCACAATCAACAGCAAACTGTTGGCTAAAGAGGTTAAATGGTCATACGGGATTATCTCAGATATACAACCTTTCCCAGTACACATAAAGAATGTTAGTCCTGGTGTGACTCTATAGCTAATGACTCTGGGCAAAGGGCTCTGCAGTAGATGAACAATACATAGACAATGTGTGTGGAACTCAGATTCAGCGCCAAACACTTAGCGCGTCTTTCATGCAAACGGTTATTTCCTGCAAAATAAGAGAAATACACTGTACAGAAATGTACAAAACAATATATCCCACCAAGTCTTACATCTCGAGATTTGAAGATGTCACCAACAAATGTAATTTTCGTAAAGATGACGAAGACACAATAAAATATTTACTTTATGAATATTCATATACTACAGTGTTCTGGGGGAAACTTGAGGATTTGTTTTTGCCAACCAAACAAACCAGAGATATTATTTTATATTCTGAAAACAAGAACTTAAATACAACAGATTGTTTACTTACTTACCTTATTGGGAACATCCATAAATCCAACTTTTCTGAGTTTCTCCATCTATTAAGCTATTCATTTTTGTATTTGGAAATTACATTGAGTCTGTTGAGTATATTAGTAATACATGTGCAATTAGAATTGGTCCGCTTCAGGAGTTTTCTGCACCTTATTGTTCAATAATTTGTCTCACTTGTATTTTTTTATTTATTACTCGTTATTATATTATTACTTTTGTATTAGCAGTAGTAATATTTATCCCCTTATATCTTCTATCTGTACGAGTTAATATGTTATCTTAGTGTTTTATTTTACATTTCCTGTCTTGATTTAACTCGATGTGTAACTATAGCCTATAGGGCTGAAATGGATGTCTGCTTTTTGGGTCACCCATATTGTGTGAAACCCCTCCACTCACAGGTCCAGAACCAGCATGTAGGCTAGGTGGTGTGCAGGCAGCTCTTTTGAGGTACCTGTGCTGGACCATCAACACCACCAGCCATTGAAAAGCAGTTCGTTGACATTAATCTCATGAGGGTACTTCACTCGGGTAGTCTCCCAGATACTTTTTCCTTTTAAAACTTCCACAGCAATACACGTTGCAGCTAATCTTCTAATTGGGTTTGTGAGCTGAGTTTAGTACAGGAATGCTCTCAGCTTCATGGCTTTATTCAACCATTAAAGCTTCAGTCGCAGACGTAACTTTGTGATAGGATCAACAGTATTCACCTTTAAGTCAGTATTTCATATTTTTGAAGCATGTCGTTACATCTTCTACCTTCTTTTCGGGAATAGGATCAAATTCATCTGCAAGGTTCAGAAGAAAGAAAGAAATCATTCTGGTAAAGCCATTTGTTTCTGCTGTTAGGCGGCAACAGGACAAAACCAAGGTGTAGCTAAAAGACGTGCCAGCAGAACTCCAACCAACAAAACAAATCCACACATCTTAAACCTCTCGGTTACATTTCCCATTCGGGAAAATATTGGAATCTTTATTGTGACATGACTGACAGCTCCTTAAAGAATGTTTACGGCAGTTAAAGGGGCAATCAATCATAAACATAATCAATACAACACAATGACTGTAAGACATAAATCTGCTGTTAGCCCACTACAAACCCAACTCCCATCTCATTAAGACATGCACGACTGTAGTCTGAAGCTGGAAAACATTCCATGTGCTCCATTTATTGACTCATTCAATAGGAGCAGTTATAGCAAATGTCTCCATAACAATTATCCATATCCCGATGCTCGAGATTACTCTACAATCACATAGTATTTATCTAAACCCTCAACATTCAAAACTTTATTAACCGCACTACTTCAGTACGCCGATACATTTACACCATTGAACTATGTACAATCACACATCAATAACCCCAGGCATGCGCTGCATTAAACGGAATAGACATTGTGCATCATGAGAGGTGCAGTGATACTGATGGAATACAAACTACTCGTGTTTGACAACATCCAACAATAAATTCAGTTTGAGAATAAAATGACAAAAAGGTGCAAAACCCCAATGAGCAGTAGTGTTGGAAAAATGTACTCTCTAATGCCTCACAATATTATATATAATATATATACATTCACATGTAATATATGTACATGTATACACTCAGTTGCCAGTTTATTAGGTACACCTTGTGAAAGTGCTGCAATAAATCCCCTTTGTTGTTATAATGTTGGATTTCTATTGGAACAGCTGAAGAGAGCTGGAGATTCAGCGCTCTGATCATTTTGGAGGATGTAGTTTGTGATGCTCTGTGTGATGGGACCATTGCTAGGTCTTTATCTTCAGTACTGGGACTATTCCTCAGTGAAACGGAATATTTGAGCGCTCTACAGCGCCAATAGGGATTTAAATCAAAGCCTCCTCATTTGATTGGACCGCATAGAAGTGGGCGGGCCTAGAATGTAGCCATACAGAGCTAAAGAGGACTGCGGCTCCACACACACCTCCCTCGTCACTAACAGTTCCAGATTGATTGATTGATGTCGTGATGTTATTGGTTCAAACTGGTTGGTGCTAGCGTACGTAAGCAAAAGTCATATCGAGTTTTACGGGAAGGAAAGTTGATTGGATTCTGATATCAAAATTTGAGGAACAAAAATGCTGAATATTCCAACCTTCATGGAGCTAAGATGTATTGCAGGAGTCGTGTGTTAGACTGCATTAGTTTTAGCTCAGTGTTCCTAAGATGAGCTGAAACTAATGCAACTGAGTGTATATCACATGTGCAATGTATATGTTTATAATAATAGTAGTATATTACACAAAAAGTGTCAAAAGCACAAGGAGAGCTGCAAATAAGCCAGCTGGGGGTGCTAGTGGGCTCTATATCCAATCATGTGGTGTACCTTTAGGTCATTGAGCTCTTTCATGATGTCATGAGTACATTTTGGTTTCAGATCAAAGCAAACATCACTGATATAGATCGAATTAACTGAATAAAAAAAGGTCAACTAGCAACAAAGAGAAGTCGGGTGAGATAAACAGAAGAACGTCGTGAAGACGCCCGTGGACAGTTTCCTCTCTAAAATCAGGGTGATCAAACACGTGTGTGGGCTTTTGCAGTGAGCTGAGTGAAGCGGCTTTCAGTGCTTCTTCATGGAATCCAGGAGACGCAGGATGTGCAGGAAGAGGTTGACAATGTCCAGGTAGAGGTTGATGGAGGCCAGGATGTGCTCCTCGGGTGAGAGCTGCTTCATCAACAGGTGGGTGTCGTAGATGATGAAGCCACAGAAGACCAGGGCCCCCGCTCCAGACATGACTAGCTCGGTGCTGTCGCTGTTGAAGAAGAACTGCAGGGAGAAGAACAGTCAGCATGAAGGGGGGGTTGAAGGGTTCTCCGTGAAGTGGTATCCGAGCAGAGGGACTTTGCCTGCTACATGGAGTGGCTATTTTAAGAGATGGAATATCAGACTTAGTCAGTAAACGGCCTCAAGTATGTCGACAATCGTGTTCCACAGCTTCCACATTTGGGCGGGGCAATTCAGCAAAAAGTTATCACGGTTGACGACATGAGTCTCCGACCTCATTTTAGTCACGTCCCTACGTTCTATTCATCTATTGCTTCATACAGGCTTCTGAAGTACAACAAGGAATCTACCATTACATCAGCGGCAGCTTTCAGTCAACACGATGCAGGACAAAGCACAGCTAAACACTGATAGAAAATAGAGTGTGTGTGTCTGTTGTGAGTCTGTTGTGAGTCTGCCATAGAGAGGTGTGGCAGATAAGAGCACAGTAAAAGCCAGACATGAAATATTCACATGCAAGTATTTTGTATTTCCGTGTTGTGTATTTATCATGCCCACGGTGTGCAAAGGCTTGAAGAGTCCTTTCTGTCTCTACACATCCATGAAGAGTCTTCATACAATGTACGGTCACCACAGAAAGTGAAACTTGTTTAAGCTTGAGCTGATGCGTCTTTGCCAAACTCTGCATCGCCTACAGACAACCTGTTCTGCCCTCTTTACATTTAAACATGCTTTGTTAATATTATACATGCTTCACTGTTTAATGTTACCGACAGACAGCATCCTGCTCTCTGATAGACAGATAGATAGATAGACAGATAGACAGATAGACAGATAGACAGACAGATAGACAGATAGACAGATAGACAGATAGACAGATAGACAGATAGATAGATCACAGTCCACAGAGACAAAACCCACTTCAAAAAACTTGAATCCATGTCAGTACAGCTTTTCTTTTCTTACATTATGTTTTTGATTTGATCAGTTTCTTTATTTCCATATTCGTTTCTCTTTCTGTTGCTTGAGTCGTACTCTCTATTTTTCCATGTGTCTGTCATTCGGAAGCTTTCTCTTTCTGTTTTCTCTCAATTTGCTTCTTTATTTCTTTCTTTAAAAATAAAAATCACACACCCGCCACATTCATTTCAACGAGGCCCTTTTGATTGATGCTCTGGAGTAATGACACAGAGGGATCTGGCTTCATGATGTGGCTCTCCTAGTACATTACCATGATTTCAGCTGGATAAACAAGATGGAGGATAAAAAGTGACAACTTTCCAGAGTTGTAAACCCTTTCTCTTACTGTGCAGTGCTTCGGTGTCTGATAAGGCCTCAGGCTCATGGTTACTCTCACATGAAATAGACACTTTTATGTCACTTACCCTCATGCAGCTTGCAATGAGGAGGATCCACAGGCAGGCGAACAGTCTGTAAGCACACAACAGATCAGTGAAACCGACAGTGGCTCCCTCTGGAGGAGGGAGATAGCAGCACTGATTTATAAACAACTGAGCGGCCGTCATGGCACACTCACCCTGCTCCCAATTTGCTGAAGTCTCTCTTGGACTGGAAGGTGTAGACTGTGAGTCCAGCAAACACAGCGCAGGTCAGGAACAAGGCTTGCAGTACAGTGGAGTATTCATAGAAGGTCACTGCGGAAAGAAAAAAAACTCTGCGGTTAGTCTGCAAACAGGTTTAAAGAAGGGAAAGTCACTCAATCAAAAAATAATACTTACAAGCTGTGGCCACAGAAATTGCTTCCAGCAGAGTCTGAAAACAAGACACGATTAGTGATACTTACACTCAAACCAGCTAGAGGCTCCGAGAACAAGCTACTGTAAAGACTACAGTCACTGAGCAGCTAACATGAAATGAGTTCATATGGAATTCAATGGAAGGGGTTCACACACAGCACCTATATGCTGGACAGTGTAGGATGGACTGTAGTGCTCTAACCAGATAATCTAAAGCTTTCCTTCTCCAACACTGAGCTAGCAAAAGAAAGCTTACAAATACGAGCAGCAGGTAGAGGTTGACTGGATGCTGGTGTCTGTACACAGCCAGGGCCACCAGAACCACCAGAGAGCCCAGAGCCGAAACCAACACCACAGCAGGACTGGGGAGGAAACCAGATCACAGTCAGACAGCATGGCTAACACAAGCTTCAAGGGTATCATCTCAAAAAGGTGTGCGATAAATCAATTCCAACGCCACTCTTTAAGTGGGAGCAGATGATTGTAAATACAGGATGATATCAATAACAGTCAAAAGAGGACTATTTAAACAAACATATGGAAAGGGTCCAACTGTTATACATTATACATCAAACACAACTGATATTAGCTGGAAGCACAACTTTAAAGGAATACTTCACCCTCAAAATGACCCTTTGTATATCAGTTGAAGTGTTGAACAATACTTCATTTTACTCGCACGCATCAGCAGTGAACAAAGAATCCGAAAAGCTAAGTAAATCCTTGATGAACTGAAGTCAATAGGGTCGAGGTGCAACAATAGCTAAAGCACATTTAAACAACCTTTTACCAACGCTCATGCTTGCACACAGCAGTGGCTGAGGTGTTTTAAATGGTTAGTGTTTGGAGAACTGGATAAATGAGACTTAGGTTATACTGAACAAGTTGTGTGTTTGTAAAGGATGTTCTGATATAGTTTTGCTGTGGTTAAACATGGCCTCCACTTACGTCAACTCATTAAGGATTTACTCCGTTTTTTGGTTCTTCATTCATCAAGGGGGCATGCGAGAACAACAACGTTTTCTTTAAGAAATCAAGGTAGCAGGGAATGAGTAACTGATGTATTTACTTTAAAATATCACTATGTTATGGATAGAGATTCACATAGGAAAAGGAAAGGTCTGTGGTTCCCTACACTGTGGATGTAAAGTGAAGCTGCCTGGTCTCATCTTGATATCCTCACCTGGCGTGGACAAACTCCTTGATGGTTTGAGAGAACATGAAGAGGGCAGAGGTGGCTGTGGTCAGGATGATCTGCACGCTCAGCAGGGTGTACACCTTCCTAAGGAAGTCTGATCAACAGAGACAACAATGGAGTCATGACAGTACAGTTGCTGAGCCCTCAGCTGGATTGTACACTTAACGCTAATTAACCAGAGGCTACGACTTTTATGTGTTAATGTGTGAGAACATACCACCATCTTCACAGCCGGCTCGTTTATTTAACAGTAAGCGGTACAACAACACCAGGTACGTAGCGTTAGTTAGGTTTAACCATAGCTTCAGTTGACGTTATAGCAATGCTATCACCGTAGACGCTGGAATGGTTAAGCTAATGCTAGCTACTGGCTTAGGTTTCAACCAAGCTAACACTATGCTAACACTTATTCAGACACCGTAGTAATGAATGTTTGTTAGTTATAGCTATAACAACAGTACAGTAATGTATATGTCTGCAGTACAGAATGTTAACTAGTGCTAGCTGACGTGGCTAGGTGCGACCCAAACATTACTTTACTTACCCATACGTATCTGGATACTGGCTGTGGCGACATTCGTGCCATAGTTAAAGTCGTCTTCGATTGAAGACCTGGGGTATTTTTCAGTACTCATCGTGTTTCTTCAACGTGTTCTCAGCTCGACAAAGAAAGGTAGCGTTAAGTCGTTACTGTGGCTTCAAGAGAACACGGAAACGCTGGTGTTTGAGAGGCGGCGCTCGTGACCAACGCCAGGACGTGACGTCAGCGAGCTGAGTAAACATCATGTCATTTTAAATAATCGATTTACTCATTTATGTCAAAACAGATTAAATAAAAAAATATTTGATGAACAAATAAATAAATGTCCTCTTATTTCATGTGTTTTCAAGTTCAAACTTTAATCCTTAATGTTTCTGAGTAAATGTAATTTGTTGTGATCTTTATTTATCTTTTTTACCAAGCTTCCACTGGTTTAACGTCACATTGCAATGAATTGTGGGTAATTCCCTTGGCCAAAGTCTGCATCTAATGCTGATTTACGGAAAGTGTTCATAAAGGGCTCAAAATGTCTGCCAGAGAGCTTCAAACACTCGATGATTTGACAGTAAGGAGGGACAAGTCTCTTAATTACATCCACGTTTCCCTCACTTGCGTCATTTCCTTGCGTCTTAGTTCCTCCCACCAGGGGAAATGGGTGCATCCCAAGTCACTCAATTACATCCACGTTTCCCTCACTTGTGTCTTGCGACATGAAATGATGTACTTGAAGAGAAACGCACCAACCAGGAAGAGACTCAGAATTACAGGGGCAAAACAACCACAAAGAGACACAAAATTATACCACAAAGAAAGACAACATTACTACAGAGAGAGAGAGACAAAGCGAAGGGGCAAAACAACCACGGACATAAAATATCTACAAAAAACAATTATATAGTGACACAAAACAACTACAATGAGACAGAAAATGACCACAAAGAGGCTGAACAGTAAAGTCCGTTTCTTGCTGCTATTTGGTAGAGGCGGAGGGGCCTTTTGTACGTAATGAAACACATCCCTCCTGTCCTGCTTTTTTCTGCTTATCACTGTGGTGAATTTGGGTTTTCAGGGAGTTTCCACGAACCTCCCCTGTCCACGATGAACCAAACCTGTGTGGACATGTCTTACCTAGCAACAGTGTGATGGAAATTAAGGATTGGCTGGTGTCATGCAGTGGGCCGTCTTAGGCACTTGGTATATTTGCTCTGCCCTACACTTTCGCTTTAGTTGAACTCTGTGAGGACAGCGAACACACGTTTCTGAGAGACAAAAGAAAAACGGACCAAAGATGATGTTTGCAATTTTTCTGACAGCTCTGCTAGCTGTCTCCTTTGCTGAGGAGCCCAAACACAGTGAGTACAAGATAGATAGATAGATAGATATATAGATATATACTTTATTCATCCCCAGGGGGAAATTTGTTTGTAGCAGCAGCAAAGAAGTTACAGTTACAGTAGCCTATTATGTTTCTATGCTGTAATTTAAACTAAACCATTTTGAACTGAAGAATACCAGAAAGTGTATCTCAAGTGAAAATGGCCGTCATCCTTGATGGCTATAAGTAAACTAAAAGACAGATGAATCAGGCTGTATGTTTTTGATAAGCAACCTACAGAATACAAGCAGGCAGATGCTGATGTAAGAGTCAAATGTAGAAGAAAAACGTTCTACAACAATATTTTTAATTCGGTGGAATTCCCCTCAACGGTTCGAATTCAGTTTCGATTTCCTGTAATACCAACTGTGCTGTGACAGCACCCTCCACTGGCTCAGCCCGGTACACACAGATACTGATGAGGTTGTTGTTGTGATAACAATGAGCTCCCATAAGGAAAGTAGTGAGAGTGCAGAGCAGCTTTTCCTCTGCTCCATTGTTCAGTCAGGTACCATCAAATCAAAAGGACCTCCACCGTGGTGGTGATTAGTTTCATTTTTATTTAGTTTTATTCACCTAGCTTACATTTTCTCACATGGAAGAGGAAAAACAAGAGTGACAGCTTATTTGTATTTTTCTAAAATACATCTAAAATGTTATTTCATTTGTGAAATCTCAAATTATAAATTATGACACGAAACAGTTGGATTGTAGATCCAATGTTAAAAGGGATTTTTGTTCTCTAAATAATCCAATTGCACATATCCAGAATGTAAAAAACAAAAAGTGTGGATATCTGAAATTGAAAGCCCGATACACAGAATGGCAAAATCATTTTTAATAGTGATTTCATATCATTTTCATAGAGATCAAACCATTCTGCTGACTTTACTGATACACTTTAAACTCTGTTTGCACGGTCAAAACAAATGTTCACACTGCACTGTTTGCACAGACTTTATTTTATTATTACTTTAGTAACATTTTTATTCCTTTTGTGTATTTTTATCTTCTATATTGTTTATCGTTGTTGTTCGCTGCTGAGGGCTACCAAATGAAATTTCGTTTATCACTACAATGACAGTAAAAACCTCTTTATCTTTATCTATTCAGAGAGCCTTGTGACCAACATTGCAAATCATAACAGAAGAAAGTCAATGTCGTCTCTGTACCACGAGCAACCTGAACTGTTTCAATGGGACTGACATCAGTCGCTTGTAAAATGGTAGTTTGGCATAATGTCCTTCTCCGTGTCGCCTTTAGCTCCGCCCAAGGTCCAGGTGTACAGCCGCGAGCCAGGAAAGTTTGGGCAAGAAAACATCCTGATCTGCCGAGTGAGTGGCTTCCACCCCCCTGACATCAGCATCCAGCTGATGAAGGACGGGCTTGAGCTCCCCAACGCCCACCAGACCGACCTGGCCTTCAAGCAGAACTGGCACTTCCACCTGACCAAGAACGTGGCCTTCACACCCATGCGTGAGGAAAAGTACAGCTGCAAGGTCACACACGGGATGACCGTTAAAGACTACGCCTGGGGTGAGTTTGTGTGTGTGTGTGTGTGTGTGTGTGTGTGTGTGTGTGTGTGTGTGTGTGTGTGTGTGTGTGTGTGTGTGTGTGTGTGTGTGTGTGTGTGTGTGTGTGTGTGTGTGTGTGTGTGTGTGTGTGTGTGTGTGTGTGTGTGTGTGTGTGTCATTACAGATAATAATCCACAACAACATGACCTCGGCTTGAGCAGCTCGCTGGCAGTTCAGACGAACATTATATTTGATGAAACTGCGCCACAGAGAGCAACGTTGTCATAACCGAGGGGCGGGCAGAAAAACATAACATACTGCCAGCACAGTTCAGGCAGTAGAGAGATATTAGATACACGTAGTACATACCTTTGCCAAGGCTGGGAATTTCACTGTTTTTATATTTATTTACATAGAGAGAGAATATAGTGATATGGACCTCGATGCAGGTGTGCAGTAAAATACACAGCTGTAGACATTATAGACGTCATGTATCGAGTCATTTGCCCTCGATGAAGCAGAAATACACAAATCAAATGCATCGTAAAGCATATGTTGATGCATATTCGGTTGTACAAATGTTGCTTCACCAGCTTTTATGACATTGATTAAAACAATCTTCTGAATGCTTTTTCTTTTTTCAACAGAACCAAACATGTAAAGCACATGTCGGCGGAGGCCCGCGGCTTCAACAGCGTCTATTCTTCACATCTCCAATCAACAGGATCACTGTCTCTCCCGACTTCTTTGCTTCTCTTTTTGCCCACAATACATAAATATCAATATCATACTATGGGGAATTCTTCACTCAACAATCTGAACGAGAGAGAGTGGACGGGCTGCGGGGCATTTAGGCGTTTGTAATTTAGCAATGTGTTGCTTGGAATACTTATTTTCCAGTTTTTGATCCTGAAATGTGTGTAGCTAGAAATTTTATATTTCTTTGTTTCTGTACACAAAGTGTTGAGATTTAATGACTCTCATGACTCTTTTCTTTACCTAGATGAGGCGATCAAATGCTACTTGGTGACATTATTAATACACAAATGGGGTGTTCTTGATGGAAGTGTGTTTTATCATTTTGATTTGTAATTTGAGGTATTTGTTAATGCCTTCTTCTAAATAAATGCCTCATGAAAACCTCCTGATGTCTTCATTTAAAAGAAAACAAATAGTGGTGCGAGAAGTATTCCAATATTTTACTGAAGTATAAGAAGCAATATTACTGTGTAAAAATGACCCTGTTACAAGCAAAGGTCCTGCATTTGAGGTAAAGGTAAAAAACTACATAAGTATTAGCATCAACATATAGTTTAAATGTAAGTATAATCTACATCTGCAATATAACAAGGAGACTTGGAGTAAAAAGTACAATATTTGCCTCTAAATTGTAACAGAATGGTGACTGTGTCCTTGAGCAAGACACTTAACCCCAAAATTGCCAAAACTATGCCTATGGTGTTGAAATGTGATAGAATCTAAATTGTAAGTCACTTTGGATAAAAGCTTCTGCTAAATGACTGTAATGTAGAGTATAAGTATAAAGTGACATATAACTGTATATTTGAATGTTCTATTTTCTTCATATCTAAATATATTTAAGTGTAGTTTAACTTGCATTTCATTGTGCAACCCAGTGTTGTGAAATGACAAAATTAACCTTGAACAATTTCAGACAGTGGACTATTTCCCCCTGTTACATGACAACACGTTCATTAGGTTGATGTCATTAGTGTGTGTGTGTGCGTGTGTGTGTGTGCGCGTGTGCGTGTGCGTGTGAGAGGCATTACAGATAATAATCCACAACAACATGACCTCGGCTTGAGCAGCTCGCTGGCAGTTCAGACGAACATTATATTTGATGAAACTGCGCCACAGAGAGCAACATGTCGTTGTAAAGTCTACCTAGCGACAGTTCCTGCTGATTATTCTATTGGTGGACTATGTGGACACCCGGATACCAAGATACCCGAAACTCGTTTTTGGTGGGCGGGGTTAGTGGCATAGTTTTGACACCTCTCACAAAGCAATCCGGAGAAGAAGACGTTCTTACTTTCGATTTGTCTCGCGGCGCAGTTTGGACAGATAATCTGAAGAGAGACGAAGTGAAGCTGAAACCATGAAGACATTTGTCTGTGCAGTTCTCGTCGGTCTACTCTGCCTTCCTCCTTCACTAGCCAAACCATGTAAGTATTGTGCTATATGTAGCGGTACTACTTATTTATAAATGGCGCTGTTAGTCCAGGTCGGACCAGAGGGCTCGGGTCGTTTGAATGTGAACAAAATGGAGACCAAAGACTGGTTCGCCTAAACGCCGATCAACACTTCGTGCGGTGTGTGAGAACAGTTGAGTTTAAATGCCAAGTTAATAAGTGGTACATGTGACGATGATAATGCAGTGAAACCAGTAATGTTGGCCTCATGTGTGTTTTGTCACTGAGCATCTATTATTCCAATCTAAATGTATTCTTTGGAAGTTGTATCTTAGCTATACGCAGATCCAAGTACATGAAAGTGAAACCTAGGTAGTGTATTTCACACGGTTCTGTTTGAGTTGAAACCATGAAAAATAAGAATAAATAATGCTAAACAACTTTTTTGCATAAAAGAAGAATATGAGTTTTTTCTGTACACGTGTGAGCGTTTTCTTTTCTGTTTCTCGGCAGCTGCACCCAAGGTCCAGGTGTACAGCCGACTCCCGGGAGAGGTCGGGAAGGAGAACACCTTAATCTGTCATGTGACCGGCTTCCACCCACCAGAGATCAACATCGAGCTGCTCAGGAACAGCCAGGCGATGGAGGGAGCCCACCAGACGGACCTGGCCTTCGAGGAGGACTGGCACTACCACCTCACCAAAAACGTGCCCTTCACCCCGCAGAAAGGAGAAGCGTTCGCCTGCAAAGTGACTCACATGGGGATCCCCAAGATCTATATCTGGGGTACGTGTCCGTCTCTCTCCCACCATTGATATGTGGATTAGGTTTTCAGTGTCAGTGTAATCATTTAGAATAATACAAGACAACCAGACATCTACACATTACTACACTTTACCTTTACTGTAATGACAAAAAACAAATCTGACACAAATCATTAAAGATGGAAAAGTACAATTTTTAAGATAACATACAATATAAAGCCTATATATGAGATATGACATACTGTATATTTCCAGATATATGTCTTTCATAATCATATAGGCAGAAATGTGTTGATATATCTTGGAATATAATAAAATAGATAAATATATCTTTTCCTTGTTCGGTCTCACCCAGTAGTCCCATGTTATGATTCCAGCAATATGTATGTGAATCACATCTAATAATAATCATCATTTACAGCCCAGGTCAGTGAGCCTTACCCTATCTTTATTTAAACAAGAGAAGAAGAAACTTAACACAGTGTGTCCCAATAACTCTTAATTGACCCACCCAAACGGACCATGTCTGCTTTATTACTCTGCTTGTGTGTTTTTTGCACAACCAACGTGTTTATGATGTAATTGTTTACAATAGGACAAAGTTCTTCCTCCTCCTTTGTCTCTCTGATGTGCACCAGATTGATCATTTAGGAATGTATGTGAATCAGGGTAGGACATTTACATATTTTTTAGGGGGCAATTTTTGCCCCCACTGACTGAAATCCAGGGGCATTTAAAAGAATTGGGGGCACTTTTTGAAACTTGTAAAATAACATTTAACCTTTGTTCAAAATAATAAATGTACTTATTTAGGGTTACAGTATATGAGCAATTGTCATCAAATGGCAATAATAAGACTATTAGGTAGTAGTCTACAGCAGGGGTCTTCAACGTGTTTCAGGCCAAGGACCCCCAAACTGATAGAGAGATGGAGCAGGGACCCCCGACTATAAATATTGTATAAAATTGTGTTTTATATTAAACTGGGCCTAGTGCCATGTATAAACATACCTCTTTATTGTGCATTCAATACTAAGCTATTCAAATAATACACAGGTTCAAATATTCATGTTTTTATTTTAAACATGTGCAAGGTACAGTGAGTAGGGAGGCCGTGCCACTGCCTTTTATAAACACACCTTGTCAGCTGATACCAATGCCAATATCAACATTGTCTGTCAATTGCATGATAATCATCATACAAGATATTCAAATAGATGTTTTCATTTTAAACATAAATGTGGAAACGAAAATTAGTGATGGCCTATTAGTGCCACTGCCATGCATAAAGATACCTGTTATCTTTCATACAATACTGAACTATTAAAATAATGGACAGATCCATGTTTGGAAAAGAAAAATAAAAAAAAATAATTGTCTTATCAACCAAAAATTTCGCGGACCCCCTGCAGTACCTCCGCGGACCCCCTAGGGGTCGCGGACCCCCTGTTGAAGACCTCTGGTGTACAGATGCAAAGTGTTTTCTTAGATTTTTTTGAACAAAAAACAAACGGAAACATAAATCAGACAATCATATTCAATTTTATTATTTTTTCTTTGTGGTTATTTATTGTTATTATTAAATGTTTTAAACAACTATTAACAATTATTAAGTCAACGATGCCATGATTACAGATACATGAGTCATTGTGTGGAATTTTTGAGAAAAACATTTTTATAGCACCGTAACAATTTAAAAAATGTGCCATTTGAAGGTACAAATTCAGTTCAGAGTTTTTACTTAGTAAAATATCTTAATTGACTGTCAGTCAGGTATTATTCATTAGCAACCCTCAAATCAAAGAATAAACACACTTTACGCACAATTTAGGTGTATTTTCCCTTTAACTCACGAGATGCAGTTCATTAAATTATCATTATTATTAGAGGAAATTATGGGGGCATTTTTTGCCCCTCTCCTAGTGATATCGGGGGCAAAATTATATTTCTTAGGGGCAGTTTTGCCCTTTGCCCTCGTGTATTTCCGATGCTGATGTGAATGGTCCTAGCAGTCTCACTGAATAACAACACCTGGTAGTGGATCTAGTCACACAAACTATTAGTTAGAAATATGCATGTTTTATCTGGAACTAAAAGAACATGGACATGAACTTCCTCATGAGTTAGTAGTTGATGATATTTAAGTATAAACACAATTTCCAGTCTTTGCTGTTATCCCTGCTGCTCTCCCTCCCACTTCCTGTCTCTCACAACTCATGATTTTCATTGTCCTTTCACAACACGGGCCTGCTGTTTACATTCTGTGTAATAAGATCCCCAACCCAATAAAAATCAAACAATATAACAATGTAAAGCGCTATCCGACAGCTACCCTGATGAGATGTCACAAGTCCAGCACTTGTCTCCAAGACTATTATTTCAATTGTTGTGGGAAGAATATTTCAATGTTGAGCTTATTTCCTATATATGAGTATCTTTCCATGGACCAGAGAGAACAGGTTCTCAACATGTTTCTGTTTCTATTTCTCTCTACAGAAGCTGACATGTAAGCTCTACGCATCGCTGTGCTCCAGGTGTGTATCACACTCACTCTCATTTCAGTAAACAAGTCATTTGTCCTGATTGTGTGAGTGACTCTGTCTCACCCTTTGTTTGATAACCACAGGTCTGCTCAGCCAGGACACGGCGCTAGGAATGATTTCTCTCTAATTTTTGCTTTCACTGCGGAAGTTTGAGCGTCGGCAACAAGACAAAAGATTGCACTTACAACTGCACTTTGTATCAGAAATACCAATTGACAATAAAGCTTGATTATAGAGTAACTGAAACCCCCAAACACCTTCTTTTCTAGTGAAAACCAATGTATAAGGGTATCGTTGTTGTTTAACATTCAGCAGTTCATGTGGTGTTTCTTATATTCTCTAACTAGCATGAAAACATGGTGGAAGTAACCAGCCAACTGCTAAATAAGTACGTCTTCTCTTTCACTTTCTAGAGGCATTTGTTTTTACTATTTCCAGGGTAGAGGCACTTCAGTCAACGTTCTGGGGTTTAGTTATATATATATATATATATATATATATATATATATATATATATATATATATATATATATATATATATATATATATATATATATATATATATATATATATATATATATATATATATATATATATATATATCTAAACCCCTAAACTAAGGTATAGCGTAAGTAATCACAAAGTTAAAAGACGTGCTGTTTAATTCTCCAAAGTCAGTTTTTCATTACATTGAATGATGGATTTTGGCATCTGCTGAAGTTTCCCGTCCGCTGTGAGTCCACAAACATCTGTATGAAGGATGTCGCTCCGCGGAGCCTGAAGGAAACTCTGGTAGATAGAGAGCTTGGTGTTTAGCATTCCTGTGTGTGTTTGATGCTTGATCTGTAGAGGTTAAACACTGTCATCTTAACTGCTCTCTTTCTTCTGAATGTAAATCAAAGTGCTTTTTCTTTTTCTTGTACACATCAGATCTTATGAAATCCAGGATTGAGCTTTTTATATTCAGTTCATATTGCAGAATGACTTGTTCATGCTGTCTCTGAAGCTTATAATAGTAGATCTCAGATTGGCTGTGTAAATGTATTTTATACAATATGGTTGGGTAATAAAGGTGTACATGACACTTCTTTGTACAGGTTATTGAGTTAATATGCAAAATACATTTCAGAGCAGAATCTCAAAACGTCCGCATGTTGAAAGGAAAGAGGAAGTAGTCGTTCTACTGTTCGTCTCCTTCCTACGTCACACTTTCACTGAAGGTGATGGAGGACAAATCCACAGTCCTATAATCCAAAGTTCATCTAGTTAAAAGAAGAACTCGGTCTCTTGTACAAAAACCTTTGTTTCCTCTTACTACCCCTCCACTGCAACTCACCGAGGAAACGCTTTCCGGGGAAGCTCACACTTTAAGACTCTTACATTGAAAGAGGCCCACTTCCTTTGATGAACAAGCCTCATCCTGGCTTCAAATAGGGGAGAGCGGGGCCTCTTGGGATGGGTATGGTTAGGATTTTATCTAAACTAGTACTCTTATCTATGCTATTATCAGTTCTTTTTGATTATATTGTGAGGAAAAAAGACAATTAAGAAAATATTGGCATTGCTTTATTATTCTTGTATGTAAACAAATAGTCTTTCTTGAGCAGCAATACAAACTTCCAAAATCTTCAGAAAACATTCACAGCTAAACGATTGGCTAAACAAGTGATTATCTTTCATTTATTAACTCATTCTTATGATCAAACTCTGTATGGCATCGCTAACGATTTGGCGTCCGGGCTGGTGTGCTCCCACCGCAAGATGGTCTCTTTGTTGGATTTTTACTTCTCATTTTAAAATAGTTATACATCCAGTCCAGAATGTGCATCTGTGACAAGTCGCCCCATCAGCAGGTAAGTTGTTACACTATATGGTTCCACAATAAAGAACTTCAAAGTAAAGGCTTTCCACACTAATGCAGTTAAAAATGGCTTCGTTTAGATCCATGTATCCATCACCAGGGCTGGCTTGACAAAAACAGCAACAACCCATGTAAGTAAATGAGTGAACACATAAGAGATGGTCTCCTGGGTGCAAGACATTTATAATTATAACAAGTGCAAATGAATAATAAATTACAAAAATACAAGTAATTGCCGCCATGGTAGACAAAACATGATTCAGGGAGACGAGAGAAGACATGACAAAGTGCCCTCTGGGTACTCTTCCAGTAGGGGTGCAACGGATCATAAAACTCACGGCTCGGATGGAATCAGCAAAATAGGGAAAAGGTCGCAAACATAACTTTTAGAGGTCCCCTGATCACGCTATTCTGCTGCTGATACCAGACTATTATTTTTCACTGACGCTCCAAAAGTCCCTTCCACCACTCTGAAGGCAGTGTGAACCATAAAACACTCTACATTTTTTGTAATTTCTCTTTGTTAAAATCATCGATAGTGTGTATTTGAATAAAACACACAATTCAAATGATTATAATAATAAAATATTGTATTTTTATGGATAAAATAAAATCTTGTAATTAGCAGTATTAATGATATAAAGATTAAAGCTAGTGTTGGTGAAACAGCTCATAATCCACTCTCCAATCTATTTTATATTGCTCTGAATACATCGCCTTCACAGCTACCTTTATTCAGATGTGTCGCCAAAACTACATTTTACAAGATTACATGTAAACACATCATGTGATGATAACGTTTTAATTTACTCTCGACCAATACAATTTGTTACTGAACAGAGCCTAAAGGCATCATAATGTGGTTAGCTGTTAGCCCCGGTTGCTGCTGCTCATTTCAACACAGAGTTGTTAACAATGTAGCGATCAGGGATCGGGGACTAAAAAACAGGATCTGTGATTCTTACGCATCACAGATCAATACGCTCCGTTCCACCACTATCCTCCAGGAGAGAAAACACGATGCTGTGCCCTCTAGGGCGCCATTAATGGAGATAATATGACATAGTGCTCTTTGGTTGGCTTTTCAATAGGAAGACATGATGCAGTGTTGTCTGCTGCTGGTACCCTTTTATTGTAGTGCCCCTGCCCTCAAACAGCTCGAGTCCGCCACTGGCCGCAGCTCCGCGCGTCATCCTCGCTGTAGAGGATATTTGACGCGACTTCAGGGGATATTTATTTGTAAGTCGGGTCTCTTCTGTAATGGAGTAGTCTCGTGTAGTTCTACCTGTTTCCACAAACAGTCATACAAAGTCATGGGGTAAAGTATGAGTCCGTCTGTTGACTCACTGAACAATGACTTCGTCAGTAGCACGCACGGGCGCGGGTGATTTCCGTATTTGAGACACTCGACTACTGACGTTACTACCGCTCCGCTGACGGCTCCGCTGACGGCGCAGCGGATCGACGGGCTCTCGTTCAGATGGACCCGTCCACGTTCCTTTACGATGTCCCCCCGTTGGTCGCCGAGAGACTGTGTAACATCCTGGACAGTGGAGATGACAGGCTCGGCTGGCGCGCACTGGGTGAGGAAGAGTTGTTGTCTTTCTGGTGTGAGATCTGGGTTGAGTTTACTGGAGATACGGGTCTACCGCAGCCTCATAACACACTGACTCTCAAACGATGCTGTGATAACAGGAAACTGTCTGTCTGTTCATATCCTTTGAAATAATAAGGAACTACAATAACCGATCTTTAAATATTAGAATATGGCCTGTTATTGATACACAGGTAATTACAGTAATCAATTCTAAGTTTGGATTTACCAAGTCAAGTGAAACTGCCATACAAATGCCGTTAAGGCTTCTGTATGTTGCATATAGCATGCTCACTTCATTGATTGGTTAAAAGACTTGAGCAACTTCAAGTCATCCATATGGACGAGTTGCTGTGTGATATGCGGGTAGAGGAAAGGCTTGGATGAACCCGCGTTCTTATTCTTTATTTGCATACACTGACACTCTCCGTGTCCATCTTCTGTCTCGGCCTCCAGCTGTCCGAGTCGTCCCCAGCATGTTAGAGGTTCGCAAGTTGGAGCGCGTGGAGGCAGCCGGCCAGAGTCCCACTTGGGAGCTGCTGTGGTCCTGGGCTCAGGAGAATCCAAGGGTGCAGGACCTGCTGAAGGTGCTGCAGGACATGGGCCACCACAGGGCCCTGCAGCTCCTCCAGGGTCAGTCAGGTCAGTTACAAACAAATCAACCAGCATTTCCTCATGTATCTGCAGAGCACATTCAAAAGATCTTGATAACTCAAGTGTTGAGTTATTGATCCAGTAAACTCAGTTGATGCATAACTTCCTGCACGCTGTGTATGCTATTTAAAGCTCCAGGTTGAGTGGATTCAAGGAGTATCGGTAGGGCTGGGCGGTATACCGGTTCAACCGGTGTTGCAGTTTTAATTTCCCGTATGATATGAATTTTTCAATATACCGTCATACCGGTGCACAGCCGAAACAACTTCTGTCGCTCTTCAACAGGCAGCAACATATATTGTTCGCCGCTGAGGGCGCTGCGGTCGGAGCTAGTTATCTTAGCTGTATTGAGAGGGACCCCTAGTCATGGTTATAACTTTATAACAACAATTAATAACCCACAACTAACGCTCTTTAACAGTGAAAAACACCACGACACAACAGTTTGTGACACATAAACCATTTGTAACACTAATAATTGTACATTTATAAAATTTCACCGCCGAACTGCATGCTGGGTACAGCTCGCTAACAACAGTCTGCAAACAGCTGGGAGAGGCTCTGTCGCTCTAGTAACGTTACATCATAGAGCAGAAAAGAGCGATGCAGGATGAACAAAGACTGAACAACAAGAGGTATTTTGGTCAGACACATATGCAACGCTGATTACCGTAATATGTGTGGTATTTGTTATAAATGTACATTGGTACGAGGATGACAAGAAGCTGTACTTGGAGGGGTTTAGGACCCAGGGGACTGTAGGTGAAGGAAACAGGAAGTGACGGAACAGAAGACACACCACACAAACAGCTGTTCACCGCTCGCTGGCCGGTTCTTTTAATTAATTAATGCTTTAATGCTTTAATTAATGCTTTAATGCGAAAAAAAATACTGTGATGTACCGTGAAACCGCCAGAATCTTACAAAATACAGTGATATGCATTTTTGGTCATACCGCCCAGCCCTAAGAGCGGAGTCTTTAAAAATGTCAATATGTAAATTGTGTAAAAAACGTAATGAGAACTGTGGGCGACTCAGTGGTAGAGCAGCGTCGTCCTTCAATCAGAGGATCGGCGGTTTGATCCCGGCTCCACTAGTCAGACAAGACACTTAAGCCAAATTGCTCCCGTAGCTGTGCCTACGGTGTGTGAATGTTAGCAGCCTATTTGGTCTGACAACACACAATTTCACAGCTGATCACACTGACTACATTATATGTACAGAACAAGATTCTGTCTTATCAGTCAGTCCAGGAGCCACGTCTTCTGGCCCAAAAAAACAATCATATTTTTTGAACTGACACTGTAATGTGTTGTCTATTATGTGCAATAGCATAACCCTAACCCAAGTCTACAAGGTACAATCTGTACAGCATACGACCCCCTCTGTCCGTAGACCCTCGATTCATTCATCGGATAAAAACTCCTCTTTAACCGGGAAGAAACATCGTGGAGAGCAGCTGTTTCCTCTCCCAGGAAGGACAGACATGCAGTAGATGTTGTTCCACTAATGTAAAATCACAGTATGGACAGTCAGGATGCAAGAATTCTAGTTATATTGTAAACATGAAGAAAATTGGGTCTATAAGGATGTCAAACAGGATCCAGAGGTCCTCCTCTCCACTATGGGACCTGGAGAGAGGACTGGCTAAAGGAACATGCTCAAGCACGCATTCACACAGATAGGAGACGACTGGGAGGCTCATGTCCTTGTGGGACACAAACAAACGGAGTGTTGGAGAGACGCAATGGTTTCCACAACGTTTACAGTATTCTCGTCGGCAGAACAAACACGGACTATAAGTACGAGGATTAATGATGCGCCAAGACTGAGACAGACTAACTGAAAGTTGAAGGGGTAGTTTGGATGTCTTAAAGTTCTCCAGACTGTGGGCGAACTATCCCTGTTAAGGTGTTTTAGGTTTGGAGGTTTAGACGGTCTGATGTCAGCATGGAGGTAATTCCAGAGGAAGGGGGTATGATGGGGAAAGGCCCTGTGGCTTCTTGTTAACTCCAGCACAGACTGGAGCCCCGTATTCTTAGAGCGGAGAGTCCTGATTGGAGTATAAGGCGTAAGGCGACCAGCCGTGTCTATCTAGAATTTTGAAGGTCATCAGAAACACCTTAAAGTTTGATCTTTTATGGATATGGAGCCATGAAGGAAAGCTACAGCTGGTGTAATGTGGTCAAATAGTCTAGTTTTAGGTAAGAATCTAGCTGCAGCGTTCTAAACCTTTTGAAGACTTTTGAGCATGCGCCTGGACAACAAAACGTTACAACGATCAAGTCTGGATGATACAAAGGTGTGAATTAGGATCTCTGCACCGGCCACAGACGGAGAACGCCTGCTTGTGATCAAATGTAGCACCAAGATTCTGGGCTGTCTGCATCTACATTTTATCTTAATTTAATTCAAAGCCGAATATTTGCGGCAAATATTGTGGTTTAATACGCTTGAAATATTGTTAATGCAAGCAAGATTGTAGATGGTTGGTGGAGCGATAGAGAAAGTTACATCACAAAGGGGAAATGTAAAGCCCGTTTTTGGTTCCTCTTTGTGGCTCATGTTTCTATGTGTCTGTCTATTTACAGAGTCGCCTGTGCCTCCCAGCAGTCAACACGCAGAGCCCAGAGGACAGATGTCAGCAGATGAAGAGAAGGTAGAATGACTTGTTCTATTGACAGGAGGCAGCCTGCATGACTGGTGTGCAGCAACAAGAGTAAATGACCATCCTGTCCTCTGTTTTCTCCGATAAGGGATCCTTCCAAAGAGAGGAGAGCTCTGCAAGTCAAGCATTATGCCCCGGTAAGTAAAGTGAACATTCAAATATAATTCATTTAACGGCCCTGTATTGTATAAAGTGTTTTTAGTTAAAGCAGGTTTAGTTGCTGTATACTGTAAAAGTATCAGAAATACACACCGCCCGTATTCAGACACTGTGCCTTTAAACGAGACGTAGGGGTGGTTGTGAGGTTGTGACATCACGATACAGTCTGCGTTAGAAGTGCTACTAAAATCCGTGTTGACGCTCATAGTGAGTCCTCAAGCTGCAGTGACGTGGGGGCTTAAAGAGACAGGCACTAAAACGGAGCGTTTCAGACACACAGTATGAGTGTTTTTTAACAATAAAGCATGTAAACATGTTCTAGTAAAAACCCAAAATACAAGTACGAACCTGAAAATCAGCATATGTCTCCTTTTAAATCATTCAAGTCATACATTGATTGTGTTGAATTTTGACTTGCCATGTGTGAATTAGCATAAATAAAGCAATTGTAGGGTTCATGCTGCTCCGTCTCTGTGTTCCAGTGACCAGTCAGCCACCTGCAATCACTTTCCAAGACGTCATCGATGGAACCAGGGGTTTTCATCATGACATGAGAATTGCAGAGGGACACTTCTCTGACGTCTTCAGAGCGCAGATGGGAAGTAAAAAGGTGGCGGTGAAGCTTTTTAAACAGGTGATTTTTGATTCTGACGCTCTTAACGGTCTGACAGTTTGGGAAATATGCTAATACAAATATCAAAAATTCAAATTAAAGGGATGGTTTGGATGTGAGGTTGTATGAGGTACTTCTCCACAGTCAGTGGATCACCTGCAGTAGATGGAGTTTGGAGGCAGCGGTAGACTGTGAAATAAAATGACTGTTTCCTTATCCATCTTTTTCCAGACAAATATGGCGTCATGGAAGAAGCTGTGGGACGCCTTCAGCAGAGAAATGGAAATTCATCATTTGTACGTGTCAACACTCGCTCTCATAACACCTTTCTATATGTATGTGATGGAGTGTGCTCAATATCAAACGGGGTGATGTGTTCCAGGTACCGACATCCAAACATCTTAGACCTGTTGTGCTATTTCTCTGATGAGGGCCGCTACTGTCTGGTCTATCCTTACCTCCCCAACGGGTCGCTCTTCCACAGACTACACCATCAGGTAGTTCTATCAACACGTTGCTCAACGTGAGGTCGGTCTGTGTGTGTCACTTGTTTTCCAAGCCAGAGAAAGGTAGTTGCTCAGTAACACTTTCAATTTCAGAAAACAGGAAGTGAACTAGTGGGATACAACTTCTGCTTTTGCAGGAGTTAACAAAGGCTTTTGTTTTGAAAGAATATATAATTGAAACTTAAGAACATGAATATAACAATTTTGCAATGAGAAAAAAGTAGCAAAGTGTACTTTCTATGTCCTTGAACAACATTTGAGTTTGCTTCTTTTACTATGATATTTTAAATTAAAAGTAAAATAGTGAAACTGTGTGTATATATTTATATATATATTTATATATATATATAAATTGACTTAATTTGGTTACCTAAATAATCTTGCAATCTTTTTTTACTGATATAGGCAAATGTTAATTTCTCAGATTGCACAAAAAGTCTATATCTTTTCTGTATCAGTTTTCCTAAAGTTAGATATGAATAAATACCTTGCTTACCGGCATCGCAATATATCCCATGTAATGGCCAGATTGTGGCTAATACACAGCCCAATGTGATTTAAGATGCAATCTGCAATGTGACCGAGGCAGAGTCTGTACTTTGTAAGTAGGAACATGTTATGTCATGTAAACACACAATTATTGGAGAAGCGTGTAGTTATTCCAGTCACAAACCGGTATTTACTACGTTTGTGTGCTGTAAACATACCTACATGTGATTCAACATTTTTACTGCCGTTGCCAGGTAGTGTTGGTTAAATGTTAAATGTTTTGCTGTTGGGGGTTTAATTACCACGTTTCACTAAATGCCTTGAATGGTAAACGATCTTGCATATTCTTTTGTGTCATATTTCAAATGTTGTGTTGTCACTGTACAGGACGGAGAGCCCCCTCTCTCCTGGCAGCAGCGCCTCGCCATCATTAAGGGAACTGCAAAGGCCTTGCATCACCTCCACACAGCTCAGACCAGCCCGGTGATCTGTGGCAACATCTCCAGGTACGAGATGAAGAACTACAGCCTGTCTGTTGTGTCTCTGAAGAGGACGTTGTCACTGTGGCGTTCAACACTTCACAGAACGAACACTCTCTTCAAGGGAAATATCAAATATCATATCCGGCTAAGACTGGAAAGATCAGAAAGATCCATGTTGGAAGGAAAGTTGTAGAGATTGACTGCAATATATTACACCAAGAGAGGTGATTACGTAATTGTTAACAAGGCAATCATGTATACCTGCCAGCAATGCAACTACATGCAGAAGAGAACTATTACATAGATAGATGTTACTTTATTAATCAAGGGGACAGCAGCATTTATAGATGCAGGTAAAGCAGAAATAACATATAGTAGAGTAGAACATATGAAATATAAAGATGCACAATATATACAATATAATAGAATAATATTAAATGAACTAACTAAACAATAGTGCAAAGATTTATCCAAACAAACAAACAACAGTGTATCAGTGTTCTAGTCATGTCAATGATTTGGCCAGAGGTGATTTATTGTAAAGTGTTATAGCAGAGGGCAGGAATGTTCTCCTGTATCTGTCCTTGTGACAGCGGAGCTGGATCAGTCTGTTGGAGAAAGTGCTCCACTGTCCCTGCAGGAGGTGGTGGAGAGGGTGGTCTGGGTTATCCAATATGGATAATAGTTTCAACGTCTGCAGATGGCATGACACAGAGTTGTACTGGAAGTCAGTGGTGTACAAGGTGAACAGGAAGGGAGACAGAACAGTTAAACGATTGGGTGCGGCCTGAGCAAGGGTGCCTGAAGTAGCCCCCCCCCCCCCACCCAAGCTAATGCTATACGTAGGGATTATAGAATAATACCGTACACGCCTGCAGCGTGGTGGAGCTCCACTGTCTGCTGCCTTTCATCTGTCTTGTGTCTCTGCCGTCTCTGCACAGTGCTAACATACTCCTGGACGACGCCCTGCAGCCCAAGCTGTCCAACTTTGGGTTGGCTCGTCGCCGTCCTCATTCAGCCAATCAGAACTGCATGGTCACTCTGGACACGCGGTCCCACAGCAACCTGGGATACCTCTCTGAGGAGTACATCCGAGACGGCAAGCTGTGCGTCAGCCTGGATGTTTACAGCTTCGGAATGGTGATTGTAACAAGATCATGAGCTTCGCTGCACTTTCTTCATCACGTGTTCATCGGGTCGTTGCATAGAAACTCTCCATTACAAGTTTTAGTACAACAATCAACATTTTACTTCAGTAAAAGAGTTATCCGAAAAAAAGCACATCAAGTATCAAAAGTGCACATTAGGCAGAATGGTCCCCTGTTATATCATTATGTATACGATTCCACTTGATTACCATCACAGATACATTACATTACATTAAGCTTGTTTGAACAACTTCAGTAGTATTATATTATCATTATATTATGTATTACATCTTTTATAATTATAAATACAAACTCTTATTTTGAAAACAAATTAGTAACCATAGCATCAAATACATCTAGTGGAGTAAAAAGTATAACATTCTCTCTAGTGTCCACCAGGGGGCGACTCCTCTGGTTGTATAGAAGTCTATGAGAAAATGACTCTACTTCTCTCTTGATTTATTACCTCAGTAAACATTGTAAACATGAGTTTATGGTCTCAATCTCTAGTTTCAAGTCTTCTTCAATACAGCATGATGTTCATTTAGTACATTATGGTCCATTTAGAGTCAAACAGACCATAAAGCAGGGGATGCTTTAGGGCGGGGCTACTGTGATTGACAGGACTCTACAGCTAACAGAGACGTATACGGAGTCTCTACCTCACTTCTCCACATTCCAAATATGGTCACTTCTGTTCACTGGTTGTAAAAAAACAAGATGGCTTCGGCCAAATTGCCGAACTCAAGGCTTCAAAACCGCAGTCCACAAACCAACAGGTGCGTCACGTTCAGTTCTTATATACAGTCTACGACATCTACAAATCAGTAATATTGTATTTAGGACGAAGCACACAGTAAATCTTACTGTAATGAAGGATATGATCTCTGATGGAAACATTATTTCTTGCCATTGATTACAGTCTGTTTGCTCTCAGGTTGTAATGGAAACAGTAACAGGACGGAAGGTCACAGAGGACGTAGTGAAACAAACCCCCCTGGTGAGTCGACTCTAAAGCTGGAATAGTAAGGTCATTGGTTAGGGTGGGCTATGTAACCTTCAGATAAAGGCTTCATAATCCATTGTGCTGTCTTACAACAGCAGTCATGTATGATCACAGTAAGTGTAAGCACTGTCTGCTCTGTCAGAGAGACCTGCTTGTAACCGAGGTGGAGGACAGCGGCGGTGTGGACTCTTGTCTGCGGTTCTTGGATGAGGCGGCCGGCCGGTGGCCGACGGCCGTGGCCCTCGACCTTCTGCGTCTGGCCTTGGACTGCGCCGCTAGCCGCCACCGCAGCAGACCAAGCATGGAGAATGTGAGCAATACCAGTTCATTCTTGACCTTTAGGCACCGCAAAATATCCTCCGCTCAAAGGCCCACATGCTGAGTTCTATGATGCTTCTTGTAGTTTTCTTTCATGCTGCTATAATCACTTTTGTTATGACTGCTTATTAAGGCCGTTGTAGGTAAATACAAAATAAAAATGACAGAACTGTGGAGTGGGGTAGTATTCAGAGAAAAAAAGTGAAATGTCCAAGCGTAAAGTCGTACATTTAGGAGAAAAAACTACAAGAAGTAACTTTGAATATAACATCAGAAATTTGCAAGAAAAAAAAACGTGCGAACTGCGATAACTCCAGACGCTGTGTGTACCTGGGAGGCACATAAACATGTTCTCTTCTGTGTTCTTACATGGACATAATGCTCACACTTTGTCCTCATGTTTGTTTTATTTTGCCGTTTTATTTTATCAGATAAATCCTAAAGATTTCCTATTGGTCCTGAAAGATACATATACTCATTTATTATTTTTGATATTTTGCACAATAAAGCAACATGCGTACTTGATCTTGTTTTATAAAAATGTACAACTTGCATCTCTCTTTTTCTCTTAATATTACGCCCCTCCCCCGGTTCTGTCATTTTTCTTTTGTTTTCCCGACAAAGGTCCTAATACGCCGTCATATTTAAGTGACTGTGGATAAGATAACTCCTATAAATCTCAACTGTCTTCAGGTACTTCTTGCATTGAGCAAGCTGCTTCCTCCACCTAGCTGCCCCCCCGCCGACCAACCCCGCAGCCTGGACGACAGAGACCCTTCTGATGCCGAGCCGAGCCCCCCACCCTCCATTCCCGTAGAGCACGACGAGCAGCGCAGCCCCCCCGCTTCTCCGATGCAGGCGGGGGCGCGTGAATGCAGCCAGTCGGAGGTGACTTATCTGAGTGACTTTGGGGGGGCGGTGGACCTGTACAGCAGCTGGCCCGTGCAGTGCAGCTGCCTTGCTGAGACCGGCAGTCTAACCTGCGAGGACTGCAGGGCCAACGGCTTCACCAGCGACAGCACAGACGGCCCTCAGAGTGAGTCTACACGTAGCGGTGCTATCGCTCGGGTTTATTCTTCACAGGTGCTGGGAACGAAAAGCAGCGTGTTTGGGTTATCAGCATATATGAAAAACTAAATTATTGACATCAATAGAATTAATAATGCACCACCCTGCAAACAGGGGGGGGCGAGAGCACAGCTCAGACAACGTATGATGTCGCGAGACTCTAAAATGGCGAATATAAAGGTCGTTATCTACTCGTGTCTGAAGCAGTTAGCTCACCCCGGAGCTACATTAGCTTAAAGCTATATGTGTGTGTGTGTGTGTGTGTGTGTGTGTGTGTGTGTTAGTAAAAGAAGAGAGAAAGCAAACAAACAGAATAGGATCCTCCCCCCATGGTGGAGTACGGAAGATTGTTCTCTCAGCTACAGAAACACGACTGACGATCTTTGATTGGCCCAGCTGTTGCAGCAGTATGAAATACACGGTAACTTCTACACAACATTAACGATCTTGTTCATTAATCTCAGCGGTTATTGAGCGCACACACCACGTTATAAGATGATACATTAACTTCAGCAACACAAACAAGATAGGAAACACAATGACTAACTAGCCCAGACACCTTGAGTACGCCTTACTGTGAGATGATTTCTCAACCAATCGGTCGGTCCCTCACTCGGCTCCAAGCGTTGCTCAACGAATTCTCTCTGCAGCAGAGAATCTCTTCGGCTCATTAAGGGAATTCTCCGTCCTTGTAACCGGCATGAATCGACTTGATTAGAAAGAGAATCCGTCCTTCTCTTTCTCTGAAGAATCTGTATTCTTCACTTCTGCAGGCAAATTGTCCACTTCTCCCTTTCTCAGTCTCTCTTCGTCCAGCGAATGTAAAGCAGTTGACCTAGGGTCTCGTCTAAAAACAGCAACGTTGTGTTCGTGCTTCCTTAGTCCGTCCAGGGTCTGAGGGATAAGCCCTGTTTCAGTGTGCTCGGGAGCTTTGTAGTTTGGTGGCTGAGCTCCAGGGGTCTGTGGTCCTTGACCAATGGGAGGCCAGCGTTACATTTGGGTGAAGATTTCACAGGTGAGTGTGAAATCCTTTCTGGTGGGGGTTTGGATGCTACCTACCCAAATCAGGCTGAGCCTTGCCTGCAAAATGGTCAGGCCCAGTGTCTTTGTCTCAGAGCACATGGAGAAGCACATGGGCCCAACACAGGTGTACTCTGCGTGTGTTAGCCTACTAGAAGTAATCAATTGCTGTGTTTTGTGTGTTTCAGCTGAATCTCTTGTGGTGGACAATCCAGCCAAGGAGAGACTGAGGAACAAACTGAGTCTTTACGACAGAGGGCTGATTCACACGCAGGAGCTCTTCTCTGAGATGAGCCTACAGTCCACAGCAGACCACGATTAGACTGCTTCATAAAGCTACGGTGATCTAAAGTCATATTGATTTCATTCAGACCAATATTTAATATTTAAAAAAAGAAACAAAACTTTTAGAAAGATGCTGAATAAAAGATCATGATTGAGAATGAATCATTGTAAAGATGTTGAGGGGTCCAAACTGAATGTGTTCTTAGTCTCTGTGGAAGATATCTGACGCTGGTTTCGGTTTGTGGGCCTAGAGTAGAATGAGCTGGTATCACGCGGTAACGCTGTGTGGTCAGTGATGAAGTTGCCAGTTTGTGTGGAAAAAAGGTGAAAAATGCCTGAGTTTGATGGCTTCACTCCGGTAACGTTACCAATCCCAAGTGTCAGCGACCGGCCTGGCCTCACTGACACTGGCTGCACAATACCTTATTATTTACAACTCACGTTATCACATATTAACTATGACTTATCTTAATTGTCCAAACAATAAATTAGATATATTTAAACAAAACAACTTCCAACAGCCATATTCCTGAACTAAAGTAAATGAATGCTTAATCCCTGAGGAGCTACGTTAGCGTTAGTCACACAACATACGGTCACCAAACGTAATAACACCCTCAGTGTCAGTGGAGATGCCCATCAGAGGGCATTCAGAAGTGGGCGGTGGACTGAAAGGTAAGTAGGAATAAATGATGCCGTACAGAGCGCTGCAGGGATGACGTGTTGGCATCGCACTGGCTCCCTTGACAAAATGCCAATGGGACTTTTCCACTGGAGTTTGGAGTATTGCAGAACATAAGATCTGTGACAAGCACAAGTTTATGATACTTAATGCTATTGAGCCCCGTGACACTACTCCTTCTCGAGCCCATTTCTCCAGACCATAATTCCTGCTTTGTAAAAGAAAACAAAAGCTCAAACAGAGAATCAAATGTCCGAAGCACCTGCTGCTGCTCTGACAGCAGACGGCCGGACGTCACGGACGACACAAAGCTAGCTGACTGTACTACACGTTACCTCACTAGAGAGGGAGGAGCTATGTTCTTCAGACACGCCCCCTTGAGAGTCTCACTAGTCTCACCTTTTTTGCTGTCTTGAAAATGTACTGAACCGTGGCACCACTGTATTGTATTGAACCGTTACACCCTACTGAGCGCTGCTCAGTCTGCAAGTTAAACTATAAGAGTGCACGTGCACCAATTTATTTTTAAGAGCACAATCCGATTCATGCACAAGATGATTTAAGCATAAACTCAAACAGAGCAGATCTAAATGAGAGTAAAATGAAGTTAAAAATAGTTACCGGCTATATATAGTGGCTAGCATAACACATCTGAATCTCTGTGGTCATTCAGCGGTCAAGTTGCATTGTGGGTAATGTAGGAGCCAGGTTTTAAAGACGAAGAATGAAGTTAAGAATGAAAAAGGCGTCTCTAGTTCTGCTACATCTATTGTGATTCTTTTTGTTAAACTGTCCATTGGGAGTCTTACAATGTTGGGGAATTGCAATGCTCAATAGGCTAATTTACAGGATCAAAGAAATTGAAAAAGAAAGGGAAATTTAATTGTTGGAATGCTGTTATAAATTTCCCTTTCTATTTATTTTTTTTCCCTAACTATTGCTATCCTATTCTTTATTCAACTATTTCTTCCGTACGTTTTTTGGACCTCTTCTACTTCTGCATTTTTTAAGCTACAGAAACCGTTAAACGGTCAAAGGAGGACGGCGCTGACTGCGTGTGGGCAGTAAACAGACTAACCTTGAGATAGAATTTCGAGATATCAAACAGTCTTTTGCCGCAGGCCTCAAAGCACTCATGCTCGGCAGTGATCCCGTGGTGTTTGAGCGCTTTAGCCACTACCTCCTGCACAGGGTAGGGAATTTACATATTTTTTGGGGGGCAATTTTTGCCCCCACTGACTGAAATCCAGGGCATTTTCAAAAATTGGGAGCACTTTTTGAAACTTGTGAAATAACATTTAACCTTATATAAATATACTTATTTAGGCTTACAATATATGAGCAATTGTCATCAAATGGCAATAATAAGACTATTAGGCAGTAGTATACAGATTCAAAGTGTTTTCTTCGATTTTTTGAACAAAAAACAAACAGATCAAATAAATCTGACGGGACTGGAGTTTTACAAAGGCCTGGTCCCGGTCCAAGGACCGCTGATTGTCCAGGCAGAACCTAAATGAACAAATACATTTTTATGAATATTAAAATAAGAAGGAACAGAGACTGATGTGGCTTGCTACTGTCTGAGTGTCTGTTGATCATAATACATTTTTCATAGCTGCGTTGTACTATAAAATACCAGTTACTGTAGCTGAACAGTCGCTGCATAGTTTCTAGAAACGTACTCTATGAGTCTATGCCATGGTAGTGGCACACTGAGGCTGTGTTGAAGGGCATCTGGCTAACTCTCCTGGGAGAAAGGTCTGGTGACAACTGAAACACGTTATTACTGGAGAGAGAGACAATGAGGGAGAAAGAGAGAGTATGGGTGGGGGACAAAAACATAAAACGTTTATTAAAGAAAACGTTTTTCCCTTCATTGAATCACAAATACACATTTTGCTGATTAAAACACACAGTTAGGACTAACTGATGACTGCTGTGCTCCTCTTTTAACCCAATTCAATAATATTTGTTTGTAGCAGGCTTATGATCGTAATCAAATAACACTTTAAATATTCAGTTATTTGATATTTTGTTGGTAGAAATGTATGAGAAAAAATTCTGACATCAGGTATTACTTTTATTGTCCTTGCCCCGAATCTTTATCATTAAAATCTTACTGGAAAAATATATTTTACCACTTTGATTGTCTCACGGATGTCAAGGTCAGCACAGTCCTTAATATCTATTATGGCTTCTTCTGGGGATCCACCAAAGAGCACATGCAGGATAGCTGGGCTGAGTCCTCCAAGGCATGGCCCACTATGGAGGAATGAACGACCAATCATTGGGCCGGCAACAACAAAGAAGTCACTCTCCAAAAGGTACCGCCAAGTGGAGGGAATCAGATGATCTTGTTCCCCCTCAGAAAGAAGAGTTCCTCCTGGTACTTCAATTAAAAGAGAAAAGTGAAAGAACATCGATAGTGTAGAATGTAAAGGACGTATATATTCAAACTTTCTTACAGAATTAGTGAGGAAATATCAATCAGCCACTGAATACTTTAGGTGATCCTGTAGAAGCCTACAGGGCCACAGCAGCTGCGTCACATTGGTTTGTTTTTTAAGGTTTTAGGTATTCTCTGGGTAAGTAGAGACTGATCTGTGGTCAGCCTGGAACTGGTGCAAACCAAACACAGAGCCCGATAGCTGACAACCAGCCAGCAGCCAAAGTGAATATTCACTTACCAAAATTCATCTCAAAACCATACTGAGGTTTGGACGTGATGCTTGCAAAGAAATGGCGAGTCACGCCATCACCAATTGCTGGATCTCCTGAAAAAGCAAAATACACAGAACAGACATCAGTTAAATGAATATATGATCATTTTTTATCTTTAGTTTTGTGTGTGTAACCAATTTACCCTCGAGTGTGGATGTCAAGGGGCAAGCCCACTCAACATTAGCCCTCATAAAAAGAAAGGCCTGCCCTCTGCACTGTCTCCAAGATCCATGGTAAGATAGAATGACTTTCCTGTTGCATGCTGGCTTAAAATGTCTTCTTTGAGTCTCTTTGCTGCCTCACTGGGATTTGAAAGAATTTTCCAATCTAAAAATAGTTTTTAAATTATTCCAATTAATACTGGATGAATTGATATGTAGAGAGCAACAATTTATTGCAATAAATGATGTAATGTTTAAATGATGTAACACACCTGGGAAGCCTCTCTCCTCAGTGGGATCTAGGTCTATCTCAGGAGCAGCAACATGTCCCTGAGAGGTGGCACGCAGTAGTTTGTGTTGCTGGCCCTTGTTGTCTCACTTCCCTGTAGTCTTGTCAACATGCTCACAAATCTACCTTCACTTCGGGAGGCACTTTCTGTGGTCACCACAATTTCTACCTCACCACTGCTCTGTGATGGTCTTGGGTAAAGAGAAGCACGTTTTGTTATTGGGGCCAGTATATTTTATATTACATTACACATTCACAAAAACACTGCAACTAGAAAAGAATGGTCATATAAATAGAATATAATAAATCCATTCAAATTCAACTTTCCCTCAAGACCAATATTCAGGATCATACAGGATCCTCCACATTCAACATGCTTTACATCTTTTGGCAGACTCCAGAGCCTAATGCTTAATGTCTGAAATGTGACGTTTTAGTTGTGTAGAGCGATACCTCACGCGTTCATCACAGTGAGCCTTGATTCTTGTCAAAGGGAACTCCTCTCCTCACGTCACACATTTCTGAGGTGGTCCAACTAGCTCATTACTGCATTCTGGTTGACATGCCTGTAAACAAGATCATTTTAAAATGTAACACAAGCTATACTTACGTAAATGTTCATACTCTTGCCATTTTCATATGGGAACACCAATTTAAAAGTGAGGATCTTACAGGCTCCAGATTCAGGTTTCGTTGGAGTGGTCGGATGACAATTGTAGCGTGACCAATCTGTGTTTGTGGATCTTTCAAATGTCTCACATGGTAACCCTCATTGGGACATGGTATGATGATCAGTTGGCGACCGTGTTGTTCCAAAGATTTTGAGCAACTCAAATCCTCCCCCTCGTCTGAGTTTTGGATATGCCTCTAAAATAAATTCTCTAAAGTCATCTGGATCTGTATGACTACCTGAAAATAGAAGATAATAATACAAACAACCGATCTAACTTGAAATATAATAACGTTTAATGTTTTTGAAAGGTAACTTGATTCAAGAAAAATACGTCTGTCCATCATGATGCCTGACTTACCTTGGAATGTAAGACGTGTTTCCCCTCGTCCTGCAGCAGCAAGTCTGTCTCTGGCGTATCGGTTTGTCCTCAATACAACAGAAAGAGTGAGTGTACGAATGAAGCTGTGCAGGCGCAGCAACAGTTCGCCTCCTTCTCCCTCCAATATATGGACCAAACAGTCTTGAAACCTCGCCTAGAATCAAGTGAAGAGGATAAGCTATAATCAGTACAAGAGAATAAGGACGCTGCAGAAGAAACATGTTGGCTAACGATATCATCGCACAATTTACAGGAATGTGATCTGACGCACAGCATGAATAAATAAATCACTCATCACCGGCGACAGTAATTTAGTCTACACAAGGGATTTAGCATGGAAAAGTGTTCCCTGCAGAAACCTAGCGTCCACTGGGTGCCTGGGTGTTACGTTATGTGGCGGCCGCGGAGGTGAACTTGGCGCATTTGCGGTCCTCGGTGCTGCACAAAAAATAACAAAGTAGTGAACGCCACATGGCTGCCTAGTTCAGTTTAATAGAGTATATTGGCACTTTGACCAACAGTATTTAGCTAAACAACTGCTGTTGTTATGCTGCTTATACGTTTAAACAGAAGAAACTCACAGTTCTCAAGCTGGTCAGCCACATCCCGCAGCAGGTCTGCCAGCGGCCGCCCGGTCGAAGCCATGAGTGCCGCTAGCTAGTTATTTGAAGTCGTCCACAGAGATGATTTGCTAGGAATCGGTTGCTTCTGTCTTGCTCCCCTACTCGACCAATCCTGCTTAAGAATGAGGTTCGGACCGCCTATCTCATTAACCTCTATAGCCCTAGCCCTATTTGTAGGCCTCTGCTCAAAAATTGCATACCCATACTAAAGAGAGTCTATTTCTGCAACTACAAGGTCTATTTTAATAATTTAAAATTGTATAATACAGGTAACACTTGTGAGATGTGCTGATATGTGTAAATATTGTGTATATGTTACTGGTTAATAACATATACACATATGGCACAGCTCAAATTGAAAAGTTCCAGGTTCACCTGAAAAAAAGCACTTTTATTGAACATTTTTTTTTTAATAATGCTGATTGAACCCTAAAATCACTCCACAGTCATAGCACAACAGGTATCTGGTCTGTCCAAGCTAATTTTACTTAGCAGGCCAGCATAAATGAGGTCTGAGTACAGAATTTCTAGCCAAATTTTCATTTTTGGAACCAGATTCTGCGCTGCTCTATTCTAATTTTATATACTATATAACTACATATTAACTATATATCCACTTGCTTTATCACTAAGAGTGTTCAATACATCATAATAAAGCAGTTTGCAATAATTTTCAGCCATGTTCAGTTATTTCCAGATGTCATATGTGTCATCCATGAAAAAAACCTGCTCTGACTCAGTGTGTATGTGGGATTTGTAAGGCCTGTGATTGGCGGATTTAGTTATATGACACGTTTTAGGTCCGGAATAGTCCATTGAAAGCCGTCAGGGGTGTTATTTGGAATGCTGAGGGACATTAGTCAGTATAAATCTTGATAAGGTGGGCTCGACCCCCATGCGAAAAATAGGTTGGTCCAGGCGAAGAATGCGGGCCATTTTCGCATGCCAGGTCACAGCACCTTCATTTCAATGCCGGCAGACAGAGCAGGAAATGCACTACAGCGCTGCAGCAACTTTCAATGGATTAACTGTTTTTTTCCGGACGAAAATCGCCAAAAGGTATGTAGATTTTCAGTTTTATTTCTCGAGAGCAGTGTGCGGTTTCTTGGGGTTTCTCCTGTGACCTTTGAATGTTTTGTTGGAGGTCTATTTGGACACGCTGGGTCGATGCCGCATCGAGCCCTCGTGCGAATTCATGTATCGTTCGGCCATTTTCGCTGCCGGCTTTGTGATGAAAGATGAATTTCTGCTGCATAGTTGGCGGATTTTTTGCAGAAAAATCCTGATATTGTGATAAATCTTCTAGTGTATTGAATTAGTTTGTGTATAACTGTGTATAATTGCGTAAAATGGCTTGCATTTTTTTTTTTTTTTTTGAGATTTTACATGTCTGGACCATTTTTCATATTATTTGATGAAAAATCCATTCGGAACCTCGGTACCGGTACTCGAACCCCAAATGGGGCTCGCTCGGGCTAAAGAGGTTTTAACATACGGACACAGAAATACAGAAATACAGAAATGAAGGAATACAGAAATGTAGAAATAGATTTATTTATTTACGTCCTGTTTAGGTATCAACTTTCATTTATTCATCTCAGCATTTATTTACTATTTTATTTATTTATTTCAGCATTTATTTCAGCATTTAATTAGTTCTATATTTGTTTCATCATGTATTTATTCTTTTATTTATTCATTTCTGTATTTATACATTGGAAGGAGTCTTCTAACAGGGTCAGCCTCGTCGCAGCCGCGGTGACGCATTCGGTCTCCAAACGGCCACAGCTGGCGAATAGAATGATGTTACACACGATCAGGGGCGGACTGGGGGAAAAAAGTGGCCCGGGAGATGGGCCAAATCCCAATGTCCCCCCTTATGGACTCACGGACTTTGAGGCGCGCTCCCGCGAAGTCCGTGAGGGTTTAGGGCTGTCCCACTGTCAAATCATCAAGTGTTTGAGGCTCTCTCGCAGACATTTTGAGCCCTTTATGAACCCTTTCCGTAAGTCAGCATGGTATGCTGACTTAGCCTAAGGGAATTACCCACAAATCATTGCAATGTGACGTTAAACACGGGGTAACCAGTGGACGCATGAAGACGTAAAAAAAAAGGTAAACAAAGAGGACGGCTCACGTGTTCAGCCTGTCATAATACATTTACTCAGAAACATTAAGGGTTAAAGATGGAACAAAAAATAAACATGAAATCAGAAGATATTTATTTATTTATTCATCAAATATTTGATTTTGTCATTGAAGATGTTTTGACAAAACGAGTAAATAGATTATATAAAATGACCTCTCATCTTGTGAGGAAAGAGCCTGGAAGACGTTCAAATCAGGGAGTACAAAGTATAAAATAAATACCCACAATTATACATCATATTTCTTGTTGTTTTCGTGGTAACGTGATATGTTGCAGTAAAGTGCTGTCCCATTCCTATTTACACCATTTCAAGTCCTCACACTCAACCACTCACCAGGTGACGTCAGTAAGTCCTTGAGGGTTCAGGGTTTGAGGGTTTAGGGGGGACATTGGGATATGGCCTTACTGTCAGACCGGCCCACTCAATACACGGCGCGCTGCCCACTCAATGCATCGCACGTATCAACCAGTCAGTGGCCTACTTGGAAAAATACCCATACACTTAACATTATTTTGGATGATTACAAAGAAATTATATCATATTTTTTTTTTTATAACATTTGGATCCACCAATTTGCCTGGATGGACACATTGAATAAAATGATACTGGCTATTGTAACACTCCAAGGTAGGTATAGTTAGCTAGATGAATATGCTTAACTCTGGGCTAGTATCAGATGGTTATGTGCAGTAGAGCTGGTGGAACATGTTCTAGGTAGGGCTGTGCCACATCCAATCAATCTCAGCAAACATCCCAGTATGATTTAATGCAAAAACATTAAGGTATCAAACACACATCACTACTTTGCAGTTAAATATTGAACTTATATTCCAACATGAAAAAAAACAGTAAATAACACTTTGACAAACACGTCTCTTGCTGGCTCCAGTTGCTGAGACTCAGACCAGAAGTTGGCGGTTTCAAAATAATGACCTTGAACAGCGGCTAAAGGTGGCTGAGCATGACAATGATGTCGGGTCGGTCCAACTGAATGACCTTGAAGAGAGCCTCTTGCTGGCTCCAGTTGCTGAGACTCAGACCAGAAGTTGGTGGTTTCGCTGTGGCGAAGGTCTACTGACAGTAGGATTGTTTGTTGGTGTCGCTGGAGTGGGAATAGTGAGAACTTTAATGTGTTAGACTGGATAGTGCAACCCGCAAGTGATGAAATTGTGATTAGCACAAAGATAACATGTGAGTGTGATGCCCACCAATGTGTTGTCACATGTGTGTTATGTATTTTGTTTTCATGCACAGCCAATATGCTTTAAAGTGAGCACACTTGTTTATTCCAGCAATAGTTGTTGGCAATAGAACTATTGTTCTTCTAATCTTTATTCTTCAACTATTTCTTCCGTACGTATTTTGACACTCTTCTTCTTCCACATTTGGCGTCCTCACCACGGCAACCAGTTACAGTTTGCTGTCAGAGTCTGAATAACAGCTACCATTCAGACCGGGCTGTTAGTCCTTACACTGATAATATAACAATACATATTTTTAGAGATTGCAGACATACTATCATATTATTTTTCTAAACAAAAACACACACACACACACACACACACACACACGTACCCATTGCCTCAGGTGGTAATCAGGAAGTTACACTGTGCACAAATTAGGAAATAAACACTTTATTGTGTTACAAACAGTAAAAAGATAAAAGATGTACATTCATAAAGCCATGAAATTATTATGGTATTTAGAAACAAAATGAACAAAGTGGGAAAGGATTCAAAATCCTATTTGGAAACAGCTACAAAGAAAAGACAACTGCAACTTGAAGCCAACGTTGTTGCCCTTGTTGCCTCTCAGAGAGCAGAGGGCACTATGTCCATTCTGTCTCAGCATGTTTCTGTTCTGTTCCAAGGCTCTGGAGCAGTGGGAGTTTATCAGAAAGACGTGCACAAACACAAACTGAAAAAAGTGGAAGACATGATCAAAATAAATAAAGGATTACATTCATTAAAAGACTTAATGTAACAATTCAAAACTAATCAAGAAGGCTTGAAATGTAAACACTCTTAGGAAACAAATGTAAAATAAAAGGTGGAACCTTCTTTTTGCTGTAATAAAACAAATCACATAAAAATGAAGTTTTTCTCTCGTATTCTTTAATTCTTTGAAGTCTTCTCCAACACCCAGTCAATGACCTAGAACAAGAAAACATTTAGGTTTAGAAGGACTACAAAGCCAAGCTGAGAACCATTGGTGTCTGGTGGTGTTTCCTGTTTAACGTTGCTGCTGGCTGCCTTCTTCATCTCCTCATACAGACCACGAGATGTCTTCAGATCCTGGGATCAAACAACAGAAGAGGAGATCACTCTGACTGACAGAGTGTGGTAAACTCAAGTGGGCTTTACATCATACAAATCAGATATTTTAGGCCAAAGTTGAACACATTTGAAGTGGGGAGAGGATATTGGTAGAACAGAGTAGAGAAAAAAAGCAAAGTGTAACATGTACTCAAATATCTATCGGGGGTGACCGTGGCTCACTGGCTTAAGAGGGTTGTCTGGTAACTGCAGGGTCAACGGTTCGATCCTCGACTGCGACGTGCCACGTGTCGAAGTGTCCCTGAGCAAGACACTGAACCCCCGGCTCCCCGGGCGCCTGTCATTGGCAGCCCACTGCTCCCTATATACAGGGATGGGTCAAATGCAGAGGTCAAATTTCGTGTATATGTATATGACAATAAAAAGGGTTTCTATTTTCTGGGTTTCTATCAAATATTCTTGAGCATTTTCAGCTACTTTATCCTGCAATACATTTCAGAGGGAAATGAATACATACAAACTATACAGTGAGTTGTATTAGATTAAACGACATATTTGGCCATAATCAAAATCAAACACTTGAAACAGGCCAGTGATGCGTCACAGGAATAAATGATATGCAGACAAAAAGAAGTCAACTGTCCATCAAGAAATGTGTTTTTCTTCAGTGTGGTGTCCTATAAACCTGAGGTGCCTGCAGTGATGCTTAAAAAAAGAAAAATAGCAATGAAAAATACTATCTACACAAAAACTAACATCTAGGATAAATCAAACACTCAAAAGAAACTAAATATATAGCTTCGACACTACCCAACAGTATATGAAGTAGATCGAAGTAGCTTTCTTCCAGCACTGTTGGCAACAGTTTTTCCTCAGGGTTTATATTCTATCAAACAAAAACACCTAACCACACTTTACAAGGAGCCACAAAAGAAAATAGATGGAAATGTGTGTTTTTGGCAAAAATATCAGAAATGGATGTCTTCAAACTGTTCCTATTATTGTTGGAATGCTGTTAAGCAGAAACCGTTCAACTATCAAAATGTTCAGCTCTTTCAGGAGAGGGGTGAAATGACTTTTCATATTTGTAATCTTTAAACTTTTTGTCACGATCAGGCTTTGCCCTGTGTGTTTTGTGTCTTTGTTTCTTTCTGTAGCTCCTCACTCACCTAATCAGTTCATTCAGTGCAGCTGCCAGTCACACTCAGCTCATTACTCTCACCGGCTCACTCTGCCTCCTTCACTATTTAAACCCCTGCCGCACACACACCCACTGCCAGATCATTGTGTTTGTTTTCCCGACCTACCCGCCCGTTTTGCTCGTCCTGTTCCCGGTTTTCCAGTCTGCCTGTTCTGCCTTTTCCTGCCGGATTTTCCCCCTCGTCTTTTGTCTTGTCCCTGGATTCCCTGTTTGTTTTTGGTTATCATTAAAACCTTTTTCACTACACCTGACTGTCTGCGTTTGAGTCCTCATGCCCCGTGACACTTTTTGAATTATTAAGCTTTTTGCCAATTTTCTTTTGAATGGGATCTCTATGGAGAAAATCTTCAAATCCTGTTAAACTTCTTCAACTTTCAAAGCCTTCTTCTTCTCATACTTTCAGCTACAGACACCAGAGTTAGACATTTCAACTAGAAGGGTTTTCAGCAGTGCAGTTTAAATGCTTTTGGGCTTCAACATTTTTCAGACGGGTAGTCTCCTATTTCTGTATTTTCAGCAATTGTTTTGCAATAAATTTCAGCTTTCAGCATTCCAACGCATTTTCAGCAGGAAATGCATTTTCTAGTTCTTGTATACTAGTCTTCACTACATGGTCGGTTCAACATCAAAATGGATGCACATACGATTCTGTTAAGTCTTCATTGGGTGTCTGGGTTCATGGATGTGTTCACACGTGTGTCCCGACCCTTGCAGATATGGGCATGAACTAGGATTTGTGCTTAAGGATTGCAATCACTTTTACGCAGTAGTAAAGATGATTGACGGTTCGACATTTGCTCTCTATGCTGCTGAGTAGATATTCACCGTGTGCCCCAGGAGATGTGTTGGCCAAACCTCTGTACCAGAGGGTCATTGGACAGGTTTAGCATAGCGGGTGCCACCGTGTGGCGCTCACTGTCAGCTATCTTCTGATACCTCGCCTGCTGCCCCAGATTTACATGACAGCTTAAAGCCTCAACTGCATGAGTGATGCTGACATTCAGGGCAGGCACTGTTAATTGTGATCAAGTGATCCGTACCTGTTCAGACAGGAAATGTCTTAGTTAAGTCTTCGTGTGTTGAATGTGTCAGCTTTTAGATATTTAAATCAATCTATTTAGAATATAAAAATAAAAAAAAGTTTTGATTTGGAGCAGGAAACTCTTGAATTAAATGGGTCCCACAGGATTCTTTCCATTTCCTTTTATAACTCCAGAAGATTGATTGATTCTTTAGGCTGTGTGCCTCAGACCAGCTCAAACCACCACACGGTGTACATCATGTACCTCTTTATTATCCAAAAGGTTACACTTTGAACACCCTTTTTTAAAAGGTCCTGACAATATTTGTGAGGATTAAGACATTGATACAATCCCAACATGTTTTCACAATGTTCAAACATGACTAAAATGAAGAGCTAAGGTCTGTAACACAAACTAAATATTAAATATATAAGAAAACATGAAGTGTGTTTTACCTCCTCTGTAGTGGAATTTTTCAGGTCACACACACATTTATTTTCCTGTTTAACCAAATCAGCAAACCAGTGCGTGGCACGGGACTTCTGAGAGGCAAATATAACAGATACAATAAATGATCTATCTACGTACCATCATTTTCTTTTTCAATTGTGAAAACAGGTGAAATCTTTTGTTTGTTGTTGTAATACCCATTCTGGCCACAAGAGGCCCACATGCACCACTACCCCATGATCTAAATAGGACTAAAAGCATTCATGTTTTCTTTTTTCATTTCTCCATGCACTCTAGACACGAGCTACATATATTTAGGTGTTAGTAAGTTAAAACTCACCTGGAAGAAAGCATGAATGCTTTTACTCCTGTTTAGAACACAGAGTAGTGGACTGGTGCACTTCAGACTCTTGTTTTTTCATAGATGACACAAATTGTCCTGGCAAAAAGAACTTTTCACCTGGCAACTTTTTTTCTTCAGCTATCCACACCAACGATTTGGATCAGACTTGGGATGGATCACTGACGTCCTTTACTCACTTGCCCCCTTTTTGTCTCCAGTCTGTGTGTGTTTTGTGGACTTGGGGAAGGCTTATGACCAAGGTTTGGGAGGCCTGTGGGAGTATGGGGGTCGTTGCGATGAGCCTTCTGATCTTGTATCACCAAAGTGAGGGCTAATTCTGTGTAATCAACACAAAGTCAAACGTGTTTTCTGTGGGGGCTTGGCCTCCAGTGTTACAGGGAGTGCTCTTTTGCGTCAAAACGGGGGCTAGCTTTGGTGTTTCGGCATCAGGATTCCTCCTGGACGCCTCTCTTCAGACTTTTTCTCGGCAAGTCCAACTGGTAAGAGTCCCCAGGGTAGACCGAGAACACACGAGAGGGACTATATATTTCTTCTGGCCTGGGACAAGGAAGAGCTGGAAAGTTTTGCAGGGGAGAGGGACATGTGAAATACCCTGCTAAGCTTGCTGCCACTGCGACTTGTACCGGATAAGTGGAAAGAAAATAGATGGAGGGTCTGTGCTTCCATACCGTTGAGACAAACCACTCATACAAAAAACTGTTTCTACTGGTTTCTACTGTGGCCACATTCCCCATAAAAGCATTTAAAGGACAGACCTCAAATGCTTTCAGTGTAGGCCAATTCACTGTATCTTGTTGATGATGCAGCAATAATGTCGAAACTTTCTTTTCTATTTCTAGGTTTGCTCTTGTGAGGGAATGTTTCCATTTGTGGTTAACTATTCATTCTTTACAAACTATATACCAGAAACTCTGTGTATCCCTTTAATCTTCCTCCTCACTTCTATTCACCAACAGTCACCACAACCAGCTGCATTAGTAAACACATCAATGAGATTTATTTTGTTGGGATTTTACATTCCACAGTTGAACATTTCCTTTTTTTTCTCATATTTTTATATGTTCAGTCAACAGACACATCACTGATGTTAAAGGTTGATGGATCACTCATGTTTTTACCATCCGTCCACAATGGAAGTTTTAGTATCTCTGTCATAAAACCCCTTCAGCTCTGGTCTGTGTTTCTTCATCGGTTAGCTGAAGTTAGTGCGTTTACAGCAGGAAGTGAGTCCTGCTGTTTGGGTGAGTCCTGGTCCAATCCGTCTGTCTGAGCTGTCTCTGGGATGTCCACGCCTGTGCTTCCCTGCTAACTCAGCGTTTATGAGTTCTGACTTTCAATCTGACTTCATGCTGAACGTATAGGGTCCCATACAGGTTTGGGGCATATTGTTACTTAAAGCTCCAGTCTTGGGTCAGGTTTCAAATGTGATTTAGAAACATTTAGAGACATTTCTCTCTTTCAATTGAGTATTGACAATTGATTCACTCATTCTTATGAAATGTTATTATATATATATTTATATATATATAAATATACAGCACTGTCGCATCAAGATTGTGGAGGTCAGACAAAAACAGTACCTTAAAATGTTCGTTTTTCCCCAAAACCTGTAGCATATTAGTCTTGGGTCAAGTCAAGTTTGGGTCTAAACTGTGTCACTCAGGCTTAATCAGGGCAGACCTCTCCCTCTGTGTTTTGTGATACTCATCTTTACTGTTATCAGATATCTCAGCAAAGGGCTTTAGAACTGTTGATGACTTTATTATTGTATAAAATGATGTTGTATAAATGTGTTGGATAATCGACACAGTTTTATTATCTGTCACTTATGCTCTGGTCTTGTCTAAGAAGCTTGTTTGAAGGCTCAGATGAATGGCTCTATGATGACTGGCTTGGGTAGAACATGATCCCCAGATATTGAGAAATTGAAGCTCTGATCATCAGTTGTCCCCAGATAACAATGACATCATTGTTAAAAACACAGACTCAGTTATATCTCCTCCCCCTGCTGGTCTCTGGTTGGGTATCGCTGGATGTCAAAGGGTGAGTGGTTTTCATTGAAGGTGCAATTGTTATGCTAATGTCCCTGGCCTCGCCTGCCTTACTCCTCCCCGGCTCCACCCTCTGGTTACCCACGAGTTTCTAAAATGTGCAAAAACTCTTGTGAGGCTTGTTGATCGCCTAACCTCAACCATTCAAGGTCAATGGCTAACCTCAACCATTCAAGGTCAATGCCTAACCTCAACCATTCAAGGTCAATGCCTAACCTCAACCATTCAAGGTCAATGCATAACTTCAACCATTCAAGGTCAATGCCTAACCTCAACCATTCAAGGTCAATGCATAACCTCAACCATGTTGCAAGAGCTCTACAAACGTATGGGTTAACATCTAGACACAACCCATACTGGCACTTTATGCATCGTCCACTGGACTGAATCTTGACCGGAAATATTTGGAACAAAGGCATTTTCTGACAGTTGTTCCTGAACACACGCCACTGGTCTGCAAGACTGCTGCTGACTTGCTTGCCAGTCCCCAGATCCAAAAAAAGGTTGAGACTCCCAAATCTAATCCAGAATCTTTACAAGCCACAGAGAGCACATCCAGAGAGCACATCCAGATTTCTCTTTCCAGGACGAGGGCCTATACAAAAGGACCCAAATTGTAATTAGCAGGAATTATTCTTGAACAGATCCCAGTTCAGGTTTTGTTTTTGGATCAGCTATACTGTGGTTTTCAATAGATCTTTTTTTCACATGGAGACTGCAAAACAGCCCCTCAACTCTCACACACACACACGCACACACTCAGACACATTTACCTCTATGACTAGAACAGAAAGAAATCAAACAAACACTTGCTCTGAACGCACACTCAGTCGACATGAAAGGTTCAGTAAAAAGGAAAATGAAAGAGGGATGCATGTATACAATGTTAAATGCCAGATGGGATCATCAGACAGAATGAAATGCACCTACACCAGAATGAAAATGGTCCAACATAAAAGTTCCTGGTTGTCACTTCTGTGGAATATTCTGTACAATAATGTACAGTGGAGGTCCTGGATCTCCTCACTGCCCGCATGTCCCACTCTGAAGCTGGAGTACTGAAAGTCAACAGATGGCCACAAAACATGATCCAAGCCCAGTAAGTTACATGGTTTCACATCTGGTCCATTCCCTTGTGAATTATCCCACAGGAGGCTCCAAGAGACCAAGTCCGTGAGAAACAAAATATTAACAATCTGACTGTTTCCCTCCAAAACTGCTGAGTCATAGAGTTCTCCACAATCACAGTAGACTAGTTAATAGAAGCAATTCTTAGTCTGAGAACGTTTGTCCATCTCCTTTAGAGGTTTAGAGCACCTCTTGGTGGAACCAATACAAAATGTCTTCAGTGTCTTGAAGTATTACCTTCGAAACCTTCCTTTCTTCAAGATTCCACAACAACAAAACAAGCATAACTTCATATTTTTCATAATATTTCTTTAGTTCTTCAGGTTTTTTTTTTTCAAGATAGCAGATCATCAAGACACCCATTTTTAAACACACACACAAATAAAAAATCTGTATCCAGGAGAGACTGGCGATGAGCAAACGGATGGAAACAAGGAACAGTTTTTCTGCTTGTTTGTTGTCAATCTGTGGTTTCAGTTGGTCTTTAACAGATGCCAGCTTTAGCAGACAGTGCCGTTCTCCTGTCGGGACTTGGGGCAGGTGGATTGGGTTATCGGCTGGACAGAGGGAGCCAGGGTGCAGAAGAAGCCAGCGATGAGGGTGAGGCCGAGGCCTCCCCAGGCGCAGAACATGGACCAGCCATAGCCGTGGCCGATGTCGTCAGTTAGGCCGAATAGGTCCCGAGGGTAACGGGAAAGCTCAAAGTTGATGCCGGCAACACAGGTGCATAGGGAGATGATGCAGAAGGTTCCTGCAAAAACAGAACAGGGTGTTGAAGTACAAAAATACATCAAACCTGTCAATGAAATTTAAATCTGACACAACCCCGACACCTCGTCATCCGGTGCCTGGTCACATCCTGCCATGCGAGGACATTCTAATACTCCTAAGAGTTCATAAAGAGGAGGTCAGCCACAGAACTTTGACAGCACATTAAGGCTGCTGAAACACTTGGTTACAGTTAGGGAAGGTTTTGGTTCATTATTAAATATGCCAGCTTGTGTTTTCAAGTCAGCGTTGACCTTTTCCATATGTAACCAATACAACCATCTTCCCCTAACCTTACAGGGCACGTCAGTTGGTGTTTTGAGGTTTTATATTATTCTGTAGCTTCCCAGTGGTGTTTCATATGTATTCAAATCAGAACATTCAAATTGTAGTCAAACTCACTGAGAATGACACTGGGCTGTGTTGTCCCTCTGAAGACAAAGGAAGTTAGCTTCATTGTATAGCCCTAAAACACGCAAATTGAAGGACACATCACAAAAACTATTGTGGAGGATCTTGTGTTCTACCAATGTGGAAGAATTTCGGTCACACAGTCTGGTAAGATAGTCCATAGTCTATAGATAGTCTTACTATAAAATAATGCAAGGCCCTCTATAATGCCAGAGCAGCCTATTACTCATCATTAATAGAGACAAATAATAAGAACCCAAGCTTTCCCTCCAGCACTTGAGCCAGGCTGACAGAGTCACAGCTCTATTGAGCCACGTATTCCAATAGGCCTCAGTAGTTGAAGATGAAAAGCCTGTCATCATAGATACAAATGGAGACAGGGGCACACACTATCAGACATTCTCTCCTTGCAGGTCTTCATGGTGTTGCACTAGTCAGTTCACGTGACAAAAGAGTTCGAGACCAAAGTTTAATCAAAGTTACAGAAAATGTTCCTTTTGTCTTGGCAGTGACCAAAACAAAACATTCACTCACTATGTTGGTCAAGATGTAACCCTGATAGCATTACATTTCTCAGTTAAGTGTGCTATTGTTTGTACTGATAATTCAACCATTGAAGTTCCAGGTCCATCAGGTTTTGGATCCATGCTCTACTAGACCATCACCTCATGTGGTCTCTGCATTCAAAGGAAAGGACTTTTACTTCCTGGCTGCGTGTCGTTGGTAGAGAAATGTGTCTCTCTGCTTCCTCTCTGCTGGATCTCTCGATGGGAAATCTTTGAATGAAACAGTGATTCCTGAACCATTACCACGACATTAAGTATGGGCAAAAAGCCAGCAGATTAAAAGGAGAACACGTCTGCTCTGTGTTTCAATAATCCACTTTATCTCATCTGAATGAACGTTTTAATTTTGACTGTTTGTTAGAAGCAGTTGAAGATGCAGCTCTATTTGGCCTCATTTTGGGAGCGCTGTTACCCTGAAGGCTGATTTGCGCTGATTTAGCCACTGCAGACTGACCGAGCCTATTTCTTGTTCCTTTACTGCAACATAATTGCCTTTTCATTGTATTAACTGTAGGGCACAGCACTAATCTAACTCATAATTGAGTGTACAGTTGTCTCCTGCCAATTCAGAGCTGTGCTGCACACAGCATATCAGCATGTGTGTGTGTGTGTGTGTGTGTGTGTGTGTTTGCATGTGTGTGTGTGTCTGTCTGTGTGTGACTCACCTCCCATGAGGAAGAGGAGGCCAGCCACATACTGCATGAGGCCTCTGTCCCAGCAGCAGCCGAGCACGCCAATGATCCATCCAAACAGGATGATGGCCACCGCCATGCCCATGAAACCTGCCGTCATTCGCCGCAAGTCTGAGGAAACACAAAAGGAGAAATGCTCACTAGAATAACAAGTCAACACTGACCTGAGCAGGATACTTCAGCTGTGAAAACAGAAGACATGACACACACAGCTTTTTACACTTCCTGCCAGCAGAAATACAACAGAACATCCCCTCCAGGCCATGAAGACCAGCAATGAGAGTCACGCTGGTCTAGTTCTAATGAAAGTTCTACAGAATGCATTTTGACACTTTTAACTGACACAAAACCAGCTACACACATCCCGCTTTTCTAGTCTTCCGACTACTCAAAGCACTTTAACACTACATGTCATAGTTCATTAATTCACACCCATTCACACACTGATGACAGGGCTACCATGCAAGGTGCCACCTGCCCATCAACAACAGAACACACATACCCATTCATACACTACAAGAACAGCCTGCGGGAGCAATTTGGGGTTAATTGTCTTGCCCAAGGACACATCGACATGGACTAGCGGAGCCGGGGATCGAAGGATGACCCTGCCCTCCCACTGAGCCACTGTCCTTACAAGTCAGAAAGAATCTGTTCTTTCTTTCTTTCAATCTTTTTATTTTCAGTTTACACAGGTTACGTGCGACATGCCACTCACAAACAGAACAGCACGCAACATACCTGCCAACCACACAAACAACCAATCCCGGACACAAAAATACAAACAACAAAACAAAACATAGATCATCATCCTTCTACTAGATACCAATGAACATTGTGAACCTAGCTCCCTGGGCGTCCCCCGGAACCCACAGTTACAAAAACCTCCCTCCTACACACATGCACTTTTCAGCCCACACATTTTATGTGCCAAATATTGTCCTCCACATGAATTACATACAACATGGCGGCCGACCATTCAGACAGTCGCACACAGTGACGAACAGAATATTGTGGACCTTCTTCCTTCACCGAGTCACTTGGATCCCACAGTTGCAAAACCTCTTAGTATGATTTCAGCATATTCCTCTCCAATAAAATCCATAACAGGGTTCCAAACAGAGAAGAACCCATCTATGTCTCCTTGGAGAACATGTGTGAGCCTCTCCAGTGGGATTAACTGTAGAACATTATAGAGCCCCGCGAGTAAAGTTGGTAACTATAACTTTATTAGTTAAAAGACCAGAGATGTGTAGTCGGGTTTCTGTTTGATAAAGCAACAGTTGTTGTATTTTACTGCGGTGCTGAGGATCTGCCTTGCTTTGGGTGTTTCCTTTATCTTATTGTTTAACTGACAATTCAATTCAATTTCAATTGAATTTATTGTTCTATAGCCCAAAATCACACATCACAAATTTGCCTCAGAGGGCTTTACAATCTGTACACATATATGACATCCTCTGTCCCAGGACCCTCACATCAGAACAGGAAAAACTCCCCCAAAAAACCTTTAACGGGGAGAAAAGAGGGAGAGACCTTAGAGAGCAACAGAGGAGGATCCTCTATCAGGATGGACAGAAGTGTGATAGATGTCATGTGTACAGAATGAACAACATAACAGCGTTACTACACATTCAATGCATATGATACGTACACATACTCATACACACATATAGCTTGTGCTGTTTTGCTCATCTCAGACGCACGTGGTGTGTAAACGCAGCCTCTATTGTGTGCCTCATTACTCCATTAAACACCGCTTTTTTTGTAGTTTCGTGTAGCGTAAGCACATACAAGACTGCATCCGCCATTTTGGTAGTTTTCTCTCACCTCCGCCATTTTTTGTTGTCTCGCGTGGCGAAATCACTTATGAGTTTGCGGCCGCCATTTTTCTTTTGCTCTCGCTTCTTCCCCCTTACACACACACACACACACACACACACACACGATTGTTGATTCGACATAGTAGACTTGTAACTGTATTGTAGTTAGTTTAAATTATTATTGATTTGATCAGTATTGTTATTGTAAATAGAGCAGTGTTCTGTATTACTTTGTGCATGTGTATTGTGATAGTAGCTGGACATGTGGCCTGTGCTCTCTGAATGTGGAATAGTACTTTGACTATACTACTACTTTGACTTCATTTATTTTGGTTATTGGTCCCTGTTCTCAGGGTGGTGCCCGTTATTAATATTTGTTGATAATCTTGAACTTGATATTCATATTAATAATTGTATTAATGTCACTAATTTCATTTTCATACTTGCTGATTACCAAACACGCCCCCAGATCCCAACATCACAGATTGACTCAGGAATGTGAATCAGTCTCTATGCAAGAGATCTATTGAAAACAAACATCATTTTACAAAACTAAAGTTAACACAAATGAACAACGGGGTTACTGCCAAATTATGCAAAGTACATTTTTGTCACTTGGGGTACATAACTGTACTGTTGAAGGTATAAATAGAATGGGTGGTAGGGTACAGTGAATCAAGGTGAAAAAAATGATACTGTTGTGTACCAAAAGCTCTTTTACTGTGAAACTGCTCAGCCATGAGACTTTGGCATATACTGCACTAAACTCATTTCTAAGACAAATTTCCCCTTGGGGATGAATAAAGTATATATCTAATCTATCTAACCTAATCTAATCTAAACAAACCACAGCAGTTGTGCCGTGACACTCTAGTTTAGGAGCCTTGAGTGTCCATCGAAGGCTGCCCTACAGTGGCAACATCACTAACAGTCAAATGGAAAGACAGGTTCAGTCTGACATTCTGTATGCAAACTCAGTATCACTCCTCCTGTTTATGGTTGCCTGAGCATTGTCAGGTTTGATGTGGATACGTCACTGAGAGGGATCGGTTCAAACCTTGCTGCACAGTTTGATGCATGTCTCTGCATCTGTCAGCCTGTCTGTCTTGGTCTATGGATCCTAGATAGCAGTCAGAATTCAGACAGGGCACACAGGCCTGTGTGTTGGCTGGAGCTAGGAGCTGTCATATGTCATCTATGCCTCCGCATTCAACTGTACTTCATCCCCCCCTCCCTGGACCTTTGGAAAGCATGGGAGATGGATCTACCCTCGTCTAACTATTATGCTCACATTCTGTGTGGAGAGAATATAGGATAAGAAGTAGAGCATCAGTCTGTCAAAACTGTTGGTGTACTGTTCATATTAATGTCATTTTTTTGCATTAGATGATGAAATTAACGGAAACTTCGGGAATTCGGGGGGAAAAAAAGTTTGAAAAAAAGGGATATCTTTTCTGCAAAATCTCACAAAACAGCAGTAGCTGGAAACTATAGATTCATTATTATGTCTAAATATGAAAAGTATTGAATTATGTTACTATTCTTACTCACTTCAAATCCATACTCTACTTAATAACCACGGTGGCTTTGTCAAAGCAAGAAATGAATACCTGCGCTTAGTGTGTTTCACTGATGTTGCAGCCAGTACCTTTTAAAAAGTAATTCTCCTCCTCCTCTCCGTACTTATTCAAAACACTAATAACGGTACCCCCAGCAAAAACCTACAACTATTTAATCCATGCTGTACTTCATAACCGTGGTGGCTGTGTCAAAGCAAGCGATTTATATGCCTATTTGGAGATGACCTCCTCTAAGTGTATTTCACCAATGACTCTGTTCAATTGTATTAGTATAGTGTATAACCTCCAATGTCAGAAATCACACATTTTCCTCAGAGAGCTTTACAATCTGTTCAACATATGACATTCTGTCCTTGGACAAGTTTTAAGTTAGTTTGGTTCGTTGATTGAAAGTTTATAAATATAGAATGTGTCCATGGAGTCCCCGGTATACACCAACCAAGTGCACATACAGAGCATTCCGTGCTTTAGTTAGATATTCTCTTAGCGTGTTAGTTTGTCCACGGCTGTATACTTTGTGTAAGTATATTGAAAGTTACTGAGAACCAACTGTGTCAGTATACTTAGCCAACAAAGAGGATTCTGTTGGACAACAATCAATCCAACCTTAAGAGGACAAAATGTCATGGCAATCCATCCAACGGTTGCAAAAATCTTTCACTTTAATCAAACAACTACAACTGGAAGAAATGACATTCAAAGTGACGACAGCCAGCAAGGACTTCCACCCAGAGGTACTCTATTTCATGATTGTATGAGGGCTTTACCAAATAGCTCAAAGTTTCTTTTTTTTTGCATAACTTATCATTTTGTTAATTTTGTATTTCTGCACAGTGGTGCCTGCTTTCCAACTTGTGTGATCCGAACATTTCCAATAACTCCAAAGGTCAACATTTATTCGCTCTATGTCAGCTGGAATCGACTCGAGCCCCCCGCGACCCTGAATAAGATAAGCAATAACAGATGATGGATGGAATTAAAAAACGTTTTTGCGCAATTATGGTTTTTATCTAATGACATACTTCAAAATACACATGTCCCTTACAGGCCACCATTCATTTTGCCAGAGATTCGTCGTAGCATCTTGGTTACTATTCGTAAAAGACAAGCTGTCGTTGATCTTCTGTTGCAATAAAGGTACCAGACTTGTTGCCGTTCTGTGGGACAAGCAAGAGAAACAGCGGAACTAAATGAGTCAAATAATGAAATGTTCAGCAGACCAATAAACATCCTGACTGTACAAATGGGAAAGACACGAATGGTTGGAGAAAAAGCGGCACAGATGATCAGAACAACCTCTGTCTTCAAAGACAGAATCAGACATTGAACCCTCCTGATTGCTGATGCTGCACTGTGAGTAACTGCTCATTTGTCTACTGGAGCATATGAATGTTTGCAGTCTGTCTGCTTTTTTCTCATTGTGCTGCAATTCCCTTTTATTACGTTCTGTACTCCAACTAAATGTTATTTCACAAATGGAAAATGGCAGTTGGTGCCTGTGAGGAATTGTTATTTTCTCAGTCAGAGAGATGGAGAGCAAAATGTCCTGTCTGTAACAGATCAAAGATTGCCTTGAATACTCCTGCACACTGATAACACGAAACAGGAGTGCAGTGTTGGAAATGTGAACAGTTGTAGTGATTCTTTAATCTCTGACTTGGAGCAATTGACTTTTTGTTGCACCCACATCTGTTTCATTCACTCCAACTTTAATTAGTGAGTCAAATTCTTACTTTTACTTCCTTTCGACACCCCCCTAATGGTAGGGGTGTATGCAGTATGCTGTTTAAAGGGGAAGGCAATCCCCCTTGTAAGTGAAATGATCAAAATGCAGGGTCCATCCCCCCTGTTACAGTTTAACACATCTTGCATACACAAGGAAAACAATGCAAGTGAGGGAAACGTAAATGCAATTGAGAGACTTGGGATGTACCCAGAGTTTTGTCAGCCTTGCTCTGTTTCCTCTTGTTTTTTCCACCAAACAGCTTTCAGCCTTCAACTTGGGAAGCTTTCAGCCTTCAACTAGGGAAGCTTTCAGCCTTCAACTAGGGAAGCTTTCAGCCTTCCCTAGTTTCATGTGGAACTATCGTCCTGTCTTTTGTCAGTTGACTGACAGTTTGTCTGCTGTGTTTCCGGGACGTATCCTGTGTGCCTTTGTACTACTTATCCCAGTGAAACCTGATCCCGTTATATTTGTCATTTTTATCTTTTCTGGACTTTGGATTTTGGCAACTTATAGACTTTTTGTTTCGTTGTTTCACTTGTGGTTCTTCTGATTACTTTTGGACTCACTATAGCCTCAGCTCCTATGTAGGTTTTGTTTGGGCGTTTTCTTTATCAAATTCAGAATCAGAATCAGCTTTATTGGCCATGTACACGTACGCATACAAGGAATTTGACTTCGGTTTTTCGTTGCTCTCTACGTACATACACAGAATTTACAATAAACAGGAAAGATGTAAGCATAAACATTTAACGACTATGTAAAATATAAATATAAATATATATTCAAAAAGTATATACATACTGTATATATGAACATAACCCTATACAACAATACAACAACAGTGTCAATGGAATTGAGGTGAAAGTGCAAACAGAGGTAGTAATGCAGTGTTACTGATTAATTGTTCATCAGAGTGACGGCCAGCAGAAAGAAGCTGTTCCTGTGTCTGGTGGTTTTGGCGTACAGAGCTCTGTAGCTCCTACCAGAGGGGAGGAGTTGGAACAGCTTGTGTCCAGGGTGTGAAGAGTCTGCAGTGATCTTTCCTGCCCGTTTCCTGACTCTAGAGGTGTACAAGTCCAGGATGGAGGGCAGACCCGACAGTCCATTGTTGTCTGTTTCTGTCCTGTTTGGTGGCCGATCCAAACCACACAGTGATGGAAGAACAGAGAACAGACTGGATGATGGTGGAGTAGAACAGGATGAGCAGCTCCTGAGGTAGGTTGAACTTCCTGAGCTGGCGCAGGAAGCACAACCTCTGCTGGGCCTTTTTCCTGATGGTGTTGATGTTGGGAGCCCACTTCAGGTCCTGGGAGATTGTGGATCCCAGAAACCTGAAGGTCTCCACAGCAGACACTGTGTTGTTGAGTATGGTGAGGGGGGGGGGGGGGGCAGTGTTGGGGGGCTCCTCCTGAACTCCACTGTCATCTCCACAGTTTTGAGCTTGTTCAGCTCCAGGCTGTTCTGACCACACCAGAGGACCAGCTGTTCAACCTCCCGTCTGTACGCAGACTCATCACCGTCCCTGATGAGGCCGATGACCGTTGTGTCGTCTGCGAACTTCAGGAGTTTAACAGACGGGTTCTCTGAGGTGCAGTCGTTGGTGTAGAGGGAGAAGAGCAGTGGGGAGAGACCACATCCATGGGGGGCGCCAGTGCTGATAGTCCGGTGCTGGATATGATTTTTCCCAGCCTCCCCTGCTGCGTCCTGTCTGTCAGAAAGTTTGTGATCCACTGACAGGTGGAGGCTGCATAGTGAGCTGGGAGAGTTTGGGTTGGAGTATTGCTGGGATGATGGTGTTGAACGCTGAGCTGAAGTCCATAAACAGAACCCTTGCGTATGTCCCTGGGGAGTCGAGGTGTTGCAGCTTGTGGTGCAGTCCCATGTTGACTGCATCATCCACTCCTGCTCACTTCCCCCGTCGGCGTCTCCGGCAAATCCCGAGGCTGCTCCTCCAACTGAAAGCTCTGTAAAACATTCCGGTTTAATGAAAAACGGCAAAAAAGTTTGACCAGTGGATTGATGGAAGTTTAAAAGTTCCTCCCTGCTGAATGTGATCAGAGAGGGAGAGCTGGAAACGAGACAAACAAAGAGAACCAGAAAATGTACGAGAGAGCGCAGTACAGAGGCTGCACATCTGTGCCGCTATTTTAGATGTATATTCACCTTTAATCCTCCTCCTGCTTCCTTTGTGTGTCTGTGTTTGGGTTTTACTCTGTTTTCCTGCCTTGTACAGATGTGACATAAAGAGATTGACAAGGTAGAAAAATCTGTTTAAAAAATCATAAACAAACTAATACCAAGGAGAACTTTAAATTAGAATATGATAATCTTAAAAAAAATAAGAAGCATTCAATCAAAATATAGTTTACATCAGCAAAAAAAAAAAACAGCTAAACTGAGCTCATAAGTCAAAAGAGTATTAAAAAGGCACATCATAGCACTGACTGACTTATTTTCCAACATTCCAATAGTAACAGAAAATGTAATAATTAATCACAAAATGATGGTATATTATGAACAGAAATTTATAAATCTGATATAAAAACAAATAATTATGACCAACGCCTTTTCCAAAATCAGAAAAGCAGGAAGTTGAATAAATATAATTGAAAAAATGAATTAAAACGGTATGTAGGAATTGTTTAACGAGAAAGACATACGGCAATACATCAGGCATGTCCACACTTTTGAAGCGCCACCACCCCGGTCTGTCAGCGACGGGGGGCCAAGGCACAACAACAACAACAACAAGGTATCATCGCGGCATTTAGAAACCGTTTGTGGCCGAATCAGACCGAGCTAAAGCTATTACAGCATCTATTGGGGTATTTATTGCTGCAGACATGTCAAGAAGTCTTTTGAAACCCTCACTGACCCACTCCTGGACGCCCTGCAGTTTGCCTACAGAGCCAACAGGTCTGTAGATGACACAGTCAACATCGCCCTTCACTTCATCATCCAGCATCTGGACTCCCCAGGAACCTACGCCAGGATCCTGTTTGTGGACTTCAGCTCTGCCTTCAACACTATCATCCCGTCTCTGCTGCATGACAATCTCTCCCAGCTGCACGTGGCCGACTCCATCTGCAAGTGGATCACAGACTTCCTGTCTGACAGGAAGTAGCACGTCAAGCTGGGAAAACACGTCTCAGCCTCTCGGACCATCAGCACCGGTAATCCCAGTACATCGTTTCAGTTCCAGTAAGAAGTCCTTCTCGATTCATGGACGCCAGTGATGACAGTCGAGCCTCCCCAGTTGTATTTCGCCAGTCTGCTGCGGCAGGTTCGCAGCGGGGCCGGGATCCCACCTCCTCCGGGGCGCCCGCCGGCCTCGCAGGCCGCACGCCAGGCCGCACGCCAGGCCCCGCGGCTGTGGAGCTGTTTCCCTGCGAATGTGTTTGTTGAGTTGTAGATCCACTTGAGTCTCTCCAAAAGTTTTCAAATGCTATGGTGTCCTCAGGTTAGCGTAGCGTAGCTCCAAACACCAAGACGCTCAGTTAAAATGAAACACATTCCCAGCCATAAAATGTGTAACGCTTCTCCGACGCTGTCAGCAAGAAATACCATTCATACAAATCCTTTTCCTGGCTGAGTCAGGCTGCCAGCTGTGGCGTTGACTGACCATTTGTTACGATGTCCAGCTTTTCCTGAAATGTCTTTCTTGAGAAAGGCGTTGTCAGTAACTCCGCCACTAAATCCGTTTCTCCTCCTTATTCAGCCATTGAGTGTTAAAAAAACAAAGCTAGGTAAAACAATAATAATCTACAAGCAAAACCCTAAAAATGTTATAATTTCTTCCATATCTTTCAATTTCAACTCTTACTCCTCCAACTAAACTCTGCTGGCAAGTTAAGTTTCAGTTCACAATAGTCACGTGCTCGCCCACTGACCAATCACAGCGCACCTGAAAACTGAGCTGCCCGTTAATGCTGACGTACTTGTAGGCCAGCTAGCAGGCTCTGGCACGTCAAAGAATACGCCAACATGTCAAACTAAAGATCTGATTGGTTGAACACTAAAAGTGCACATGGATGCACTTGTGAGTCTGCAGGCATCGGGCCTCTCTTCTTACCTAGAGACACAGAGGTGAGATCTGATTGGATAAAAGCTCTACTTAAAACAAGCTGCACTGGAAGCAGAGCAACTGAGGAAGACAGTAGCTGTGCAATGAGAAAATAAGATAATGGGAAAAATATTTTTATAAATTATAATACATGTAGTGTATTTAAGAAAAAATATTAATAATAAATAATAATAATACATTTTATTTATATAGCGCTTTTCATAATACTCAAAGACACTTTACATTAAAATCATCATATATAAAAGCAAATATTATTAAATTATAAAATAGCTATAGCTTTGTGATTCTGTTTAGGCCAGCAGAGAAGGCCTTGCTGGCCCTGACGGCCCACCACTGGGCTGAAGTTATTTGCTTTACATATTCGTGAAGTTCTTCAATTAATAAATGGAAAGCAAAGTTATATTTATCCACCCCCCCCCCCCCCCCCCCCCCATTTTCTTTGCTGATCTGAAAAATTATCCGATCCGTGATTAAAAAAACGCGGTACGATCCGAACCGTGAGGTTTGTGATCCGTTGCACGCCTAATGTTAGTCCTTACAAGGCATTGAGGTTAGCTAGAGGTGAGGTTAGTCCCCACATTTCATTGAGGTGAGACTGCGGGTCAGTGAGGTTAAAAACTTAACCTCACTGATCTGCTGTGAGCTGCTGTTGAAGACGATATGAAACAATCTTAGACGATATGAAACTTTACAGACCTAAGGCTCTCACAGAATGCATGGATGGTTCTGAGCAGTTTCCAGAACAGAAATAGAAATTTCCTGTCTCTGCATTTGACCCATCCCTGTATATAGGGAGCAGTGGGCTGCCAATGACAGGCGCCCAGGGAGCCAGGGGTTCAGTGTATTGCTCAGGTACACTACGACACGTAACACATCCCAGTCGAGGATCGAACCGTTGACCTTCCGGTTCCCAGACAACCCTCTTAACCCAGTGAGCCACGGTCGCCCCCGTGAAATGATCGCATTAAAAAACGCATTAATACAATGTATTGTGATACAACCTACTGCGATATCAAGAGTCATATCTGTGTACGTGTTCTTTAGGATCAGAGAGTGACTAAGCATTTCTGATAAGAGGTTTTGGTAGAGAAGAAGGTTTCCTTGGGAATGCTGTTGTAAGCATATGGTCCTGTCACAGAGGCTGCCTGCAGCCACAGCTCATTGGGGAGAAGAAACAGCTTAATTCTGTTACCCCATGCCAACCGCAACTGAAGAGAAAACAATGGATTGGGAAAATCCAATTAGGCAAGACAGCAGGGAGGAGGGAAAAGGTGGGAGTGATGGGGATGAGTTTGCATCAGCGAGAGAAGAGTGCATGTCTTCAAACATGTGCTATCTGCTTAGGAAACCCTCACAACATGCCATGTGGCTTTTGTGCACCATCGCGAAGCCTTGTGCTTTTCCTCTGGGGTGGGGGTCATATGGGTGATTTCATGTCAGTCAGCAGCAGTGTGAGCACCCCTGCAGGTTGAGTCAGGGGCCCGAAGGAGCTGGCTGAGTGCATACAAAGGGTGGGGTAGACGGGCGGGGAATTGTCATTGACAGTCGTCTCCTGGAGAACATTGGACACATTGGTCCCCGCGGAGCTGCTGGTCGTAAGCGGGATGCTGGAATGATGGGAGGCAAGATGACACCATGGGTCCAACCAGAGGCCCAGGGTGGGGCCAGCAGCTGTCAGTCACCTCTCTCAGGGAGGCATGTACAGAGCATAGATGGTGACAGGACAGCTGGCATATGGGAGTGCTACTACATCAGCATGCTCTTATAAGCTTTCTATTGCTGTCCAAGGTAACAATAGATGGAATTCGGATACTGACACAAACATTTAGGCCCTCACTATACATATATGGAAGATCATATATGAAAACCACCTCCCAGACCCTTTTATAGCTGACATCATCAGAAGAATGCTTGCGGATTTTGCCCCAACCATCAAGACAAGTCCGCAAGCTTTAATCGTTGAATCGAATAGAATGAATAGAATGCACAGGCAGTAAAACTGCCTCTGCAAAAGCACACTGACTATAATCCTGCCGGCTTAATCCTACTATTTATGGGGTTTCGGCGTGAAGCTAAAAAAAACCACTTAACTTTGGGCCCATATTGAGCAGCCATACATTAACATAGAAAAATGATTAAATTGTTGCTTTTGCATGGCGCAGTCTTAATAGCTGTTGCGTGTCACTTTAACGGGCCACTCCACTGGCACCGCAGATAAAGCGGGACTTGTGAGACTCAGCATTTATTGAGAGAAGATTTTCTTCATCTTTCATGGCCTGATGCCAAGTTGTTGAGCGAGCGACACCTGGCCCCTGAAAGCTGATTCAAAGCCACAACAGGAAGCAGGAGTGAGGGAGAGGTGGTAACAACAGTGAGAGGCAAAGCTGGAGGAGTGAGAGATACTAAAAGCTCTTAGCCATTAATATCTGCAGTTCTACACGCTCCAAGCATGGAAATGAGAGTGTCGCTCATAGGAAGGGATGTGCAGAGCTGAGAGCTTAAGCAGCGATAGGAACAGAAAGAGGAAATGACTTGATGGTTTTGGTTAACTTGCACATTCGATTGCATACTTTAAATACATGTATGCATCCTTTTGCTAAAGGTGATCCAAGTTAAAAATGATTTCACTGTCTCAGAAAGTCAGAGGTGAAATATCAATGTTTGCAATAATGTCACAATTTAGTGAAATGTCAACAGAACACACACCGCAGAATGACTTGTTCAAAAAAGAAACCCTTCACATCATAGTGGATGGAAAAGAGGCCTACATATAGCATGAACACCAAAGGTTTAGAAGAGTCTGCCAGTGCTCAAGCAGGTCAGTGTGTCACAAGAAACAGGGTTTATCTGCTGGTGGCCATGAATATAGACACAGGAAATGTTATCATAATCATCTCACAGGTTTCCATGGATCGTGGTTACACCTGTACAGCACTATTATATTATTATTATTGATCACATCTCTATTACTGATACCGTTACTGGTTTTATTATCATTCTATTAAATGCTGCTTCTATCATTTGCAGTAATTCTGTTATTATTACTACTGCTGTTACTACTGTCATTATATGTATCATTTCTTTCATATGTATTGACAATGTTGTATCTTTTTTACATGTTTTATGACATATTTTGCATCCCTGCTCTGTTGCTCTCCCTTAGGTTTGTTCCATTTTTTCCCATTAAAGGATTGTTTGGGGAGTTTTTCCTGTTCCGATGAGAGGGTTCAACAACAAGGACTTCATATGTTGTAAAGACAGTAAAGCCCTCTGAGGCAAATTTGTGATTTGTGATGCTATACAAATACATTCGAATTGATTAGCAACATCATTGATTTTGATGCATTCATATTTTTTTGTGCAGTATCAGATTTAAAAGAAAAAAACTCCCTCTTGGTACCTTGGAAGACAAAAATGTCCCCTTCCTAAAACTGCTGTAAAATACTATATATTAATATTTTCTACATACACCAAGTTATGTTTTCAGTTCTGATCATAACTGCCATATATTCATTCGTTTACAGAATTGTAACCCTTTAATGACAGTTTTTGAGATGACACCACAATGTTCATAACTGAAAAAACCCCACAAAAATGTGATTATTTTCTGTATACTAAATACTGAACGGGGAGATATATACGCATTTAGCAACAATATTGATTTTAATGCTTTTTTTGAAGTACACTTGATAACTGTTGACGTAACTGTAGACGTAAGGTAGCAGCAGTGTCACGTCCGAGGGGCAGATCCGAGACTCAAGCGCAGACAGACACTGGAGACAAGGTGAAGTTGAAAAATAAGGTATTTTTACTTAAAAAGGCATGAACAAAAACTGAAAGCGACTCCAACGGAGCGGGCATAAATCCAAAACAGAAAACAAAGATACCAACCAGGAGTAAACTCTGGAACACCGAACAAACACGAGGGAGGCACGAGGGAGGCACAGTCAAGGAACAGACAGGGAAAAAACAAGGACGATCTGACAACCAGACCAGGGAAAGCAGGGGAGTATATATGTGTGGGGTGATGAGGGGATTGAAGGCAGCTGGGTGGACTGGGCAGGTGAGTGGGATGAGTGTAATCAGGGGAAACACACACACACACACATACACACACACACACAGACAGACACAGAGACACAGGAACACACACACAGAGACATGAGGAAGCTAACGGGATGTTACAAGCAGTGCTGAAATCATGATGACTGGATTTGAATATATACCCACTTTGACCACTATGTGCGTTACAATAGCAGTATTTCCGCTCGTTAACTCCACAGTAAGTGAAGCAACTGCAGAAGCAGACTTAAGTTTCCTGAAAACCTCCGCCAAAATATGATTTATTTATTGTACAGTGACTGAAACGCGAAAGACTAACTACATGGCTAGCTAAAACTGACGAAAAACACAGACCATGGATGTACGGCAGATGAAGGCATACAAGAGTCTAAAGGCAGCTAGCTAGCCATCTCCAGGTGTTACGGTTTATCAAGCGACCCTGTTAACTGGCGATATTCAGCCGAATGCATCTGTTGTTGTGGTAGTTACGACAGCTGTCGACAATAGGAAGAGAACACATAGTTGTCCTCGTGAATGCCACATTGTTTAATTTTGCAGTGTCAAACCTTCTCATATACAGTCTATGGTTAAAACATACTGGATTTGACGTTGGAGAGTCTTTTGAGGAAACAAGTCCACTCGAGTTTGAAACAGAGCAGAGCAAAGCCACATAGCGTCACTATATGTAATACATGGCCACCGGCTTTCCACACAATATACAGTTTTAAGGACGACTATTCAACCTGGTCAATAGCAAGCTGGACACAAATAGTCCTATCATGTATTACATATTGTGATGCTATGTGAGTCAAATTGAATGTGATTATGTCTTTTACTTATTAAACTCAAATTAACTCAACTGTTTGACATCTCGGTGTTCTTGGCTGGTTAAATTCTTAATTTTATGGCTTTGCTTTTCTTATTCTGATGCATTATTGTCCACACTGTGTATTTTCACCTCATGACAGCATCACAAACATCTGCCTCATTAATATGCAGTGCTCCAAAGACGTTTTGAATTGTCGGATTTTAAAAAGGCGCCCACTCTCTGATCATTGTCTGGTTCATCTTCTCCAGACCTACAGGCAGAAACTAAAATCTGCAAAGCCTGTGGTGAAGACTGTGAGGAGATGGACCAACGAGGCAAAGCTGGAGCTACAGTCCTGCTTTGTCTGCACTGATTGGAGTGTTTTTGAGGCTGCTGCTACAGACCTGGATGAGTTCACTGACACTGTGACATCATACATCAGTTTTTGTGAGGACATGTGTGTGCCGACTACAACCTTCTGCACATATAACAACAATAAACCTGGTTTACTGGAAGACTCAGGCCATGTCCACATTACTCCGTTTTTGTTTGGAAACGCATATGTTTTGCTACGTTTACACTGAGTGTGCACACTACGCCAGAGTTTTAGAGCACCGTAAATGGAGGAGTTTGAAAACTCCGGGGTTGCGTTTTCGTGTGGACGGCCGAAACCGGATACATTCAGAAATGATTACGCAGGCAGATTTGGCCTTTTAGTGCCAAATCTGCCTGCGATGCGAGTACTGTGGTGAGAGGTATCAAAATGGGTTTCGTTCCTACACCTGTCTATGTGAAGACCAAATTAATGACTGGTTTCTTCCCAGTGGCCATCCGCTCGTGTTTTCCCGTTGATGGTGTGGAGTTCATCATGGGAAACGATGTAGCGGGAGGTAAAGTGTTCCCTGACCCTGAAGTTGTGGATGTCCCCATACCTGATTCACTCTTTTGTCTGAGGATAGATCTTTCCCTGTTGGTGGGTTGGTGACCGGCACCTTACAGGACCCCAAAGGTGTAGCAAAGTCCACTGCTGATCCAGCAGTGGACCCGTGCCATTGACCCGTGAGGCGCTCATCAGTGTCCAGAAAAGCGATCCAGCCTTGGCAAAGTGGTTCGCCGTGGTTGGTAAAGGCACTAGTGAGTGCAGTAATAAGCAGTCCTTCCTAGTAGAAAGCGGTGTGGTGATGCGGAAGTGGGTCACACAATCGGGTAAGGCAGCAGTTAAATCAGTTCGGAGGACGTTGGCAATAGGTCTCCTTCTGTGTGTTGCCTTATGTGGTTTTTTTTGTGATAATGTAGAAGACGACACAACGGTGATTGGCCTCATCAGGGACGGTGATGAGTCTGCGTACAGACGGGAAGTTGAACAGCTGGTCCTCTGGTGTGGTCAGAACAACCTGGAGCTAAACAAGCTCAAAACTGTGGAGATGACAGTGGAGTTCAGAAGGAGCCCCCCAACACTGCCGCCCCCTCACCATACTCAACAGCACAGTGTCTGCTGTGGAGACCTTCAGGTTTCTGGGGTCCACAATCTCCCAGGACCTGAAGTGGGCCTCTCAAAAAAGGCCCAGCAGAGGTTGTACTTCCTGCCCCAGCTCAGGAAGTTCAACCTGCCTCAGGAGCTGCTCATCCTGTTCTACTCCACCATCATCCAGTCTGTTCTCTGTTCTTCCACCACTGTGTGGTTTGGATCGTCCACCAATCAGGACAGAAACAGACTACAACGGATTGTCAGGTCTGCAGAGAGAATTATTGGTTCCAGCCTGCCCTCCATCCTGGTTTCACCTCCAGAGTCAGGAAACGGGCTGGAAAGATCACTGCAGACTCTTCACACCCTGGACACAAGCTGTTCCAACTCCTCCCCTCTGGTAGGAGCTACAGAGCTCTGTACGCCAAAACCACCAGACAGGAACAGCTTCTTTCTGCTGGCCGTCACTCTGATGAACAATTAATCAGTAACACTGCACTACTACTCATACTGTACTATTACCTCCATTTGTACTATCACCTCAATTCCATTTTCACTGTTGTTGTATATGTTTATGTTCATATATACCTTTTGGATATATATTTATATTTATATTGTACATAGTCGTTAAATCTTTATTCTTACATCTGTTCTGCTTTTTTTTGTTGTCGTTGTTTTTATATATATATATATATATATATATTTTTTTTTTTTTCTGCTTATTTGTAAATTCTGTGTATGTACGTGGAGAGCAACAAAAAAAACAGAGTCAGATTCCTTGTATGCATACATGGCCAATAAAGCTGATTCTGATCCTAATTCTTGGTGCTACTGATGACATTTTCGGCTGTGTTTTTCGATGCAAGGTGCTTTTAGGTGCATTAGAAAGCTCGGTACTTCTAGTTTCCATCGATAAGAACAGGCTATTGTAGACTGACAACACAACTTGCTTGTAAATTTACTAAGCTTAAATTTGTAGGACTTTGTTATCAAAATACTTTGTAATAAGACATAGTTTGGACTTTGGTTTACGCAGTGGCGGGCCGTGCATTTTATACCTGGGCCGTCACTGCTGTCCTGCAGCTGAAATACCACCTTATAACCTCATGATGGCGCCACAGCTATTATTCATTTCTAAGGCTGTATCTATGTACATATTCATATTAAACCGTTCGGTACGAGGCTTACAATACCTTTGAATAATACTAGACTAGAGCATTTGGAAAATGCAGAAGCTTAAATTCAGGAAAATATAATGTTTTCTGTGCTCATGTAGGACAGTGGTTCTCAGCTGGTCTGGCTGTGGGACCCACCATCATTCCTTAATGACAAGCCGCGGCACAAAGAAATCGTCTTATGATTTTACTTTCACAACTCGAACATTGAACGTACTGCTCTCCAATGTCTTTCCTCATCTCAGTCCCCTGTGTCACGGTGTGTGGTACATCTCACTGGAGTCAGGAAACTTGTCAGAATGCCCATATTTGATTGGCTGAGCTGCATCACGTGATGTGATTCACAACGCCGACTAAGCCTCTGCTGTTAAGTTTCGTTTCACGATAGTCACGTGCTCGCCCACTGACCAATCACAGCACACTCTGTACCTCACTGCAGAGCTGCACATGGGCACTGAGCGGCATGTAATGCTGACGTCATTATAGGCCGGCTAGCAGGCTCTGACACGTCAAAGAATATGCCCAACATGTCAAACTAAAGATCTGATTGGTTGAACACTATGACAATCAACAATATCGTCCCCATTCACTTACACTGCAAAGGGATTCACTTGTGAGTCTGCAGGCCTCTGTCTCTCTTCTTACCTAGAGACACAGAGGTGAAATCTGATTGGATAAAAGCTCTACTTAAAACAAGCTGCACTGGAAGCAGAGCAACTGAGGAAGACATTAGCTGTGCAATGATAAAATAAGATAATGGGGAAAATATTTTTATAAATTATAATAAATGTAGTGTATTTAAGAAAAATTATTAAATTATAAAATAGATATAACTTTGTGATTCTGTTTAGACCAGCAGAGAAGACCTTGCTGGCCCTGACGGCCCACCACTGGGTTTACGGATTCTGGAAACTAAAGACTTCATGTTTTCAAAACAATATAACATGCATATCTTCATACCATCTTCAACCGTGGTATTGTAACTATACTCCAGGGTGGACCCGTCACCGTGTCCATGGGGTAAATGAGGTTGATTTCAATTAATACATATCTTCTGGTCAAAGCAGCTGGTTTTTGACAGTGTGGAACAGACTTAATGCCTATAATTAAAACCCTGTATGCAACCCAAGCATTGATCTTCTACCGTGGCCTTGAACAAATGCAGACAACCAAAATGGCATTCATTTTTAAACACTAAAGTCTGAAAATCTAACAAGTCTTCAAGGACAAGCAAACACACTCTACAGTTCCTGGGAGGATCCTCTTCTTTTTGGCATTAATCTATCCTGAACCTGCACGTCTGAAGTGCTTCTATTTCCGTTGCTCATCATTTCACTGAAGAACGTCTGGAATACTGTGATTTTATCTTAATAGGAAGCCGGCTGGCACTAACAGGAGTGAGGAGAGAAGAGGAACAGTGGCAGGATGAGAGTGGCAATGGAAGATGGTGAAAGTAATTACTTTCTAAATTGTGAGATATAGATTAAGGAGACAGAGGGTAAGGAAATACACTTCTCCTCTCAGCTCCAGGAGGGATGAATTGATGTGATGTATTTTGTCAACTACTGGTTACATGTGTCTTTGGTATGATCTTACTGTATATCTAAATGTAAAGGCACCTGTATAATAAGGATGCTGTCACCATTGATATTACAATTAATTTCAAAATACTGAGAGGGCCCAGACCTAAAGGAGGCCTGGAGACTCACTGTTCACTGTTGTTCACGCAAATGTGTTCGGTATTACTGTATACTCCACTAAAGGAGTATACAGTCATCAACTGAAATGCTACAGGCCTAAAGGCTTGATGTATCAAGGAAACTGGCAGCTGCAACCAAAGATTGCAACCCATTCATTCCAAAAATGTATTTACCGTCTTACAGCCGCTCCATTTCTAATGAATGTCTATAGGAAAAGATTTAATGGGCCAGTGCACATCACATCACTCAGCCATAATCGTCTTACAGCCCTGCCTACAAAACCCAAGCTGGTTTACAAACATTAAAAACACACTTAGATATGAAGTATATTAGTGTAAAGATGAAGAACAAGTTGAAAGACACAGGAGTTAATGGCAGGGGCTAACCTGACACTGTCGGAAATCAAGAAGGCACATTATGTCAAAAAGTGTGAAAGCTGTTATCAGTCATATGATTTCTGGATAAAACCAAACATCCTTTTATTTGTGTTACATAAAGATAATCCTAGAACACATGTGGGGGTCATGTTATATTAAGGAGACTGTTCTCCCACAGAAAAGGACCCATAGGTTGGTTGTACAAGCGTTTGTATAAATATTTAGTAATTATGACGGCAGTTTTAAGGAGTAAGTCAGGTAACGTAGTATAAAGAGCCTTAAAGTCCATGTAGTGAAAGAGTTGGGGTGGATGAATAGGTCAAACAAACAACCATGAGACCGCAGTTCATGTCCTGAAACCAAAAGTCAATGTTCAATTATGTTAGTTTGTAGTGAAAAAGCATTTTGAGAGGTCGGAAGACTAGAAAGCGTAATACAAATACAAATTCTATTCACCATTACCATGTATTTAGGAAATGCTCCTGTAGGTCCTACTTTAAGAGGTAGTATGTACCCTTCCGCTGGCTTTGTCAATGACGTCATACAATTTGAAAAATCCCATAGAGGTATTTTACGAGTGTTTCAAATATCTCTGGTGATTTTGTTTGCCTGAAACACGCTAAGGAATAGACCCAGTCTGTATTGCTTTAATTTTGACTTCTTTTAATTTCTGGCAGACAAGGCATGGGGAGTTGCTGCCTTTCTCTGGTTGAAAACGCATTTGGTAAAACGGAAATGATGTACTTATTTGCATATACAGAGATGTGAAGTGAGATCCGGTCACAAGTGGTCACTCGAGACACATTTGGAGATGATTTCCAATATCTAGTGTCCACTCGTGTAAATGCCAGGTCTGAACAGGACCTAAATCTCAGTCCGTCTTCAAATACCATTCTCAAGTGTAGGAGCAGAAGGCGGACAGAGAGAGTTGATATGAGTAGATTCATTAACATCATTGATAATCAAAAAGAAAGTACTGAAGTACTGAAAGTAAAAAAACACCAGTTTTGTAAAATAAGAACAAACTATAGAAGTTGCAATTAGTTTTACATTTATGGAGTTCAGAAATTCCTCTAGGTTTGTTCTCACTTAGCATTCGACATTTTTGTTAAGTAGTGGGCAGTATTTTATCCTGTTGTTTAACAAAAACAGCAGAAATCCGGCCTACGTCTTGGCCGGGCATCCACTCCTAAACCATCCATCCATCCATTTTCCTCCGCTTATCCGGGGTCGGGTCGCGGTGGCAACAGGCCAACCAGGCTGACCCAGACTTCCCTCTCACCGGCAACATGTTCCAGCTCATTCTGGGGGATCCCGAGGCGTTCCCAGGCCAGCTGGGAGATGTAATCCCTCCAGCGTGTTCTGGGTCTTCCCCGGGGTCTCTTCCCAGTTGGACGTGCCTGGAAAACCTCCAGTGGGAGGCGTCCAGGAGGCATCCTAATTAGATGCCCGAACCACCTCAGCTGACTCCTTTCGACGCGAAGGAGTAGCGGCTCGACTCCAAGCTCCCTCCTGATGACCGAGCTCCTTACCCTATCTCTAAGGCTGAGCCCGGCCACCCTACGGAGGAAGCTCATTTCGGCCGCTTGTAGCCGCGACCATGTCCTTTTGGTCACGACCCAGAGTTCGTGACCATAGGTGAGGGTAGGAACGTAGACCGAGTGGTAAATTGAGAGCTTTGCCTTCCGGCTCAGCTCCCTCTTCACGAAGACGGTCCGGTGCAGCGCCTACTTTACTGCTGCAGCCGCACCGATCCGTCTGTCAATCTCCCGCTCCATCTTACCAGAGGCGATCCCGAGACCCCCGAACCTGACGTTCTCCGCCCCCCGGCTGCGCCTAGATATCCTGTCCATGAAAGTCACGAACAGGACCGGAGACAAAGGGCAGCCCTGGCGGAGGCCAACACCCACCGGGAACGTGTCTGACTTATTGCCGAGAATGCGGACACAGCTCCTACTGCAGTCGTACAGAGACCGGATCGCCCATTGTAACGGGTCCGGCACCCCGTACTCCCGCAGCACCCCCCTCAAGAACCCCCGAGGGGCCCGGTCGAAAGCCTTCTCCAAGTCCACAAAGCACATGTAGACTGGTTGGGCAAACTCCCAAAACCCCTCCAGTAGTCTTGCGAGGGTAAAGAGCTGGTCCACTGTTCCACGGCCGGGACGGAATCCGCATTGCTCCTCTTGAATCTGTTCGACAAACGAAGGTTGTCGAACGGTCGGAGCCTCCTTTCCAGCACCCTGGCATAAGCCTTCCCCGGGAGGCTGAGTAGTGTGATACCCCGGTAATTCAAGCACACTCTCCGGTCCCCTTTTTTGAAAATGGGAACCACCACCCCGGTCTGCCAGTCCATGGGCACTGATCCCGACCCCCATGCGACATTGAAGAGGCGTGTCAGCCAGGACAGCCCAACTATGTCCAGCGCTTTCAGCATCTCAGGGCGGATCTCATCCACCCCCGGCGCCTTGCCACCGAGGAGCTTTTTGACTACCTCAGCGGCCTCTGCCAGGGATATGGGTGAGCCTCCCCCTAGATCTTCAGGCGCTGCCTCCTCTGCAGAGGACATGTTGGTCGGGTTTAGGAGTTCCTCAAAGTGCTCTTTCCACCTCCCGACTATGTCCCCTGTCCGGGTCAGCAGTTTCCCCCCCCCTGCTGAGAACAGCCTGGGGTAAGCCCTGCTTTCCCTTCCTGAGTCGTCGGATGGTTTGCCAGAACCTCCTTGAGGCCAACCGAAAGTCCTTCTCCATGGCCTCCCTGAACTCCTCCCATGCCCGAGTTTTAGCATTCACGACCACCGCAGCTGCAGCCCTTCTGGCCTGCCGGTACCTGTCAGCTGCTTCGGGAGACCCCTGGGCCAACCAGGCCTTGAAGGTCTCCTTCTTCAGCTTGACGGCTTCCCTCACCTCTGGTGTCCACCACCGGGTTCTCGGGTTGCCGCCACGACAGGCACCGATGACCTTCCGGCCACAGCTCCTAGTGGCCGCGTCCAAAATAGAGGCTTTGAACATGGTCCATTCGGATTCCATGTCCCCAACCTCCCTCGGGATGTGTGAGAAGTTCTTCCGGAGGTGGGAGTTAAAGACCTCCCGGACAGGGTCCTCCGCCAGACGTTCCCAGTTCACCCTCACTACACGTTTGGGCTTGCCGGGTCTTTCCAACCGGTTCCCCTGCCATCTGATCCAACTCACCACCAGGTGGTGATCAGTTGACAGCTCTGCTCCTCTCTTCACCCGAGTGTCCAAGACATACGGCCGCAAATCAAATGATACGATTACAAAGTCGATCATTGATCTCCGGCCTAAGGTGTTCTGGTACCAGGTACACTTATGAGCCACCTTATGTTCGAACATGGTGTTCGTTATGGCCAAACCATGGCACGCACAGAAGTCCAATAACAAAACACCATTCGGGTTCAGATCGGGCAAGCCGTTCCTCCCAATCACCCCCCGCCAGGTTTCTCTGTCATTGCCCACGTGAGCGTTGAAGTCCCCCAGGAGAACTATGGAGTCAGTAGGCGGCGCCCTTTCCAGGACCCCTCCCACCGACTCCAAGAAGGCCGGATACTCTGAACTGCTGTTTGGTGCATAAGCACAAACCACAGTCAGAGCCTTGCTCCCCGCAACCCGTAGGCGCATGGAGGCGACCCTCTCGTTCTCTGGGGAGAACTCCAACACAGCGGCGCTCAGCCAGGGGCTCGTGAATATCCCACTCCCGCCCGGCGCCTCTCACCCTGGGCAACTCCGGAAAAGGACAAAGTCCAACCCCTCTCCAGGAGCTTGGTTCCAGAGCTGTGTGTGGAGGTGAGTCCAACTATATCTAGCTGGTACCGCTCCACCTCCTGCACCAGCTCTGGCTCTTTCCCCGCTAGCGAGGTGACGTTCCACGTCCCTAGAGCTAGTCTATGCTGCCGGCGATCGGCTCGCCCAGGCCTCCCGCCTGACCCGCCGCCCGGTCTGCATTGCACCCAACCCCGATGCTTATCCCTGCGGGTGGTGGGTCCACAGGGTGGCTGCTCCATGCTGTTTGTTCGGGCTGAGCCCGACCGGGCCCCATGGGCGAAGGCCCAGCCACCAGACGCTCGCCTACGAGCTCCCCTCCTGGGTCTGGCTCTGGGAGGGTGCCCCGGTTTCCCTGGTCCGGGCGAGGTGACTGAAGTCCGTGGGCTGCTTTTCATTGGGGTCGTTTTGAACCGCTCTTAGTCTGGGCTCTCCCCTGAGACCTGTTTGCCTTGGGAGACCCTACCAGGGGCTAATGCCCCGGACAACATAGCTCCCAGGATCACTGAGCCACTCAAACTCCTACACCACGTTAAGGTGGCGATTCGCGGAGGAGCAAACCATCCATCCATCCATTTTCCAACCACAAATAATTTATTCCACAAAAAAGGACTTTCACCCAGCCTCGGGTCCGTAAGAAATTTAAAGTTATGATCAGACCGTAATGAATTGAAGTAAACAGCATGACGGACTGCATCACGGAATACATTAAATTCTGTGAACAAACCACCATACCATCTCGGACTGTACACTGTTTCCCCAACAACAAGCCGTGGATCACCAGTGACCTGAAAGCTCTTCTTAATAAGAAGAAAGCAGCCTTCAGGTCTGGAGACAGGGACGAGCTCAGCAGAGTACAGCGCGACCTGAAAAAGAAGCTCAGGGAGTGCAAGGACTCCTACAGGAGGAAGCTGGAGGCCAGACTCCTGAAGACCTGCGCCATCCAGCTGTCTGATGTCCTGCAACATCTCTTCAACCTGAGCCTGAAGCAGAAGGAAGTCCCGGTGCTGTGGAAGACTTCGTGCCTGGTTCATGTTCCAAAGAAGACAACACCATCTGGCCTCAATGACTACTGACCAGTTTGTCCGACTGGGCCGTGTGCTGTCTGATATGGTGGTCAGTGATACTGGAGCCCCACAGGGAACTGTTCTGTCTCCCTTCCTGTTCACCTTATACACCACTGACTTCCAATACAACTCAGTGTCATGCCATCTGCAGAAGTTCTCTGATGACTCTGCAGTGGTCTGGTGTATAAGGGATGGACGGGAGGAGGAGTACAGGGCAGTAGTGGATGACTTTGTGGAGTGGGCCGTTAGAAATCACCTGCGTCTGAACGTGGCCAAGACCAGAGAGATGGTGGTCGACTTCAGGAGGAAGACGACGGCTCCACAACCGCTGAGAGTTCTGGGAGAGGATGTGGAAATGAGGAGGAGTACAAGTTCCTGGGTGTCTCCATCGACAGCAGACTGAACTGGAAGACCAACATTAACGCTGTGTACAAGAAGGGGATGAGTCGACTCTTTTTCTTGAGGAAACTTCGATCCTTCAACGTGTGCAGCAAGATGCTGGAGATGTTCTACCAGTCTGTTGTGGCCAGTGCACTGTACTTCGCCGTAGTCTGCTGGGGGAGCAGCATTGGAGCCGGAGACACCAACAGACTTAACAAACTGGTTAAAAAGGCCGGCTCCATCATTGGCTGCAAACAAGACTATCTGGAAGAGGTGGTGGAGAGGAGGACACTGAAGAAACTATTATCCACATTGGATAACCCAGACCACCCTCTCCACCACCTCCTGCAGGGACAGTGGAGCACTTTCTCCAACAGACTGATCCAGCTCCGCTGTCACAAGGACAGATACAGGAGAACATTGTTGCCCACTGCTATATCACTTTAATAATAAGACTATAATACTGTTGTTTATTTGTTTGTTTAAATCTTTGCACTATTGTTTAGTGAGTTCATTTTAATATTATTCTATTTCATTGTATAGTATATTGTGCATTTTGTATATTTAATATTTTTTACTCTGCTATTTTTATTGCTGTACCCGTACCATAAATGCTGCTGAAATGGAAAAATGTCCCCTTACTGGATTAATAAAGTAACTATCTATCTATCTATAGGATTTTTTTTTAGCTGTTGCTTTGCCCTTGCTAATTATCCTAACCCTAAATATCTAAACTGCATTTAAAGCAAGTAGTAGTAAAGTAGTAAAGAGTACTCATGGCTGTAACAAGTATTCCCTTGTGCCTAACATCAACAGAGCTCTGAATGGTTATTCTAGTTCTAAGTCCACTAAACAGACCCTCAGAGCCTATTCCTAGCTATCAAAACCTATCCTAGCACCTTACCAAGAGCCTAGATCCATTAGAGGAAAGCTGCTATTAACTGACGCGACTGATAGCTGCATTCGGCCAAGAGGGCCTCTCTGCCGTGTGCAGTTGCCAGAGGAAGGAGGGTAGACGTCAGGAGGGACGGCAGTGAGAGAGCCAGGCGAGTTTCCTCGACCACCAGCTTAAACAGATCACCGGGTATCCCGTCAGGTGGGTAAAAACCCAACACGATTGGTGATCCTGACCCTTTAAACAGAGCTGGTTTATTTTATTGTCCTGTACCAGGGGTTAACTCCTGGATCTAACACCCTGTGCTAAAGGGCTTCTGACCCAAAGTGAGACCGGGTGAGTAAATGAAACACTGATTGAGGTGAACTGAGGTAGGAAGTGATGCCTTAACATTTCTGACAGCACTTTCTGTCTTTTCTCTCTCAGCATCCAGCAGCTTGTCTTTTGTGAGCACATACTTTACTGTGTTTCTATTCTCACAAGCCAGAGAGAGAGAGAGAGAAAGAGAAGAGAGATGACCTTGGTTCCTTAGACTTTGGAGCAGCCCCACTGCCCCCGTGCACTGAGAAGATAAGCAGCAGTGCTGGGAAGCCAACTTGACAAACCCTGATGGCACACAGTTCTAAGGCCGGACACAAAGTCATTCCACCTGCATTGAGATATACAGCAGGACTGTGGGACTGGCTTATATGGTGCTTTCATTCAACATCTGTCCACCCACACACAACACTCTCTTATCTGCCCTATATACTGACTCATTTTAAACCAACTTTAATTAAAGTTGCAGGGTAGTGAATAATGGAGCTTAAAGAAGTAGTGACAGCAAAGGAAGCTATTTAAGTCCGTCTGCCATGGGCATTAATGCATTGTTTGTTCATCCAACTGACACGGCCCATGTTGGAATATGCAGGTAAATAAACAAACGGCACAATGTAAAGCTTAGAGTGGATATGTCTCACACCAGCAGGGAGAGCTTGCTGCTTTAAGCTCCATCTTAAACGAAAAGAGCAGACGATCTGTTATGGCTGCTCAGGTTGTTCTCATTCACTGTTTGTACTTATACCTACCAAAAAGAATGTACTACAATTTGTTTATAACTTACGTAATTGTGAGCTAGGACGTTCAAGGCTACCTCCAAGGAAGTCAGGTGATGTAGTTAGTATAAAGAATGACAGTCTGCAGTCTGTTGACCCATTGCTATAGAGCTCACACTACTTTCACCTTTGCTTATAAATCAAACGTGACTTTGGTGCTTGAGGTAGATACATTTGATCTGTAGTAAGGTATTTAAACAAGTAGTTTTTCTTGGGACGACAGTTTCAGTTTTCTTAAACTTCTGTTAACAATGTTCCCATTCTCCCAGATATTAGCCATTGAGTGCAATGTCACTGATAAAAACGACAGATAAAATGATAGTCATTATTCTATCAAGGTTATATCTAGCACGGGGTCTGTAAAACACCATTCACGTAGTGCAAATTTTCCAAGTGCTTTCTATGATGCTTCATATTTCATTTTCCCCTGCAATGACAACAAGGAACTAATCCCTTGAGTGCTCCTCTGGAAAGAGATTACTCACCAAAATAGTGACTTTAACAGAGAGTAAAAGCATTGGGTATCATATGGAGGGAGAGAGGAGAGCAGCTCCTTGGGTAGCTAACTTTGAGCTAATTATACAGTAAACTAGGAGCAGCACACTGTGAAATCTTAAGTGGCAGTTGGTCATAGTAAGCTAAGCTCTCTCTCTTCTTTTTCTTCTTTTTTTCTGTCAGGGTAAATTACTTGAGGATTTCTGAGCTGGTGGATACAGAAGCTGTAATGTGCCAAAATGGATTAACGGTTAGCTGGACTTCATGGGAGGAATATCCAGTGTAGACTCATCCTCTGCCGCAATGGCAACAGATACACACAGCTTTACAGTCTATGACATCTAGAAGATGAAGACAAATTGGGTACTGTATTATCCTGCATAAGTGGAAATAATTGCTGTACCACAAATTGTGTTTATGCAACCTGACCATTGTTGCAGACCTTGAACGCCATAAGAGCCATTCAAACATTGTAAAGTGTTGTAGAAATCATGTAAATCATGTACATTTTGGAAGTATACTTGCCTTTGATGAATGTGTCCTACACAACAATTCCTCCAAACAAGATATCTTTCTCTTTGTCTTTAAAATCAAACAACCCATATAAGCATATTCTTGCTCCTATCTGCAGAAAAACCACCATTCATCTGTAATGTCCCAAAAAAGTTGATTCACATGATCACTTTCTGCTGTACCACTGCTTTAGTCAAACCAATCCTGGAACCCATCGGCTATCAGTCCGACTATGATTTAGCCTTCGGGGCGAGGGGCTATTGTGTAGGTATCCCCCTTAAATCTCTGAGACACACTCCGCTTAGACTTACCTCTCTATGTATTTACAAGGAAAGTTCATCATTTAATTGACTCATTGTCATTTTCTTATTGAAATACCTAAAAGTCTCTGACAATACGCACGATTAGTGCTCATGAAAATGATCAGTTCAGATTTGTATGCATGATGATGATTTGTATGTGTCCTACGTTTTGAAAAAGCAAAGAATTTAATTCCAAATGTCATGTCTCTGTTTACTGTTTGAGAGCTCCTGCTAGACTGTGGACTGTCGTCCTGCTGCACACCCACACAAATGCTCCTAACATAAAAGAGAGGACAGATGATTTGACGGATTGCAATGTTTAGACTATTACTTGATCATAAGTACGCAGCTTTTTGCAGTACAGTCAGTGGGGGTGGAGAAGGATGTTTTCTGTCCCAGAAAGTAGCTGCTAAATGGTGGAGGGGTGTCTCTGTGAGGTGCAGCCTAGCAGTGCTTTGAAGTCTGTGAAGTGCTGCTGCAGATGAGATGGGACTTTCAGTTTCCAGTTACTCATGGCTCTGTGCAAATATGAGGAAACTAAATTCACTCAACCGGAAATGTATTTCAATCCCATGCTGCAAGCAAGAAGCTGCTGGTCAATTCTTTCTACATAACTTATGTCATATGTCAGATTTAGCATGTTGCCATCGCCATGCTTTCTCTAAATGCTGTTTCAGTGGCGTTTCTACCATGAATGAAAAGAATAGAATCCCAAGATATTAGTCAAAGCTAGGATCTGCCCTGAGCCTCAGTAGCCAGAGGGTACCCTGTAAAAAGAATATTATGTAACATGTGCTTTTTGTATTTTCATACATTCAGCCTACTGACACATTTTTTGCTGAATGAAAACATATTGAGTAGAAATGTTCCTATTTGAACCCCTTCACTTCTAGCTTAAATACTTCATACGGTTGTTTTGTTCCAAGTCAGGGTTGGAATTAATACTCTACTTTATCGGTTATCAGTTCTTGAAATGACTACTGATGTATAAGATTAGATAAAATAATCCTTTATTAGTCCCGCAGTGGCGAAATTTAAAGGATTACAGCAGCATAGTGGACAGTGCAACAAGACACATAGTAAAGAAAAAATATATATATAAATTATAAATAACTAATAAAAAGTAAGGAATATTAACTGAGTAAAAAAGTAAAAATCCAAAACAACTGAAATATAACTATAACTAAAAACATTATATATACAGAGAGAATAATTGTAGTATTGTGTTGTGTGGTCTACTGGGAGCACAGCTGGTTGTGCAGCCTGACAGCAGCAGGAAGGAAGTACCTGCGGTACCTCTCCTTCACACACCAGGGGTGAATCAGCCGGTGGCTGAAGGAGCTGCACAGAGCTGCCAGGGCGTCCCGCATGGGGTGGGAGGTGTTGTTCATCAGGGATGATAGCTTAGCCATCATCTTCCTGTCTCCCACCACCTCCACCATATCCAGTGGACACCCCAGCACACTGCTGGCCTTCTTGATAAGTTTGTTAAGTCTCTTCCTGTCAGCTGTCGAGATGCTGCCGCCCCAGCAGACCACTCCATAAAAGATGGCTGATGCCACCACGGAGTCAAAGAAGGTCCTCAGGTGTGCTCCCTGCACTCCAAAAGACCTGAGTCTCCTCAGCAGATAGAGTCTGCTCTGACCCTTTTTATAAAGTGCGTGTGTGTGATCAGTCCAGTCCAGTTTATTGTTCAAGTGAACATCGAGGTACTTATAAGATCTCACGATCTCAATGTCCATTCTCTGGATGTTCACTGGTACCGGAGGAGAGTGTTTACCCTGGTAGAGGTCCTTGGTTTTACCAGAGTTGATCTGGAGGCGGTTCCGCTGGCACCATCCTATAAAGTCCTGGTTCAGTTCCCTGTATTCCCTGTCATCGGCGGAAATGAGGCCGACGATTGCATAGTCGTCAGAGAACTTTTGCAGGTGGCAGTTAGCAGAGTTTTTATTTGAATTCCTATGTGTATATGGTGAAGAGGAATGGAGCTAGAACTGTTCCTTGTGGGGCCCCCGTGCTGCAGGACAACAGGTCAGACTCACACTCCCGTAACCGCACATTCTGTGGACGATTGGTGAGGTAGTCCAAGATCCATGCAGTGAGGTGGTGGTCCACCCCAGTCTGCTCCAGCTTGTCCCTCAGAAGCAAAGGCTGGATGGTGTTGGAGGCACTGGAGCAATCAAAAAACATGACTCAGTGCTTCCAGCCTTTTCCAGGTGAGAAAGGCATCTGTGTAGTAGGTAGATGACAGCGTCATCCACCCCGATGCCAGATTGATAGGCAAACTGAAGTGGGTCCAAAGATGAGCTCACCAGGGGGCGGAGATGCACAAGGACCAGCCTCTCTAGCGTCTTCATCAGGTGGGATGTTAGCGCCACCGACCTGAAGCTGTTGAAGTCTTTGGGTTGGGGGTCTTTGGGACTGGTACCATGCAGGATGTTTTCCACAGCTGTGGTCCTCTCCCCAACTTCAAGCACAAGTTGAAGACGTGCTCCATTATCCCGCACAGCTGGTCTGAGCTGGATCTGAGGAGCCTTGAGCTGATGCCGTCTGGGCCTGTGGCCTTTCTCACCTTGATCCTTCTCAGTTCTTTCCTCACCTGGTCAGTTATGAAGGACAAGTTGGGGGGTGGGGGCTGTGTGCCGTAGGTTGTTGGAGGGGGGGTGGGGTGCTGGTCATGGAGTGTGGTGTATGAGGAGTGTGGGGGGGATCAGAGTGTTGTGGAGGAGGGGGGGGGGGGGGGGGGGGGCAATCTACAGTGGGTGCAGATAATGGAGGTTGCAGCAGCAGGGAGGACTGGATGGGGGGAGGGGTGGATTGCTGATCGAATCTGTTGAAGAATAAGCTCAGGTCATTGACCCACTTTTGGTCCCCCGTAGTCTGTTGGTTGGGCCCCTTGTGGCCAGACATCGCGTTGATGCCCTTCCAGACCCTGCTGATGTTGTTCTGCTGCAGCTGGTCCTCCATCTTCGTCCTGTAGACCTTCTTCCCGTCCCTGATCTTTCTCCACAGTTCCCTCTGCACAGTCTTCAGCTCCTCCTTGTTTCCTGATATAGAGACCCTCTTCTTCTCCTTGAGGAGGGCCTTTATTTCAGGAGTGATCCAAGGTTTGCTGTTGGAAAACACCGTACAGTCCTGGTGGGTATGGTGTTCTACACACAGAGGTTAATATAGTCCGTTATGCAGTGAGTGAGACTGTCAATGTCCGCCCCATGGTCATCACTGGCCAGCAGGGAGCAACTCCTCTGGTCGCAAAAATTAGTCGGATTGAAAAGACATCTATGAGAAAACCCTACATCTCACTTGATTTATTACTTCAGTAAAAATTGCAAGGTGACTACATTCACTTCTTATATACAGTCTGAGGCCTACACATGCGGACTACAGACTTTTGGTCAACATAACTCAAATACATGTATATTGCTAAAGGGGTTTGTCAGTCCTTGTATAATGCATCACAGATGAACTGCCAAGCTTACCACAGCACTAGTAGAAATGTTTCCTCTAGCAACCGAAAGAATAAGAAAGCTGCAGCCCGCCTGGTGTTCAATCGCCCCAAGTTCTCCCACACAACTTGCCTTCTCCGTTCTCTACACTGGCTACCTGTAAGAGCTCGCATCCAGTTTAAGACTCTGGTGCTAGCCTACAGGGCAGTGAAAGGAGCAGCTCCTTCCTATCTCCAGGCCATGGTCAAGCCCTACACCCCCACCCGACCATTTCACTCTGCTGCCTCGGGGCGATTGGTTGCCCCGTCGCTCAGAGGTCCCTACGGCCGATCGACCCGGTCGCGGCTGTTTTCTGTCCTGGCCCCACATTGGTGGAATGAACTCCCCACTGACGTCAGGACAGCAGAGTCGCTGCCCATTTTTCATCAGGCTAAAGACTCACCTCTTCAAGAAGTACTACCCTGAGCCTTCCACTTAGCATTTACTTAGCATCTATTGTATACATACTAGCTTATTGCACTTATTGTTTTCTTATTAGTTTGTGGCACTTATTGCATTCGTTTGTTTCTGCACTGTACGTTGGCTCTGTTTATGCTCTTAGATGCTTGTTTGAAGAAAGGAGATGCACTTATGACTTCTGGTGACTAGTTGTTCTCTCGAAAACCGATGTTGAATACACTTATTGTAAGTCGCTTTGGATAAAAGTGTCTGCTAAATGACTGTAATGTAATGTAATGTAATAAACACTGATCAAAGTAAAATAACACTGAAGAACTGTATTCTCCATTCTGTGTCTGAGTAAAAGAGTAAAAGAGTAAAAGAGAATCTGGAGCTGTGCAGCACAGTGCACGTAACTTGGCAGCAGCAGAGCTGTTGATACACTGTATATCCACACATACTGTCTTTCGTGACAAGCAACATGAGCCAAGGCTGGCTCTGTTCCAGACCTCCTACACTACTGCTGATGCTAACAGACACCTCCCTTGTGTTTTTGAATCATTAACTATCTTGGACGAGTCAACTGAGCTACACCATGCCTAACCACACAGCCTAACTTCCTCTCCTCACCGGTATAACTGTTTCTCGGTAGATGATTACCAATGATGTTCTGGGCAGTTTTAATCACCCACTGTAGAGCCCTCCTGTCCTGGGCCATGCACATCACATGCCAATTTGAAATATTTCCAGTCAGGATGCTTTCTAATGCGTGACTGTAAACGTTAACTAGAACTTGGTATGGGATTTCCTGTTTGTGTACAGATTACTGTACAGATACTTCACACTTGGCGGGTGTATTGCTGGGGACCCAAGAACGTGCAGTGTCAAGGTTGGTGCAATTTGGACATGCAACAGGTTTAATATGAATAAACTTTACTGCACTGTGTGCATCAGTGGGGGCAGGGCTTCAGGGCTCTGCTGATTGAGTCAAGTGTGTCATGGGCCTTTAAAGCTCTGTGCTCATTGATTGTTATTACTGTTGCTGCTGGATGCTGGATATGCTAACGGTGGAAACAAGTGCAAACTGCACTAATGGGGGCCAAGCAATTGCCCGAACGGGCAATGCACTAGTTCCTTCATACCTTCTGTGCACTTTCTGTAGCTGCCACATCTTCTCACTACCACCACACTACTGGGAGGCTTTTATTGTGAAGCAGCTTGTAAGTTAAGGCTAGAAATCTACTGCTTGCTTTGTGAGGTTATTAGAGACAAGTCTGCTAACCCAAAGCTCTGCCAGATAAACTGAATATACAGTAGAACCGTGATCAGTGACCCTTCATTCTGAAACCGCTCTCCTGAGGGTTTCAAATGATATTCTCATGTGTTCTGATGCAGGTGACTGCTCTGTGCTAGTTCTTCTGGACCTCAGTTCTGCATTCGACACTGTAGACCATAACATCCTGATTAAGAGGCTACGTGATTGGGTTGGCATATCTGGCATAGCATTAGACTGGTTCACGTCTTACCTCAATGACAGAAGTTTCAATGTCTCTGTGCAGGGGCGTTTCTAGGATTTAAAGAAAGGGGGGGCTAAGCCCCAAGGGGAGTGGCATGTTTTTCTGGGGCCCATTTGGGGTATATCCATTGTTTCAGACAGTTCATAGATTGGTTCAATCAGAAAGAGTGTGATTTTGCTCTGTAGTTTTGCTTGCATTCAGTATATGATGACACAAGAGACAGAATTTCAGGGTCATAGAGAAATTTGACAACACAAATATGAACTTTTCTCAAATAAAGAGAGAGAAATAATTTTCCTGCTTGTAAAGGAAAGACGGATAAACTAGCTTTCATATCCGCGTCACTCCCAAATCCTAATTCTTAAAAGGACCGCACACAATGGATGGAGAATGGACCTGACAGTGTCAACTTTATATCGTTAAGTATGATGATAGGCTATTGGATTGTAATTTGAAGGGGGAGAAAACATACAAACCAGAACGCACGCACAGATGTAGCATGTTAGAGTTATAAATAACTTGTCCATGTGTTTGTTTGTTTTTTAAAGCCAATAATGACAAATTATTTAGGGGGGCTTCAGCCTAACGACGCCCCTGTCTCTGTGGGTGATTTTGTGTCTGTTACCTCTCCACTGTCTTGTGGCGTACCGCAGGGCTCGGTTCTGGGGCCTCTGTTATTTTCCCTTTATCTGTTACCTTTGGGACCGATTATAAAAAGTTATAATGTGTCCTATCATTTATATGCAGATGATATCCAACTCCATCTGTCATTCAAACCCAGCGAGGCCTTCACATTAACTAGGCTCCTGGACTGTGTCAATGCCATCAGAGACTGGACGGCAGAAAACTGCTTACAACTCAACGACACTAAGACGGAGGTCCTAGTTATTGCTCCAAATGAGTTTGTCCCCATGATCAGGCAGAGTATTGGTCCACTCTCCTCTGCTGCCCATTGCAATCTGCGCAATCTAGGGATTTTCTTTGATCGATCCATGTCGTTTGACCCCCATGTTAAGCAGCTGTCCAGATCATGTTTCTTCCATCTAAGAAATATCAGTAAACTGAGATCTGTAGTATCAACACCTGAACTAGAGATGATCATACACACATTTATCTCTTCTCGCATTGACTACTGTAACTCACTTTTCACATCACTCAGTGTATCTGCTCTTAACCGTCTGCAGGTAATCCAAAACGCTGCTGCCAGATTACTCACCAGGACAAATCAACGGTCTCACATCACCCCCGTACTCCGATCTCTCCACTGGCTCCCAGCATTTAGGATACACTTCAAAATGCTCACCATCACCTACAGAGCACTTCACGGTCAGGCTCCTACTTATGTAGCTGATCTACTTCACCCATATTCACCCGCCCGCACTCTCAGGTCAAACGCTCTAGGTCTTCTGTCAGTTCCACGCACACGATTTAAGACCCATGGTGACCGAGCCTTTGAGGCAGTGGCGCCAAGGCTCTGGAATGCTCTACCTGCGACTCTACGCCTCGCAGATTCTGTGAATACTTTTAAAAAACTGCTCAAAACCCACCTTTTTAGGCTGGCGTTTGAGTAAAAACACATGTCCTAGACCTGCTCTTAAAATATGTTTTTATTTTTTATTTTTTCAATGTATGTAATTTATTGACCCTATGGTCACATTGTGTTTTTTATGCTTTTAAATTTCTGCTCTGTTAAGCACTTTGTGATTTTATGTCTGTGAAAAGCGCTCTATAAATAAGTTTTATTATTATTATTATGTCAAACGATGGCGCTCCACGTACCCCTCGATTGCCAGTTTTGCACGTGCAGGGCTGCCTCTAGAGACAAGTGTAATTATAACGGGAGTAAAGGAGGAAGTCAGTTATCGTAGTATAAACAGAGGCACAGTCTTCATAGGGAGGAGATCGGAGCTGGATGCATGTGTCAAACTCAGGACTTTCACCCAGGAGACTGCTGAGTGTGTCCCGTGTGAAAACCAAAGTCAACATGGACTTATTCTAACTTAAGTAACATACTTTACTGCATCACATATGTAACATACTTTACGTACTTAACTTAAGTTATATACATACATAACATACTTGATTTAAGCCAAACCTTGATCTTTTCCTAAACCAAGTTTAGACTTCTGTTCACAACCGTTTCTTAATGAAAATGAGGCATCACAACATAGCATGTCTCCTTTCACTAACTTCAATGTCATGGAAGCACATTATTTGTAATATCAGACTTTCTACACAACCTCTCTGGATTATAGACAGTGGTCGTCCTGCTGGACACAGTTCACAGCTCTTCCCTCAGGACGGATGCTTTATATGGATGAGCGGTGATGAATCACTGGGCCTGTGGACACTGTGGTCACATGGTTGGACAACTGATTTCCTCTAATCTGGATGTGTTTCAGGCACACAAAGTCTAATGAGGTGCATCTAGGACTGCCAGCTATGTGATTCTGCAGTGTTTCCGCTCTGTTAATTAAGCTTAATTGTACTTCCCATCAATCATTCATAACAAGAGGGAGTGAATCCATACCAATGTCTGCTGCTGCTCCATCCATATGCCTTCAGATCCACGCTATGTATGAGGGACAGTGAGACAGTGTGCAAGTGTGTTTGTGAGCAATGCTTGTCATGCCAATCAGCCCATTCACCATGTCTAAATATGGAAACAAACTGATTCCTCTGCTAATTATTGTCACCATAATTGCCTGCTGCTTAGCATAATTCCTTTAACTTGACATCAGACAGCAGGAGAACATGCAGGAAGCTTTGACACCCCGTCCCTGTCAATACAATGTGACATGGACTGTGATGATGATAGAATGAAATCATGAGGACACTGGTAGAAAAGACTGAGGATGTAGAGAACCAGCAGAATGTTTCCCACAGACATATGATACAGGATGTTCCCAACAACAGCTCAGTGACTCTTGCACCTCATAAATAACTGCATGTGTTTACCTTTCTCTCTCAACATGCAATACATTGCTTGCAAATGCAAGGAGGACCTTCACAGTGCAGCTGACAAGGTTCACTGTACAATAGAGCCCAACAGATTTGGGGTATATATATATGCAGTGCCAGTTCAAAACAAGCCTGTTCAGAAAGGGCTGAATGCTTGGCATGTGGTGTTGCTGCTTGCAGCTTTCTTGAAAACCGAAACATTGCGCTTCCTTGCGTCCTAAGCAATACACCTGCAATGACAAAGCTGCGTCACACCCAAATTGTGACTTACGGTCAGAAACACCAGTGAAGTAGGCCTACAGTCTGGTTGGAGGTCATTTCCAAACAGGCGTATTAGTTGCTTGCTTTAACATAACCACAGCGGTTATAAAGTATTTAATGGATTTAATTAGCAGAGGTAGTTTGCTGACGGAAACATTGTTAGTGTTACAAGTTACTATCAAGTCTCTCAGTCAGGAAATTCACTCACAGGGGAAAAACACACCCAAGTTGCGCAGCTGAGGTATTCATTTCCTAATTTACATATTATTCGCTTACTTTGACATAATCAGTGAAGTGAAGGTATTTTTCCAGTGGTAAAGGTTTAAGTTAGGAGTCCAAGTCCATTGATTGTATTTATATGGCGCCCTTCTTGTCTCCAACCACAATGACATGAAGTGCTTCTACACTTCACCCATTCACACCTGATGACAGGGGCTACATGCACGGTGCCACCTGCACATCAGGACTAAACATTCACACCATTCACCAATTACTACACCTCTGGCAGCAATTTGGGGTTAATTGTCTTGCCCAAGGCTCGTTCTTGTTGACTCCAGGGAAGTTAAGAACAGTTTGGTTGTAAAGTTATCTAGCATTCATGCAGCCATAGCAGGCTATATCCACCATGCATGCAGCATGCGAACTGCAATTAATGAGCGGTGTGCCCGTTGTGGATGACATGCTGGACCACAGAACCCTCAAGTTCCGCCCCGCTTTTGGACAGAGGACACAAACTTACATGTGCTCGACAATGCAAACGACAAGGAAAATAACTGGCTACTTACATAAAGTGAGAACTCACAGTTATAACCTCACTGACAACATCAAGTATTTTAAAAATGGGGATTTGGAAATTAGCTTGAAGTAAAAAAGTTGGCCACTACACAAATGATCCACTATAGAAACAGAATCTACATGAGCGATACGTGTTAGTTAGATTTAATGTTGTATTCCAGTGAATTAGTATTTCACTTTCATAAAGTTGGGGAACAGATTTAAAACAATAGTGAAAATGGAAGCAGCAGAGGCAGAGCTATCCACACATTTAGTCCCTAATGCAGTGTTTTTAAACCTTTTCTGAGCGGTACATTTTTTATATTAAAAAGATCCGCAGCACACCAACAACTGAAAAAGTTACAAAATGACACATTGTAACATAATACAGCACTAATATGTACATACCGATCCCTGGAGAAAGTAAATCCAAACGAAAGATAACTTTCGCTGTATTGGGTCGAGCTCACTGTTCTCTCTTTCTTTTGACCACCACTCATACGAGGCTTTTCATCTGGGTTAGAATGTTGTCCAGGACCCAGTTCAGAGTCTGCATTTTTCCTTTTCTAAATATTTCTCCATTGCTGTTCATCTCTGCAACCTCTCCCATCATTTAATTCTACTGTCTTAAATTAAGAAGGTCATTATTGCTCTACCTACTGCCACCCACTGGCATGGAAGAGTATTTATTACTTAGCCAGCCACCATGTTGCAGCTCAGACGCTCAACAATGGCAAATTATTTGCGGCAACTAAATATAATTCTTTTGGACCAATTAAGTGAAATTGCACTTTTCCCCACGGCACACCTGACGATCTCTCGCGGCAAAGTGGTTGAAAATCACTGCACTAATGGGTCAAGCTCCAAAACGCTGGATCCTACAATTCCCAAAATGCAACTCAATAGCATCTTTCATTAAACCCTCCCCGCCTGGTAAATAGCCATGTCTTTCAAACTCCACTCACCACTGTTATAAATTCCCCAGGTCCAAGATAAACATGATGGTATCACTACAAAATCATTAAACTTGACAATTATTATACAGGCTTATTAGTAGGCCTATAGCTCATATCGAGTAAACTGATCTTAATGTTTAAAATTGGTGGAGTGCCCCTTTAAATTAATTTGATAAAACGCTGTGCATCAAAAAACTGGAGACCTCAATTGCAACACATTTCCTCCTGCTAATGGCAACAGATAACTGGAAAATAACTGTATATATTCTATAAACAGACTGTACTGTAGGCCTATTAAACTACAGTTTTTTTGGGGAGATTTGGAAAGGTCTGGGTGTGCGCCACAGCCATTATGATAGCTTGCTAAGCGGTATGAGCGAAAATAAACTCAACTGTGCATGATCTACTAACAATCTGCACAAAAGACTGTTTTTGTTTTTCTCCCTCTTTCTCAATATCAAATATCATCTCAGTGTTTGCAGAATGGATATACCAGAGGTATCGGAGGTGTTTTGCTTAGCTTAGCTCAAAGGCTGGAAGCAAAGGAAACTGCTAGCCTCTGTCAAAAGTGCAAATATATAACTTCCAACAAGTCTAAAGCTGTTTACACAGTGCACACACTGATAATTATTCAATCTGCCTCACATCAAAAATTATATATTTTTTCAGAAACTAGGCCCAAACCCCCCCCCCCCCCCCCCCCCCAAAACAAAAGTAGAAACATATTAAAATTTACAGTAAAATTTAAAATAAAGTGAAATATTAAATAAAGTGCACAGACGAATAGATAACAGGACTATAAACAAGTGAGATGTACAGTAAGTGTAATGTAAAAGTGTCAAGTGTATTTAACTAAGAAACATAGAGGGGATGTGCAGGGGAGTGACCGGTAGGAAATTGTTCTGGGGATGTCAGAGTCAGTGGGGGTCCCGGGCTTTGTTGATGAGCCCGACTGAAGACGAGAAAAAACTGTTCATGTGGCGTGAGGTCTTGGTCCTGATGGACCTCAGCCTCCTGCCAGATGGAAGGGGCACAAACAGTTTGTGTCCAGGGTGAGAGGGGTCGGCTACAATCTTTCTTGCTCGCTTCAGGGTTCTTAAAGCGAACAAGTCCTGGAGGGACGGCAGATTGCAGCCAATCACCCTCTCAGCAGAGAGAATGATGCGCTTGGCAGTGGCTGCAGCGTACCAGACCGTGATGGAGGAGCAGAGGATGGACTCAACGATGGCTGTGTAGAAGTGCACCATCATTGTCTTTGGCAGGTTGAATTTCTTCAACTGCCTCAGGAAGTACACCCTCTGCTGAGCCTTCTTGGTGATGGAGCTGATGTTAAGCTCCCACTTGAGGTCCTGGGTTGTGATGGAGCCCAGGAAGCGGAAGGACTCCACAGCATCGATGGGGGAGTCACACAGGGTGATGGGGGCAGGTGGAGCTACGTTCTTCCTGAAATCCACAACCATCTCCACCGTCATATGCATTTTAAGATTTGCTAGTATGGACGGAGATTATTTCTGAAATGGCATTAAAACGCTTGTCTGGACAGATATCGTTTTTGTTTTAAAAAGTTTGTTTGTGCTGTTTGGGAGTGTGAAAGAGGTTGTGATGGGGTGGAGGTTCTACCTTATCAGGTTAAGAGGATGAAAGCAGCTGCAAAGCTTTTAAATAGCAGTAACTCGATGCTTCTCAATAAGGTAAATCCCTGTCATCTTCATGCATGACTGCTCACTGCATAATCTACGAACAGCAGCAGCCACATCAGGATGATGAGATTGAGTGGGGGGGGGGGGCTTCCTGGTGAACAATTAGCCTCAGCCACAACCTTCAGCTGCTACCTGGGATTATACACTGTCTCTCATTGACAGCTTTCCCTAGCTCACAATTTGCACTTCCTTTTGAAGTAGCAAAATCCCTAAACTGTAGAATGAGAAAAACATCTCTAAAAACAAACATGAAAAAAAGTATGCATCCTCAGTGCTGTCTGCCTCTGTGACAGACAATGGGGGCAGGAGAGGGATATTGTGTACTCTCTGCTTTGATGTTCAGCAGTAATAGAAAAGGGGCTTTTGGTTTTTGTGCCGCTGTGAGTTACTGCAGCTTTTGTGACTGACAGAAACAAATGAGTATCATGTTCATCTTTGAGTCTTTGAAGCAGTGTCAATGTCACCCTACTGCTTTCTTAAATCTATGTAATGGGAGTGTGAAAAATTGTCAGGCCTGCCTGAGCTCAATTTCATACACTTCATAAAAGTCAAGATTAGGTTGTCATTCTTACTTAATCCATACAAGGCCCGAGGCAGAGTGGGTGGATTTGGTCCAGGACATCTCTGAATATGAACAGCAAACTATTAAACTCTGCCTGCTGACTAAACAGCTTTGAAGGGCTGAGCTGAAGTGGGGTTACTTGTACGTAAAAAGCAGTTTTTGGTCTTTCACTTTTAGGGACTGGCTGCATAAAGATTTGTTAAAATGGCTAAACAAATGAACCAGTCTTTGTTTTAACACTTGTTTAATGTGCCAGATGTTGAAAAATTGTAGATGCATCCATCTCTCCATTAGGAGCACGTATTCTTTGCTCCTACTCCTATTGTGACTATGTCTGTGTGCAAATAGCCTCAAGGTCTAACCCCGGTGATAATGGAAGCTTAATCTATGATGAAATTAACTGTCATTTTTGTCTAGAGATGAATATTCTGAAAGCAATGCCATAAACTGTCAAACAGATTGAAGTAATACAGTGATTTACCAGATTTAGACAAGAAAAAATAGTGTAAGAGTAGTTTCAACAGATATTATGTCTTCTGTTTAAGACACACAGAGCTCCTCCTATCGCCTGCTTAAAGTTGGAAGGTCACATTATTGTACCCTGAGTAATGTTGAATAAATGCACTGTGTGTGCCGTCGCTGTCATAAAACAAATGGCAGGCCTTGTCAGTTACCCCACTTAAGGGTTTGAGTTAATCTTTATCGAGAGCAACAAAAAATATTGATAACGTATCGCAAAAGGAGGTAATACGTTATATTGCCGTATCAATATTTTGTCCCACGCCTAGTCTTAAGTCTGACTGTTTGCTAGATCTGACCCATGATCAGTCTATCTCTAGTCAAACCCATGACTCCTTACAAACTGACTGTCCAGACTACCTAGTTCGAGGCCTTCACGTAATTTAATTTCATCATGTAAGGTCATTAGTGCTGAGATTTATCTGGCAATTCTTGTTGTATGCAGTGAGTGCAGATGCCCAATCAGTGGACAGGGTTTTGCTATTTTGCTTTTTACCTACATCAGAGTGACAGGCCATCGGTTAGAATAGTGGAGCACTGAGATGGTGTGTGGATAGGCCCGGTAATAAGAACATTAAACATCTCTGACTGGGGAGGGGTGACCTTCCTGCCATAAATATAAGCTATGTGTTTTCCTGAGCTTGCTGATATAGTGAAGATGGAAAACATCCTTCCTGTTCCTGCATATGAGCCAAACCCAAAGCAGAAAATGGTAGTAACTGTACCAAGCATTTTCAGAGCATTTACAGTAGCATTTCTCTTATTTTGAACATTGAATGGGATGTCTTTTGTCCTTGGCTGGAACTAAAAGGAATTGTTTGAGGTTGATGATCTCCTGGCGGAAACTGTACATTGGTCTAGAGCTAAATATGCTACATGTAATGCCATAAACTGTTAAACAGATATCTGCAATTTGCTGATTTACCAAATGTAGACTAAGAGACAAAAAAACAGATCTGCTTTTGACTGCAGGAAGCATGTCTCAACACTAGTAATTTAACAGGGATATTTGCACAGGCTGTTTCACTTGAGGGTAAATAAAATATACATATAACAAGTAGGAGAACAACAAGTGGGGCAATAAGAAAAACATATATGGAACATTTTGGAACAAATAATTTAGGTTTAAGCTTTGACCAGCAAATCTCTACTGTACCCAACCAGAAATGTCACTGCCTTGTCATGGTTTTGTTTAATTTGTTTCCTGTTTTATTTTGAATTTCCCTGCCTCTTGTGCCTTGTGTTCACTTCACTTCCTGCCTTTGTATGTTTTCCCACCTGATTGATTGTCTGCCCCGCCCATGATTGAATCCTCCTGGGTCTAATAACCTGCACCTCCCCAGTGTATTTAAACCCTGTGTGTCCCCTGTGTGTCCCCTGTGTGTCCCCTGTGTGTCCCCTGTGTGTCCCCTGTGTGTCCCCTGTGTGTCCCCTGTGTGTCCCCTGTGTCAATGTTGGTTTGTCTGTTATGCTACCTGCTCTGTTCTGCGCTGCTATGCTTCACAGTATGTTCCCTGCCATCATGGATGTATCCTCGTGTTTTTTGTCTAAATTACCATATCCTGTTTATGAGTTTTACCCGTTCAGGTTTTCCTTGTGTATTTTTGGTTGCACATTTTTAGACTCCCCTGCGCTGCAAGTTTTGTTTTGAACATTTTCTTGATAATTAAAATCACCATCAAGCATCCCTCTGTTCCTCCATGTTTCTCTGCGTTTGGGTCCATCCCCTGCTACCAGAGAGTAAAGGAGAGCTCCTTGTAGGGAGATGGAAGAGGCTGCGCTGAGGTTGGCACGTAGGGAGGCTTCATCAATGCCATCACTAGTGGGTTCTTTGCCTGACTGGACTAGGGAATTCCTAAACACCCCTGATCAGTCACCTAGCCATCAGCCAGTTAGCCACCAGCCTGCCAGTGTCCAGCCTGCTTCTCAGCCTGCCCCAGCCCCTAACCCATTCCTGGGAACCTGCCTGGCCTTTGGAGGGCCTCGTAGTCTAAGTTAAATAGCTGAAGTGCCGCCAGTTCCTGGGTCGGTGGCGGAACCAACGTCTTGGTTCACAGCTGCCGCCGAGCTGCAGCAACCTCCAGTTCCTGTATCGTGTTTTTTGTCTAAATTACCATATTCCACATTTTTAGACTCCTCTGCTCTACAAATTTTTGTTTTAAACATTTTCTTGATAATTAGAATTGCCTTCAAACATCCCTCTGTTCCCCCGTCAATTGAGGAAAGTCATCTAAACATAAAGATAGACAGAGCCTTGAATAACTCTCTGGCTAATGCGTTTCTATTTATCTTGCTTTGTTAAGTTACAAAAAATGTCTGTATGAGCACTTTTCAGAGAGTGAAATGAAAAGTAGTCAGCTTAAAGCCTTTCCATGAACAAAAAAATTTTATGCTGTCACAGAAGAAAGAAAAGAATGTGGAGCAGACTTACGGAGGGAGTGCCACTCATCCTGCCTTATTGTCTTGGTGATGTTGAAGGAGAGGTTTTTGGGTATCGTAGCCGAGGAGTAGTGATACTTGATGTAGGAGCATCTTGCAATGGAACCTGCAGAGAAAAAAAATAAAGATTTTTTAAAAACCTGTAAATAAAGAAATAACACTGACTCATGGGTCATTACATATGATCCACTCTGACACACAGAGCAGGAATGAATGAAATGCTAAGATGACATTATTCCACATTATTTAGTTGGAGAGGCTATGTCTGCAGTTATTAATTAAATACTCAGACACTTGCAAATCACTCTTCTTTCCTAAAACGATATAAATATGCTGTTGAATGAGACCCTATTGTGTCAAGACCTTCAACATACATTTCTATTACCTGCTCTGACTGACACAATGACTGTCAGAAAAATGATGTTCTTCAAAAGCTATTAACTAATCAGTCAAGGGAGTCATTCACTGTATAATTATACTTGTCTCTGAGTCCCCTGGCCTCGTGATGTTTGGGATTTCCAGAATAAATGGTTGACTTGCAATGTAGACCTGAGTCACAAAGAAATCTGAACTAATGGCGACACGCTGAGCTGTAGAAATACTGAATCACAACAGTGGGGAAGAAAGTCATGAAATGTTTTCTAAAAGCCAGAACAAATGTGTTAAAAAAGGCAGCATTGGTTGTTTGGTCAAACATTTAGAGATGTTGCTGGTTTCATTTGACCGGATTGCCCCTATAGAGTGGTTCTCAACTGGTCTGGCTGCGGGACCCACCATCACCCCTTAATGACAAGCCGCGACCCAAATCGAGGAACATTTTCAACTTCTTAAATGTATTTAATGAAAAGATGGTGCAGTTTGAACCTGAGCTGAAAATGTCCTCTAGTCAAAATACATCTCTGATCTGCTGCTACCTTATGAACCATCCCGACCCCTTAGGTCGTCTGGGACCGGTCTACTTTCTGTTCCCAGAGTCAGAACTAAACATGGAGAAGCAGCGTTCAGTTGTTCTGCTCCACCTATCTGGAACAAAGTCCAGAAAGCTGCAGGTCTGCTGAGACCCTCAGCTCCTTTACATCAAGATTCAAGACTTTTCTGTTTACTGCCTTTAATTGAACCACATTCAATTAATATATTAATCAATTTCCTGCATTTCTGCATTTTACTACTGTATTTTATTTCTTACACTGCTTTTTAATGTTTTAATGACTGTTTTTAATGTTTCAATCAATGTTCTTAATTGTTTTTAAATCTCCCTTTTTGCCTTATGTTTTGATGCTTTTAATGGTTTTATGTGAAGCACTTTGAATTACCTTGTTGTTGAAATGTGCTATACAAATAAACTTGCCTTGCCTTGCCTAGTCTTAGTGTAGGAGCTCTCTAGTGCAGAGAAATTGTTCCTGTCAGTCCCCGTCCCACACGTTTCAGGTAAACCAGTAAAACGGCTTTGTTTGCCTAAATTCGAGCTGTGGTCTGTTGTTTGAAGTCATCCGACATGTCTTCAATTTGTCTACTTATAGTGTCATATAGGTATTGTTTTCAGTTTATCCTCTGCTGATATTAGCATTAGCATTAACACCAAATATTATTAAGGAGTGTGAATAGACGGCTCTCCGCTGCATAAAAAATCCCCTTCAAAATAAAAGCACAGGATTATATATTTATTTTTTCAGGCAAAGGCCCGAGACCCACGGAAAACGGGTCCGCGATCCACTTTTGGTTTGCTATCCACCAGTTGAGAATCACTGCTCTATAATACCAGAGTGACATTGCGGCAGTAAAGGGGGGGGGGGTTGCTCTCAATAACTGGACACGGAAGGTGGCAGGTTTCATGGCTGAAATAACCGCTATTGCTGCGTTGTACAAGTTGTGTAAAACTAAACGTCGTCGTGTCTGGGTTCATAAAATTATTTGGAATCTCTCTGAATTTCACCGAGATGCATTATTCGTGTCGTGTCATTCGCCTCATTCTCACTCCCTGGCGGGATTCGCGTCTACTTGCGTCTTTGCATTGACTTTGTATGTATGGAGATAGGTCTTCAGGAGCTTGTTTCAATTGGCCAAGTCTCAATTGTTTTTTCATGTCAGCTGTATTGGCCACATTCCATGCTGTCCGTAGACAAAGACCAGGATTTGCTCTTTATTGGAATATCCGGGAAGATGCCGACAGCAGAAACATCATTACAATCAGTAATGCAACTCCAATGTTCGCAACGGCGTTTCCAGATCACGTTTAGCAACATTAACTCTTTTTCGACTAAGGCAAAAACACCACAAGCGTAAAAAACTTTTCTGAACGATTTAGGAAGTTTTATCAAACTTTATTATATCCAAACAGCTTTTCTAATGCAATACTTAAAGATCAACAAATAAATACGTGAATGGAAACACGGTTAGTACATGTACATCATAATTGGTTAAGCATATTTCTATTGCACTTTGTCAAAGACAAGTGTAAATACATTTTATGATGTGACTTTTTGGTGGTATTTTGTGATATTTGCACTCACTATAATACTGTATGTGCATACCAGAACTGTAATAACCTGGATATTGGAGAAAGAGCAGCTTCCTTTTTTGGCACCATTACTGCATGTCTGCTCTAATTATCTCTGGCAAGACTTACTGAAAACTGCATTATTGGAGTCCTGGGAGAATTGAACTGCACAAAAAGAGACAATCAGGATAACACCCCCTGCCTCTGCTCTGTTCTGCTTACACACACACACACACACACACACACACACACACACACACACACACACACACACACACTGGCATAAAAAAGCAAACCCAGGAGACCACAATTGCTGTCAATGGTAATTACACATTCATGACTATCTCTTTATCAGATATGCAGTCGGCACCCCATCGCTCAAACAGAGAGACTATTTGATAAAACTATGGCGCTTAAGCTGGCGCAGTTACAACTTCAAATACTTCTATTACAACAAACAACAATACACCTAATGTTAATGTAATTTACACTTAAAAAGCATAAAATTGTATTTGTTTAAAAGTACAGAATACAGAAAACTATATTAACAGATGGGAGCTTGTAAATAACAGTAGAGGTATGGTAGGATCATGGTAGAGACCCTGTACTCTGGTGACAGGGAGGAGATCAGGACAGTCCAGCGTGACCTGAAGATAAAGCTCAGGGAGTGCAAGGACACCTACAGGAGGAAGCTGGAGGCCAAACTCCAGCAGAACAACGTGAAGGAGGTGTGGACAGGGATGAAGCAGATCACCGGCTTCAAGGTTGGAGGCAGACAACCAGGGGGCTCCCTGGAGAGGGCTAAACTCTTTCTTCAATAGGTTTAGCTCTGAGCCCTCATCTGTCTCCTCCACACACCACACCTCCCAAACACCTCCCCCTCTGTCCCCCCTGGTGAGCTGCATGGACTCAGAGCCCTCCACTTCAAAGGGCTCTGCCACCACCGACATAATGACCCCCCTCCCCCCCCTCTCTGTGACGACTGGCCAGGTGAGAAGACAGCTGGAGAGACTCCACCAAGGCAAGGCTGCAGTACCTGATGGCATCAGCCCCAGGGTCCTGAAGACCTGCGCCATCCAGCTGTCTGATGTTCTGCAACATCTCTTCAACCTGAGCCTGAAGCAGGAGGAAGTCCCGGTGCTGTGGAAGACGTCGTGCCTGGTTCCTGTACCTAAGAAGACGACACCATCTGGCCTCAATGATTACCGACCAGTTGCCCTCACATCTCATGTGATGAAGGTGCTGGAGAGGCTGGTCTTGGCCCACCTCCGGCCGCAGGTGAAATCCTCACTGGACCCTCTGCAATTTGCATACCAGCCGCATGTGGGGGTGGACGATGCCATCATCTACCTGCTGCAACGAGCTCAGTCGCACCTGGACGGATCCGGTTGCTCTGTGAGAATCACTTTCTTTGATTTCTCCAGTGCATTTAACACCATCCAACCAGTGCTGCTGAGTGAGAAGCTGCGGGTGGTGGGGGTTAACGCGTCCACCGTCTCCTGGATCACTGACTACCTCACGGGCAGACCACAGTTTGTCCGACTGGGCAGTGTGCTGTCTGATGGGGTGGTCAGTGATATTGGAGCCCCGCAGGGAACTGTTCTGTCTCCCTTCCTGCTCACCTTATACACCACTGACTTCCAGTACAACTCTGTGTCATGCCACCTGCAGAAGTTCTCTGATGACTCTGCAGTGGTCGGGTGTATAAGGGACGGACGGGAGGAGGAGTACAGGGCAGTAGTAGATGACTTTGTGGAGTGGGCCGGTGGAAATCACCTGCGTCTGAACGTGGCCAAGACCAGAGAGATGGTGGTCGACTTCAGGAGGAAGACGACGGCTCCACAACCGCTGAGAGTTCTGGGAGAGGATGTGGACATGATGGAGGAGTACAAGTTCCTGGGTGTCTCCATCGACAGCAGACTGAACTGGAAGACCAACATCAACGCTGTGTACAACAAGGGGATGAGTCGACTCTTTTTCTTGAGGAAACTTCGATCCTTCAACGTGTGCAGAAAGATGTTGGAGATGTTCTACCAGTCTGTTGTGGTCAGTGCACTTTACTTCACCATAGTCTGCTGGGGGAGCAGCATTGGAGCCGGAGACACCAACAGACTTAACAAACTGGTTAAGAAGGCCGGCTCCATCATTGGCTGCAAACAAGACTATCTGGAAGAGGTGGTGGAGAGGAGGACACTGAAGAAACTATTATCCATATTGGATAACCCGGACCACCCTCTCCACCACCTACTGCAGGGACAGAGGAGCACTTTCTCCAACAGACTGATCCAGCTCCGCTGTCACAAGGACAGATTCAGAAAAACATTCCTGCCCACTGCAATAAGACTTAATAATAAAACACCTCGGGCCAGATCATCGTCCTTCACATGACTACAACGCTACACGGTTGTTGCTTGTTGTTGGTGATCCTTGCTCTACTGTCCAGGTTGTTTAGTTACCAGTTAATACCACTCTATTCATGGTACATACTGTGCATTTCTATTTTTTATTCTATTTATCTTATTTTTTATTAATCTATTCCTTCAAATTCAATATCTGCTTTGTTATTTTATTGTACTGTATATATTGTGCATTCCATAAGTTATATTTTACTCTGTAAATTGCTGCTGCTACAAACAAATTTCCCCCTGGGGATAAATAAAGTTTATATCTATCTATCTATCTATCTACTCATGTAAAAGCAGTAGTAGAAGAACACTCAAATCTTTTCACACAATTTCAAAAGTTTTAAGAAAACAAAATACTTTCATCAATTATGCAGAAGGCCCCAGTATTATAGACTGTTATTGTTATACTGTTGTATATTGTTATACAAATTACATTATTATATTATTACTATCTATAACGATATATTATCTACGATATTATTATTCATCAGGAGGATCATGCTATTGGTCGTGTGTGCGCGTGCGTCTGTGAGTGTGCACCTCTGTGTTTGTCCACAGCTAATCTCACATTCTCTGTATAAGAACTGTATAATATTTTGGGTGGCTTTTATGGCTGCATGCTAAAAGACCTCTTGTGGTTCACTGCAAGAAAAGTAGGATTTTCATCAGTAAGCAGCACTGTAAATTACCATTTAAGTTCAAGTTAGCTGCAAATCATGAAATTTGAAGGCACCACAGAAAACTCCCAGGACCTGCCAGAATTTCTGGCCTGATCTGTCTTGCGCAGTAGTCATGAAGCTGGTATTGATTTGAAGACCCTGATAAGAGGCTATTCAGAGTATTCTGACAATGGGCTTCTACAGTATTGCCCAACGAGCACTCATTTGAATGCAGTTCACCACTGCTTAGTAAGCCCCCACTCCATACTGCTCACATACAGGTGTTACATGAAGGAAGCCATCAGTAGAGACAATCTAAAGGAGAGTTTATTTGCACTGACGTTGTAGGGTTTTAAAAGGCTGTGCCTCTGCTGCAATGTGGACAGGACTGGATGGATTGTTGAAGAAGTACTTGAGATAAAAGAGTGGAAGCTGGATAATCAGGGCCTCTCCTGGCAAGCAGTCAGTTCATTAAATCACGAGATTTTGAGCAGATGAAAGCAGAAAACAACAAGAGATATAAGAAGCTTCTCAACCCCCACCACAAAAACAGCAAAGTTTTTGCCCCTCATGCAGGGGATCAAAGACACTCTGGCTTGTAAGAATCTGAAGACAGGAATCCCCATCGGTAGTGAACTCTATAGACAAGGCATCCTAACACTGACAAATCCAACACATCTAGTTTCATTTTCCACTTCATCTGTCAGATATCAGATTTTGAAATTTAAAGTTTTGATTTTTCATGTCTCTAAGACTTGACTGAGGCATATGGCAAAATGTTGCTACCTTTGCTACAGAGAGAGTACATTCAGTAATCACCCAACTACAAGAGGTTAATTCTCCAAAAGATATGGCACATTTTAAGGGTTTGAGGGGCGACTGTGTCGGCAGGGTCGTCCTTCAATCTGAGGAAAAGCGCTAGACAAGTACAAGTCTATTTACCATTTGAACAAACAGGTGCTCTTGTCTTTTTCTGGGGAGAACTGTCCAATTTGCTGTTGTGATGTATGTGTTGAATTCGCTCACCTTGTCCAAAAAGCCGCCGGATCTGACAAGTGAAGCCAATGCGCAAGGGCCTTAAACGTCTTTCCAACAGGGTTGACTCCTCTGATTTCAAAAAGAAGTCCGATTGTATAGAAGTCTATACTATATAAATGACCCTACTTCTCATTTGATTTATTGCCTCAGTGAACGTTGTAATATATTTTAGTGTGAGGCTCACCTTTAAACCTTTACATAACGAATCAGTAAGTGAAATGCAATAGCAAGTCATAATATTTAATTGTGTAAATAATTGTGTTAATTATTTACTCTCGTTAAATCATGTTCTTTTCTGATCTTAACTAAGTAGTTTAGTTGCTTGAACCTAACCATTTCAGTCCACCGTTAACCACTTTGAATTGTGCATTTTTGCAAGCGTGATATAAAGCTGCTATGAAACATGTTTATGAACATGACTGTACACAACATTGAGGTCACCGATGTCCGGATGTCGGTATTGTCTAAATAAAAGTAATTTGACTTTGGTGCGGTGTTGGGACTTCACCATGTGGTTGGGACAAAGGGAGTTGAGAGTTTGGCCTACAAAGTAGTCAACAGCCTGATCTGAGTTAAAATCATACCAAGCCCCGTGAGACGTTAAGGCTACATCCACACTAATACTAAACGTTCTCCGTCCACATGGCGTTTCAGCATCGTTTTCAAAATGATCTCCGTCCAGACTAAAACGCCTGAAAACGAATATCACGTGACTCTTCACGTACACTGGGCGTGATGGTGACGGTGTAAACAGGAAGTAGATTGGTTGCTTCGTAAATAAAATACAACAGAGTAATGAAGTAGTCTTTAATAATGAAAGGCCGTGTTTGATACTTAAGATCTTCTCTAAAATCTTCCTCTATGAACTCAAACAGACACAGTTCATGGAAAGTTTTAGAAGTTGTTTTTTTTGTTACAGTGCTGCAGGTCTTTCTCTCTCTCTCTCTCTCTCTCTCTCACACATCACATTTACTTTAAAATCAACACTTACACATAAAGGTTTACTAGATTATGTTCCATAAATGTGGTCAACACACGTCTCTCACTCGTTTCCTCAGTTTCGTTGTTGTCTGTTCTCACTCGTAGCTCTGCTGGTGGCTGAAGTCTCTGTCTGGAGAGTAATTCATGTTTTGTTCCTTTATAGTTTATGTGTGCGGACTTCACAATAGTTGTGCAGAGGCAGAATAAAATAAGCATTAATAAGAAAAGGAAAGTTCTCTGTTTTGTGTCCGTCCTCCTCAAAGCCACTAACCGTGACTTCAGACGGCCGCTCCGTAGTTATTAGTGCTGCTTAATAGGTATAAGGCTGGAAACGCTCATGCATCAAATGGAGCCATTTGAATTTGCATACACACTGTAAGAACAGGTTGGTCGTGTACGCTTGTTTTATCGCTTATTCGAAAAAATACAGTTTTTTTCGTTTTACGTTTTTAACCAAAAACAAAAAAACAGTAAAGGACAGGGTCTGTGTACGTTTTGATAGTTTGTTTTATTGTTTATTAGAATAAAAGAATATACAGAAATACCATGTTTTTTTCGTTTTTCATTTTAAACCAAAAGGACAGCCGATTTTCTGTTTTCGTTGTCTGAATCCAAAAATGAAAATATGTGAGAACCAAACTCAAATGACATGCAGATTTTGTTTTTTGCAAATCCCTTTTTAGTTTTTGCCATTAAGGAGAGACGCAAAGCACGTCAAGTAAGAGTATTTCAACATAAAAGCCAAGGCAATAGAATGACCGTATGCAAGAAATTCTTATATACAGTCTATGATGCAAGGACATACCAAGGTATTATTAGATTAAATATGAATGAATAAATAGGGAGTATGTTAGCACCAGTAGTTGATTACAGGTGGTTTAATATTGTGCATTTATCAAGTTTTCAAGACGTGTGCAGATATCATTGGATCATATAAAACACATGTGTCAAACTCAAGGCCCGCGGGCCGAATCCGGCCCGCCACGTCATTTTATGTGGTCCGCGAATCCGCCAGCAAAAAAAAAAAAAGAAAGAAAAAAAATTATTTTATTTTTTATTTTGGAAAAAAAATAGTTAGACTTGAAAATAAAAGTATCCCCATGGTCGAAGTTATGAGATAGAAAGTTGAAATTATGAGATAGCATGTTGTCTGTGTACCGACATTAAAACTATCACAACAGGTGGACAGGAGAGGGAACAGCCCGTAAAGAGGTTTTCCAACAAGTGATTGAGTTGAAAAAGATCGAAAAATAATCCCAAAATGTCCACGAAGAGAACAATTGATGCAGAGGGAAGAAAATGTAATGAAAGATAGGAAAGTGAATACATGTTTGTGCTTGAAGGAGAAAAACGGGTCTGTCTTCAGTGTTATGATGCGTGTCGGTGATGAAGGATACACTTTACGTCGGCATTTTGACACCAAACACGGAGCTAAATTTAGCCTCCAAGAAAAACATCAAATTGTCCAAGAATTAAAAGGCAGAGTGCAATCACAGCAGAATATATTTACAGAAGCTACAGCCCAGTGCATGCTAAAGGTATGTGAGCAGGTGAGCTCCGACCAGATACAGACTTTTACAAATGTCAGTTTGTGAAGAAACAAAATCGCAGACCGAGTTCAGGAACTAGCAGCAATCTAACAACACAGCTAGCTAAGAGATGAGCAGGTACTTCATTAGCTGTTGATGAAAGCACAGACAACACGGACACAGATCATCTATCCATGTTTATAAGACCTGACTCTCAGTGAGGAGCTCTTGGATGTAGCTGCCATGCCATGACGACGGGGACATTAGTGATGCAGAGAGGTGACACAAATAGCTTTGAACAAAGTTAATGTAATAACTTGTGTTTGATGATATTTGTCTTTGCTATTTTCTTTAAAAGTTTGATCTTTGATAGAGTAATGTGGATTTCTTAACCCTAAATTAAAATTATTTATTATTTATTTATAATAACAGAAATGTGCTTAAATATAATTTTACATTTATATAACTGCATGTACAATATTTTTACACTTGAATAAACAATAATCAAATGCAGAGAGTTAGTTAACAATATGTTAGGGAGTCGTTACATTTATATTATATATATTATATTTAGGCTGGACAGCTCCCTGCCAGACGGGAGGTCCTGCTTACAGTTCAAGCCCTGCATGGTCTAATTTTGTCTGACCTACTTCATCTCTCCCTACGTCCCTCATCCCTGCTCCCACACCCAAACCCATCATAATGGCGAGCAGGCAGGGAGGCACTCTCAGCCATGATGCTGTATTCTCCCAGCTGGGATGATGCACAGGGCCAGATGGAGGCTGGAGGCCTTAGAAGGTTGAAGGCCTGACCACCCTGTATCACAAACACCTGCTATCTGTCATTTTACCTCTATCAATATCATGTTGACTCAAAATGAATCTACTACTAGATCACAGCAACATTGAATAGGACGACAGCTGAGTGTGTTGCTGTGACTCCTCACAGTGGATTTACGTATCTGTGAAAGGGGTAATTACCCCCATTTAGAGGATTTAGCACACCTAACACTTTCAAAACTGTGCTGCCAACCTGCTGATATGTCATGTACCTAGGAGGCTAAAAAACACGAGCAGTGATAGTAAAATATTGAAGGGTCAGTTCACCCGAATGACAAAAACCAACAAATAGTTTCTCTTCTTTCTCTGGTGGTTCAAACCTTTTGGACTTGTGGCCCTGTCGAGTGTTTTCACAACCCTTTGTTTCATGTGTTGCTTTACAGCCCCTCAGCTTTGACACCCCTCAGATTTACTCTATGATGACTTTGGGGTCCCGTCCGTACCATTGATCTAGTGGTAACTAGCCATCCATATAAGGTTTTATGTATGAGAGTTATGCCTCCACTCCAATTCTAAAGAGGTGAATTGAATTGAGCGGATGTTTTTTTACAGCATTGAAAGATTGCATTTGGAAAATTCAAGAGCAAATTTTACAGATTCAGGCAGTGACCAATATATGGTACTGTATGTGTATGATATCTCTAATGAAAACCAAACTATCTGAATGGACAGATACCACTTGTTTCTTTCTTTTTATTTGGGTGATCTTTCTCTTTAACACAGGATGCCAAAGATGGTATGATTTTAAGAAATATTTAACATAATTGTGTATGTGTGTTGTAACATTCTCTGCTTAGCTCATTCAGTTACACCAGTCCTATCTATCGACAAAAAATAATATGAATAATCACAATTTTAAATCTGGTGATTAAAGTTATCTGTTGGAGTTTCTTGGGTTCTCATCCATGGTGTTTGCTTGAAATTAATTGAAGGTAGATGAGTCCATCACAGCATGGTCCTGTCAACGTTTAGCTGGCCTAATTCTGCCTCACACAGGGCGGTCAGACCCACTTCGTCTGTAATAACCAATTGAAGACAAGAAAACCTGGCTGTGTGCGAGCACCCATCCAAAGCTTCTGAGCACACCTTCACCACACCCAGACAGCAGCCAAGGGCTGTTACACTGGTTCTGTTTGTATATATTGGTGCATTTAGTCCTGCAGGCATAATAGGAAGAGAAATGAGCAGGAGGAAGTAACATTACTACCAGAAGATTAGATTGTCCTACTACAAAACATGCGGCTGCTGTTTAACTGCACCGAAGCTTGTTACTGGGATTTGGTCAGACAGTAGTTGTTTAAAATCATTAAGTCCTCCATCCTAACTGACCCATCAGATCATATGGTCATTGACCTCGAAGCTGGGAAAATATAATGGTCAAGATAAAGGACAGTCTCTGACAGACTAATGACCCATATGCTTTGTATCACTGCTAATTAACACGTAATCTCAGATTATCTGCATATGAATCTAGAATCGGTATGCAACAGGACAAGCTTTTGTTATCGGAAGTGTTCTGGTTTATGTATGCAACGCCATATTCTATGTTGGCCAAATATACAACGGCTGCACATGAATTTTGCTACATTTTTGTCTTAATTTGTTGTCTTTTTATGTTTACTACTGGAGCACTAATGGCATATGACAGAATACACTCATCATCATCGGAGAAGGAAGTGTGGGGATCGGATTAATTAGTGGGGATCTGACCTTGAGACGATAACTGCCCACGGCCGACAACCCAGGTAAACCCTTCCTTACCAAACGCCACTGAAGGCGGAGTAGAGAGGAAGGAGAGCCTAGATGGAAGCTAAGCTAACCCAGCTGGTATCTGAAGCTGTTCCATCGCCCAATCTGCTCCTGGCTGATGTCCTATCGCAGAAAAATTCAGGCTAACCCAGCAAGGGGAGGTCTGTGACTGTTGTGCTCACATCTTTACAAAGACCTGGCTCCATCGTGGCATCTGGGATCAAGCTGAACTTGACAGGCGGACTGCAAGAGGACGCAGGACTCCAGTGGGATGAGAGGAGGCGGACTCTGTTTACATCAATCATGCTGATGATGATTCCTCCTGATGTAAATAAAAAATGCACAGGAATTTACTACTGTTTTTGTTTTGTTGTTTGTCATGTTTCTACTTGCGTAGCAAATGGGCAAATATAGCCGTTGTCCTTCATGAAGGAGCACTCCAGAGCCACCTATCTAGTTCAGTTTGATGATAGTATACCACAACCAGGAGTGAATGAAGATCCCTATAATTAACAGGCTGCATCACTGCAGTGCAGTTCTGAAATGACAGAGCTCTGGTTGGTGATGACATTATTGCCGATCATACAGTAAGGTTGCATCCACACGTCGTGCTGTCGTTTCATTTGGAGGTCTTGGGGCTGCTTTTCAGTTTTTGTGGCAGCCCCCCATAACAAATGACAACCAGCCATCTTTAACAGGGAGTCCTAAATCTCTCTGAGGATTTTGGAAGGGGGTGTAATAATGAATAGATTGCAGCTTTGCTGTCCTCCCCCACATGCCTACCCCTCCTCTAACCCTAACAATGACAGAAGTCCACCATCTTTGTCACCTCACAGAGGACACAGAATGTCTTAATACAACAAAATGATGCTTTAACTAACAGGTGAACACCCGATTTAATTGTGACTGTTGTCTGTCAGGAGCAAAAACTAAAGTGGCTTTGTTATGTTGGGGTGAATGGAAGCAAGCCAAGAAAGTGTTCGACTACGACACAGCAGACGACTGTTCACATCCTGTTTCCTAGCATCAGTTAACGTTAGCTTCTTCAAACCCTGACCACGAACTTTCCCCAACCCTAAAAAGGTATATCCTATAACCCAACCACACTACACTGTTGGTCAGTCTTTGTCAAGGATAATGCAAAAAAGAGAGAGTCAGAAGATCCAATAATGAATGCAACTGCCTGTAGCTAACTACTGTACTAGATGAATGTATTTCTTCCTCATTGTAGAGACAATTTGACAACAGTGGCAGTACCTCTGCATAATTAAATGTGATGAATAGAATGAATCTACAGTGTCAGACTGCTCCTCAATGTTCCAGCCACAGAAAGCTTGAAGGACTTAAACAAAACAATCTTGCCTAGTTCAGTTTTAAAGTTTATTCAATTATACTCCAGGAGTAGCTAAAATTATTCAGTGTTTTGGTGCATTTGGATTTGTGGTCCTTGAGGAACTACTTTTTTTAACCTTTAGTGAAATATCATTAGGCCCAAGGGACCTTTGTTCAATCTTTTGTTGTGACTAGCACCTCTGTCACAGTCACCAAGTTCCTCACAAAGTCTGCAGCGACTCAGTCTTACTCCGAACACAGTGGCTGTTATTTATATTTGAGCACTATTTTATTTCATCTCAATGTAAGTTGACAGCAAGGCCTACTGCTTTTATGGAAACAAATTACTCATTTAACACAGCATGTTTCAGTAACCTTGGAGGAGCAGAGATGCAGATGCTGGTGAGTTTACAAAAGACTTGGAAATCTTCCCAATGCAAGATTTAGTCTGACTTTATGCCCACATAAACATAACTCTTGTGCAAACATGTGATAATAGTTGTCTGATGATGTCCTGTCAAAAACACATAGAAAAACAAGCTGAGAGTCGATGGATGCATCAGGAAAAGGAAGTCAACCAGCCTGGGGCCAGCGACGCATCAAGTTCTTCTGCCCCTGGGCACCCTTCGGTCCATGCTCCATCAACAGAGAGACTGATATATCTTCCCAGAGACAGGAAGTGCCTCATGTTTAGGGGTAGGACAGTTCTAAGCATTGTTGAGTGGGTCGAAGAGGTCCAGTCTTGTATACATGCTCGGCATCTGTCACCAGCTGAACAAGCACTTTTCATTTATGATCATTTAGAGGGAGAGGCAAGTGAAGAGGTTAAGTACCGGTCTCAGGAGGAAAGGGAAGATCCTGACCAGATTTTGGCTATACTGTAGGAATTGTATGAGTGTACTAGGTCATATGTGTCTTTGCAGGAAGATTTTTTTTCCAGAAAGCAACAAGAGGGGGAAACACGACAAGAGTTTTCTCATGCACTCATGTGTCTAATGGATAAGGTGGTCAAAAGGACCCCACATGGGTTAATGAACAAGGACGTGTTACTTGTTCATGTGTCTGATTGTTACCTACGCAGAGAACTCAAGCAGTTTGCCGGGGTCACCCTACTGCCACCTTGATAGATGTCCGTGGTGAGGCCATTAGGTGGGAACGAGAAGGGAGGCCAGGGGGTGGGAGGAGCAGAAGCAACTCTGTCCCTGTGGCATTTGGTTTTCAGCACTCTGTTCAGGGAGGCCATCCCGGTTATGGCAAGGCAGGTAACTCCTCTGTTAGCTCTGAGCTAGGTGAACTAAAGGAAATTCTGAGGAATCAGCAAGAGCAGTTGAATCAGCTTACCAGAAGTCTTGCAGCCCTTAACAATGTCCCTAGAACTCAGTTGAAGTCTCGCATGAAAACTATCATTTGTAGGAGGTGCCAACAGCCTCGTTGGCTTGTCCAAACATTACCATGTTGATGGGTGGAGTCTGGGTTCCATGCCTTGTTGACACAGGGTCAATGGTCTCAAACATAACGGAGAGCATTTTGTACCTTGGGGCAAAGAAAAGCTTTGTTCTTGCAACTGGTTGAGGCTAAGTGCTGCTAATGGGCTAGCAATACCGTATGTTGGCTACTTTGTGTTGGATGTGCAGCTTTGTGATAAAGTTATTGCAAAGCCGGGTGTTGGTGGTCAGGGATCCTTCACACAATATATCTGTAGTTCCTGGTGTACTAGGAATGAATATTATCAAGGATGTTACTGGGAGATGTTTGTACAGCATGGTCCTGCTCTTTTTAACTTAGCCTCTGTGTTGCAGGCTCCAACCCCAATTAAGCAAGCTCTCCAGCAGTGTCACCAGGTCCAGGCTAACACCCCTACTGATTGCTCAGGGCGTGTAAAAGTGAAGGGAGGGAGGGTCTGCAGAGTCCCAGGGGGTGCAATGAAATTGGTGGCAGCCACATGCTCCCAACATCACCTGGCAGATGATGCTTTGTTTGAGCCCCTTAGCAATGGCTTACCTGCAGGGTTACTAGCATCCCAAGCGCTGATCCGTGGAATAAGAGGTACTGTTTATATCCCCATTGTAAATGTAGGGACCCAGGATGTACCCTCGCACTGTTTTGGGTACCTTGAGTCATGCCCACCTGGTGAGTTTACCCGTAGGTCTTGAAGAGAGAGAGATATCAGCCACAGTTTCCTCCCAGACTGTAACCAGTACGGTGCAGGACAAGATTGCGGCAGCTGATTCAACAGCACTCAACGAGCCGGAGCAACGTCAGGTCAGGTCCTTACTGCAGAAGTACAGTGGTGTCCTTTCTACCCATGAGGGAGATATAGGTTGCACTAATCTCATTTCCTATGAAATTGCTTTAGTGGATGAGGTACCTGTACATCAGAGATAAAGGTGCATTCTTCTGTCAGAGTATGAGGCAGCAAAGACTCACATCCACCAGCTCCTTGAGGCACAGGTTATCAGGGAAAGTAGCCCTTTTGCCTCTCCCATTGTGCTGGCAAAGAAGAAGGATGGCAGCCCTCGTCTGTGTGTGGACTATCGCCTCTTGAACAGCAAGACCCGCAAGGACGCATTCCCATTGTCCCGTATTGAAGAGTGCCTTGACACCTTGTCAGGGGCCCTGCTGGTTCTTGACTCTGGAAGTCATCGAAAAGGACAAAATGAAGACTGCATTCTGCATCCCCTTTGGGCTGTTCAAGTGAAACCGGATGCAATTTGGGTTGTGCAATGCCCCAAGTACCTTCCAGAGATTAATGGAGAGGATCTTTGGAGATCAGCACTGTGAGTCGTTGTTACTGTACTTGGATGATGTTGTTGTTTTCTCTTCCACTGTAGCATAGCACGTGGAGCGCCTGGATGCTGTACTGGGCCGATTGCAGCAGGAGGGCCTCAAAGCTAAGTTGGAAAAGTGCTCCTTCTTTAGATCAGAGGTGAGAGACTTGGGCCACATCATATTCAGGGATGGTGTGTCCACAGACCCTCGCAAGATGGAAGCGGTCTCAAAGTGGCAGCGACCTTACCATGGGTCTGAGTTGCATTCCTTCCTAGGATTTGCAAGCTACTACTGCCGTTTTGTTGAGGGGTTTGCCAAGCTTGTTGCCCCACTGAATCGCCTGGTTGCTGAACTGACTGGCTCAAAATCACAGAAATCATCAGGAAAAAGTTTACCTGCTGCATGGACGGAGGAGTGTGTGCAGGGCTTTGAGGGCCCTAAGGGTAGGTTGTTAGCCTATGCTAACTTCGCCATACCGTTCATCCTAGAGGTTGATGCCAGCTACAGTGGACTAGGTGCTGTGCTCTCACAAGAACAGGATGGTAAGGTTAAACCCATAGCTTATGTGAGCCGTGGCCTTAAGCCTACAGAGCGTAACATGAGCAACTACAGCTCTATGAAATTGGAGTTTCTGGCCCTCGAATGGGCCATAACTGAAAAATTCAGAGATTACCTCCTGGGACAGAAATGTGTGGTGTATACAGACAATAACCCTCTAAGTCATCTATCCACAGCCAAGCTGGGTGCCACGGAACAGCGTTGGGCTGCACAACTTGCAGCCTTTGATTTCACCATCAAGTATAGGCCTGGTCGCAGTAATCAGAATGCAGATGCCCTTTTCCGGCAGCACCCAGTCAGTGCATCGGGTTATGCAGCCTCTGGCATCCAAGTTCCAGAATTGCTCCGGCAGGCTATTGGAACCAATCAGGCTACACAAGCCACCATCTCAGTTTTCCCCTGCCACACTCAGTCTGACCTACGTGTTTTACAGGAAGCAGACCCTATCGTCAAGGAATTCCTGGGGTTTTGGACCAAAAGGAAGGACCCTGAGGCAGCTGAATGACGTCAGGCCTCCAAGGAAGCTCTTGTGCTGGTCAGACAGTGGGACCGGATAGTGGAACACGATGGGGTGCTTTATCGCACAATCTGCCGCCCCAAGGAAGAAGACATCTTCCAGCTGGTGCTACTAATGTTGCTCAAGAGCCAGGTCCTGTATCAGCTACATCATGAACATGGACATCAAGGCATAGAACGGACAACTGATTTGGTCTATCAGTGGTGCTACTGGCCTGGAATGCACCATGACATTAAGCAATGGTGTCTGGAGTGTGAACATTGTCAGCTAGCTAAACACACTCAACCGGCTACCTGCGCCTACATGGGCCATTTGTTAGCTTCTCACCCAAATCAAATACTTGCTGTTGACTTTACTATGCTAGAGCTGTCGAAGAATGGGATGGAGAATGTCCTGGTCATGATTGATGTATTTTCAAAGTACACTCAGGCAGTTCCAACACACGACCAATGGGCCTCAACACTGGCCATGGTGCTGGTCAATGAGTGGTTCTGCAAATTTGACATGCCAAGTCGTATCCACTCTGACCAAGGCAGGAATTTTGAGAGCAATCTTATCCAACAGCTTTGCAGTATGTACGGCATTGACAAAAGCCACACCACTCCCTACCATCCAGCTGGTAATGGCCAATGTGAGCAGTTCAACCGCACCCTACACAACCTCCTACGCACCCTGCCAGTCACCAAGAAGAGGGATTGGTCGTGCTATCTGCCACAAGTGACTTTCTCCTACAACACCACAGCGCACCAATCCACCGGTGAGTCTCCATTTTTCTTGATGTTTGGGCAAGACCCTCAGTTACCTGTTGATTTCCTTTTGGGCAGAGTTCAGGAACCTGTAGCTGGTAGTGCCCATGACTGGATTGTGGAACACCAAACCCAGCTACAACATGCTTTTGAGGGCACTACCAAGCACCTCAAGGCTACAGCTGCTCAGCGTAAGAAGCACTATGATCAACGTGTGCGAGATGTCCCCCTGCAAGGTCAGTTGGTCTACCTCTGGGATGTTGGGGTCAGAGGCCGTCATAAGATCCAAGACATCTGGAGCTCGGTAGAGTACAAAGTGCTGAGGGCTCCGGCAGTTGGAGGATCGTTGTACACTATTGCCCCGATGAATGACCCTCATAAGGTAAAACATGTCTATCATTCACTAATAAAAAGTAAATTGGCTTGTGTGGTTAACTGTCCTAGTGAGCCAACCCAAGAGACAGAACCCCCTCCTGTAGATGAGTCTTCGGTTAGTGAATGGTTCGTGCTGGACGTACAACTGCACCAGTCGAATTTCCAACCAAATCTGCATGCTCATGCCTCTCTTCCATCAAATCAGCCAGAGGCAATGGTGCCACTTTCTTCAAGCCGGCACCAGGCAAATCAACTACCAGGTACAGTCAAGGTTCTCCCAGGCAACAGGAAGGCATCCACAAGAAGAACCACACGTACCAATGCTGGGAGGCATCCTAACCTCCATCACCTCCATCACCTACCCCAGACAGTCAAAAGAAGGTCAATGGGGGCTATGAACTCTCAGGTACCCGTGCCTAGCGTTTCTGCCATTTTTAGGCCCTGATAGTAGGTCCCAATCGTCGGGACGCCGATTCAAAGACTAGGGGTAGATTGTAGTGGGGAATGCTCTCCAGAGAAGGAAGTGTAGGGTTGTGAACGCAGCCCTCAGGCTAGGCTCCTCCCCCAATCAGTGCCAGCATATAAAAGGCACCTGTGGTCCTGGCCTCACTCCTTTTTGGCACCTGGGACTCTGTGGTGGCTCATGGTGGGTAAAAATGTATAATTTTTACCCACCCCGCCCCAAGGCCCCGCTACATAGGGAAAGTTTCCTTGATTTTTCTGACACTATAATTTCAAGGATAATATCATTCTCATCCTTGAAATCCCTCCTCAAAGTGAAAAATAAAATACTTATTATTAAAGCAAAATATAAAAATGTGTTGTATCTTGTCAAAGTTTGTTTTCAGGTGCACTTGTTTTTTGCTCTATTTACTAGACGAACTCGCTTCAGAATGATCAGTTGTTTGTGCTCACATTATTAATTCTTAGCTGCTTGATGGATGATTCACTCCAAAAAAAATAAACTCAACAAAACATACACACAAACACACAATATGACAAAACTCACCGAATATCAGCGTTAAGGCCACAAACAGCTAAGCTAATTTAACCTGGCAGGCTAATGTATACATGTAGTTACTCGGTTACACTGAGTGGTGGTCATGTGGGGCTTTTCCATTGGAACTGCGCTCAGTCAAATGATAGCACTGATTTACGTTTCCATTACCAGTTTTAGTGACGGGTCACGCCGAAATGAGCATCTCCAAAGTCGGGCATACATTTGCCAGACCCACCTCCAAGTGGGCTGTGGCGGCATCTCACCGGCGGCAGCCAACCTGTGACAATCCCCCTTCTCCCCGTCAAACAACTCTGTGTTGCGAACAAGACTCAACTCATGTCTGCAAGAGAGAGAAAGACGTTTTGTGTGTCCAGCTCTGTCCTTTTGTTGCTTCTAACTGAATCTCTGTGGTATGAAGTTTTTTCTCTATTGTATCCCCGTTTGTACTTTCAGATATCTGCTTTACTTCACTGTTTCGTTGAAAACATTTCCTGATTTTGCTGCTTCCTAACAGAATCTTTCAAATCACAAATTAAGGGGGGGACTTTTATTGTGAAGGACATAGGAAAGAAAATGTGTTAATCCATGGTTTTAGCTGTTGTTTTGACCAGTTACAGCCACAGTTAGACAAACCTTCACGTGGGTAGGCCTGTTGTAATGGTAATGCAAATCCCTACAAAGACAAGCCAGCGCATGTCTATAGAAAAGGGGCTATGGTCAGACAGTGTAGCCTGTGTTCTCACCATGGATGTACTGAGAACTTTCCTCGGAACTTGTGCCTCACATCCCCGCATTGTCACATCCCAGGTAGCTGTGTTTTCCACGCAGATGTTACCCCCCACTCCTCTGATGCATCTTTCACATTTACTGGAAGGGAGGGTTCTAGCAGAATTTGTGGGCGGACTTACTCTTTAATGTAAGGCAATTTTATCTATGTAGTCCAAAATCACAAATCAAAGATTTGCCTCAAAGGGCTTCACAATCTGCTCAACATATCACACCCTATATCCTTTGTTACTTAGGGACTGGTGTTTTGTCAAAGTCTGTTCCTTCATCAAAATGTGTGTTCTCAGGGAAACTCCATTCCAAGGCAAAACCAAGTGCTTAATTTACACCACTCAACTCACTTTTACATATATGTAAATGTCTAGTTATATCATATCCAACCCCCACATACCACTGTTTAAAAAAGTGTTACGTAGAAAAAAAACATGTCCAAGCTTGCCAATGCAAGCCACAGACGTCAAATCTCATATATGAAATTCATATCAACACATTTCTCTGGTCAGTCTACACACTGTGAGACAGCTGGAGCCGAGCTCAGACAGCTCTGAGCAGTGTGCTAACCCAGAACTACATCACAGACTGCCTGTGGTTCATTATACACCCTGCACGTTGATAATGGATTGCAAGGATGCTACCTTCACACAAGTACTGGCTCTAGTTGGTCCTCCACAGATCTTAAACTGGCTGTGTTCATGTAGATAGTATAACCTGACAGTTTTCACTCTGTGGTTGAGGTGTTATCCTTGATTTCTGCTTGTCACTGTATTTTGTGTTGTTGATGAAATTAGAATGTGTAGCAACAGATATGATCTGAGTTTGTCAGGCAGTGCTGTTGAACCAAAACTGAAAACTGTCAGCCACAGTTTGTTATTTAATTCACTATTGTTCAATATTCAATATTTGTCTTAATTTTGGTGACACTGATAACTGTTTGTCATCACATTTCACACTGAGTGCTGTTATTGTTGCTGCTTGTAAATGGTCTGTACTTGTGTAGGGCTTTTCTAGTCTTTCCGACCACTGAAAGCGCTTTCACACTACATATCGTCATTCACCCATTCACACCCGTTCATACACTGATGGAGGGGCTACCATCCACCTGCCATCAGGACAAACTAACATTCACATACAGAGCTATGGGAGCACTTTTGGGGATAAGTGTCACCGACATGCGACTAGCGGATAGCAGATCCTCTGATTGAAGGACAACCCTGCTCTCCACTGAGCCACAGTCAATTTGTGAAGCAAATGTTTTGAAAAATATAAAATCATCTGCAGTTGGGTTCATCAACAAAGCCCGGGACCCCCACTGACTCTGTCATCCCCGGGACAATTTCCTACTGATACACTCCCCTGCAGATCCCTTCTATATTTAAATACACCTGACACTTTTACATTACACTTACACTACACTTGTTTAAAGTACTGTTATCTGTTTCTCTGTGCACTATATTTTATATTTTATTGTACATTTGAATATGTTTCTGATTTTTGCACTGTGTTGATTGCTTAATGTTACGCACTATCCACCACGTAAAATTCCTTGTATGTACAAAATAAACGGTTCTGATTCTGATTCTGATCAGTACATTTAAAATGACACTATGGTCGCTGAAAATGTTCAATGAAAATGACTTACTTAGGAAAACATTGTGGTTTGGGTTAAAATGGATACATTTGTTGAGTTACATACGTAGGTATAGTAATCAAAGTAAATAAGTCAACGTTGACATGGTTTCATACAGGACAAAGAAAGCGGTCTCCTGGGTTAAAGTTCTGTGTTTGTTTGATCTGTCCATCCACCCCAACCTCCTCTCTATGCATATTATGTCGCTCGTTATACTACCCTACCTGTCTTCCAGAGCACTTGCTTTGAACAGGGTACCTGGGGACAGTCTATGCATGATATAGTTCACTCAAAAAATCCAACAATAAAATTAAAAATGTAGAGTATATTCTGCTGACAGAGACTAAGAGTCGACAGACCATGCTAACTTTTTACATTTTTTATTTTTTGTTAAATATTAAAACCAGCATGCTAACATGCTCACAATGACAATGCAAACATGTTGTTGCTTAGTATTAACATTTACCATGTTCAGCATCTTAGCTTAGAGTATTAGCATGCTTACTGTTAAGAAAACATCATCTGGGGACCAGGAATAACCGCAGCAAATTGTAGAGCAATCTTTCATAGTCTTGGACATTTATGACAGATCCAACCAGCCTACACCATCGGGGAAACTAAAACTGCTCAACATTACCACCATTGATTAACTGCATTAGCTAAAACCTATGACATTAATATCATACACAGTATTAACAGTATATTGAAGTCTATCACACTTCTTGATACCTGATGTCACTGAATTTTACTCTGTAAATCTAGCTTTGCGTCCTGCATTCAGAGACCATAACAGTATAAAATAGTGGAGTGATGGTTGATAAGCTAAACCACAGAGAGAAAAAGGGAAGGTTATTCCACATATTGATAGAAGGAATTGATTTTCAGGCCTCAATAGCCAAGTCCAATTACAGTGCCCTTTGGCATGGGGAATTGACATTGCATGAGAAGGGAAAGATGGGAGTTGGTAGTAGTAAAAGGGAATTTGGCCCTGTTTCTAAAATAACAGGCTAAGTGTCATTGGCTGTTTGATTGGATTCATCCTCCTCTGATGTTTTTTGCTTAATCCCCTCCCTTGTATTGTCCATGCCTTGATTCAATGTGGAATCAGTTGGAAGTATGAAATTTGCACATCATATTTAAATAATGATTACAGCATTTTCCACACATGCTGCAGGCTGTGAAATGATGTTGTCCTGCTGGATTCGATCAGAAAAAACTGTCGTTCTGGAGGGCAGTGATAAATGTTGTCGGCTATTTTGTTGTTTTATTTGCAGGACTTGCTGACATTTGGAACAGTTTTCTATTTTTCATAACTTGTGTTTATTGAGGTGTTGGAAACTGTCCTTGGAACGTCCGGTTTAAACCGTATTCTTTAGGTAGAGGACATAGTGTCTGTGTCCAAAATTGCTCTCTATCTACTGTATAGTGCCCTACACTTACTGCCCGCCATTTTATTTGTGTCTGAAGATCCCACAATGTAATGTCCACTACCTTCCTCTGAAAAACCCACAATGCAGTGTGTCAGATTTTATAGATTACAGTTTGGACACATTACACCTGAGAGTGATTAAGCAAAATGTTGATGATTGACATGGCTCTTCTCACTGAAGAAGAGTGAGCTATTTAGTGTCTGCTGTGTAGGGGAGTGAGTGATTTCAGACACACTTTAGGAACTCAAAAGAGAAAGATGCAACAGAAGAGTTGTCAAAATCAAAGCAGCAAAGGCTGACATATCCTGACCTTCAGTCTTGGGGTCAAGCTCCCCCAAGACTGGATCCTACATTTCCCATAACGCAAACCCAATGGCATTTTACTTTAAAAATAACTTTCTTGGTCAATGTTCATGGCTTTCAAACACTTCCTCTGTTTAAAAGTTGAAAAGTTCTCTTCTAAACTTATAGTCTCCAAGTTGAACCTGAGGTAACTGTGATGACATCAATATGACATCATCAGGGTTATTTTATCAACTAGTACACCTGAAGATCAGTTTACTAGTCGTTGTTAGTACTACTCAGCCTGTGAATATAACCCTTATGATGTCATCAGATGTGATTGATGTGATGGCCTGGAGACTTCATATTTAAAACAGAGAGCCGTTTGGTTTATAACCCATTTGACCATTAACAAAAAATAATCTGAGAAGAGTTTCTGCCATCTCTAAATTTTTACGAGTTGTTTTTGGATTGTGCACAAGCATTTGACCCATCCCTGTATCAGTGGGCTGACCATGACAGGCGCCCGGGGAGCCGCTAGGACTCAGAACACGTTCCAGCCAAGGATCGAACCGTCAACCCTCCGGTTAACAGACAACAGCCCAGTGAGCTAGTTGTTTATAAACCAACCTTTAATATAACCTTCTTTCAAATGAAAAACGCCTGCATGAAAAATACCTGCTTCTAAAGGATTTTAGTTGCTGTACTTACTACTACTACTTACACAAAGAGACAAAACAATCAGTACTTTCCTAGCCTAAGAACACATTATTTAAAGTAACTAAATTAAAGCGATTAACAATATGAATAGGGCTATCTGTCACCTCTTGTGTTTTTCATGGAGGATACAACGTTTGTGTTGCTGATCTTTCATCAAAACACAAACTGAAAACAACAATGCTCCTTTAAGCCATCCACATGTACTTGGGTACCATTAGGGAAAGATTATGGTCGTGGATAAAAGAAACCTACACTGACCTTTGGTAGTAGACCGACCTGTAAGTTCTAGAGTCAAAGTCAGACTCTTAAGAAGACAGCAATGTTAGCTTGAATGGTGACATTTGAAGCAGCAGCTCATTGCTTGTAAGTATCAGGCCTTCTTATAGGAGGATCCAGCTTGAGTCAGGATACTGAGTTTAGCTTGTCTGCTCGCTCCACATTTTGTTTCTACCTAACATAATGGGCCCATGTTGTCACAGCAGGCCATCCTAGTGTGAGAACAGCTTCAGGCAGCCGATGGTCCTCTGAGGCCCCAGAAACAGACAGCAGCTCTTTTTTTATTAATCTAAACCCAAGTCCTAAATATAGTTACTCTTGACCCTGAACAGTATTCCTAAAACTACATTTTGTCATAACTTAATTTAATAGCATGACAACAGCAAGAATATGGCACTATATACAACCACCACAGAACACAGCACTAACATCATCTCTAAGTATCATGTCAGCTGTTTAGTTTGGTTTGTTTGGCTTGATGTGAAAGGTGACAATCTAACTGCATTGCAGACCCCAGAACTTTTATTCATGTTCTGAACTGACCAGTTTTGTGATAATACTGTAGATATGTGGTTTTAATTTGATTTAAAAAATAAATACTATTAAATGTATCTGCTGGTCGTGAACTGTCAAGAAGTTTATCTGATGAAGTGCCATGTATATTTATGCAAATAATTGGGCATCCATGGTCACAGGTATGGCTGTGAATGCAGTGACTCCCTGCTCGATCGGAAAGTCAAAATGAATTGAAACAGATGTTTGAGTCCTAATCCTGGATTTGAGCAGTTTCTCACAATACATTGAGAGACAAATTAGCGACCACTGTAACTATCTCAGGAACTCTTGGATTTAGCCCTCATGAGTCCATGTAGCATTGATACGGACACCCTAAGGAGACATCATTTGTCTTGTTGAGGCCAATCTCAAAATAATATCTATGAACCTTTCCCATGGGTGTGTGTGCTCCACTGTTGTGGTTGTTTCCATGTTGCCCAACCTGACCCATAAGTACATTGACTCTATTTGATCTTTTTATTAGGTTGACCTAAATGAAAAGCTTCGCTAAATCCAAACCTTTTGCGAGATCGGTACATCTTTTTTCCTTCCATATCCCTTCCAGAGTTCCTTACACTGTTGATACAACTGTCCAATAGATGACTTATCTGTCACATGACGTCATGTTTACAGCCTTACGGCCATACCGCCCTGAACACGCCCGATCTCGTCTGATCTCAGAAGCTACGCAGGGTCGGGCCTGGTCAGTACTTGGATGGGAGACCACCTGGGAATACCATAACCGAAAGGTCACCGGTTCGATCCTCGGCTGCACCGTGTCCTGTGTCGAAGTGTCCCCTGAGCAAGACACTGTACCCCTAACTGCTCCCGGGTGCCTGTCATTGGCAGCCCACTGCTCCCTATATATACAGGGATGGGTCAAATGCAGAGAATAATTTCCCCACTGTGGGACTAATAAAGGAATGTTTCTTCTTCTTCTTCTTTAATACTCGTGGTTTGTTTGTGATAGTGTGAAAATTAACCTGAAAAGAATTTAAATGATTAATTACAATAATTATTTGGCCAACTATTTTTCCTTGGTGTAGACAAAATGAACCAAACCACAGGTGTGCAAATGCCCTTTATGTTCTTGAGTGTTGGGAGAGCATGAAGAATTCAATCCTGCTCAGCGCCCCAAAAAGGCTTTAGGTGGTTATGATGTCAGTGTTTGTTTCCACACACTGTGATCACATCCACTCATGGGCATCCATCCATCATCAATGCTTCTCTTGACAAACTTTTCCTTACTCAAAAAAGGTTCTCCATGCATTTAATTTAATTTAATGCGCTTTAATGTGCGGAGGGATAGATGCTGGATGTGTCATTTTTTAAAGTCTATACTTTCTTTTACGCTTTTCTGAGTTTCCATTAATCAACTCACCATGGTCTCAATTTGTCCCTTTGTTTTCTTCAAAGCTGGGCTTTAAAAAAAGAAAAGAGACACGAGGCTGCCTGTCATCAGAGTGATGATCCGAGCCCACAGCGGCAGCTACACATCTCCTGCCATGCACTGTGATGCCAGATGCAGCGGTGCAGTCAGGGCAGATCACAGCAAACCACAGAGGGTTTTCTGTCAGTGTGGAATGTCCTACAAAACTGATTTCACAACCAGTTAGCATGAAACCTGCAATGGATTGCATCACTCTAAATGTGCCTAAACCTGCAGTGCTAATGCTGCAACCAAACTTGAATGCCTTGACAGCGTAGTCTTGTACTGGTTTGTATTTTAACAATCATAACGATGAAACTCAACAAGGTCAAATCTAATAGTACCTGAAAGCATACTCACTGCTCCTGCTCATGGTGTTAACAAATATAAAACATAAAAGGCACAATAAACAATCGACAAACTCTCCCCGCAGCGCTTAGCTGTTCCTACTGATTCAGACAGGCTAAAGCAATCACCTCACAATCCCCATTCCTCCAGACCATCATTCTTGCTTTGTTAAAGAAAACAGCCCAAACAGATTCAATTGTCCGGACAATAACTCCGCGCATGACGGTATGCTTCTTAAATTAACGGACAATGCATTTAGTCCAAATCAATGTAATTAACACAATGACAAGAACAAACTCACAAGAACCAGTCACATATATTCATATGACAACAAAGCAACAAATCAATCCAGCAGACCTGCAGCAACACGCATTCTGCTGCACACTCAAGGGCCATTCAGATATTAGATGTAAAAAAACAAACGCAGTTGACTTAAAGACAAACTCCATCCTCCTTTCTTTGTCAACAAAGAGTTTCATCACACGGTGAGTGTTAAAAAAACAAAGCTAGGTAAAAAAAAAATAATCTACACCAATCAAAATGCTCTCTAAAGGTGCGTTCACGTCTCGTTTGGTGTGAACGCAGCTTTAGGATCCCAACGAATGACGTCACGTATGAGCCTCAAGACGCACCGTCACCAGAAGAACACACGAGTTGTATTAAAAGGAGAGGACGACTAAAGCGACGGCGTTACAACGAGCAGCAGCTGCTGCTCTCACTGGAGACTACTGGACATCGCTGGGTCACCATCATCACCTCTGAGTTACAGCATCATAGTGATGAACAGTAGAGCTGCATTCACATGCTCTGACTGTCATGAAGACACAACACACACATGTAGATGAAACGTGCTGAAACATGTTATTCCTGTTGCACAGCAGTGGAACGTTTCACACACAGTCACACACTGAGCACAGATAGTGAAGAGATAGAACTGCTGCTGTGTAAAGAGAACACTGCTGCTAACAACAACCTGATGTGTTTAAAGTGTTTACACACAATGTTATTGACCTTTTGTTCATATAGCAGTACTTTAAAATAAAAGTGCGCAATACACTACTTTTGAATTCATTATTGAACTTTGCCATAACAATGCGATTAATCGAGATTAAAAATTGTAATCGTTGCCCAGCACTAGTATTTTCCTTTCAGGCTTTAGGATACTGCATGTAAGATTGCAGTGGTTAAAAGAGCATCATATCTGTGTCTGGTCATGTATAATTGCCTGAATAAACAAAGAAAAAAATAACTATTTGGCAAATGAAGGTGACAAAAGAGCCATTGCAGAATCAAACAAAGCAGCACGTTCTGAGCTGGGGAGGCAGGCAATCACTGTCTGCTGTGGAGCAGTTTAATGAGTGCTGTGTGTAGAGGCCTATCTGCATGTATTTTCTGTGTCTGCTGAGGAGATCCTGGTGAGAAGAGGCAGCTTGCTGGAGCTCGACACCTCAGATGCTGCCTCAACCAATTATTCAGAAAGAAATGGATGTCTTTCAAATGCCAGAGCCATTCCTTTGGCCTGCTGAGCATCAGCCACATGTCAGGGCAATTCCATATCTGAGGCTGCATGAATCAAAACCTGCTGCATGTTTTAATCTGCCTGCTCTATGTCGGCATGCCACAGTCTGTTACATACATGCTTCACAGCAGGTTGTATGAAGCCATAATGTCTGTATATGCACTGAATATTAATATGTGTTCTTGCGCAACAGATAGATATTTCATCTTCCAATTTAACGTCCTGTTGAGAATTGGCACTTGGTGTTAGTGTTATGGGAATATACCACTGATGCTATGTAATATAGGCTGTAAGCAGGACCATTACCATGATTTTAGAAGTACTGAGGCTATATGTCTAACCTGCAGAACTAACCTCCACAGGCAATGTTGAAGATGCCAGAACAATAAAATAATATTCAAATGAATATTTATTTATTTCCACACGTTTCACTGTTGTCTAAAACCAGGTTTGTAATGACTTAAAGGGGACACTGTAGGAATTCAGGGGATTTATTAGCAGAAATGGAATATAAGTTTTTATTAGTGTATAATACCTGAAACACAGAATGGTTATGTCTTTGTTCGCTTAGATTGAGCACTTGATATCTACATGGGGAGCAGGTCCTCTTAACCGAATGTTTGTCCCAGACATCCCTGCTTGCTGTAAACATTCCTCCCGTTCATACTGGATCTTCATAATGTGCTTCCCATGAAAGATAAGAAAACATTCCAGTTACCTTGAGGCTTTATCAAATAATTGTATTTCAGTTACAGTATTTATTTTGTACAGAGTCCTCTGTACAAAATAAATCCCTGAAAAAATGATTTGTCCCTGTTGCCATGAATCTTAATGAAAAAGGAAAGCTGCCTTTGAAGCCAGTTTGCTACCTCTGCACAGTATTTTACCGATCTATTTATCTAACCATGATTCAGTCCTCACCATCGAGTACCTGGTGCTACTTTTAATGTGGTTAACATTGTGTATTGTGTTTTTATTACTGCTGGGCAACGATTCAAATATTTAATCGCGATTAATCGCATTGTTATGGCGAAGTTCAATGATGAATTCAAAAGTAGTGTATTGCGCACTTTTCTTTTAAAAGTACTGCTATATGAACAAAAGGTCAATAACATTTGGTTTGCAAACACTTTAAACAAATAAGGTTATTTTTAACAGCAGTATTCCCTTTACACAGTAGCAGTTATAACACAGTTATAATGATTCTGATAATAGATATTCAGCCGGTGTTCACAACTTTATCTTCATGTGTGTAAGAGATGCAATTTAAATATACACCTTGAAAACTGCAAACATATCTACTTCTTTTTTTATGTTTGTTAAATTCTCAGTAGCAATAACTAAATGATGCTTATTATACATATTACAAACAAAACATTTTAAAAACTCGACAATATGTATTTTAATATTGTCACTGTTGTTTGATTGCATGATTTACTTTTATTGTGAAGAGCATGAAAACGGAAGTGCTTTTACTTTGAAGAGACAGGAAGTAGAATGGTACGTGTTCTTGACGCTAACAATGTTAATACGTAGAAAACCACATGTCGGGTGCAAGAGCGCGTTGTGTTCACTGTAACACTGTAATACTGCAGTTCAGACAGTAAAGTGTTCCATTCAAACAAGACGTGTCTTGGTCCTCACGAGAAGCTCCACTTTACAACAGTCACGTTTGATCTGTAACGAGACGATCGCCCTCGCGTGTGTGTGTGTGTGTTTGTGAGACAAGAGTGAAGGACGGTGACGGAGTGTAGGAGGGGTTCTGGACCCGGGTTGGGGGGGGGGGGGAAGAAGGAAGTGACGCCACACGAACACAGCTGTTCACTGCTTGCTGCCTGGTTCTTGTGTTTAAAATGTCGCTTAATAATTGGAGATAAAACTTAGCTGAATTTCAGGAGCAGGACCACACCTCAGCCACTCGCCCACTTCCGGCCACACTCCTATAAATACCTACCCACTCTAAGCCTCGGCTCGCTCGCGTTTTCTGCACTCGCAACCGGAACGCACTCGCAACCGGAATGCCACGCAGACCAAACAAAAAACCTTACCTCGCCTAAAACATGGACCTGCCGTCCACCAGGCCATCCGACGACGACGACCAGTTCGCCTCCCCAGAGGCCACCCGTACAGCCCAGGGAAGCACTCGACCTGCCGCCCACGAGACGCCGGCAACCGCCATCGAGAGGGTCCAGGCAGCCAAACCCGCCGATCTCCACCTCGCCGACCAGCCGTATCCGCCCGCCAGAATCCGACAATACGAAGATTCAGACTCACGGCCGTCCTCCTTTAACTCGCATCTCGGTAGCAGAGGGAGACCCGCCACCTCCAGATGTAGACAACGGAAACGGAAATCCAGCTCTCTCCTTTTTCGCTCACTCCAGACCCAGCTCGGGAACGAACCTCCGACAACTCCGGCTACCCGGCACGCTGCGCTTAAAGACGTCGCCACCCCTCCGCGCTTCAGCCAGGTCCCCCTTTGAAGACGCACCAGCTGAGACCTCCAACTGGACCATAGTCCGCCTGCTAAGAGCATGGAAGCAACAAAGCAAACCGTGCCAACTCCTCACAACTTTCCCAAAGTCACGCCAGGCAAAAAAAACAAAAAAACACAATTGGTCAACACAACGATGCCGCTCCCTCTGCCGTCTTTGGGGGGTTTCCACGACGGAAGACGTTTGCCGTAGAGCAGCCTCGGATCTCGCAAGCAGATGCCAAGTCGTTCCCCCTCATGCTATGAAATCTGACCAATAGTAGCCACAGCCATTACGTGGGGCCACGGATGGCCCAGCAAGTCCAACTCCTGTCAACCTAGCAGTCGCTTACCCAATCATGAAATGACGCTGCGACACCCGTCCGCCAAGGGCGCGTCCTCGATGCAGCTCACGTCTGGGCCACCGCAACGCCATGGCTTTCTCGTTTCTCATTCCGGAAGTTCAGCCCTCCTGCAGACAACCGTCCAACATCGGTTCGGCCATATCCAACGCCGTCTTTAAACCCACAAATCCTCACTCGATTTTGCCGACCATCGACCAGCAGAACTCCACCGTCGATAACCCATCTTCCCACGCCTACCAACTTTACACTCTCCAGCTCAAACGACCAGCGCACGGGCAGGCAACCTGCTCCCCAGGGGGACTTATTTTGGGGATCTGCAAGGCCCGTGAGCCGCAGTGGATCCTCAGCTAAGCCTCCCCCAAACCGCATCAGGCTAAATCTCCATCAACCATTCCTCAACACTCCAAACAACCGACGAAGGCTCGCTCCGGCCGAGGTGGGGTCCTAAGCTAGTGAATTGGAGATAAAACTTAGCTGAATTTCAGGAGCAGGACCACACCTCAGCCACTCGCCCACTTCCGGCCACACTCCTATAAATACCTACCCACTCTAAGCCTCGGCTCCCTCACGTTTTCTGCATCCCACCCTCCCTCCCTCTTGTTAATAGTTATCTCCCCCCATAGTCATCATCCTCCTATCCCATATGGAGACCGGGGGATCTGCAAGGCCCGGGAGCCGCAGTGGATCCTCAGCTAAGCCTCCCCCAAACCGCATCAGGCTAAATCTCCATCAACCATTCCTCAACACTCCAAACAACCGACGAAGGCTCGCTCCGGCCGAGGTGGGGTCCTAAGCTAGTGAATAAATAAATAAAAAACTGCGTTAACGCGCGATAATATAATTGTCGGCATTAATTAATTAATGCGTTAACGCGATAATAACGCGTTAACTTGCCCAGCACTAGTTTTTATGTAAATGTATTTCCCATGACGAAAGGATAGTTGCTTCAATTACATTTCTGTATTTTCTAAATTTCTACATAATACATTTTCAGCTTTAGTGTACTGACCGTTACCGTTGACTCCCATCATTGTGACAGTGCTGATGTTTGAGGGAAAATATTGTATTAGCTGTGTTGCACCATCCAATTCATATAACTCTGTTCTGTTAAATAAGAAGCAACTCCACTGGCTTTCCTCTCCATATCCTCTTTGCCCTGCATGACTAGCCAAAACCAACAGTAGACAGTGGAGGACCAACAAATCCTTCTTTGCCTTTACACCACCTGTATTAGCTCAAGTAAAAAAAAAATGATTGTCTGTGGAAACAGAAATTGACAAATCAATCTCACCTCAAGATAACTTTAGCAGGACAACAACATTTGTGAGAGCCAGGGGCAACCTCCGAAAATTGAAGCCAATGCGTAACATGCATTCTCTCTAGTGTCCACCAGGGGGAGACTCCTCTGGTTGTATAGAAGTCTATGAGAAAATGACTCTACTTCTCTCTTGATTTATTACCTCAGTAAACATTGTAAACATGAGTTTATGGTCTCAATCTCTAGTTTCAAGTCTTCTTCAATACAGCATGATGTTCATTTAGTACATTATGGTCCATTTAGAGTCAAATAGTATGCTTTAGGGCGGGGCTACCTTGTGATTGACAGGTCACTACTATCGCACGATCTGGTTTGGGTTTTTTGTCTTAACATTTTGGTCACCTAAAAATGACTTGTTAAGTGTTAGTTTGTACTTAGCTCCAAACGCTCATGTCACTTGAGCGTTAGGGTTGGGGTTAGGGTTGTCACTTAACTAAACTAAATTGCCAACGGCAAAAATGCCAAACTCAAGTCTTGAAAACATAGTCCATATACCGATGGGGGACGTCACGTGCATCCACTTCTAATATGCAGTCTATGGTCAGTGCCAACCAAAATTGTAACTAATCGCTATAACAATAATTATTCATATAACTGTTTACTGATTATGGTTAACGGTGCATAATATGAGATGGGTAGCTTTTCGATTCCCGCTCAGAGGCTCTCAACATCGCAAGACCTGAGCCGGAGACTCGTAGCTAACGGGGCTGACAGCGCTAACAGTCACGTAAAAACATAAACAGCTGACAGGTGATCGTCAGTGAGAGGATCTGGATCTGGATTGTTAAACGTCATCACAGAGAATGTTTGTTCACATATCAGAGCTACATTTGTTAGAAAAGTTATTCATGACCATTAATCCTGATGACAAGTCAGTTAAAGCAGCACTTGTGTTTTTTGGGAATGACTGGTGAAACTGATCTGTTTCCCTTCCACGTGTTGTTGAAATGCCCTAAATGCAATAAAATAAATCACATCTTCTTAAGAGCGTTCATGTTGTTTCCAACTTGAAGCTCACAAACTTCTGACCACTGTTATTGGTCAGTTTTATGCCTGCAGATATGGTTGAGAGAGTGAAGACAGAAAGAGAGCATGTTGATGAGAAGTGTCTGTATCTGTTATCTTCTCCTCTTCAGTGACACACAGCGCTGCAGACCGTGGGAACGCAGTCTCTCCTTCCTGTCATCATCTCAAGTAAGAAGCTTTGTTGTCTAACCTTCAAAGAAATACTCGTCCTGATCGCCCCGGCTCAGTCTGCCTGAACATCATCTGTCAAACGCTCACAGCACGTTGCCATGACAACACAAACCAGGGGATGACGATGCTCTCCTCCAGCCCCTCCAGTGTTAGTCTGGTGTTGGAAATGAGCAATTTCTGGTTTGAAGTGAGTGTGAGACAATATTCTGAGCTTCACAAAGCTAAGATAACTACTGCCTTTCACTTAACATCCAGCCTGGATGCTCTTGCACAATAATGATTCCTTTATGGGGCATACAGCTGGTATTGTCCTGCAGTCCAGAGCAGTAAAAAGGCCTTTCTTGTGAGGGAGGCAGCTGTGGCCACAGAGCTCCCTTCATCTGCTCTCCCTCCTCACAGGCAGCCAGTCTTTGGGCAGGCAGAAAAGGGATCTGATTGATGCTGGCTCTTCCTACAGGCCCACAGCGAGGTCTTGACTTGATAAACGTTTGATTATACGGGCCAGAGGAGGACGAGACTGGAGAGCGTCGCAGGAGACAGAGCTGCCTTCTAAAGAATTGAAATGTCCATTGATTTGAATTCATCATCGAATATTCATTGAATCCTCCCTCTGCTGTTCAAACACCAGACTTGAAAAAACCGAGTAGACAAAAAACGTAATCTAAGTAATCCTGAAGTGAGAAGCTGCCTGAAGCTTACAGTGAGTTTCCTTTGTCCACATAGTCAGCATGTAGAACTAGAGCTGAAGCCAATGTTTGCATCTTTACATTCAGAGCTTCTGTGAAGGTTTTTTAATGAAGCTTCAAATGTCTGTCGTCAAATTTTGAAAATTTTGAAAATAATTTTGTGTGATTGTGGTTATATAAATATGATGTATGGTGCTGTGAGGGTGCTGCGAGACGTCCCCCTTAATACAAGTGTGTGCGACAAGCGGGAGCGCAGTGTTTGTACCTCGATGAAAGTGTTTTTGAAAGGCTAAACATAAACACATGGATTAAAGCAAAATATTTTTGATAGTTAAAAAGATTATTCAGAATCTTTTATCCATAAATGTTGACTGTTATTACACAAGTCTGCAACAATCCTACGCAGCCACAAAAAGTATATTAACAGTAATATTTGTGTAGCCTGTTCTTTATCTGCAACTGTGCAGAAATCCTGTCTTTAAACAGAGTGCATGCAGATACACAAGCAGCTGTGTAACATTAAACTGTTTGACTGTTTGAATATCAATGTTGAACGTAGCTTTGAAGCTTCCAACCATTGGGTACAGTCCTGTGTAGAACAGAATCACAATGTGTTTCACACGTGTGCTTAACTCACACAAACATGCATCACACGCATGTAGTGCGTACATAACTCCTACTGCATTTTGACATTTTTTGAAAATACTTCTCATGGTATTTGAGTGAAGCTTCATTGAACTCTGAAGAGATAAAGTCTTGAAGTATGGTGTCTGTGTTCTTTATTGGTCTCAAGGTGTAAATGTCAGCAGCAGCAGCTGAAAAGCACAGACAGGCAGTCAGACAGCAGGCCACTAATGAGGAGGGCTGCCACATGTCTCTGAATAATTCAACTGTTTCCATGAAGACGAGAGAACCCCTGCGTCTGCTTCACAACAAACCATGTACACACATACATAACCTCACTCTAAAGCTTTGCTTTACACTGAATACAACATGGCTGCAGATTGAACCGCTTTAAAGAGTCGAGTATATCTTAACACAAACACACCCCAAGTACATTGAAAGAGGTCTGGGTCACTAAGCAAACTCACTGTGAAGTGATACCTTCACAGATCAACTACACAGCAAGCCCCATCCTCAATCTTCAATTAGGTTTATTGTGATTATCAGGACATTTACCTTTCATCGAGGCTCAGCAAGTAAAGTCTTTCTGTGGAAAGATGTGAGCACATGTGCAGACATAGTCCATCTAAAGTCTCTACAGCTGTTAAAGCCAACTGACAGCTGATCCAGCTGTGATCAGCTGCTGCAGTCATCAGAAACAGACGTCGCTTCACGTGACGCTTCAGAGGAAAGGACGTCTCATTTCTCAAATAACACATTTCCTTGTCTCTTCTCTCCTCACATGGTTTCCTGCGTCTCTACATGCTTCCCCAGTGGAAGGGACTAAGACTCAAGGGAGGGAAGCATGGATGCAATGTAAGAGACCTGTGATGCACCCTGGGATTAACTTTGCATGTCATCCCCCATCTCTCTATCCTTAATTTCCCGTCATGTCTCTACGATACGCTGTCTAAAAAAAAACGATGCCTTAAGACTGTTCCACTGATTGAGCATTGCACCCTGATTACATTGTTGGACTCACAATGGACTATTGTAAAAAGAAAAGGATCAAATGGATCCTGTTGAACAAGAGATATCACCTTTTCTTGTCAGTTTGGCCGACATTGCCCACAAAGCCACTCGGTCGGGGATTCAGGTATGTGATGCTGGCAGCGGCTACTGTAGCCTCGAGTAGCTCGCTCTGGTGAGATGACTTCTACAATACAGTACAGACGATTAGTGGACAGAACTCTTTCATTTCACTCTCACTGAAATGAAACATCAAAGGCTGATCTGCTTCCAGCTCACTTTCCCTGCTAATCATCCACCAGCCAGTCAAACCAGAAGTGAGAGCAGCCAGGCCCGCCTGCCCTACACCTCCATGTCTCTATTCGATGAGCAGCTTTGCCAGCAGGCTCGTTGGCAGTGCACCTAAGAGGCACCTTTAGACTCCCATACAGTCAAATGTTGCCCTCCCCAGGATACGAGGCCCCTGAGGAGCGAGGTAATCCAATCCACAGCCTCTCCCTGCTCTTTCTGCTTGGATGGAACTGTGAATGTCATGATCAGGACCTGAAAGGCCTTTTCTTCACAGAGCAACAGATGGCATAAGATGAGGAGGCCTAAACCCCCACCCCTGCCGCTCACTCCTCTCTATGTAATCCTCGTCTCTCACACATTCATGTCTCCACAGCCATCCTTGGCTTTCCTCCCTTCTTTCTCCTCCTCCTCTGTCCCAAACCACGTTGTAGCCTGATGTCTCTCTGCTGCTAGTTCATCTTTCCCTTTCTCTCTCCGGGAGCTTTTCCTTGTGACAGACAGAATGAGAGTCAGTGAGCTCCTCCCACAGCAGGAGGTCACCTATTGTGCTTAGTCTCAGCAACAGAAACTAAATTAACATAAAGCAACTGTTGGGATTATCAACATGAGTTGAATGTTGAATTAACAGCAACAGTAAGAGGCTGGTATGACAGCGACCTATCTAGAGGAGAGGATGACTGCACAGGTCAGTTCAGTACATGTCCTCATCATATCCTTTCTGTCTTATGATTGATTGATCTCACAGTAACTATATTATTCAATATGTTCAAACAGTACATATACAGTGAGGTTGAAAGATCATTACAAAACTATGCAATAAATAACAATGTGAAGTGATTTATTATAAAATGTACTTAAAGTGATAATATGAGCAAAGTAATGTATAACTGTAACTGTATTGGAATAAAAAGCAACATTTTTGCCTGGAATTAAAACTCCACATTGTTCATAGTAATATTTCACACTGTAATGACAACCCTTTGGGGATCTGTTGACAATAAGAAAGCTTTGGTTGCAGACAGCTACCTGCTGTTCTAAAAGGTGAAGCCAACATTGAAGTGTGTTAAAGCTGCATTCTCTCTAGTGTCCACCAGGGGGTGACTCCTCTGGTTGTATAGAAGTCTATGAGAAAATGACTCTACTTCTCTCTTGATTTATTACCTCAGTAAACATTGTAAACATGAGTTTATGGTCTCAATCTCTAGTTTCAAGTCTTCTTCAATACAGCAAGATGTTCATTTAGTACATTATGGTCCATTTAGAGTCAAACAGACCATAAAGCAGGGGATGCTTTAGGGCGGGGCTACACTCCCACCAGCGGACAGAAAATATGTCGCGTCAACCACAACAATATCTGCGTTTTTTTAAACGTTCTCAGGGTGGTGAAGATGGCCTGCTGTCAATAAAAGAAACACATGAACACATGATTCCTTTAAGTGTTTGTGTCGGTGTCCCCCCCCCCCCCCCCCCCCAAAAAAAAAGCTGTAAACCTAGAAAAACAGTCCATTTACCATTTACTCCTGCTACTGCTGCTTCTGGTACTACTATTGCTAATACTGCTGCTATTACTGCCACTGCTCATCACTCACCCATTCATACACTTTAGACACAGTCCTCCTCATGGACTGGTGGAGCCAGGAATCAAACCGTCAATTAAAAGATGGCCTCTTGTGATACTAATCGTTGTTGTTGGTGGATTGTGGTTGACTGTCAGCTGGATGTCACTGTATCACGATCATTCACACTACTGCACATGTCGAGCACATAGAAATAAATTGTGTTAATCGCTACAGTTCCGTCCTTATTGACCCATCAATGTGAAGCTCTTGTCAGATGCATCGTGATGACAAACCACGCTGTACTTTTGCATGCTGATGGAGCAGAGAGGTGGAGTAGATCAGACCCTCTATGGAGGCATTCATCTGATCACTGAGCACACTGACTGTGGGCTGCCCATTACTGCAGATGGTAAGCCATCAAGCCCATTGAGGCATCCTCAAAGGAAGGCACAGCTGCTGCTGCAGCACACACACACACACACACACACATATATTCAAAGAGTAACACACTCTCTCCTCTTCCAGTTTGGACTCAGACCAGTAGCCTTCATCAGAAACATCCGTCTCCTTGTCGTTTTAACAGATAAGAAGCCTGTGTAGTATTCTCAGCTACAGGGGCACAAGTGGTAAGATTCTATGATTCTCTTTGCTCACAAACATCTCCCCCCGTTTAAAACATGAATCCTGTTGGTTCTGTGAATGACCTTTAACTGTAGAAATCAACGGGCATGTGAACAATAAATGAAATAGCAATGTTTCATACTGTTATTGGTGTATGACCCTCATTACAGGGCTCAGCTCAATAATATTGAGCTGGTCAAGAAAGGTGACGGGGCCTCTGCTGTCCGGGCCCCTCAGCTGTGTGACTCCCTTCCTGAGGATCTCCGGGAGCCGGATTCAGAATCCTCCTTTAAATCCCTTCTAAAGACTCACTTAGAGTCTAAGACATACAACCAATGTGATCTGGTGCACAATCTTGCTCCATCTTGTTTCACCTCTTTGGTTCTGGAACCTATTTGGCTTGAATATTTTTATTTTGAAGCACTTTGTAACAAATATAATAATAATAATTAAATAATATATCATATATATGAATATGATTATTTGATAAGTTCATGTTTTCATGAAAATGTTGGGAACCGTACGTATACCAAAAATAACAAGTTGTTTTGTTTTCATACTGCTTGTTTTGTTGGATCATCAGCCAGATAAATGATAAATAAGCCAGGCAGACATATCGACTGATATTAGCCTACAGCAGATATATCAATACTAGATATTGATATACTGATCATCGGTTAATATGTCAGCCAAAGAGTAACAAAAGATTGCAATACAGAGATGCCACAACAGAAAGCATCAAGTCTTTAAGTCCATATCGTAAAAAAGTGAGATTTTCATGTTTGTTTTATTTATTATAAATCAGGTCTCAGTAATATTTATATAGCTTATGTTTCTGTGGCGTCTTTGTAAGCGTATCACGGGCCCCCTTCTCTTCTCAAGCCTTCATAATTTGTGTCCGTAACTGTAATGTTGTGCTCCGACGGCCCCTCTTTACAAAACATTGTGAATCTTTAACTCTTACAAGTTAGAAACATAGAAACAAATCCTCCCAGAACAGACGGCGGATCTTTATGTGCCGATATGAAGACCAACATCTCTCAATCGTCTCAACAATAGCCTCTGCTGCCTGTTTGGGCTGCATATTGTACTTTTTACTGTACTTCAGCTCAGAGGTACATATTGTTCTTTACTGACACTACAAACATATGATGATCTTATAGAATATGATGCATTGCTGTAGATTAAACTAACCAACAGTATGTAAAGGAGTTAAAACATGCAGCATACACATACAACATGGACCTTTGCATGAGGAGATTCTCTCGAACTGGATCTCATTGACTTTGAATTGAACACCCCTGCCCTAGCAGATGAATTCAGTCACCATTAAGCCTGTGCAGATCTAGACCTAAGTGATGGATCTCTGGAGATGAGTAGGCCTCCTCCACAACTAACTGAAACAACTTGATGGAAGATGTAGGACCTCACATAAACAGCTCTGAGTGCCCTTCACCTCTTCCTGTCTTGTGCTGAGTGGTTATGACAAGCCCATACATCCTGAAATGATTATATCATTATTTGCAGTTGCAGGGTCATGCCAGCACTCAGACCTGACAACAGGAACAGCAGGCACGTACTGCTATTCGACGTCATAATTAAACCCCTTTTCTGCAAAATAGCAAGCCGTTCAGACCCCCTCACACACAGAGAGACAGGGCGCTGTGTCTTTCTTCGGACAAACATTTGTTTCCACATAAGCAAGACAATAGCTGGATGCCCTTGTTCGCCCTTTGGTCAAATGAACAATCGTCACAATGCCGGATGATAGATGTCACATCCGTGCTGTGTTGGTGTCTGGATTACACACTGCTGTATCTGCAAAGACGTATAGCCTCTTTAGCTGGTTGTTTATGTCATCCTTACCTTTCCGGATGAGGTCCTCGATGTCTTGGTCGAAGCCAAGCCGATAGCATTTCCTCCACAGCCCCATGTTGGTTGAGTTATACTGCCTGCTGCACTCATCCGCGGCGCTCATGGCAAACAGCTGCCGTCGATTCCGGGCCAGCAGCAGCTTCTCCTCCCAGCGGGGCAGGCTGCTCCGGCTGCTCCGGCTGGCCCGCAGCGGCAGGCTGTTGTTGGGGATGTAGATGAAGCCCGGGTCCTTGCGGCGGCTGGAAAAGCTTCGGCACCGCTCCCTGTACCTCCTGGCGTCAGTCTCGTACCAGTGGTCGGAGCACATCGCCACAGCCAGCATGCCCAGGGCGCAGAGAGAAAGAGAGAGCCCGGCGTAGAGCAGTAACTTCCCGGCAGCCATGCTCGCTTCTGTCAGAGCCGCATCAGCACCTCGACACACGAACAGCTTCTCTGCGGCTTCCCCGCGAGTTCAGCTCACATCACCTCTGGAGAGCAGCGTCGGGACCATTATATATGGATAGGTGGCGATTTTGTGCAAAGAGCAGGAAAACCTTTCCGGTAACACGGCTCACTGGCGAAATAAAATGTTAGATCCCTGTATTCCGGTGTTTTGGGCGAATAAGCGACAACGTCTTGCCTGAGTGTTCGGCGGTGCAGCAGCTTGGCGGCGGAGACCGAGAGGAGGACGCTTATCTCATGTCAGCCCGGGATCTTCAGCATCCATCCATCTGAGCAGGGCGACATCAACATGCACAAAACACATTAGCATTACGGGTCAAGCATACGAAGCTATATTTCACACAAAATGCGCCCTAATGCATAACACACACTAAAACGATAGACAAAAAAGGGGGCATAGAACCGAAACATATCTACATTTATACAATGTCATACTAAACCAGGAACAATATGCAACTCACACGACAGGACCAGCTTAATATAACTGTACCTGCTTTATCCACACAGAGCCGGTGCAGACCGCAGACCATCAGCAGGAGAGGTAGAAGGCTCAGCCACAGTCAGCGTCCCCTTTAGCCGACGTTTGATAGAATGACGGCCTGTCCATGGACCAATCAACAGCAGTCTGTATGCGGGAGAACCGTGTTAGCTTACAGGCTACATGACATTTGACTCAGCGACCATCTGATACTTCTGTGCTACTATTACTAGCCTATTTATATCAAATGCTACTGATGTTGTGTATTAAGCTATTTCTGTTACTCAAATCCTGTGCATTATATAGTATACATAGTCAATGGCAAGTGACCAAAGAGTGAGAATGTGGAATTTCACTTATAATGCGTATTATATTATGTATTATAGCCTAAAACATGTTTGAGGCAGGATGCAGCTGTCCCAGGGCTCCAGACCATCAGGGGTCTGAGTGCTCCAGGTTTACCATGTTTGTGGTTATTTCGTCAAACTTAAATTTTTTCTTAAGGCATGAACCACTAAAAACATTATGGACTGAAATGATAAGGGCCTTAAAGCAGCACCTGCACGCGGAGGCCAGTCGCATATAGTCGGCATACGCTGACAGCCAATGAAATTGCAGCATTATTAACGCTGTCCAAGGTGCTTGAAAGCCACTTTCATACGCAGGTTGAGTCTCAGTTGGGTCAAAGCCACTCATCAATGATAAAGAACTATTTATAAATCAAGAAATGTGTATCCAACTTTACCTTTTACTGATTATCACTAGATTGTAGTGGCAGACAGATTATCAAGTCCTTGACTTATTTATGGCTATTAACCTATTATATTGCAGTTTTTACTGTTCACTATAATGATTCACTTATTAATGAGACATGTAAACATTAGTGAATGAAATATATTTATTAAACACAACAGGGACAGTAAATATTGAACACAGAGCCAATAGTGCAAGGTCACAAATACACAACACAAATATGTTAAACAGATATAATAATGTATATAATAAAAATAATGGGTCTTCACAGAACACGCTGGAGGGATTACATCTCCCAGCTGGCCTGGGAACGCCTCGGGATTTCCCAGAATGAGCTGGAACATGTTGCCGGGGAGAGGGAGGTCCGGGTCAGCCTGCTTGGCCTGTTGCCACCGCGACCCGATCCCGGATAAGCGGAGGAAAATGGATGGATGGATGGATGGATGGATGGATGGATGGATGGATAAAAATAATGTAATTATTAAAATGAGCAAAGACATATACACAACAAAACACTCCCCTTTTCTCTTACTTTCCCTTTTCAACCTCCCATCTCTTTTTTTCTTTCTCATAAAAAGGAGACGACCTGGAATGAGTTCCAAGTCGTCTGCTTCTCCATGCCCTGGTCTTTGTAAAAGGAAAAGACTTTACCAGGGCAGTAAATGTACTTCCCTGTTACTCCAGGGAACCCCGTATGAATATGAGGACGGTTTGGATCCTGCTTCAGATCCATCTTACAGAATCGACACTTGCGACCTGTGGGCTGGGATTCAGTCCTCTTCCTCTTCTGCTGTCCTCTCTCCTCCACCCTTTTCCTTGAGGCATCCAGTTCCAGCTGAAAAAACTTTGGAGAAGGAAGATCAGAGATGCTGTCGATTAATTCTGGCTGGGGAGGGAGATGCCACAATGACACCATCTTCATGAGGCTGCGCATAGGAAAGGAGCCTGGCCAGAGACCCGTGGATTCCAGCTCTGTCTTCATCCAGATCCTCTGCTGTGAACAGGTCCACTGGCTGACTTCCTGGTCGTAGCCAGGGAGCTGTGGAGGAGGACGGGTGGGGACAGCTAACGGCCTGGGTAACGGCTCACCTAGTCAGACAAGAATAAACACAGAGGAAATTAGTACAATTTTGGGTGCGTCTTGATTTAATCTTTTTGACATGAAAAACTTCTAATGCTAACGTTGATCTCTCTGTGCAGGTGACAGTTGAGCGGGCTCTGCAGACGTCTCAGGAGAAATCAGGGGGGCCTTTGACACTATAGAGAATATTAAACATGTTATTATTATTATTGACAGTAAGATGAAGCAAGGATGTAACATGACAGCTACACTGTAGTCTGTGAAACTCAGCAAGCTGGACACTTTTTGTCCGTATACAGTGCAGCAGTAACTTTAAAGAACAGTTTTGATGAACACTACATATAGTATATTTTTAAGAGGCAAATACAGGTCAAATAGTACTCACCAGGGACTGACAGTCGCCTCTGTTGATGGACGACCCGCTCCTTCTGGCAGCAGACACATGAGCTCCTGGGGAACAGGCACAGGTCTCTCTACAGTTAGAGCGGCGGCTGCAAGGAGAGAAGGATCACAAAACATAATCAATGGTTTAGAACAGTGAATATGACAGATACGTTTAAATGTTACATGCATTTACCATCTACTTGTGAACCCTTCAGTTCAGTCGGTGCAGCCAGTGCAGCAGATGGTTCTACAACGGAAAAAACCTTGTAAGTCATTTATATTTTGACAATATAGAAACACTACTGTTAGTGAAGGCAGAACGTATCGGTACTTCACCTTTCTCAGCCTTATCCAATGAAATAGACTGTTTCTAAAATTAATATATAAAGAATATACTTAATGCATACACGTGTGTTTGTGTTTCAATTGGTTAATATTCAGTCGCCAGTCATTATGATGTAACCTAGGCAGGTGGTACTGTAGACCCAGACCAGCTATCCAGTCTGAAAGTGCTTACCTTTTGCCCTCATGTCATAGTTGCATTGCAGTCTCCTGGTGTACTCAGGACCTGGGGGAGTGTCTGGGGATTCAGGTGGTCATCCAAAGGCCAACTCTACGTGGGTGTGGAGCTCTCTCCCTAGCATGAGAAGTGCAGGCGTACAGGATGAGGTCTCCTGAACTGCAGAGCGACATGACATGAGCACCAAGGGTAAACGGCTGTCCCTGTTGAGGAGGTGAGTGATGGCAAGCTGCTGGCCCATGTTGGGATGGAATCTTTCCACCAAGCCGTCACTCTGGGGCCGCAGGTGGGAGGTGGAATTCTTGTGCATGCCCAGTCGCTTACACATGGAGGCAAACACCCGGTACTCAAAGTTCCTCCCCTGGTCGCTGTGTATGGTGACCGCTACTCTGAAACAGCTAAACATGCCTTCCACCAGGGCCTCCACGACAGTCTCTGCCTCCTGGTCTGGGAAGCCGTACGCCTCTGGCTATTTTGTGAAATAGTCCATGGCGGTGAGAACGTAGCGGTATCCCGTGTCCAAGCAAGGTAGCGGACCTACCTTATCCACTGCCACCCTTTCCATCGGTGCCCCCACTGAAAACTGTTGCAATGGAGAGTAGGAACGACCTGGGGGACCCTTAAAGTCACAGTGGCGGCAAAAGTTCTCAACGTCTCTCCTGCACTATTGCTAGTAAAAGCCCTGGCAGAGACGGCGAAGTGTTTTAGAAATGCCAAAATATCCAGACCCTGCAGCTCCAAGCATGGCTTCCAGCATCGCATCCCACAGGTCCTTGGGGACCACCAACTGCCACCTCTCCCCCCCTGTTGCTGGCTCCTTCCATGCCCACTGGAGTTTGCCCTGACTCAGGCGCAGAGACCCAAACTGAGACCACAGCCCCTTGGTTGCCTTGTAGGACACTGCCACCTCTTCCCACAGTGGCCGCTGCTGTGCCTCCACCCACTGCAATAAAGTCTGTACGTCTGCGTCCTGCACCTGGTGTTGCCACCACTCTGCCATGTCCACTGTCTGCAGCACAGTCTCCATCCTCTTCACACAGTTCCCTCTTGCAGGTCTCCCTCCGTTCGCAGTAGCGGCACCCGTCTGCAGCACATGGGTGATGTGAGAGGGTGTCTGCATTGATGTGGCATGCCCCAGCCATGTCTTTCACGTTGAAGTCTTATCTGCCTTTCTGCAGCAGCTGAAAGAGTGGCGCAAACCCCGTTCAAACCTCCTGTAGTATGACACCAGGTCTAAACAACTCTTCAGCTGTTTTTGGTTGGTGGGGATGGGCTGTATGGGTCTGTGACTGCCTGCACCTTCTCTTCCATGGTGTCGATGCCTTCACCTCCTACCGATGTCCCAAAAAACATACCTCTCTCTGCATAAAGTGGAACTTCTCATGGAGCAGCTCCAGGCCAGCTGCTCTGATCTTTTCCAGCACCAACCGTAGAGACCCCAGGGCGGCCTCGAAGGAGCTGCCATGCAGCAGGCAGCTTGTCCATCAACCTTGCAAAGGTGGCAGGGGCATTACAAAGTCCAAAGCTGAGGACCTTGAACTGCCAGGTCCAGAGACTCATCAATGCAGGGCAGAGGGTATGAATCTTTCTTGGTTACCCCATTCACAGGCCTGTAGTCAGTGCAGAGCCGCCAGCCGCTTATCTTCTTGGGGACCATGACAACTGCTGCTGCCCAGTGGCTCTCAGAAGGCTCGATGATATCTGCCTGCAGTATGCTCAAAAAGCTTCATCACAAGCCTGATGATGAGCCAGCGAGAGGCGGCGTGGGTGACACTTGATAGGCCGTGCATCCCCTGTGTCAATATCATGCTGTAGTAGATGAGTTTGCCCCACCTCCTCCTCACTCCTGGCAAAACTACTATGGAGCATCGCACTCCTTCCACAGTGACAAGGACATAACAAGAATCGGTATTACATGTAAACTCCATCGCGATGACAGGTTCCGAGCATGAATTGTCATTTGCTTCTGGGGAAAGTGGAGTCCGGCTCCCCCGGCTGTGCTGTTGGGCTCCTCCAACTGATTCAGCCGCTACAAGACTTCACCAAGACATTGAGAAATTTGCCCAGAGGAAGAAATAGCCGTGCTAATTTTGTGATGCTGGTCTGTGCATTTGCCATATTATCAGAATGGATTGATTAATATGAAGAGTGTCAATGTGTCCATAGGTTGTTGTCATAGAATGGATCTGCATATCTAAAAAGTTGTCCTTGCGCTACATTGTGGCCTTCAGTGGTGTTAGGCTCGAGGTCTTTGCTGTTCGCTTGTAGCCCTGCAGGCTTATTTGTTCTATATGGAATGCCTTTTTTTATTACATGCAAAGCTTTGATTGAGATTTTGAGACAATAAAAGAGGGAGAACTAGAACTGCAACGTTTTAATAATAATAATAATTTGAATGTTAACATTGTGAATGACGTGTAAGAACTTTGAACTATTTGGTTCAGTCTTAAGCTTATGACAATCGAGTATTGCGTTCTTAATTCAGGCTTGTAGTTTTGTAACTTGTGTAATTGCTTTTTCTCTCTCCCATTCACTCACGCACACACTCACGCACGCTCTGAAATAAATTTAAATGAATCCAGTACAATTACATTTTCCAAAGATGACACTTGCAGGTTGTGTTAAAATGGCTTTATTTCACCTTGTCAAAAAAGGTAAGTAATTAACAACCAACTCTCCAATATTTAACACAAAAACATAGCTCATACTGCTGTGAAGCAGTGAAGACATTGCCAGCTGCTTTCAAGCATGTCCAGGTGGACCAGAACACTGTGGTGGTCAATGCTCCGATCGCAGAGCTTTTCATTGCTGCGTCTGGTAAGTATAAGGAACTCCTTAAAAACTAAAACAGTCAGGTGAAACTCAGTGGGTTTGCCCCACAATGTGGACCCAGTAATAGAGGACACAATCAAAGCCTGTAAGGCTTCCAGAACCTGCTGCCAAAAACAAAAAACTGTGATGGTGGCGTCAGAGATCAGGAGAGCTGACCATGGAAATAGGAAGGTTTTCACATCTACTCTAAAGTCGTAGAAATGGGAAAACTAAAACTTGGCCTAGATCATCAATGGTGCTCTCAAATGTTTGAAAGATAGCATTTCAGTTGTTGAATTGTATTATTATTATATATATGTGGTCCACTGTTGGCGTTGGCGTTATACAGCCATGTTTACACTTGATAGAAATTAGTTTTAATATCAGATGGCAGAGGTTTATTGTCCTTTTACATCAACAGTACAGTTGTATAGTTACAAATGTCCAGCCATGTTCTCCTGATGGAAAATCTGTTTGTTTTTTTACATGAATGAATGGCTGAGAGGTATGTTTTTATGAGTACATTGTTTGCATCTTGCAATAAATATTGATATGTTCTTGATAGCTTTGTGTTGTGTCCATTTGCCTCGACTTTTGTGAGTTTTGAGGCACTGCTGGCCTTTTAATGTCATTTGTATATGATTTGTAAGCCATAGATAGTTCTCACTTTAGATGAGGTCACACAAAATACTTAACTAACGACGAGTAACTACCTGAATGAATCATCTGTACACTTCCTGCTCAGCAGTAAAAAGCAGACAGACAGAGTGTGAGACCAGCTGGAACACAGTGGAGCATTTAGCAGCTCAAGAGTCAGATATTCTTCTCAGGAGACCAAAAACAGAGCGAAAAGAGAGTGAATATTGAACTTAGTTTCATCAAGTGGACACAAACTCAACTCATAAGATAATGTTGCTCTGTGTCTGCTGGATATGAATATAGGAAACTGTTTGCCAAAACCTTCACAATAATAACTTAATAAGGTGATATGATGTTAATGTTTATCTCTTGTTCCGGACCACAAGTGACCAAATATCAATTCATGCAGCTTTAATTCAAGGATTTAATTGTCATTATGCAACACAGGGATGCACAACGAAACGCTCGTTTTCAACACAACAAACAAAGAAAACAAAGAAAACAAAAACACTAGTACATTCCTGTAGTGCATTTCTTGAATTTGCATCATAAGGAATGTAACCAGCAGCAACAGAAACACATCAGATAATATGGCCGACATCTTCACATTAAAAATTCAACATGAGGAAAACATTGTCCATCAACTTTGATTGTGTTTAAGCAGCATCATGATGTAAACACAGAGTCCTCCTCCAGAGTCCTGCTCTCTGACCGCTGTCCGCCCGTCAAGTGCAGCTTGATCCGGGATGAACGATGGAGCCAGGTCTCTGTGAAGATCCATTTGCAGGTACAATAAACATTTGTATTATGAAGTGTCTGCACAGCAATGAAGTGCAATGTTAAAAAATGTCATTTTAAGGCTTATTTGCTTACTGGCTGTTCTGGTGTAATCTGAGGGCAGTAAATAACACTCAGTGTAACCCTGCTCATGGCAGAGGTGCTGATCCCTGCCAGACTGTCTGACCCTCAGACTGTGCTCGTGGCCCATATATTTCCTGTCTTCTGTGAAAATGTCCAGAAGAATCTGTAGCTTCATATCTGGCGCCCTCTTCTGTTAATAAAAACACTATAGAAATAGACTGTGTACTGCTAAAAAGACTTAAAAGACAACTGTTGATAGAAAGATGCAATAATTCAAAAGATCTACCATGTACTCAGAGCAGCTTTACTTTCAGCAATTTATGAAAACGTAATCAAATCTGAACAAAAGCTGAACAAAATAAAAGACGTGCAGGATAAAGTCGGGGGAATGATGAAAAGAAAATTGGCATAACAATTTAATATAAAGTAAGGAACAGGTTACATAAAACTATCCAATTTAGACACAGAACATGCATTTTTACACAGGGTTATTACATTTTTAGGTTGATACTGCTACTGGGCGCTGGGCCATTGTTGTATACATCCGAAGGAGCAATGGCACAAAATGCTGATGAAGTAGTCGTGCCATCTTCACAGCATACTCTCTCATTTGCCTCACATGAAGCTCTTGTGAACTCTCTGACCACGTCATAATAATGATATATTGCGTATTACAATTACATTTCAACAAACAAATGTGCGTGTGTGTCGTCATTGAAGTTGTGGCATGTTGATACATGTTGGGCAGCAAGATATGCCTTGTCTCCTTCTCCCATGAGTATTTTTAATTTTGAGAGGTCATATAACTCTTTGAAATCTAGGATTACAGAGTTGAATTTGTATAAAAACTAAAAAAAGTTCCCTATTCCATTGAATGTTTTTCCTTTTAGGAGGAAGTACATTTCTGTCTGAGGCTCACCGGTCAAACAGGGACCCCACACTTGGTTGCAATGATTTCTTGTGTCTTCCTATTACGATTTCAAGTGGACATTGAGCCCGTACTTGGTTAGGATCTGTCTCAGAAATGTAAAATGTATCTGCAGAATTCTACATGTCAAGATTCTGTTGGATGTACAGTATGTTTGTCCCAATGGGTATGATGACTGAGTGGACCCCATACTTCACTACCGTACAGCACAAATAGCTCGATGACACTATTAAATAGTTTAAACCACATTTTACTTGGAATTCGGAAATTATGAAATTTTGTCTTAATTGCATTTGAGCTCTTTGATTATTTTTTGGTGCATTCACTGCCCTGTTGAAACTCCCTGATGCTGTTATGGTAGGTAGTTAGGACTCATACTATGTTCAGTGGTATGGTTATTTATGGTAAGCTCGTACTAGTTTTCCTTATATTTACTGCCAGGGCCCAGTTCCGACAGAACTGTTCTACTCTGTCCAGCTGTTGTTGTCCTTGTTCAGTAGGAGACAGTAGAACCAGGTCATCACCATAAAACAGACACGTCACCTCTCTATCTAGATGGGAGAGGCCAGGAGCAGCACAATGATTCAACTGAACAGCAAGTTAATTTATATATACATTAAATGAAGTCAGACGAACACCTCTCTGGTGAAGAATTCAGTTTGTTTGTCTCTTATTCTAACAGCACGTTTTTTTCTAAATACATTGATTTAACCAGATCATACATTTTTCCCTCTATACCACAGTGTTGAAGTAATGGAGCCCTTCATGCCAAATAGAGTCAAAAACAATGAAACAAGTACATTTCTTCCCATTTTTTGTTTGGTGCACATATTTGTTAATTAAGGTGTGAAGGATAAATGTTTCTGAAATACATTACCCACCCAAGCTTTCATTTGTTATGTATTTATGTGAAACAAAACATCACTCATTTAGTAATACAATAAAAAACTTCAAAAATCACGACAAACTCACTGTTGGAACATTATATTGATGTGATAACGATTCTTATTTTGTGTGTGCGCGTGCATCAGTCAGGAGCCACAACCGGATGTTGTCGCCCCGGCGGAGCGCGTGTGCGGCCGGCGGGCCATATAAAGGTCTGGGCTGACGGCGGCGTGGCCTCTGCGGTTAAACATCACGGTTGAAAGGGGTCCATCCGTTTCTCCGTCCCCAGAGAGGCGTCAACGCGCACGAGTCACAGATACGAGGTGAGTCAGCTGTTTCTTTCGGCTTGGCGTTTGTTTTTAATTACTTGCTGACGTGTTTGGTGATTAAAGTTTAAATAATTAAAATATGAAACGAAAGTAACTATTGTGATACCATCAACAAGTGTTTGGTTTGGTCAAAGGATATTTAGTTAGTGTGGCTTTTAAAACGACTGCTCGAGACTTTCTTTCAGCATAATAATTCAAAGCTGAATTATTAAATCCTGCCTTGCCTAACTTCCTAGTCTGGTAATATGAATCTTGACCCAAGCCACAGCAGAAGTGACTCATGAACCTGCACAAAGGGATATTTAATGCAGGGAGTGCAAACAGGCTTTCGTGATGTTTATGCTGGTCTTCACACATTTCTGCTGCATCACCTTTCATCCTGAAGAGGCTCAGCTGTTCAGTGGCTGCTATAAATGAAGTGTCACTGGGTTGACAGCTGACTCTAATGAAGCAGTCGGCTTGCTACCAGCAGCATCTTTCTTCTGTTTACCGTCCCTTACCTTCCAGTGTGGAGCTCAACATGGTGCAGCTTTCTCCTCCCGCTACTGTGAGTGTCAGCCCTCCATCCGAGTGCTCGGAAGAGGAGCGGGAAAGACGGGAGAGCCTGGTGATGGCTGATGGCCTCAAGGTGTGCTCACCCAGTGGTCTGAGCGCCCTGCAGCTCAGCCTGGAGACCTCCACTATCTACTATGGCTATGACTATGACTCCTACATAGAAGATGGTCTCATCTGCCTCAAACACAAAGTCCGCAATTTGGAGAAGAAGAAGGTAGGATGGTTATAGGTCAGAGTAAATTCCAGTTAATGGGTTTTAAAATGGATACATGGAGGCAGGCACATGTTTTTGTTACAGCTGAGACTTGAAGACTACAAGAAGAGGCTGAATCGGGGTGAGAAACTTAACAAGGATCAGATGGTAAGACCAGGCTGTGTATTGGCCACCACGAAGATGATCTTGTATCTTTTGTGTTTGTCGTTTGTTCTTAAGGTTTTTCTCTTTGTTTTCCAGGAGGCTGTAGAAAAGTACGAGGAGGTGCTACATAATCTGGCGTTTGCACGAGAGCTGCACAAGAGCCTGGATGTCTTGACTCAGACTGTAAGTCTTTGGCAATAGTGCTTCTTTTCATTGTTGTTGGGCTGTAGTGACATGTCTGTATAGTTGGAGCCAGTAAAGGCTAGATATGATTCAAAATCCTGCCTCTTCTCAATAATCACTTGTTTCTTTGAAGCATCAGATGTCGATGAGCTAACAAACCAAAGTGTATCCGTACTACTCGTGGTTCATAGGCAGCACGTCATGGATGACAAAGACCGGAGTAGTTAAACATCTGCAGTCACATGTTTTTGGAATGCAGCATGTTTTCTTTATCTCTTTGCGTCTGCTGGTTTTCTTGATCCAGTACGTGTCAAATGAAACTAATGAATTTCACTTTTTAGTAAAAGACTCTGCTTGGCTTTCTTTAACTCTGTAGTGTTGAGTCGCTCTCTAATTGGGGGTACATGTTACGTCCGTTGATATATTTACTGATTTAAGAGAAGACGTACAATAAAACCAGACAGAGGTTTTGTACACAACACAAGCTCCCCCTGTAAATGTAATGGTTTCGTCCCAAAACCATGTGATCACTATAACTGGATGCAATTTCTCTGTGGTGGCCATTTTTAATAGATTCTGATGAGTGCTTATTTTCTTTTCTTATTTTATCTCTAATCGTGCAGTGTCAGGCAGAATATTAATTGACCAACAACTATGTCGGGTATGTTGTTGTTTACAATTCTTCCTGATTCTAATTCAAATACCTGTTCAAATGTAAGATGAACCTGATGAGCAGAAAGCCGTGTGTTAAGCATGCTCGGCCTACCATTGACATTATGGGATAAAATGGGGGAGATTGTCAACTAGGCTGCTTAGATTGGGGCCAACCCCTGAATAACAAAGTTGAAGTAACCTTACTGGGATCACTGGAAAATATCCCTTTCCTTAAAATATCAAATATTTGTTAAAATGTAAGCTTTGCAGTAGTGGCTATTTTGAGAAAGGACATTACTTTATTATATGAAATGTACCCCAAATTACCGAGAGTTATTTTAGTTCTTCTGCTGAGACTCTTTGGTTGCTAATATATTAAATATCAGCAGAAGTGAATATGTTGGCACCATGTAGAGCAGCTACTTGCTGTCTATGAAGGGAAGCAGGTGGGGAGAGATGGACGTCTGGTCCATTCCTTTCTCCGTCTATGATATTGTTCCTCGCTTGTAGCCTCCAACTGAGCTTTATGGGTGTGCATTTGAGCCATGCCATCCTCTTCTCCCGTTGTCCCGCTCTCTGTGCAGAGCTCCAGGCCCTAGCTTCATAGCTGATGCACAGATGATGGGGGCGACCGTGGCTCACTGGGTTAAGAGGGTTGTCTGGTAACCGCAAGTGTCCCTGAGCAAGACACTGAACCCCTACGGCTCCCCGGGCGCCCGTCGTAGGCAGCCCGCTGCTCCCTGATACAGGGATGGGTCAAATGCAGAGACGAATGTCCCCCATACTGGGATAAATATAGTATAAAAAAAAAAGACAGGAGTACTTGTTGGATGTGAGAAAGCTAATAATCCTATTCTTTTACACATTGATACAAAAGTGCTTTTCAATTATAAATGTATTGTTTTGCTAGGATTCATTGATTAAAGACTATTGTTCTAGCCCAACATTTTCTACTTTTAAAACTGGTTCTAGTCGTCTTTAAAACTTGATGTGCAACAACATCCAGCAGTTAAGAAGGGACTCACATTGAATTGGTCCCGATTGAGTTTCAGACAACTTATTTATGCAATGTTTTCTGCTGCTTGATTCATCCTGCCACTGCAGTTGCTGAGAGCCCAGAAGAAGGCAATGAGGAAGGAGCAGGTGGTGAAGGAGGAGACGGAGAGGAGGCGTCTGAGCACCGTGCTGCAGATCCAGCACCTCCTCCACTGCATGCAGCAGGAGCACGTCAGGAGAGACCTGCTGGCTGGACACAACCAGGCGCCACGCATTGCAGCCCAACAGCAGCAGAGCCTGAGTCAGCTTGCTGCCCTGCTGGGGGTCAAGAGGGATAACGGACTGAGGTGATTGGCAACATATCTACACAGACAAAGAGAGCTAGAGGGTGCAATGATGAGTGTTTTTTACCGGTAGTACACAGCGACTATAATATTGGATGAGAGGATCCGGTAAACGATCCACTGACCCACACTCAACAGGAGAAGAGATTTCTGGACACTGTCTTAGCGTTCTGTGCCAAAGTCATTGGTACATTGGCATTTCAGTACAATCCCAGTTTACTCTCATCCAGCCCACAACACCCACCCATGCTGCTCATTTAGCTGTTGAATGATTGCTGACGAAACAATTGTGGTTCTGGTTGTTTGTAGAATCATCTTAAAAGGCTTCAAGCTCAGCCTAAAGGTAAATGACAAAGCAACATTTGCACTGCACTGATCTCTCATTACTGCCAATTTCTGCTTGCATTGACTGACTTGTAACTGTCAACGGAGAGGAATGGAGGGGAGCTGGTGATTCTGTCAGTTTATTTTCAATGGTTCTTTTAAAGCAAATGGTACAATTTCTGCAATCTAATTCAAATTATTGTGATGAAGTTTTTGTTTGACTAACTTAAAGCAACACGTCTTTACTTATATTTAATTTGATATACTTCTGTGTAAAAAAAACACGACAAAATGGCAACATGATAATAACGTATAGCTAAATGGACTTGTATAACACCTTTTCTATTCTTCCGACTACTCCAAGCACTTTTACGCTACATGTCATTCAGCCATTCACACCCGTGTTGCCGGACCCATCGACATGACTGGAGGAGCCGAGGATTGAACCATGATCATCTGATTTGAGAGATGACCCACTCTACCTTCTTAGCCACAGTTGCCCCACAAAATATGTAGTACAGTGTTTCTGCACATTATGTAGAAACTCCCATGTCCTTAACAACGGAGCATATGCTTTGCTGCTCCACAGCAGAGTTCAGGTTGACGCTCAGAGCTTCTTGTCACACATGGTTTCTTGGCTCATTGATGACCTCGCCTGTCTATCTTCACTGTGTTAAAGTTTAGAGGAGCAGATGGAGCAAGCGGCTCTGGCCTATTTGGACCTGCTAGAGGGGACAGACAAGCCAGTGGCTGGATCTACATGTGAGTATAAAAGCACATAGATATCTGAGCTTTGTTTGCTGAGCCCCTCAGTCATTTTGTTACTGACCAGTTATATCAAAATGACACTTAATATCATTTGGATATTACAGGTTAGTTCGATTTTTGGTGATGCTGCTCACCGCTGTTTTTCAAAGGTAGATGCAAATGTAGTAATCCTCCTGGTTGTAGGAGCTCAGCCCGACACAGAGCAGAGGAAATGCTCGCTCCAGCGTGATAATAAATGACGCTAAAACATTAAAGTACAAATTAAAAACCATGTTTTGACTTGGACGTCCTTTGAAAAAAATGTTCAAATCAGAATTGTTGAGGTCAGATATTCTAGAGCACTGATTCAAATAATCCAATTGACCAAAGATGCACAAAGAAAAAGAAAGCTCTGCGTTTTCACCAATATTCCTCAAGGGGGCGTCTTTTGAAATTTATTTTGGCTTTCAGATATTTCTGCTTACTTGTAAGATTAAATTGAATGTATAAAGTATAGAATGGGATTCATTTAACAGCTTTTCTTTTAGTTGCTGTTTATATCTATTATATTTTATTAGCATATATAATGTACACGCTTTTGTTTTGTCCATCAACTTTGCCTCAATGATGCTGCTCAAAAAGCCAGAGCAGAGCAGGGTTTAGGCTATTAAACAATAACCTTTAACGTTCCAGCTATATAGAACAACTTCCACACACGCATGTGTTTTTAAATGGCCATATACAACACGAATGCTATTTCAGCGGTGTGATCCTGAGACGGTGGTTAACTCTGTAATTCTCTGTTTCTCAGTCTGGCTATGAGCTTGTTCACTTAAAAGGTGTAGTGTTGGTGGAATATTACCAAACGCAAACATGGACGGCTCTACTGTCAGCAGAGCGGTGTAGGCTATTTTATAAATAAAGAGAACTAACTTCTGTGTTTGTCTAGATAGATACTTTATTCATCCCCACGGGGAAATCTGTTATAAGCAGCTACAGCTGCCAAATGCAGGAAGAACGGCTGCAAAAGATCTGAATGTGTGACTGTGTTGTGTAAACTAATACGTTTCTAACATCACTGCTGCATCTAGAGCATGATTACGTTACTATATTAAAGAAATGCGTTGCTTAGATGCATGTGATGCCTTGCTAACCCCAAATCCTGCCTCATGGTAAAGGCCTCGGTTATGATCAACTCACTGTAGTCGGCCTGCTCTTTGTTTGGGATGAAGGGGAAGCTATGTTTTATTAAAACTTAGACCAGAGCGTAGAGAATCAAACTACCCATTATGTACCTGCCAAATGGAATGAGATTTCACAATACTGTGACAGTGTTTAACGTTGGTCCAGTGATGCAACAGACGAGCGTTCAGATTCTCATGGAATGTACAAACGAGACAACTTGATTTGGAGGGAATGTGAACTGTTCAATGACCTAAACTGCCTCTAAATGTCTTGACAGTTTACAGACCAAAGAAAGACAGGTTATTTGCTTGTTTACAACCTGACTGCTACGATATATCGGCATCTAGCAGTAATTACTATTATGATTATTACCACTGATGCACCCAATGGCTCAAGCTACAGAAATGAAAACCAACTTATAATAACTCCTTGTTTTGCTTGAGGGTCCTCTGACTTTTTTAATTGACTCATCTTTTCAGTTAAGCTTTTCAAAGAAGAGCTCAACAGGCTGTTGACCTGCAAGTACTTCAGTCGTCTTCCATGTCCACCCAACAAGCCTCCAGAGGTGTTGCTGAGGTCAAACGGCCACAGCAGTAAGATGATCGTGCTTACATGTATTGTGTGTCTGCGCACTGGTGGCTTTAAGTGGTGGTATGAAGTTTAATATGTTACTGAAACCACTCTATAGCTAGTCTGACTTGTGAATTTGTTTTTATTTTTTGCTTCTGTCAGCCCCATCAAAAGCAAAAGAAGTTTCTAAGGAGGTAAGACTGATATCCAATTAATTTTTTATTTGATCAAATCTGTATTTCAGTGCAGTACGTTTTGACTGTCGGCAAACCCCAAACTGATGCTCTGTTGGTGATATGGCAGTTTGTTAGCAGACTGTACCAGAGTGATACGGAGACTCTTCCTACTCGGAACTGGAAGGCAGACTTCCAGAGAACAAGGGAGCAGGAGCCTCCTGACTGCTGGGATATAGAGTTTTCCGATAGACCTGGTTCACCCCAAGCTACAGTCCACAAACCCTGGAGAGGAGCTGCCACTTTTATCCCCAAGGTCCCAGTCACCACCAAGAAACAATGTGTTGACTCCAAACAGGTGAGATGTCAACAGCCCCTCTATTATAGGTGTCACTGGTTTGTCTTAAGAAGTTAAATGCATCTCGTTTTTCCACCAACATGTATGCATTTTGCATAGCTTGATGGATTTTGACATCAAACTGTGCTGCTATAAGTTGTTACTTTAAGTTTTTTTTTAAATGCCTAAGTAATGGATAAAAAAATATAGTCGAGCTAATCGAGAGACATGGTATTGTCTGGTTTACATGCTTTGTAAGTGACTTTTTTGCTGTGTCATCACTATTCATATCTATACACAATGCATTTTATGATGAAATTGTTTACTAGAGCACACTGGTGGAAGAGGTACTAAGTTAACGTAGTGCCAGTGTAAAAGTTCTGCATCAAGTATACCTAAAGTACAAAAAGCAAAAGTTCACGTTATTTAGACTGGCCCATTTCAGTAAAATATATCATTGGACTCTACCTATTGATGCATACACTTTAATGTTGCAGCAGGTAAAGGTGGAGCTTACTCTGTATACTACTCAATCATAGTTTATTTATATTCTGTATTAAGAATCTGAATATGCAGAGTATGAAGTTGCATGCAATGAAAATGATCAAGTTGAGTAAAAGTGCTACTTGAGTATTCTAGATGCACTTAGTTAGTCCACCACTGATGGAAAGAATTGTTAACTAGAGCACAAAGTTCTTCATAGATCTAGCCTTGAATGCACCAGATTGATGCATTTTACTTTGATGAATGCATAGATTGGAATTTTTTACATTTCAAATGCATGTGTTCACATCCTGTAGGTTTGATTTTCTCAAGAGTGCAAAGTTTAAGTTATTTAAGCATTTGTCACAGCAACAAACTACCTTTTTGAAACGAGAGGAAATCTCAAAACGGTCTTCAAAAGTTCAATGGAACTCAAGTCCGACTTGAGTTTAAGGCTTAACTGTTTGTTTTTCTAAGCTGCATGTTTTTATGTCCGTGACTATTGGATAACTACTTTATTTAAATTGGTCCAGTATTGAGGTATATTGTTGTTTAACGGGCTGCAGTGTAATCATAATGGGTAGTTGTGCTCTTTTAATTTCCGTTCACTAAAAGTGTTTGACGGGCTCAGATGATGTATATGACGAGATCAACAGAAAGGACCTTCTGTTGATCTCGTCTGTTAGTTTTGTGTCTCGCGCGTTCTGAAATGTCTTGTCACACACTATTGAAATGGGCTTAATATTCAGCCAGGACATTGGAAATCTTATGACACGAAGCTTTTTAGTTAAACTATGAAAGCACTGGTGTCCCGTGGCACTCCTTTCTTAAACCCTCAATTCATCTGTTGTCTTCCAGTCATGACACAATAACGGAGAGCAAAAAGTAACGTACGCGTTTTTTCTTCTTTTCAATAATTGTGTCATTTATAAAAGCTTGTCAGTGTCACAAACATCCACTTTTAGTGGATCACACTGCAGCATGTTTAGCGGCTGCCGGCTGAAGCAGTGTCCCTCACTACTGGACCAATTTCTATATTGTCCCTTTTCGTCATTGCAAACGCAAAACGTGGGAAAATGGGCTCCGGGTTGAGAACTGCAGAAATTAACTTTTTAGCTACTACTGTTTGTCAGAATTGATGCCTCTGTATACTGTAAATTCATAAATTTTATGTCTAAAGGCAAAAGTGTCTCTGCCGTTTTTGAGGTCAACACCATGAATAGTATACCAATTTGTACGATTCATAGTGGAGACGACAGAGATGCATACTGTATGTGTGGAGGTATTAAAGTGAAACTATAAAACTTCCTTTTCATTTTTTAACATCAATGTGATAAATGGACTTGCATCTGTATAGTGCCATCTAGTCTTCCGACCACTCAAAGAGCTTCACACTACTTGTTCACACACGGCGGGGCTGCCATGCAAGATGCCACCTGCCCATCAGTACCCAAAACCCATTCACATTCACGCACATTTATACACGCATGCACAGATTTGGGGAGCAATTTGGGGTTTTGTCTTGCCCAAAGAAACTTCTGCTCCTTTAGTCGGCATGTCTGTCTGGAGGAGCCAGGGACCGATTTTGATTGGAAGATAACAGCTCTACGTTGTGCCATTGTCATTTGTTTTGTGAACCAAATGGCTCATCAGTGCGTAACCGAGCCAGGCTTTTGGTCAAAGCAATTGGTCAGGCTTGTATATTTACTTATCGGACGCATAGGCGTATATGTCAGGCAACAATTAATAAGATGTTTGAGGTCATTAAATAAAACGGTATCTCCATTAGTTCAACAGGAAGCACTGACGAGAATATGTTGCAATTATGTCCTCAGTATTTCATACATTTGTTATAATTGTGATACCCAAATTTAAGAGGCTATACAAACATTTTTTTATTAAAAGACATGCATATTTATATTGAGCTTTCAAATTATGACTGGCTGCGTAAAGTGGGTATTCGGTTGTCTGTGTCAGGAACTTTTTCTGAAACTGTTGTCTTCCCACAACAAATGCACTAGATTGGTGCACTAAGACTATAGGTTGTATTGTTCAGTAATTCTCCAGGTTGAACTCATGAGGAGGAAGAGATAGAAATGGTCTGTCTTTTCTTTTTCTTTATTGCAAACTGGACAGCCGTTGTGATTTGTAAGTGTCTGTAATTGTGCAGAATGTTATTGTTCAACAATGGTGCCCACACAATAATTCATACTTGTTTTCCCAGAGAAAAGAAACTCGGGTCAAAAGCAAGAAACCTGCCAAATTGGTGAGTACAAAACATTTAGTTTAAAATGTACAGATGGCTCTCTGTAAACAATTTGCAAATATTCTTCTTCTTCCAGGCAGTTCTCGTGGGTATACCTGTGGAGGTTTTCGGCTCTCCACATGCCTTACCCAAAGACCCTGTCCTGAGGAAGCATCACCTCGAGGAGCTAATGACGAAGATCCATGGCTCCTTCAGTTTTATGCAGGTGGAGTTTGACTGTTTGCATACCCGTGATCTTATTAACCACCCACTACAAGATGAAACTATGGTTTGAATAGTTACTCTACTTTGCTAGTATTGAAGATGGTTGAAGGTTTAGATGTTATGTCTGGTTTTAGGACTCTCTTCTGGATGGAGATGTCTCCCCTACTAACGACCATCCTAGACTGAAGAGACGGCCGTCTGGATCTCCATCGCCTCAGGGTAACTTGGAACTAGTCAACAAGCTTTGTAGTTATGATCGCAGCACAGGTCCACTCTCAAATCTTTCTGGAGCTTTAAACCATATCACATGGTCTTCATCAGTTACAGTTTACTCTTCATGGAAATGGAATTTTTTAATAGCGATCCACCTGCAACGGGTCGAAAGTTGAGATCCATGATAAATGATCAAACCGATCAGCTGAGGAAGAATATGAGCACGTATCACGAAAGAAACTTAAACGTTCAGTCTGGCTCTCTTGGGGTTATCTGGCTTCACTGAACATCGGCTCTCCTGGATACCAGTATCACTAAACTAGTTATCAACTGGTTCTGTCTAATTTTTCCACTCCAGCTACAAGCATGTCATGTCGGAAGAGCAGAGCTCCTAATTACAAGCGATATCGGTACCATGAACACTTCATGAGATGAAACGGGGAAACAGGCATATTTAGTTATAGCTACAGCAAGAAGCGATGTTGAACAAGGTGCAATGTTAACCATTTAAACGCATAATTTCTAGTATTTCTACAGCTTCTTACTCTATTCTAAACATACTATAGACGTACATCTGTAGCCTTACTTTAGTGTTCATCAGACAAAGCAAAAATACTATGATTACTAATGAGTTTGCAGTTCACAAAGTTGAAAGTTCCTGCTGCTCGAGGGGAGAAGAACGGTAGTTAATGAGGTCTATCTGACAGAAATGTTTCTCTATAATCATGGGAACTAATTCAGAATGTGTTAACTTTTCCTTTCTAAAAAGACAACAGAATGCATAGTTCTAGCAGAGTTAAAAAGCTTTCGTGCTTTTTTTGACAACTGGCTGTAGATGGCAGCCGTTTGGACTGAAAACGACTGAGTCCAATGTGCCAAAGGATGTTTAAAGCCACATGTACGATTTTCGGAGAAGCTCTGCCCGTGTGCTTTCGGCGGACATGTAAACCAATTGGGCTGTTCAGACAATGCGCTGTGGCCAGTTTGGTGAGAGAACTCACTGATAATCTACTATAAACAATATAAATGATGTTATATATATATATGATATAAATGATCATATCCATTCCATACTTCCTCCCCTCTATACCTGCTGTTCGCTGGGAGTTGGATTGCCTTGATAACGCTCCCACATGATCCTATTTTCAAATCCATGCACAATTTATTAGAAATAGTCTCGTGTCACTGCTGTTTGCTCTTTGTTTCGACAAAACTGACAAATACGCAACAAGCAGGCAGACAAGCAGACGGACGGAGAAAGATTAGCTCTATAGAAAATAGCAGAGGAGCAGAATTTATGTTGACCAGGCTACTGCTTGCGCATTGATTGACATGGCATTAAAAAAAACACACAAAACAAAACATTTTAATGTTTTTTTTTTTTAAACTTTCCAGTAAAAACGCTTGTATAGCCCTCCATTTCAATAATTACCTTAAAGCAGTCTTTCTCACACTCTGATGCCTCTCGACAAAAATAACTGGAGAATGCACAAACTTACTCCTTTGAAGAACTTGTCCTGTGATGTTCCCCTTTTGTGCTTTAGTCGAAGCGCTGCCGACTCACATTGACCATGAGACTGTAGCAACTGACGCTTTACACTCATTCAATTGCCACATGTCCATTTTCTCACACGGTGAAAAACTAATTTATGACGGATACGATTAACCTGCAACACAACAAGCTCAGATGTTGCTGACTTGGTCAAAATTTAAAATGGAGCATCTTAATCTTTTTAGATGTCCATCCTATATGGCCTACGAATCAGCTGTAATCGCTTCTCTCTACAAAGAGCGTTTTTATCTCTTTACCTCATCAAGTAGATGGTTGTTACAAGCTCTATTTTTGTGAATTCAGTGGCAAGGCCACATCCCAGTCCTTGAGAGAGCTGTTGCATCACAACTCGAGTCCCACCTCAATCTCCATAATCTCTACGAACCCTTCCAATCCGGCTTCTGTTCAAAACACAGCACAGAAACCGCCCTACTGAAAATCACAAATGATATACTTCTCTCTGCTGACTCTGGATTCCTCTCCATCCTCATCCTCCTTGACCTCAGCGCCGCCTTCGACACTATCAACCACTCCATCCTCCTCTCATGTCTCCAGTACTCCCTTGGCATAACTGGCACTGCCCTCTCCTGGTTCACCTCATATCTCTCAGACTGACATCAATCCATTGCAATAAACAACTGTAAATCCTCCACCCCAGTCACCCACGGTGTCCCCCATGGTTCCGTGCTTGGCACCCTCCTCCATCATTTACATCCTTCCCCTTGGACAAATCATCCGTCGTCATGGTCTCAACTTCCACTGCTACGCTGACGACACCCAACTCTACTTCTCCTCCAAGACCGTCACCCACTCCACTCTCACCACCTGTCTCACTGATATAAAATCATGGATGCAACAGAACTTTCTCAAACTCAACTGCAATAAATCTGAAATACTCATCGGCCCTAACTCCCTCACCTGTTCAGCCCAGCCCTTCTCCCTCAACATTGATGGCTCCATCGTCGCCCCCTCCACCCAGGTCCGCAACCTCGGTATCATCCTCGACCCCACCCTCTCTTTTCTACCCCACGCCAACCACATCACCAAAACTGCCTTCTTTCACCTCAGGAACATTGCACGCCTCCGACCCTCCCTGTCCTCTGCCACCACCGAAATTCTCATCCATGCCCTCATAACCTCCAGACTCGACTACTGCAACAGCATCCTCTACGGTTCTCCCAACAAAATCATCAACAAACTCCAATATGTTCAGAACTCTGCCGCTCGACTGCTCACTTCCACCCGCCACTATGATCACATCACCCCGGTCCTTCGCAACCTCCACTGGCTCCCGGTCAAATACAGAATAGACTTCAAAATACTACTCACCACCTACAAAGCCCTAACAAACCTGGCCCCTCCCTACCTGTCAGACCTCCTCCCCCTCCACGCCCCAACTCGTTGCCTCAGGTCCGCCGGTGCAAACATTCTGAAGACCATAAGGACCAAGTGCCGGACCCGGGGTGACAGGGCCTTCTCAGCTGCTGCACCTCCCCTCTGGAATGCCCTCCCCATCCACATCTGTGAGGCTCCCTCCCTATCATCATTCAAACAAGCCCTCAAAACCCACCTCTTCAAACTCTCCTTCACCTGCTAACCCTGCACCCTACCCTCCACTACATGACTTATTCAGCACAGCTTCTCCAGTTATTCATTTTTTGTTTTTTGTATTTTTTTTGTTTGTTTGTTCTGGTTGTCTCTGCCTTGTAAAGCGTCTTTGGGTATTTTGAAAAGCGCTATAGAAAATTGATTTATTATTGTTATTAGTTAGGCGCACCCTTTCCAGTCTTTAGGAGCGTTCCAAACACACTTTGGGTAATTTCAACCACTTCCTCTGGATAAAATCATAAAATGTACCCATGTTTTTTGTTTTGTTTTTTTCACGCTACTAGTATAGCCATATAAAAGACAAATAGCCCATAAGACTTATAAGAGTATATTCCATCAGACGTAAAACATTTTTTTCTTTTTTATCCATCTGAAATAAATTTAATATTTTATTTCCGAGTGTTTTCTTTAAAACCCAGAATGTAATATGGCACTAAGTGCCTTTGGTTTTGCCAGATCATTTTATTAAAATTATTTTTCTATTAAGGAAAGTTGATTTAAAGAGACCAGTCTTATTTTTTTCTTTTCTATACTTCCTACTTATTACTTACTACTACTTCCTACTTATTACTTATTACTAAGATAATAGATAGCTGTAGCCCTAAAATGATAGACATTTGGTCTCAGAAACGCACTAAGAAAAAGACTGCTAGCTAGACATGGCTTAATATGGACGTTATTGTGCAGACTGAGTATGTTGGCATACCTAGTATTTACCTGAGTGTTTAGCTGAAAGCACGGCTGGCCTATGTACAACCTCATGGAGCTGCAAGCATGGCTGGACGTAGTCCTGTTCAGACCTCTCACCAAAACACCAATGTATTTGGATGAAAAGCACTGAATACAAACATATTTTGCTTACAATAAACTTCCACAGGGTGCTGGGTATGGACAGCAAATGCACTTGAGCAGTGAAATTCATATGAAAATGTTACCTTTGTAATGTCTTGATCTTTATTTTAAACTCCCAACTAACCAGGTCAAACAGACTTGAGAAGCCCTGTTGCTGTCCTGCCCAAAGCAATGCATGTAAGATGTCAGAACTTTCTATCTGTGATAAGTCTGTTGTGATCAAAAATTGAAATCACTTGGACTTGTCATCACCTCATCCTCATCTCCCACTTAGTCCACCCCACTGCCTACCAGGCTTCTGGAGCGCAAAGCCAGTCTGACAATTGAGGATCGGTGCCTGGAGATCTGTGACCTGGAGCTTTCCTCAACAGACTTACCTCATGTAAGTATGTTGCAGCTTAGAGTTTTGTGCCACTTCTATGTGGTAGTCAATGCTTTTAATGTTACTTTTAACCTTTTCTTGGTGTTCCACAGATCCCAGTAACTGAGTCAAGGAAGCCGTCCCCCTGTAATGGGGTGACATCTTGCACCTCCAGCCCTCCTCAGGGGCAAACTTTCTCTACACCCCCCACCAGGCGAACTCTGACATCTGCCCATTTTCAGAACATCCAACCAGTAAGTATTAGCAAAAGTATGCATCATTCAGGCCCAAGCACCAACTAGCGGTTGGTGAGGATCCTGTTGAAACTGAATAAATGATTAGGGCCAGAGTCGGCGAGGCCCTATTATAATTCATTGTATATTTTTACTGCCATCAGTGTGTGAATGGGTCATTGTTAACGTGTAGTGGTAAAGCCCTTTTTAATGGTCGGAAGACTAGAAAAGCGCTATACAAGTAGTCTATTTACCAAAAGGCTGCTGTTGTCTGGATATGTTTTGACATTCAATCCTGGTGCCTTGGTTTTACACCTGGTATTACAAAGCACCTTATATCAATTCTTGAACTTCGTTAAATCTCAATGTGTAAATTAGGTAAATGGAGCTGGCAGACTGGTCATGGACCTGATGCATCCCAGGTCAAGGGAAGCAATGCCGGATACTGCTGGGATTGTGTGACAGCCAAAGGCCTCTTTTCAGGAGCCTTAGTCATTACTTTCAAAGTATATAGGTGGTTTGAGCTTGTAGAGAAATGTCCTAGTGCTTGTTTGGCTACCCTACTTTGACACATGACCCTTGTCTTGTACACCATAGCTGCCCCTGGAGAATCTCTCAAGCAATGCTGCTGCATGGGCTTTTGGGTGTTTTTTTTTTCCTTCATCAGATAAGGATTGCATGTACCCAGTAGAAATGGGGTTTTCTGGTGTAGCTTGCTGGTCTTCCGTTTGGTTGGATGGTGAACTTGCACACTTGCTTCTCATTGGTATTTTGCAAGACTGAGTCTTTGTTGGCTAGATAACACTCCCGGGCTATGTTCAAATCCGTTGCTCCAGTCCAAAAGGTGGTGGTAATACACCTGAAGCTGTTTGGTAATGGCTAAGAATTGCCCACCGAATAATAACCTTTGCAAATGCAGGGATCACTCTCAATCAAATTTCAGTCGGTATCTATTACTGCTTTGTTGCATTTACACTGTTTTGATATGGGTTCGCTATCTGATCTGCCCAAGACACATTAGGTGTAAATGGTGCTAGGCACTGATGTAAATGGACTGTACTTGTATAGCACTTTTAGTCTTCAGACCACTCAAAGCACTTTAACACTGTCATTCATACACTGATGGTAGGGGGCTACCATGCAAGGCACCACCTGCCCATCAGGACTCTAACAAACAACCACTGTGCCTGCGGTGTGTGAATAAGTGTCTTGCCCAAGTACACATCAACATGGACTAGCGTAGCGTCCGTGTAAATGGAAATTCTTTCAATCATCAAAGGGACGCCTAGTTTGCTTTTTACCTAAAGTAAAGTTACAGCAAGACAAACCTCAACAGTTGATTTGCCTGTCCTCATTAAATAAGAGTTTTTGAAGTCCATACCTGAGAGGAAATGCAAAATAGCCACTGTAGTAGTAGATAATTTGTTCTTACCCCACTAGAACAAATCAAATGTCACTCAAGATGCATTCTGCTGTGAGATTTGAACAATAGTCTGTCTTAGTTTCTTTGATGTACATTTTCTTCTCACTGTAGGTCTTCAAGGCGACTGCCTCCTTACCTCAGAATGGGGACTTAAATTACAAACCAGACTCTGCTGTTTTTGATAAGGCCAGGTACAGCACTGCCAGTACCCAAACGCCACCTGAGTTTGCTCCCTCAGAAGACGAACCACAGCTGGGTATGTTGATCAAATGAATTGTTCCAAAAATCTTAAAAAGCATGGACTGAATGGTCAACAGCCTATTGTGTCAGACCCATTTTGTGCTGCTTCACCTTTCTAGAGTACCAGTCGGATTATACGATTGGTAATGGTGGACCGATCTTCCTGTCCCCTGGCCAGTCATGTGAAAGCGTAGGTCATCCCAGCCAGTCGTACTACACCAGAGGACCAGTGAGAGGTATGGCACATGGCAGCAAGGGACTGGCACAACCCTTTCGCTCTTCTGGTTGGCTTCGAGGTATCTATCCTCAGCTTTCCTTTTCCACCCCTGCGTTTCCTGTCTCTACTTTTGCTAGATATCCTATCAAGATCCGGTGTTGTAGGGTAGCTTTGTCACATCCTGGCTGAAGCTTGGGCTCAAATGAATCTGACTGGGGTAGTTATGAAGCTCATCACTGATTTCTACTCCTTAGGAGGATCCTACACCCCCCAGACTGATCTAAGAGACTCTGGCCCTCTCCTCTATGCTGCTAGGGTAAGTAAATTGCTATGTTCTCTATTTAGTGGTCTTATTGGCTCTGTGACTGAGGCAGTACTATGACTATTATATGAAGTTGATTTTCTTTGAACTGAGCTTCAATTTTACATCAAAGTTGAGTTGGCTGTTGGTAAATTGTCTCACACCCAAGAACATGTCTAAAGCTCCCTTGAAGATAAGCTAAGACATTTTTTTTCCTTGTCTTCACTCCTACACTTCTCTTTCAGTACATATTAGGATCTACAAACGATTACAACTAGAACAGATACGCATGTTAAGCAATTTGTCCAATTATTTTACAGGGTACTTAATTGAGATATTTGATTAGCTTCCAGAGTCAAAAAAATTGGGCGACTGATTAGTGAAACACTTAAAAACACAAATGCACAACATAATGATGCATTGTCTTGAGTGGAAATTACCTTGTGAAACATACCCGTGTCGCTTGATCAGAGAAAACATACACCAAGAGCTGAGAATTCCTACCTGTAATAATGACCTTAAACGCACTAAATGAATTGCTGAGATCCAGAGTGTGACATGGCTTCATACTTACTTGTTGACAGGGACTTAAATGATGAGACATGTCCCAGGTTAGCCACATTTATTCGGAAGATGAAATAAAGGCAAATGGTAAAATTATTACCAAAATTGTCTGATGTACACGTAGATCACAGTTCACATTTCAGCTTCAACTGACTGCAATTGTGCGCACAATGTTCTTATATAGTGAGAGATTATAAATATAATTAATTCGATTTAGATGATCAAACGGGTTGAACCATCAATTTAGCCATAATTTCCATTTTTTGGTCATTGGTGCATGAGGGCCTATTCTTGTCGTTTGGGCCATCGTTGATAATTGAGCAGATTTATCATAAAAAAGCTATATCTTTAAACTAGAGAAACCATGTCCAGGTCAACCGATTTTAAAAGAAAAAAATATATATTCCGTCCAGATGGGACATTTTCGGTGGGTGCGATCTGCTTTGCGATCTGCTTTGCGATCTGCTTTGTCCTGCTCCAAACTACCGTTATTATGTTGGCCTTTTAAAAATCTTAAATCAATCGACCTCTAACTAGTACGTTATGTAATTTGGCATGTTACAGACAACCAAGAAATGTATATGCTTGCAAGCTGCCTTGTGTTAAAAGTCCTGTTGAAGTTCTTTGTGTTTTTTTCAGGACTCTGGATATCAACACAGCTATAGACGCGGAGGAGGAAGGCATAACTTTAGTGGTAAGAACATATTCTAACTGATACAAAAGGTCTTCCCTGAGGGATAGATCACCGTTTTAAACACCTGCTTTAGTTCATCACTAAAGGACGCTTGTTGGAAGGGATGGGTATAAGAATTTAGTTGATACTGTTATGATAACTATACTGTTACGTTTTTAAATGTAGAGATTCTGTAAAACCTCAACTTGCACAATAATGTATCCAGGCACACTAAATGTAGTAAGTCAGTAACTTAAGATGAGTGTTATAACTACAAAAGAGACTAGAACAAATGCAAACAACACGTATTAATAGTGAAGAGTCAATTTGTGAAGGGTTCACAAATGACCTGAATTTATTACGCTGTGGTAGATTAAACATACAGGATATATCCAAAATACAAGGATTAACTAGCAGATCACATTGATGTGCAATCATATTTCTGTTTAGGTTAAGGCAGGATTTTACCAAATGATAGGCCTAATTAAGTCTTGATCCACAGCTTATGATTGTTTCTTAGCATGAGTATATAAGTTGTATAAATTTGAAAAGCATCAAATGGAAAACTAACGGATCCTCATAAGATGAGAAATGGGGGTAATAAGAACTAGACGGCTGAGCCCTTACCGGGGTCTGATACTTTAGAAATGTATTTGAATATCAAGATTGACCGACATGGCAAAGTAAGAGTCCACCACTGACCTGGCATTCAAGTTAACATTTCATGGTTCAAGTGTTTATGAAATTCTGTGTGCAGTGATGACGTAAAACATTTGTAATGTTTGTGTATTTGATAGAGCACATTTCTATGCATTTAGAAATGGGTTGGTTCAGATGGAGGTTATGTTCCCACCTCTGACAAACTTACTCAGCTGCTGACCAAAATACCCAAGACCTCAGTTTTTTTAGTAAATTCTGGGATAGATTCCTTTGTTCACGTCCAAGTGTACTAAGTGGAAAACGGTCTGATTCAAGCAGACTAAACAATGCAGGTTTTGCAAACGACAGAGTTTACTGAACATGCTTGTTTTTCCTTTGACTCTGCAGCACCCTGGAGTGACTCTTCCCAGGTGAGCACACCAGACCGAGAGGGGGCTTTTACAATTGTGGACTCTGGTCATGGGGATTCTTTGTCGGTCTCCACCATGGAGGTCCCTCTGACTCCCCATGGCCACCATCACGCCCTGCTTCCCATGCAACTCCACCCGCTCTCCCAGCCGCTTAGAGTGGCCTTCAACGCTTCTCGCACTGCCAACTTCGCCCCTGGAAACCTGGATCAGCCCATCGTGTTTGACCAGCTGCACAGCAACCTAGGGGAGATGTACGACACCCACATCGGCCGCTTCACCTGTCCTGTCAATGGAACCTATGTCTTCATCTTCCACATCCTGAAGCTCGCCATCAACGTGCCCCTCTACATTAACCTCATGCGCAACGAAGAGGTGATGGTGTCTGCGTATGCCAACGATGGAGCCCCAGATCATGAGACGGCCAGCAATCATGCCATCCTTCCTCTCTTCCAAGGAGACCAGGTTTGGATCCGATTGCATCGCGGTGCTATCTATGGCAGCACCTGGAAGTACAGCACTTTTTCTGGCTTCCTGCTGTACCAGGATTGAACTTTACTCTCTTCTTCCATTACTAAGTGGTGATTCAACTTACATTTCAGTATTGTGGAAATGGGGATCGTGACTACTTGACAAAAAACAAATGTATTTGATTCCCCATGAATGTTTTGTTCTTCATGGTGGTGCTCCCACCAACTGTGATATTGGTACAACTGATGATGTGTCTTCTTGTTGTAAATCAACTGATAGCAAATCACCTGTTCAATTCACTGATTTTGGTGAGAATTCTAAAGCAATGTTTTTGCCTTGTTTTCTGAATGCTTTGGATGACTGACCAGATGTTGAATCGCTAATGAACTGCATTTATCTAATGAATTATTACTGACTCATCAGCATCTCACTTGTTGCTGGGCTCCCATGTATTCATGATCACCTTGCAGCATGTGAAGCTGAGAAAGTAAGGATTGTGTTCTTGGTGGTGGGTATGGTGTTGAACACTTAAGGCAAAGCACTGGATTACTGTTGAGATGGAGGTGGTCCCTTGATGTGCTTGAATAAAAAAAATAGATGACAATGCAGTGATGTTGGTGCTTAATCTTGCTTTTACAATTACAGATGGGTGTTTTATTTAAATTAGACATGCATCTGCACAACACATTTTCTTAGCTTTCCAAGCACTTTAGGCCTTTCATCCTTTGACTGGGCTGCACAGCTAAAAGATGAATCCTCAATTTGAATTATTACGCAAAGTTCCAAATTGCAATATCAACAAATAATCATTGCTCAACATGATAATGGGTCTTAGTTTCTGGCCTATAACCTAAACTGCACACTACTGAACTGTGTACACACTAACCCTTACAAGTACTGGGTGGATGAATTACTGTTTGCTTGCCATAGAATTGATCACCTAAATGAATAATGGGAAAAGTTCTAACACCAGAGGTTCTTTCTTCTGCTCATGTCTGTAAATGGAGGGGATAAAACACGAGAACTATCTTTAAATATAACCTCTAGTACAACCTTAACTATGACCACGGTAATAAACATACTAAATTTACACACTACCGAAAATGTCAAGAATCAAACTTTGTAAAGGTAGAATTTATGGCAGAGCTATTAAATTGAATTCCATTGGATTGTACGGTCTACTTTAGGGGCCTCTGAGTGTACATGTTGGTGTGATTGAGGTCATGGCAACTGAGCCATCTCCATGAGAACTCAGCAAATAACTTCATTTGCTGTTGAAGATCATGAAGTTCTGGAAAAAGCTGGAAAGTGGACACTGACCGTTTTGTCTTGATTGACATTTTCAGTCGTGATTGAAGACACAGCCTTTTTGATGCAAAGTGGCATTCTGAAATAAAATAATTATTTAAAGTGATATTGACAATTGAAAAACTGCTGTAATGCAATAAAGTCAATGATCCGGTTTTTGAGGATATATTGCATTATTTCACAATGTAATGGTTGTATTTGTGATGTATCCATATGAGTATTTTCATGTCTGTTTAACACTTCGCTCTACATAGACTCTCCATAGACCCTCTATAGACACTGTATAGACTCCATAGGCTCTCTATAGACTCTCCATAGACTCTTCATAGACTCTGTATAGACTGCATAGACTCTCTATAGACCCTGTATAGACTCTGCATAGACTCTTCATAGACTCTGCATAGACTCTGCATAGACTCTGCATAGACTCTCTATAGACTCTTCATAGACTCTCTATAGACTCTCTATAGACTGCATAGACTCTCCATAGACTCTGCATAGACCCTCCATAGACTCTCTATAGACTCTGCATACTCTCCATAGACTACATAGACTCTCCATATACTCTTCATAGACTCTATAGACCCTCCATAGACTCTGTATAGACTCTGCATAGACTTTGCATCGACTATAGACTCTGCATAGACCCTCTATAGACTGCATAGACTCTCTATAGACTCTTCATAGACTCTATAGACCCTCCATAGACTCTGTATAGACTCTGCATAGACTTTGCATGGACTATCTATAGACTCTGCATAGACCCTCTATAGACTGCATAGACCCTCCATAGACTGCATAGACCCTCTATAGACTCTGCATATACCCTCTATAGACTCTGCATACTCTCCATAGACTGCATAGACTCTGCAGACTCTATAGACTGCATAGACTCTCCATAGACTGCATACTCTGCATAGACTCTCCATAGACTGCATAGACTCTCCATAGACTCTCTATAGACTCTGCATAGACTCTGCATAGACTCTATAGACTCTGCATATACTGTATAGACTCTCCATATACTCTTCATAGACTCTCTATAGACCCTCCATAGACTCTGTATAGACTCTGCATAGACTATAGACTCTGCATAGACCCTCTATAGACTGCATAGACTCTCTATATACTCTGCATAGACTCTCTATAGACTCTGCATATACTCTCCATAGACTCTGCATGGACTCTATAGACTCTGCATAGACTCTCCATATACTCTTCATAGACTCTCTATAGACCCTCCATAGACTCTGTATAGACTCTGTATATACTTTGCATAGACTATCTATAGACTCTGCATAGACCCTCTATAGACTGCATAGACTCTATAGACTGCATATACTCTCCATAGACTGCATACTATCCATAGCCTCTGCATAGACTCTCTATAGACTCTGCATAGACTCTGCATAGACTCTATAGACTCTCTATAGACTCTGCATAGACTCTATAGACTCTCCATATACTCTTCATAGACTCTCTATAGACCCTCCATAGACTCTGTATAGACTCTGCATAGACTTTGCATAGACTATCTATAGACTCTGCATAGACCCTCTATAGACTGCATAGACTCTCTATAGACTCTCCATATACTCTTCATAGACTCTCTATAGACCCTCCATAGACTCTGTATAGACTCTGTATAGACTTTGCATAGACTATCTATAGACTCTGCATAGACCCTCTATAGACTGCATACTCTCTATAGACTGCATAGACTCTCTATAGACTGCATATACTCTCCATAAACTGCATACTCTCCATAGACTCTGCATAGACTCTCTATAGACTCTGCATAGACTCTATAGACTCTGCATAGACTCTATAGACTCTCCATATACTCTTCATAGACTCTCTATAGACCCTCCATAGACTCTGTATAGACTCTGCATAGACTTTGCATAGACTATCTATAGACTCTGCATAGACCCTCTATAGACTGCATAGACTCTCTATAGACTCTCCATATACTCTTCATAGACTCTCTATAGACCCTCCATAGACTCTGTATAGACTCTGCATAGACTATCTATAGACTCTGCATAGACCCTCTATAGACTGCATAGACTCTCTATAGACTCTGCATATACTCTCCATAGACTCTGCATAGACTCTATAGACCCTGCATAGACTGCATAGACTCTATAGACTCTCCATATACTCTTCATAGACTCTATAGACCCTCCATAGACTCTGCATAGACTGCATAGACTCTGCATAGACCCTCCATAGACTGCATATACCCTCCATAGACTCTGCATTGACTCTCTATAGACTGCATAGACTCTCCATAGACTCTGCATAGACTCTGCATAGACTCTCCATAGACTCTGCATATACCCTCCATATACTCTGCATGTACTCTCCATAGACTCTGCATAGACCCTCCATAGACTCTGCATAGACCCTCCATAGACTCTGCATATACCCTCCATATACTCTGCATAGACTCTCCATAGACTCTGCATAGACCCTCCATAGACTCTGCATATACCCTCCATAGACTCTGCATATACCCTCCATATACTCTGCATAGACTCTCCATAGACTCTGCATAGACCCTCCATAGACTCTGCATATACCCTCCATAGACTCTGCATATACCCTCCATATACTCTGCATAGACTCTCCAGAGCAGAGACGGGTAGTTGTGATCACAGCCTGTGATGGAACACACAGAGCAGCTGGAGTGATCTGAGCTTTGTCTGGCGCCAGCAGCACCAGCAGCGCCAGCACTCCGGGTGGCAGCAAAACACAACGCAGCCCTGTGTCGACCATGGTGTGACACAAGAGGAGGAAAACCGTAAATTGTCTGTTTACTTTGCTTTACGTGCACCGACAGCTTGTTGTCGGTAAAACGGGGCAGGGCCACCGTTCTCCGTCAAGCTAACCTCAATGAAAAGAAACGCGAGTGTGCCTTCACAGTAAACTTACCGTCGCCGCTCTGAAGACATTTGTTGATTTATTTTGAATGCTGTGACCGGGACGTGTATCCGTAACTCTGAGATCTGACCGTGTTTGGCCACAGCTGCAGATCCGTAACGCTCGGCTGAATGTAAGGCAGAGACGCTATCCGACGGTACATGTGCGCGATAATACAACGCAGAAGGAACCGTGCAATTGATCACATATGGATCCCAACCGGATCATCCAGGCTCTGAAAGGGACTATCGAGCCTAGTCTGAGGATAGCTGCGGAGAATGAACTCAACCAGGTGTGTGAGCTAAAGTAGTTTCTTTTTCTTTCGTTTGTTTTCTCAGAGGAGCATTGCATCTTAGAGGCATCACCGGCAGTTTGGCCCAGAAACGATGCCGGTGTTTGTGGAGGATGGAAGGCCGTGTGTTGGTGAGTGGGCTCGGCTTCGGCCTGGTGATTCTCCAACCCTGGTTTGGCAGTTGATAGCAGGCCTGGGATCAGTAGTTTGACAAAACTATTCCCCACACTGACTCCGGCAGCTGCATGAAGAGCAGCTCGGTCAGATGTGAACCACCAGGAGCTGTTGTGGCTCCAAACTTTGTCACGTCAACGCTGGACTCCACAGAAACATATTAAACTGTGTGTCCGGTGGTGGTGATGGAAATGATCATGGCTCTTAAATAATTGATGAAAGAAATGTGATGTTTTTATAAATAATGTGAATTTACAGCATCATAATTGACCTGATGTGATGTGATACCCATGCAGACCGTGCTTATAGACTCATCTACACACACTTCACAGAGCAGTTCATTTCTATCCCACCCTCAGTAATTATGCATGTTTTGCCATAAGTCATTCAACTGGTCTCTTCTTTTTGTATTTTGTTATTATTCAATAACACATGATGGTCTAAAAGTGGTTGACGAAGAGTTTACAATATTCCTTCAGGTTGTGGAAAATATTTGGAGTAGCCTAGTTGTATTTAATCATTTATATTTTTTTCAGTGCCTGCAAATAATGAAATTGAATGACACCAAATACGGTAAAACTTCATCTTTTAAAACCAAAAAACCCAAGTTTACCTTTGCTTTACATGCACACGACATGATAACATTATCCATGCATCGTATCGTCTGCAATGCAGGTGTGTCTCTAGCTCCTCAAAATTCACTATCATTTCTGTATAAAATGTGTTAACTCAGCATTTGAGGATGAACCCAGTGTGGTTCCTTCCTGCCCAGACTCTGCTGGGTTCAGCTTCTCTATCTGTTCATTCTTAATGGAAGACGCTACCATTCAAATGATCCTCTGCATTACTATAAGACTTTGACTTTCATGTCAGCATTTGGTTATCAATATGTGTTTTACAGTCTAACTGTCTCGCATATGTCGGACAGTGATCTGAAACCATATATGCCACACTACCTTGATTTGTATTAAAGTACTCCAATCAGCTGAGCATAACTGGGACACTAGTGAGCATGCAGCAGGCTGTGTATAAAAGATGTCCGACTGGATGGCAATTACTTACCGTTACATTTGGGACTGACGTCAGTCTGGTTCTGCATTATGTTATATGGGCAGCAGTTTGAATGAATGTATAACACTTCTCTCGTTTGGCATCGTCAAACAGATATTGTGTTAAATTAAATTTATTTCTGTATAGCCCAAAATCACAAATTACATATTTGCCTCAGAGGGCTTTACAATCTGTACACATGTGACATCCTCTGACCTTTGACCCTCACATCAGAACAGGAAGAACTCCCCCAGAAAACCTTTAACGGGGAGAAAAGAGGGAGAGACCTTAGAGAGAGTAACAGAGGAGGATCCTCTCTCAGGATGGACAGAAGTGTGATAGATGTCATGTGAACAGAATGAACAGCATAACAGAGTTACAACACATTCAATGTATATGACAGAACCACGGCAGGAGGCAAGACCAGCATCTTATTTCCTTATTGGTCTTTTGAACTTCCACCTCAATATTATCTCCTTTTAAATTTGATTCACATTTATGAACATTTTACAATCCTAGATTTACAAACTGCTGATGAATAGTTCAGTGATTGGGAACAAGACTTAGGTGTTCATTTAATCAAAAGAACAGGCAAGTCAAGTCTTCTTGTTCATAACTAGAAATATGAGCACAGCTTTTTTGAAAACTTTTTCTAACATTCTCTTCTTTTGGGCTTCACAAGGCTGACCTCAGTCATTTCAGCTTAATTTTGTTGTAAGAAGGACGGACACCAACCACACTCCTTTCTTCATCATTACATGTATATGTATGTACAGTATATATGTATATAAGGGGTGTAACGGTACAATACAGTGGTGCCAATGTTCGGTACGTTTTCAGTTCAGCAAAAAAGCAGAAATGCCAAATCCTGGCTGGTGAGACTCTCAAGGGGGTGTGTCTGAAGAACATGGCTCCTCCCATTCAGTAGTGAGGTCATGTGTTGTTACAGTCAGGTAGCTTTGTGTCTGAAGAACATGGCTCTTCATCTTTGGAGTGAGAAGATAGGTTCAATATCAATAATATAACAATCACAACATTATAATAATAATAACAATTCTAAATAAAAATAGAATTAATAAAAAGACAGGTGATGAGAATAGATTAGACGGGGGGGGGGGGGGGGTCTGTGTTTCTGTTTGTGTCTTTGTTGGGTGCATGTTTGTGAATGTCATAAGGAGTATGTAAGGATCATAAGTGTGACGGCAGATATATGTATGTGAATGATGGTGTGTATCTTTATTGTGGTGGTGGACAGGCAAAAAGAGTTGAGTGAAATTTGTGTAAAATTTAAGAGTTAAGGGTTTTGACAAATTAAGTCACAGTCAGCGGTTTGTTTTTTTATTGAGGCAGATCATTGTTCCATTGATATTATTCTATTAATATATTTTTTTCCAAAGTATGAAACTGATTTTGTGTCTTGATTTCCAGTTCAGTTTTCTTGGTGATGATTAGGGCTGTGGAGAGTGTTCTACTGGATGGGTTGTTTAGGTTGGAAAGGTTGAGAGGGGGAAGTGGGATGCAGCAGCCTAGAAGGAGAGAGAGGTTGTTGCTGATGTTATGCCAGAATTGTTTGATTGGTGTGCAGTCCCATGTGCCATACATGTAGATGTCTGTGGTGCTTTGTGTGCAGTGCGGACACATTTCAGAGTCTGTGAATCCCATTTTAAACATTCTTTTCCCTGTGTAGTGTACTCTATTAATGATGTTGTATTGAATGACTTGCATGTTTGTGGATGTGGATGTGGAGCAGATGTTTTTACAGATTTGGGTCCAGAAGTTGGAGCTGGGGGTGATTTGTGGTCTTTCTTTAAGGAAAGGATATTGTTCTGTCGGATGCGGAGATTAGATAGTATTTTTATTTATTTTTTAGTGACGTTAAACAGGTCAGATGTTAGCGGAGGAAGATCTGAGTTAAATAATTTAATGTTGATTTTGGTCTGAATCGAAGATTTAATCTGGAGAAATTCTAGGAAGTGATTCTCCCCGATGCCGTGCTTCTGAACCAAATAGGAAAATAAGACTACGGTGTTATTATGGAAGATGTGTTTGAGATGTGTGGTGCCTTTACTAGTCCATAATGAAAAAATTAGTTATTTTCTGTTCAATAAGAAGTCAGTATTGTTCCAGATAGGACTGTGTTTATTAGGTGAGATTGTGGTTGAATTTCCACCAGACTGTCAGAGTTGTAGCTATTGTCTGGTTTTTGAAACATGGATGGCGTGTGATGGAGAGGTTTATGAATGGTAAGTCTGAAATATGGATGTCTTTACACAATGTTTTGTTTATGTCTGTCCAGGAGTTGTCAGATTGATTGGGATTTGTCCATTTGTGACTATATTGGAGTTGATGAGCAATGAAGTAGTGGAGAAAGTTTGGTGCTTCCAGACCTCTTTGGGTTTTGGATTTTTGTAAAGTGGTTAGTTTGATTCTAGGCATCTTTCAGTAAAATTTGAAGATGATGGAGTCTAGTGATTTGAACCAGGAGGGTGGGGACTTGATTGGGATCATTGAGAATAGGTGGGTCATCATGGGTCATGGTCATTTTGATGGAAGCAATTCTGCTGATGAGGGTTATTGGTAGATCCATCCAATATTGAAGGTGTCCTGTACTGTTTTGAGATGTGGGTTAAAGTTTAGATGAACTAACTCTGACAGCCTGGGGGAAACGTTGATTCCTAAATATGTAATATTACCAGTGCGCAGAGAAATGGGTGGTGTTTGGACTGCCACATCCCAGCTGTTGGGGCTAAGGGGGAGAATGTTTGATTTACATCAGTTGATAGTCTAGTCTGAAATTTTAGAGAAGGTGTTTATGAGGCGCATGGTTTTGGATAATGAAGAGGAAGGAGTTTGTAGGTATAGTAGAATGTCATCTGCATAAAGACTAATCTTGTGGTACATATTTGTTGTTTGCATTCCTGTGATGTTTATTGTTTGACGGATGGCTGCTGCAAGTGAATGATCCAGAATGATTATGGAAAATAAAGTTGGAGAGAGTGGTCATCCCTGCCTAATGCCCCTGTGCAAAGTGAAGTGTTGTGATATTAATCCATTGGTGAAATGTACAAAATCCTCACCCAGTGGGTAAATGATTCCCCGAAAAAACAATTTGTTATAGTATAGAAAATAAAAATTCCCAGTTTACCTTATCAAATGTCTTTTCTGCATCTAATTACACAAGGGCTGTCTGTGAGTTTGTGTGAGATGTGTAATGGATTAAGTTAAATAGTCTGCATCGGTTATTTGATGAGTGTATTCATTTAACTCTTCTAGCCCTTTACGGAGAGAGCTTAGCGTACAGCTTGTTGTACAATGCAAACCGCTTTATCGATTATTATCAGAAAAGCGCCTCACCTTTCACCATTTTCTTGAAGACAAGATCATAAAATCACGGTATTTTCACTCGGATATCTGTTCAATGGATGTCCTGTTTGTCATAAATCTGTTTCCGTGAATACAGGGGGTGTAATCTAAACCTACGGAGCTGGGGGTAGGATTTGACTTTCAGCGTATCGGATTTTACGCTTCACGAGAGACGGCGCTTTGTTGATTCTGACTGTAAAAGCGTCGAAAGAGGGGTCATTCATTGAATTCGACCAATGGGCTGCTGAGATAGAGCCCTCCGTACACAGGACTGGAATCGAAAAAAAAATCCTTTACGCAGAGAGGGCTCAGAGAGGGCTCAGAGAGGATTCTGGCATAAAACAAGTGAAATATATAGTTATATAGCATATGAAATTACAATAGAACAGCTGGTTCCAAAATGACAATTTCGTGACCTCGCCTGACCTCTCTGTACTAAAACCTCTCTAATTTTGTTCTGCTTCACTTTATCAAAGTCAAACTTTGCAGAGAGACTGTTCGCATATTGTGCTATGATTTGGGAGAGGTTTAAACTTGCAGCTGCGTCATTCCAAAGAAATAACAATAAAAGTGCTTTTTTATTAGGCGAACCTGAAACCTTTCAATTTGAGCTGTGTGCCATCTTCATTTACTCTTAACCAGTAACATATGCACTGATTTTACACATCTGAACAAATCTCACAAGTATTCCCTTTATTATAACACCACAATTATTCAAATACACCTTGTGGTTGCAGAAAAAGACTCTTTTTAGTATGGGTATGCAATTTTCGAGCAGAGGCCTAAAAATAGGGCTAGGGTTAAATTAATTTGGTTAGTGTGGATGATAAATAGAGTTACTGTTTCAATTCGTGATGCTAGGGCTTTGCTGATCAATTTTTTTGCTGATGAGAGATAAGGGGTGATAGCTTGATGGCGATATGGGGTCTTTATTGGGTTTTAATAAAAGAGATTGTAGCAGTGTTCATGTCGATTGGAATTATTTTTAATTTCGGCTGTTATTCTGTTGAAAACTGGCGCTAAAATATTCCAAAAGTGTTTATAGAACTCAGCAAGGAAGTCATCAGGTCCTGGTGCTGTATTGTTAGGTATACGTTTGAGTGCATTATGGAATTCTGTTATAATAAATGGATTCTCAAGTGAATTTGCTTGGTTTTCATTAAGTTGTGGTAAATCAATATTGCTTAGGAATGTGTCGATGTCTTCTTGGGTTGGTTTGTGTTTTGATGAATATAAATTTATATAAAATTCTTTGAAAGGTCGTATTTATTTCTTCGGGTGTCTGCAATATCTCCCGTTCTGAGTTCACAATCGCTGAAATTGTTGTTTTTTCCTTGTTTTGCTTGATTTGTTTGGCCAGGTATTTTTTTAGATTTATTACTGTTTTCGAAATGTTCGTGTCTGAGTCTGTGTAGGAGGAATTGTCTTGTCTTGTTTGTTGATTCAGTTGTAATTTGTATTTCAGTAAATACTTTTGACTTTGTGCTGTCGGATTATTTGCACTGATATTCTTTAGTTGCTAAATCTTTTGTTCTAAGTATGTTTCCTGTTTGTTGTCTTTCTTTTTTTATGTGGTATATGATATGATTTTTCTCTTTCTCTTAATACCGCATTCCCTGTTTCCCAAAGTAGTGATGGTGCTATTTCTGGTAAATCATTTATTTCAAGGAAGGACGCCCACCCTCTCTTAATATAATTATCAAAGTCCAGGTCATTAAGTAAGGAAGTATTCATGCATTCATATATATGGACCTTTAACTAATAAAGTACAGCTTACTGACTTTACTCGTGGTGGTGGATGTAAACGCAACAAAGCACAGCAGTATGCAACAACACTATCACAGCAGCAACAAGCACAACAGGTATGTTACACATCACTGAACGGGACTCCGTGGTTCGTAAAATACACACAAACACGTTAACAGTACAGTTAAACAAAAAAAGATTACATACACACTATGACCTATCGCTGCTGGATCCGGGGACCGTGATCAAACAAATCCTCCGTGGGACAGTGGGGATTTATTCTTCAGAATTTCTCTCTTCCTATGACCGGCAGTCATAGGAAGGTACCGCTCTGTATCGGCGGGTTAAACAACAAGCTGATTCTCATTTGGCGGCAGCGGGAACAGTGAATGTCGACTTGAAGAGTAATCTTCCTTCTGCAGGTTAAAGTGGGGAGCACGGTGCAAGTTGTTTTCTCCTCCTCAGGGATCCAAAACTGTTTATTGTTCAACCATCGAATGTAGAACTATTCTTAGGGTTTTTCTTAAAAGCACCAACGTTGTTTCTGCCTCCTTTCATACGAATCGACGGTGCAGACTGAAGGTAAGCGCGTGTTTACATAGCCTTAGTGCAGTGGCGGGCCCTGCATTTTATATCTGGGCCTTCACTGCTGTCCTGCAGCTGAAATACCACCTTATAGCCTCATGATGGCGCCACAGCTACGGTTAATATTTGTTTCTAGGGGTGTAACAATACACGTATTCGTATTAAACCTTTCAGTACGAGTTTTACAAACGGAACAATATGTTTGAATAATACTAGTGCATTTGGAAAATGCAGAAGCTTAAATTGTAGGAAATATGTTTTCTGCGCTCACGTAGGAGACAACGGGCTCTGACCTCTGAACCGGAACAAAAAAAAACAACAAAAAACAGCTGGGGCTCCGCAAGTGTTCTGGGAGGCTACGCTAACTAGCTTAACAGGAAAACAACAGCAGCAACACGCATTATGCTACACACTCAAGGGCCATTCAGATTTTAGATCCAAAAAAACAAACGCAGTTGACTTAAAGACAAACTCCATCCTCCTTTCTTTGTTGACAAAGAGTTTAATCCAACAGTTAAATCCCAACTCACTAATCCGTTTCTTCAGCCATTGAGTGGTAAAAAAAACAAAGCTAGGTAAAAAAATAATAATCTACACCAAGCAAAATGCAAAAAATTTCAATTTGAACTCTTACTACTCCGACTAAGCCTCTGATGTTAAGTTCCTTTCACAATAGTCACGTGCTCGCCCACTGACCAATCAAAGCACACACTGCACCTCACTGCAGAGATGCACCTGAAAACTGAGCTGCACGTTAATGCTGATGTACTTGTAGGCCAGCTAGCAGGCTCTAACACGTCAAAGAATACGCCCAACATGTCAAACCAAAGATCTGATTGGTTGAACACTATGACAATCAACAATATCGTCCCCATTCACTTAAACTGCAAAGGGATTCACTTGTGAGTCTGCAGGCCTGGGGCCTCTGTTCTTACCTAGAGACACAGAGGTGAAATCTGATTGGATAAAAGCTCTACTTAAAACAAGTTGCACTGGAAGCAGAGCAACTGAGGAAGACAGTAGCTGTGCATTGAGAACATAAGATAATGGGAAAAATATTTTTATTAATTATCATAAATGTAGATTATTTAAGAACAATTATTAAATTATAAAATAGCTATAACTTTGTGATTGTGTTTAGGCCAGCAGAGAAGGCCTTGAAGGTCCTGACGGCCCACCACTGCCTTTGTGACATCAGGGCCGTGTCACAGGGACTCTCTGTGGTTCCTGTGGCCCTCGTCCAATGAGCCACCAGTGTTGTGGTTTAAACCAGTTTAGGATTTCAAAATTACAAGGAGGCCTCTCTTTGTTTCAGTCACATGGTGAAGTCCCAACAGATGGTTTGCGAGACTGGTTCATATTCCATGTGAGGGAGACGGGAGCATGGTCGCTAATATTAGTGTGTCTGAGGTTTGGGAGATAATTGAGTTGCTGGTTAAAAAGAAGTCAATATGGAAGTGATGAACCGGTGAGAAGAATAAATATTGTCTGGCAGTCGGGTGTTTTAATCACCAACAATCACCAAGACCAAATATCACTCATGAACTGTTTAATGGTTTCTGTGGTTTGGCAGTTAGTGTGCTGTATGAATTGTTTGATCTGTCTATTGATGGATTTATGACTTTATTGAAATCTCAGATTATTAGTGGAAAGTCAGACAGATTAGAGAGAGAGAGGTAAAAAAAAGTGCGGAAAAAGGACGAGTCATTATTTGGTCTATAGATGCATGCAATAGTAATTGGTCTATTGTGTATTGAGATATTTATTATGATAAATCATCCTTCTGGATCTGTGATGGTGTTGTTATGAATAAATGAGAGATTTCTGTCTATTCAAATTGCTACGCCTCTTTGTCTGGAGAAAGTGTGATTGAATTGTGGTGTTCTTAATTTATGACTGCTTGTAATTTGTTTATGTGGTTGAGTATTCTAAGTCTTTTTGCCTGTGAACCAATTCTACGGATGTTCCAAGTAAAAAATGTAAGTGAATTCATGGAGATGAGATGTGGTCAGTTTGAATGGATTTATGTGTGTGCATGTCTATGTGTGTGCATGTATGGGTATATGTACACGTGTCTGGGTATGTCTGTGTGTCGGACGGGCAGGTGTTCTTCCATAGGTGTGGAGCATGGATGAAATGTGTGTGCGTGTGTGTTTGTGCATGTGTTATGGGGGGGATAGGGAGAGAGATTATGCAGGGTGGAACTAGAGTAGCGAGGGGTTATTTTGTTTGTCTCGGTAGAGTAGTTTGCCATCAATGTTTATTTTAGCAGCTGAGATGACTGCTTTTTTTTCTTCTTGCGTGTTTTGTCTTCTGATTGGGAATAGTATTTTGCGTCTGTTCAGGATTTCTCGGGGGAATTGGTCGTTGAGTCCATAGTCCGTGCCTTTCAGTTGTCTGCCGTGACGTTGTACCTGCTGTTTTTGCTTGAAGTGTTTGAATTTTGCAACGATGGGACGTGGGCGTTTGTTAGAGGGTTTTTTTGTCCCATGGGATGTACTCGTGGAATGTAATGTCCTTAACAGTGTCCGGGGAGATTTTGAGGTAAGTGAATTCCTTGATCAGTTGTTCTGGGTTGTCATATTGTGGGCACTCTGGGATACCGGAAAAAACAAGATTGTCTCTCATGACTGTAGATTGAGTGGTTTATTTCATGTCCTTGTTTTCCTTAGCAACAGAGGCGAACTGACTTGTGAAGGAAGTAGCGGTGTGTTGGAGGGATTTGTTTTCTTTGGTTAGTGTGGTTATTTTTTCTTGGCTGAATTTAAGACTTTCGCGGAGCTGGTGGAATTCTCATTGAAGTACTTCAACGAGAGCTATTCCTGCGTCTAATCCGGAGAGTTTATTGTTGATTGAAACTGGTTTGTCGGACCTTACGGTCACAAACGCAGGGTTTTTTCTGCGCACAAAACCTATTTTACAACTCGTTGATGTACATCATGTGTAGATTACAGCATTTACATTGCATGTTAATCGAATCATCTTTGTAACATGAGGCTGATTTCCTGTTGTCAGTAGTTGACAATAACTCAAAACAGGCGTGTAGATGCCTTCAGGGCTAGACTTTTATCCAGCATTTGCAATTTGAAGCAAGTGAATCCAAGTTACAACAGCTTCCTGTGTCATGGCGATACATGCAAATCTCCCGCCTTGCCACAGCAACACCATTGTATGAAAACCCAAAAGCGTCGCAATTTAGCATTGTGAACATCTTGAGATTCTGCTGAACAAATTTGAGATGGATCTGTTGAATCCTCTAGGCCAGGGGTCACCAACCTTTTTGAAACTGAGAGCTACTTCAAGGGTACCGAGTAGTACGAAGGGCTACTTGTTTGATACAAACTTCCTGAATAACAAAGTTACACAGATCACCTTTTAATAATATGTGTGAAGACACTGTCTAATCACATGTCAATGTTAATTATTCCTCACAATAATTATTAACAATGATTTCCACAACATGATGGTAGGAAACACAGATTTAAACATTTATTTCTGTTATTCTGTTTCAACATTTGAAAGTCAGAGGTATCACATCTCTGATATTAGTAAATGTCTTTCTTGACAGTTTTGTATGAATAAGCACATTTGTAGCATTTGGTTCAAAATCACACCTGTTATATTTTTGTAAAAATGATCACTTCTAACATTTTCTATGAAATCATTAACTGTCATATCTTCACATCATGTCTCGTTGGTACTAACCACTTTTGTAACATTTTTGAACAAATCATGATCAACAAATCAACTCTGTCCCATGTTTATACAAATGATCAGTTATGAATATCCTGTGTTGTTTGGCTTTGGATCGGATGCCATTTATGATCTTCACGACAGGAGTCATCACATGATCAAAGCCGGTTACTTTTGTACATAGCGCCTGCTGGTGAATGATGCAGTGGCAATGTAGAAATTCAGGGAAGTCTGGGTCACCTTTATATTGCGCAATGAAGCCTGCATGCCGGCCCGTCATGGCGGGAGCCCCGTTTGTTGTCACCGACACCATTTCTAATGGTACCTTTTTCTCCACGAAGAAACTAGTATCTTCGGGCGCCCGCGTTCAAACCTCTAGTCTGGGCCTTTTCAGTCGGATTGCGTTGCCTCGCCTTTACCTCCGCCACCCAAGAGTTGTTGCCCCGCGGCACAACTGAAAACCTAGTGCGGTACGGCAGCCTCTTCCTGGCTGTCCGCCGTGCGCCTCTCGGTACACAACTCTCTTACGACAACAAATATTGTCATTTTAAAATCTACAATAATGCAAGCATTTTTGATAAAAAATGAACAGCAACTAAAATGTTTAGACGGAGCTCCATGGTGACTAGTGCTATTTTTAGAACACGCCTTGCGGGCAACTCACGTGGTCCCGGCGGGCGACCAGGTGCCCGCGGGCACCGTGTTGGCTACCTCTGCTCTAGGCGAAGTTACGAAAAGGCAGAAAAAGCACTTTCAGTACCAGGGACTGTTCTGCCCTTACACTTTTGTGCTCTGGCCCGAATAATATTAGTGATCTCGACAAAGACAATAGGATCCTCGCACTTTCAGTGACAAGGATCTTTTGGCCGTGGCACTTTTGTGTCCTATGGAGTTTGAACCCTATAATAATAACAAACCAACACAAACTCAATAGGGTTCTAACCCTTTTGGACTATAACCCTAATCATTAGTGTCACTGATCTACTGACTGCTGTAACTACTGTAGGTCCTCAAAATATGTTATCTTGTGCTTACAAATAATAGACTCAAATTTACCGTTTCTCACTTCATGCACACACAAATGGAAAATGTAATTGGTAAGTGGACTTGCATAGCGCCTTTCTCATTCATTAACACATTCATTAACTGATGGCACAGCCTTTGGGAGTAATCAGTAGCATCTTGCCAAAGTTTACTTTGACATGCGGACTGGGGGAGCGTGGGATCGGACAGGATCTCTTGAACAGTGGACGACCACTCTTCCTCTGAGCCACAGCCACCTCTCGGTTTAATCTGAACAAAATGTTAAAAAACTATCTGTCTTCTGTGTGTTTCAGTCATACAAGATCATCAATTTTGCCCCGACCCTGCTTCAGATCATTATGTCGGAGCAGGTGGAGTTTCCTGTTCGCCAGGCAGGTAAGACTCTCAGTACATAAAACAATACTGCTGATGTTTTATGGACTATTCATTATTTGGTCACGGAACTTAAACATTGTTGGACTATTTCCATCTTTATTCTGTAGTTACGGAAACACTGACTACATTTTGTGCGAGGTAATTACACAATTAAATTCAATTAAATTCAATTGTATTTGTAAAGACTCTCTATACAAATTTCAAATCAAATCACAAATGTGCCTGAGGGCTTTACAATCTGTACAGCATGCAGCATCTTCTGTTCTTGGACCCTTGCATCAGAAACTCCCCACAAAAAACTCTTTTAACAGCGGTAGAAATGTGGAGAAGTGCACCGCTGAACAAGTACCGGAAATGCTGGAAAAGCTGCACCGGTTAAAACAGAAGCACTCCGTCAAAATGTAATAATTCTCAATTATCTATCGGTTTTAGGTCCTGGGTCCAGATACATCGGCGTCTAGGTCCGGACCGCCGTCCGCCAGTTAGCGACCCCTGTTCTATACTGTGAAATGGCGGGTGTTTATTAGCATTACAAGGCATTAATGTCAAATACTGTTAATGAGTGTGAATAACTCCGCTGCATAAAAAAATCATTTTTAAAATTTTTCTTTTCAGGCAAAGGCCTGCGACCCACTGAAAACGGGTCTCAACTGGTGGGTCGCGACCCACTTGTTGAGAATCAGTGATCTAGAGTAACCATATCATTGGATAACTGATGTTGGAGGTGTTCTGGGCCTAGTAGAATAACTTCAGTTCTGTCTGAGTTTAACATCAGGAAGTTGCAGGTCATCCAGGTTTTTATGTCCTTAAGACATGCTTGAAGTTTACTAAACTGGTTTGTTCCATCTGGCTTGATCGATAGATATAATTGAGTATCATCTGCATAACAATGGACGTTTTGTTATAAAAGGAAGCATATATAAGGGGAATAAAATAAGTCCAAGCACAGAAAGTCATGGAACCTTGACAAATGTTGGTGTGGATGAAGTATTCATTGTTTACCTGTACAGACTTGGATAGATCTGATGAATAGGACTGAGGTCAGCTAGGCGTGGTACCTTATTTTGAATGTTCCAGTCTCTGTATATACTGTGATGTCAATGGTGCCGAATCCTTTGTCTGATGCAATTAGAAGGTCATCAGTTATTTTACCAGAGCTGTCTCTGCGCTATGATGCTTTCTAAATCCTGACTGAAAATCCTCAAATAAACTATTGTTTTGTAGAAAGTCACACAACTGATTAGCGACTGCTTCCTCAAGGATCTTAGAGAGGAAGGGAAGGTTAGAGATCGGTCTATAGTTATCCAACACCTCTGGATCGAGAGTGGGCTTCTTAAGAAGAGGTTTAACTACAGCTACTTTGAAGGACTGTGGTACATGACCTGTTAGTAAAGACAGGTTGATCATATATAGTAAAGAGGTGCTAACTAACAGTAAAACTTCTTTAAGCAGCCTAGTCGGGAAAAAGTCTAAGAGACAGGAAGAAGGTTTATACATAGACATTGTTAATTGGTGAAAGTCGATCATAAAAAAGCAGACTAAGTATATGCATCAGGTTTTACAGCTGGTTCTCAGGTTCCTGTGTTTGAGGATGAATCGGTACCGGTTTAGGGCAGGAGGTTTTTTATTTATTTATTTAACCTTTATTTAACCAGGTAAAATCAATTGAGAACCAATTCTCATTTTCAATGATGACCTGGCCAAGAGGCAGTAGCACAGTCCACACAAGTTACAGAAACAACACAGATACAATACAGTATGACAAGCAATGGAAAAATGACTAAAAACAACCTAGATAAAATAATAAACACTATGTACAAAATAAAAGGCAGATTACTGGATGTTATTTGTAAAAAAAAAAATGGAAGAAAGAAAGAGAAGTGAGGGCTGGTCAACAAGTACAGCAGTCAACTATAACTTGTTGCAGCTTATGTTTGAACATGTTGAGAGAGGTGAGAGCTGTTAGTTTGAGTGTGTTTTGTAGTGAGTTCCAGTCCTTTGCAGCGGCAAAATGAAAAGAGTTATGACCAAACACAGTACGGACTTTTGGAATGATGAGCCCAATGAAGTCACTGGATCTTAAATGCCGATTGCTGTCAGAAATGCGCAGAAGATTTGAGAGGTAATGAGGAGTCATTCCCAAAATGGATTTATAGACCACGAGCAGCCAGTGTTGTAGCCGCCTGGTATGAAGGGAGGGCCAATCCACCAATCTGTAAAGAGCACAGTGGTGGGTGGTGAAGGGTGCACATGTGGCAAAACGGATTGCTGAGTGGTGGAGTGTGTCCAGTTTTCTGAGGGTGGTCTTTGATGCCATTTTATAAATTATATCGCCGTAATCAAATAGAGGAAGGATGGTCATTTTCACAAGGGTGAATTTGGCAGAGTGTGTGAAGGAGGCCTTGTTTCGATACAGGAAACCCAGTCTAGCTTTAACTTTAGCCAGAAGGTTATTGATGTGTATGTTAAATGAGAGAGACGAGTCCAACCAGAATCCAAGGTATTTGTAGGAGCTGACAAACTCCAGCTCCGAGCCATCAGCACTGTAGACCTTGGGAGGGCTGGGAATGATGAGGTTTTTCCGGTCAAACAGCATACATTTGGTCTTTTTGGGGTTGAGGAGCAGGTGGAGGCTGTGGAGAGACTGTTGGATGGAGGTGAGGCTTTGTTGAAGAGTGGACACAGCAGAGTAGAGTGAGGGACCAGCTGAATATATGATGGTGTCATCAGCATACAAATGAATCAAGGAATTTCCAGCAGCTTTTGCTACATCGTTAATATAAATGGAAAACAAAATAGGGCCTAAGATGGAGCCTTGAGGGACACCTTTAGAGATGGTAAGCGGTTCAGACATGATGTTTTCAGTCTTCACCCGCCGGACACGACCAGCCAAGTAGCTAGCAAACCAGTTGCAACAACTACTGGACAAGCCAATGCTGGTAAGTCTTTGCAGGAGAATGTTATGGTTGACCGAGTCAAAAGCCTTGGCTAGATCTATGAAGGCAGCTACACAAGTCTGTTTGTTGTCTATGGCGGTGATGACGTCATCAAGGACCTTCAGTGTAGCGGTGGTACATCCGTGGCCTTTCCTAAACCCAGACTGCAGGTCAGACAAAATATGATTTGAGTCAATGAAGTGAATTAGTTGTTTATGTACCAGTTTCTCTATGACTTTGGCCAGACAGGGCAAAATGGAAATCGGCCTGTAGCAGTTCGGGTCAGAGCCAGAGCCTCCTTTAAAGAGGGGAAGAATCGTAGCCAATTTCCAGTCAAGGGGGAAAACAGACAAATTAAATGATAGGTTAAACAGGCTTGTAATAGGGGAAGCAATAATATGAGCGGCTGATTTTAAAAACACAGGGTCAATCCCATCAGAACCAGCTGACTTGTTTGAATCTAACTTAATAAGTTCATCCAGGACTTCCGAAACCTTAACAGGTTGAAGGGAGAAGCTGGTAACGCTGGGTGATGAAGTAGGCGTGTTAGATGAATCTATTTCAGGGGCAACTGCATCAAAGAAATTAGACGATTTCACGAAATGTTGGTTGAAGTGTGTGGCCATGCGTTGTTTATCAGTAACAACAATGTCATCAAAAATCATAGAAGTGGGTAGATACGGAGAAGCAAGTTTGTTTTCCATGGATTTGACTGTTTTCCAAAATTTCTTGCCGTCAGAGCCACTGGATGAGAATTCTTCTTTGAAATGACTGATTTTAGCTTTCCTGATCGCCTGTGTTGTTTTGTTCCTGCATTGTCTGAAGGCCAGCCAGTCGGCAGCAGACTGAGAAGACCTCGCCCTCCGCCATAAGGTGTTTTTTAGGCGGATCAAAGCCGCCAAATCGTGACTAAACCAGGGGCTGTAGCGATTCTTCGTCCGGAATCGTTTCAATGGGGCATGTTTCTCAATGATTAGGCTAAAGGTGTTTTTGAAATAAGACCAGGCATCCTCCACTGAGGGGATAAGATTGATTCTTTCCCAGGACGCAGCTGCAACATCTTGCAGGAAGGCCTGATTGGCAAAGTTTTTCAGTGAGCGCTTGGTCACAATCACCGGTGGACGTTTGACAGAGAGGCCGGAGCGAAACGCATGCAATAGCACAGTGGTCACTCAAGTCTTGACTGAAGACTCCAGATCGGTAATTTGATGGAGTGTTAGTGAGAATAATATCAATCAGTGTGGCAGATGACGGTGATTTCAAATTATATCTGGTTGGCTCAGATACAATTTGAAAGAGGTTTAAAGCATCAAATTGCTGTGTAACTAAATCAGGGGGGGTTGATCATATTCCAGTTTAGGTCACCCAAAAGGACAAACTCAGAGGAAATGTGAGGGGCCAGCAGTTCACCGAGAGCTCTTAATGTGCATGCTGGAGCAGAGGGTGGTCTATAGCAAACAGCAACAGACAGAGTGAAATTTGTTGACAGTTTAAGTTTTAACAGTAACAGTTCAAATTGCTTGGGGACTGATTTAGACAGCGTAACAGAACATTGCAAATGGTCTTTTACAAATATAGCCACGCCGCCACCCTTGGTGGATCTATCCTGACGAAAGACGTTGTAACCCGGTATTCGAATTTCTAGATCCGAGACACCTTTCTTAAGCCATGATTCAGAGACAGCCAGAACATCAGGGTTTGCAGTGTGCACCCAAGATTTTAAATAGTCATGTTTTGGCAACAAACTACAGATATTGACATGTAAAAAGCCCAATGATTTACGATCACAAAAATCATTAAATGACAGATTGGAGACAGTGGGACCATGGATAGCGGGCCCTGTGTTTGGGTGAACATTTCCAGAGATGAACAACATGAGAATGATTAACACATGTCTGAGGACAGTGCTAAGAGGTGATCAATTTTGTCTATAATTTTCATCATTGAAGAAGTTGATGAAGTCGCTATGAGTAGATATAAGCTATGGAAGGCTATAGAAGGCTATATGAATGCACGGCTCACCAGTGTCAGCCTGGCTACAGAGGTTTTCTTATTTTTCTCCATCAATGATGAGTAATTTGCTGCGCTGGCATCATGGAGGGCCTTCCTATATGTTTTAAGACTTCTGCCAGTCTAACTGAGATTTTTCCAAAGTGGTGGAATGCCATATCCTTTCAAGTTTTTGCGATGTTTGCATTGATTTGGGAGCTTGAGGTTTATACCATGGGGCTAATGTTGTTTGTTTTATCATCTTCATTTTCAGAGTGGCGATAGAGTCGCGTGTCAGTGAGCCTGAAGCACTATCAAGGAGGGAGAAAAGTTCATATTTAAGCAGTGGTGTATAAAGTACCCAAAAGCCATACTTGAGTGAAAGTAAAGATACCTTACTGGAAAACGACTCCAGTAAAAGTCACAGGCCTATTAGAATACTACTTGAGTAAAAGTCTTAAAGTATCTGATATTTACTCTACTTAAGTATCAAAAGTAATTTTCTGATATTAAATGTACTTAAGTATTGAAAGTAAATGTCAGGATCCCTGTCAGACCCTACACCTCCCATGGCCACACAGCTGCAGCCACTCCAGCTGATCACCTCCTGCAGCCTGACACACCAGACTCAGGTCCCAATAACGATACCCCTGGCAATATATAAACTCTGGTCCTGCAGTCTGGGGTTGTCAGGTCGTACCGTCTTTCACCCACTTCAACCCCGTTGCATCTTCTCCCTCGTGCGCCTGCCTCCGGTGTCCGTCGGTCCGGGAATCCCCCGTGCCCTCTGTGTTTACGGACTACTCAGCGCCGCTCTGCCCTCCGTTGTGTTAGAGGACTACATCACGCCGTCAAGCTACCAGCCCTCCGGTGTCGAGCCACGGGACTCACACCGTCAAGCTACCAGCCCTCCAGGTGTTGCCCTCTGTGTTTACGGACTACTCAGCGCCACTCTGCCCTCCGTTGTGTTAGAGGACTACATCACGCCGTCAAGCTACCAGCCCTCCGGTGTCGAGCCACGGGACTCACACCGTCAAGCTACCAGCCCTCCGGTGTCGTGCCACGGGACTCACACCGTCAATCCGCCTGCCCTCTGGTGTCGGACCACGGGCTCCACACCTTCACACACCTTCACAATAAAACCTGTTTATTTCAACTCCTGTCTCCTGTGGTCTTGCTATTGGGTCCTATCCGTGAAATCCCGTGACAGTAAAAGTACAAGTAAATGCTGTTAATAAAAAAGTAAAGGGTCAGAATTTTGAGAATTATGAAGTTTATTCTTTTAAGTGCTGTGGCCACCATGACCAAGGACATGGAGCTGTGTTGACAATAATTGGGTTGACTGTGATCCATCCAGGAGCAACAATGTTCAACATAATATATTGTACATAAGTATACTTTTGCATCTACTATGAACTTATCATCATAATTCTCCGAAAAGCAATATGACACTATGAAGGAGTTGTAACAGTGCGTTTATAAGTATGCTCATTCCGACTAGAGGATGTAGAGGGCAAATGCAAAATATCCACTTGATGCATCAGGTCAGTGTTTTGAGAAAGGACACCTGCCTTGTAAACTCCTATGGGCCTGATTTGAACACAATAGGCAAAGGTTTTGCTCAAGCTGAATCTGCAATTGGGCGACTGCTACCATCATAACTCCATCTGATCATCCACAACGTGACTCAAATATCAAAACATGATCAATACTAAAGCAGCACCGAAAGTAACAACCCAGTCATTACTTGAACCTGAAAAATGTCCTGTTCATCTTCAAAAGAAGTTGGTTTTCAAAATTGCGAGAATTCAGTCTCCCTCTTCTTGGGCTGAAGACTAGTCCTGCGATGCTAAACAGCCTTTCACAGGCCGCTGAGGCAGGTAGAGGTGTGTTCAGCTTCACAGACAGCTTGCACACAGCTGGGAAGGATTTCCCTAATGCTAACACTAATGCTAACCCTAATGCTGCGCTCTCGCGGCTCCTGTCAATCCTATGGTGTGGTGGCTAGCTAACGTTAAGTTAGCTAACGTTAGCCAACTAGTGCTGCAATGATTATAGCTAAGATGACTCAAATCAACAAAATCTCACGACTGTCAACACTTCCTCAGCTCACTAACTCGCTAGCAATCCACAGGTGTTGGTCTTCGTCACCACCGTAGTTTGTTGCGGGAGTAGCAGGTGCTTCCATTTCTGCTTCCATCATGAAATCAGTCATCGTAGAGTGGAATTATACTAATGTAGTCGCTCGCTAGCTAGCATCCTGGGCATCACTGGGAATCAAATAACCGCGGCTTTGAGAGCACTTGTTTGCAATTGCGCATTAACGTGACTACCCAATGATTTAACTTGCAAGCTAGGACCACTGATTCACCAAACCTGCTTGCTTGCAGTCTGTGTTCCACCACAGTCCCCGACGTTGGTCTCATGATTCATTTTGTTTCTAAAGATATATTTGATTTTGTAGCGAGTAACGAAGGTTTCAGGGGAAATGTATCAGTTTTCTTTGCAAAATGTAGTGAAGTAAAAGTAAAAGTCAACAGAAATATAAATAATAAAGTAAAGTACAGATATCCAAAAAAACGACTTAAGTACAGTAACGAAGTATTTCTACTTTGTTACTATACACCACTGTATTTAGGAGTCCTCTGTTGTATTTAGACGGCATTGAAATAATTGCAGATGGAATCACTTACTAAATCTATCTACAGTAATGTCAGATGGACTAGTCTAGAAACCTGCCTAATGGTGTGTTGTCCAGTAGAATTTAAAGGTTATAAAGTAATGGTCCGATTAGAGAATGTTCTGTGGAATGACTATTAAATGTTTAATTTGAATGCCATCAGCCAGAACCAGGTCGATGGTTAAAACAGTGAGTGGGTTTCTGTACACTCTGACAGACAGCTAATCAAATCTAATAATGTTGATAATAAACGCAGTACTAAGGCTATTATTATCAACGTCCACATGAATATTAAAATCACCCACAATAAGTACTTCATGTGTTTCAAGGACTAAAACTCTGAGAATTCAGACAGAAATTCAGAAAAGGGAGCAGGGGAGGTACACTATAACACTATAACACTATAACACACGATAACACTATAACATGATAACACTATAACACACGATAACACTATAACACACTATAACACTATAACACACGATAACACTATAACATGATAACATGATAACACTATAACACACGATAACACTATAACACTCGATAACACGATAACACTATAACACGATAACACTATAACACGATAACACACGATAACACTATAACACACTATAACACACGATAACACGATAACACACGATAACACAATAACGATAACACGATAACACTAACACCATAATACGATAACACGATAACACGATAACACTATAAGACTATAACACCATAACACGATAACACTATAACACTATAACACGATAAGACCATAAGACCATAACACCATAACACTATAACAAAATAATGAGCTGATCTTGAAACCGACAAACTGAAACTTATGTATTACCTTTACCACATTTACAATGTCAAATACATTCAAAAGTAAATCATTAAAAATATATATTTATGGATTTCCTTTACATTTATTTAAACCAAAATATATATGTGTGTGCATCAGACATATATCTGTGAATCATATTTTTACATGTTGATTTTGTTTAAATTTATATATAATGATTACTTGTGTGTGTATTGTAAAATATATTTGTGGAGAGAGTCATTTATATAGAAATCACAAAATACATTTTTGAATCCTTTTGTGTGCATTCATTAATATTGGGACTGATCCGACCCCATACACAGAGGAATACGATGACTTTGGATACACAAATAACTTATTTTGTATTCATTGTTTGATTTAAGTTGTTTTTTTAGATAGAATGACAATAGGTGGAAGATAGAATATCACTAAAGTTATCCTCTAAATGCAGTTTATTGAGACTCATGAGATCACCTTGAGTCTGTGCATGTTTGTCTGACTACCGGGCTCTGTGTGTGTAGCGGCCATCTACTTGAAGAACATGGTGAGTCAGTACTGGCAGGACAGAGAGCCGTCTCTTGGGGAGGTCGTCTTTCCCTTCAACATCCACGAGAACGACCGGCAGCAGATCAGAGACCACGTAGTGGAGGGCATCATCCGCTCTCCAGAGTCCATACGGTACTGAGTCTGAACACACTACACGCAGGACGCATCTGTTACTCTACTTCATGCAACTGTCCCTCTTTAGACAAAGAATGAAACTTGTTGTCATGCATCACCTGTTTATCTTCTTAGAAAAGCATGATTCAAACCTGTAGACTTCTTATGAATCTAAAATCTAAATGAAACGCTTTTCTTTTATAACTCTTTAAACTTTCATTTGACAGAGGTCACAGTTGGAACCTGAATGGTATGCAGACACTGAAGGAACAAAACTGCTTATTGACTGATACAATAAATGACTCCACATGTTTTTCCGCCGTCCATAGCGCCCAGCTGACCATGTGTCTACGAGCCATCATCAAGCACGACTTCCCCGGCCGCTGGACCGCTATAGTGGACAAAATTGGCATGTACCTGCAGTCTCAGAACGGCGGCAGCTGGTACGGCAGCTTGCTGGCTCTCTACCAGCTGGTCAAAACATACGAGTGAGTAAACTGGTAAACATATTGCTCATATTCCTCTTTTCCACCTCACCACTCTGAACATCCCTCCTGGGGAGCCAGTAGCCCTCACGTCACGACTACAGGTTTAAAAGAGGATGGTCCAATAATAAACTGGATACGGTTTACGTATAGACAACAAGGCTGAGCCAATAACTCTGAACTCACTCTTTAAATCCCTGCAGTGTTTCCCCCAAAAATAGACTTGTGGAAAGCTCCCATTGCTATTTCCTCATACAGCAAAAATAATCCATTTTAAATGAATGGATAAGATTAAACTTAACATTTCAGCACAAATCAATGTCCTGGGTTATTTACCAAAATAAATAAAGCACTCGAGGTATAGTTCAACATTTTGGGAAATAGATATCAAAGATAACATATATATCAACTTCATGTCTGTGAGTTCAGTGCATCGCTGGAGTCAGGATGTGGTTAGCCGAGCTTGTTGTTTTTGGTAAAGTTATGTGTTGGAACTATTCTTTTGCGATCAAAAGCAGAAGACCTAGGACTGTGGATATACAAACCCTTCTTAAAAAGAAGGGTTTGTTCATCTCAGGATGGCCATGTCATTGTGGAGATATTAGTGCATTGGAATCATCAGAAGAGCCTTCTTGTGTGCCGTCTTGACTTTAGTCATTTGATTTCTTTCCTCACATTCATTTATCTTGTCATGCACTGATGAGCTTAAGCTAAAGCCAATCGGAGTGATTTGACAAGCGCACTCTGCCGCCGATTTAACATGCTCAATCAGCCGAGAAGCAAACCCCGGGCCTGGTGTGTCGGGGACTTGTGGGACTTGGCTCGGTGTACGTTTGAGTCCTTTCTTAAAGGAGGATCCTGGAAGGAAGTACTGCTTATTTTTGTGTGTCTGTGCTTGTGTGTTCAGGTACCGGAAGGCAGATGAGAGGGAGCCATTGCTGGCAGCCATGCAGATCTTCCTGCCAAGGATTCAGCAGCTCATCAGCCAGCTGCTTGCTGACGCTACCATCTTCTCTGTCCTCATCCAGAAACAGATCCTCAAGATCTTCCACGCTCTCGTACAGGTGTGTGTCAAAACATTATAAAAGCCACGACCAGTGACCGCAAGATTCAGACATTTTGGAGAACTGGAGGCAGAAGAAATGTATTTGTCAGACAGACGCATCTCAGCTTGTTCCCGTTATCAGGGATATTAGAAATAACATTCAGATACACCTAATGAATATGAAACTCCATAAGTAAATATATTAGAGAATTTTCACTGTGGTGATGATCATAATGATGATGATTGTGGTGACAGCATTGACCTTCTTGTTGTCCTGCAGTACTCACTGCCTCTGCAGCTGATCAACAACACAGTGATGACTCAGTGGATGGAAATCCTCCGAGCCATAATGGACCGAGACGTCCCAGCTGTAAGACACGCACACACACACACACGCACACACACACACACATATACACACACATACATACATTTTCCAGGACCTGTCAATAAATGAAAGTGACTTGAACAAATATATCTATATAAGAAAGAGCTATAATTTCCGGGTTGTGGAGGAGGACTTTCTCTGGACTTTCTCATGGTTTTATGAGGTTGAGGTTTCTCAGATCTTTTCCTTGTTGAATGTTTTTTGGGAGGAGTTCTTCCTCATCTGAATTCAGGGCTTAAAGACAGAGGGTGTCATTTGTTGTACACATTGTTAATCCCCTTGAAGCTAATGTTTGATATTGTGTTGTATTAGTCTGACTCACTGGTGAGGTTCTCCTCCCCTTCCATTTTGCATGCTGTGCTTGGCTCCATCCAAGAAGATTGTGATTGGTTTAAAGGGCCAGTGTGGCAGCATCTAGAGTTTGCAGATTGCAACCAACTGAAGCTTCTCCCTTGTGTCAAGCGTGGAGACGAACTACGGGGGCAGACTCGAAAACATGAAGGCCTTATCTAGAGCCAATGTTTCTGTTCTGGGCTAGTGTAGAAATATGAAGGTTCAACATAGTGACCTCCGTGAAGAGGATCTTCTCCGTATGTAGATATAAACGGCTAATTCTACGGTAACCAAAACACTCATGTAACGCCAACAGATCCCTCTAAATGCTGCACACTGGCCCTTTTCAGAAATACAAACAAGGCACAGACGTTGTTCCCCTATAGCAGATGATAATATGAAGACCAAGACCTTTCTTTAATGCTGGCATAGCGCTGTGAAGATAGGTTTGGCTATGTGAGACCAGCGTTATATAAACAACATGACTTGACTTTGAGTCTATGATATTAACCTTTATTGGGCACTGGATTGAGCTTTTTGAAAAGAGTGAATAAATGGGGAAGATTTTAGATGTGCTTTATATTTTCCTGTACTAAATCATTATATTGCCTTTGACAGGGTAATGCTTTTACCATGACAAAAAAAATATTTGCCCAGAGGATCTCGTTATTTTGACTTCATTGCGACTTCTCCCAGAGGTTTTCTCTCAACCTGTGTCTTGCGCTCTCATTGGCTGTAGCTCCTTCGGAATCCCCCGATAGGTCCAGATATTTAGCCTACTAGGGATTCATCCGGCCCACGTCTTTTAAACAGTTCACACATAGTGCTGAAATACAATTTGCAAGCGCTGAGCCAACACCGATTTACATCTGATCTGGGATTTTTGGCGCGATTTCTGAGCTCCATTAACTGTCAGAGAGTGGAAAGTCAGGGCTTTTGTGTAGTGTGAACTAGACCCATGTCAGAGGGTCTCTTGAACATGACTGTGTGTTGTGTGTGGAGAAGGAACTGAGCCCAACCATCGGTGAAACACCAACACAGAGAGGACAACGAAAGCAGCGTACCTGTAAATGACATCAAAACATAGCAGCATGACATTTGTTTCTGGTCATTTGGCTTAGACGCTGCGGAAAAAAGCTTATGATGGTACGGAAAACCCTGATTTTTATAAATTGCATCCACATTTTGGAAGAGTGGGTTTCTGTAAACTCTGACAGAAGCCAAATTTCAAACAATGAATATGCCCCAGCCTTTTATCTTCCTCCAATCCACAAATCAATTCCACAGTTCGACACATCAGCTCATTTAGGGCGATCCAGTAGAAACATTCATTCCTTTACGTTACCTCTGCTTCGCTCGCTTTTAACTTCATTCATCCATGTTTGATATTTTTACAAATAGTTTCTTGAATTGACAGAATCATTTGGTATATAGTAATAATAACAAAATATGTCATAATAACATATAACAAACAATATTTAGTTATGACGTAAAATGGATCTTGTAAAAATGAGAAACTGATCAAATATTTTTCATTATGGTGGCAGAAATCTGGCTGTTTTTTTCTGTTCTTTTGCTGGATTCACAAGCTCCAAAAACTGAACATAAAGTGTTTGTTTGTTAGGAAACATTGGAGGTTGATGAGGATGACCGTCCTGAGCTCGCATGGTGGAAGTGCAAGAAGTGGGCGTTACGCATCATCACAAGACTGTTTGAAAGGTGAGTCCAGAGCTGCTCTCACATCACCAGCAGACATTACCAGCCAGTTTGATTTTCTGTGTTTTTTACGGTTAAATCAAACCACAAAAGGGTATGCACATAAGTCAAAATGTACACCCTACACATTGATATCGTAATCTTCGTTCTACCTCACGCAGGCTTCGCCCTCTACTGGACTCTATGGGTACAGTAAGTGGAGCCCAATGAATGTACAACATGCCGCTACATAACATATTGACCCAACCACACTGATCCTGACCGGCTGAAGGTTAGTCGCCGCTGCCCACCTACTTCTTTATAACCTAGGCCGCCACAGCGGAGAAGTAGGGGGCCCCAGCCAACCCAGGTAGTACGTAACTCAACTTGGTCGAGCCTGTCTATTGGCTTGGTAGATGCACCCACAAAGCTATCCCGCCAGGCGTTACTTGGATAGGGCTTTACCAGACAAACCATCTCCGAAGCACACAAACCGATGTTCAGTGCGCATGATGAGGGCTGTGCATTCAACATAACATGCCAACACACATACTGGGTAAAGCAGTTTACCTCCCTTTGCCTCCATTTTCCCACGCATGGGGTGAATGACAAAAAGCATCCAGCTGTATAACCCTAGGTTCCCCTGCTTTGTGCGGTCCCCACAAAGCAGCAAGCACCAGGGGTGCACCAACAGGGCAGTTAGTTCAAACACTCTCTTAGATGAGGTCAGTGCAAGCAGCAAAGCTTTGTTGGACAACAACGCCTTCAGAGAGGAGCACTCCAAAAGCTCAAAGAGACCCTTCGCCAAAGCCTCGAGCACCAATGGCAGTTCCCTCTGCGGGGAAGAGGCATGCATTACCGGTAGCTGTCTCCTGACCCTCTGCAGGATTCGCTTCATGAGAGGGTGACCGAAACCATGTTGGCAGGAAGAAATGGCTGCTGCACACACTAACAGTGGCAGGAGACAGCCCTCTATCCATCACACACTGACAAAAGGAGAGAATGCACCCAACTGAACATCCTTGAACCAGCATTGCAACACTGACCACTTTGCCCAGGCAATGGTGGATCCCACTCTTGTGCTTGGATGGTCTGCACCACCTGTACACACAGTCCAGCTCTCTTCATCCTATCCCTCTCGTGAGCCAAGTCTGGGGAGAACGACCCACATTTGGCAGCGTGCCTATTGCACCCTCCTCCTGAGATAGAACCCCCCAGAACAGGGGGATGGTACGGGGATGGGCTGCCATCATCCCAGTAATTTTTGTATACCACGGATGACGACCTGAGGCTACCATAATAACTCTCTCCAACAGGGGAGGTTTGACATGCAGCATTGGAAAGGCATAAAGCAGCTTTCTTCACCATGGGGCAAAGGTGTCCAACCCAAGGGGTTGATTGTCCTGCTGTATCAGGGAGAACCATAGCAGACAGTGGGTCTTGTATCTGTTGGCAAACTGATCCACTTCTGCTTTCTCGACCCCCCCCCCCCCAGGAATGTGGATGGCCTTCAGAAAAAAACAGGGGTTCTGAAGCCAACAACCATAGGCTCTCCGCCATCCTCAACAGGGCTGCAGACCAAACTTTGCCCTGCCTGTTGATGTAGGCAGCATGGTGTGGTTGTCAGCCCTTACCGGCACATTCCTCCCCCATAACAGGGACCTGAAAAGTGTTGGAGGATCAAGAACATTGCCTGTAGCTTAAGGACGTCAATGTGTCTGGGCTACAAATCACCTAGTCAGGCCCCACCACACCCAGTAAGGCTCAAATCCGTCTACTCAGTGATGTTTGAAGTCATTTTTCCTAGTGGTGTTCCCTGCAACAGGGGTTGTAGAGAGCCCCAGTATTGCAGGTCATCCTGTGCTGAGGTGGGAATGCTAACCAAGCACAGCTTGTGCTACTTGGCCTTAACCACCTCTGCAGACGCTGCATGTGCAGGAGACAAAGCTGTACCACCGGATGGGCAACTGCCACAAACACCGGAGCACACATTACGGTAAACGCCATCACTGTTACAGCCCCGGCAATTGCAAACTATATCCAGGGGTGCTGTCCATGTCTAGTCAGACAGAGTGGCCCGCAACCTCCATGTGGGGAGCATAACTTCCAGATACTCCACCTGTTGGTGTGGAAGAGGCCGCTTCCCTTCCAGTTGATCATGAACCCCAACTTGGTTTGTAGTGAGATCTGGGAAGTAAGGAACATAGCCCATTCTCTGGACCTAACCATGACAATGATGTCTTTGTGATTAAAAAAACCCCACCTTCACCCCTTCACCTCGCAGCAGCCAAAGCACAGTGTCCAAACACAAGAGTATCCTGAGATTTGAAGCCACCTCGACCTGAAAGTGTTCACCTTTTAAGTTGATGTAGGTGAACCTATCGCCAAACTGAAAAAGTGCCAGTGATCGTTTGATGGTTTACATACGTAATGTCTTGCGGGCAATGCACCAGTTTAGGATGCGGAGATCATGCCTGGTAAAACTGGGTTTTAGGACGAGCGACCAGCTATCTCTTCTCAGACCTCACGGCCACAAACAGAAGGCGGCATATGGGAGACCAACAGGGAAAAGTTCAAGCAGGAAATTAGATCCCTGAACACATCGCCGGTTGGCCAGCTTGAGAAAGATACAGCAGACATCACGACAATGTGTCCAATGTCTCCTGTTTCCGGTGTGGATATGAGGTCCGTGAACACATCAACGGCTTGCCTGTTACCACAGTAGCTGACATTGTGTCAATGTTTTCCCGCCCTGTCACCCTGTGTGGAGACAGATGAAGGAAGAACAGACACCCTCTTTCCGCAACCACCAGGGTTAAACTGGATTGAGGTGTATTTCGCCCCCAGGTAATAGGCATCCCACTGTTAACCCAGCAATGAAATGTCGTATTCGTTTCAGGCCGAATTCAATTCTGAGTGATAACTATGCCCTGCCACAGTAGTCATCACAAGCTAGAAGACCCGGCAAAGAGCTGTCAGCAGTGGGCTTCCGTAAGACGATGTTCCAGACACGTTGACATCATCGTCGTCTGCAGACGAAGCTGGTCTCTCAGCGGGGATGACCGGAAGCAGTGGCGGAGCGGGGACTTACACAGCAATGATCTCTAGCTCTGGTTTGCTCTCATCGCAGCGAAGCATCACATCAAAGCATCACATCAAAGCGTGGAAAGTGATCCCACCACTGCTAGCATCGAGTCTTAGGCAGCGCTCAGCAGGCTGGGCAGGCTGTTGACTGCTTAACAGCCTTTTTGCGTGGTCCATGGTTACTGACGAGGGTCTTAAAGGGGGGACTACATCTGTGGATGCAGGCAGTCGGAGGGCAAATCGCATATCGATTAACGATGTGTGCTGCTTTATGTTCTATGAGTTCCGCATGTATTCTGGCAGGCATGTCCTGGCTGGCTACGCGTATGCAAAATTTCCAATCATGCTCGTGAATAGGAGAGTATTAGACATATAAGTAGAAGGGACTATCCAATTCAAATCAACGTAGCTCGATGGTAGAGTGTCCATTTTTGTGTGTATTGTTGCCATTGCAACCGTTGCAGCTATCTAACTTCCGCATAAACTAAACAGACTTACGGCAAGGCGCAGACTCACTGAGGTGAGGTTTTGCAGTGACAACTAAAACTATCAGTGGGGTCATAACGTTACAAAGCACAGAGAGCTAAAAGTAACGTTAAATAAGTCAAATTTAACTTAATAGGCTACCACACACTCTTGTCACAGTGTGGGAAAGCACATTTCTATCGCCAGATGAATGACAACTTTGTTTGGCTCATTTTCTGTAACCAGTGTAGCATTTAACTATCGTGGAATTAGCAAGCTAGCTAACTAGTGGACAGCTGGCTAGTTAGCTATCTTGCTTATTCCACCATGCTACACTGGTTACAAAAAATAAGCCGAGCAGTGGCCTGGTGGCCAGCGGCAGCGCTAGGTCTAGCAGTCCCTCCACTTCCCTCCCCGTTGCTCTGGAGATGGACAAGCTATATTACCTCTCTAACTAGCCAGCCATCTGTCTCCGGAGCTGAGTCTGCTCTCTTACTGGCAAGCTACCACAACATTTTACGGCCCCATAGCAACTAACAACAATCACCATTTTCTTTTGTATTTGTCAAATGACCACGGAAACCAGTTCAATGTCCTTTCTACTCCTATTTTATTTCTATAGAATTACCCATAGTCCAGTAGACGGTGGAGCCTGTGTGAGTTAGTACAACATCAGATCAATTCAGTTCTCTCTTCTGCTCTCCTACTCTCCTCACAAACTGAATGACAGATAAGGGAAGGGGAGGCCGGTAACAAATCAAGGATGAGATGGGATGGATGTTTCCAGGGGTGTACACAGGTGATGAAATCCAGTGATGAAATCCCGGCTGTCACAACATGCTTCTATCTTCGTTACAGGTATGGAAGCCCTGGCAATGTGACAAAGGAGTACTATGAGTTTGCAGACTTTTTCATGAAGACCTATGCAATGGGCCTACAGCAGGTAAGCATGCGTCACTGAGACTTGAAGATGTTGGTTTAGATCAGATCAGGGATCGGCAATCTTTTCTATAATGTCAGTGTCAATTTGCAAAAATGCCGCTGTGCTATTTTGTGGCATTTTCTAATGAGCATGCCATTTATTTATTTATGCACTGATAGTTAGTTATATTATTACCGAAGTTTGACCTTGATGTAACAATAGAGCTGTAGACCTATTATTATATTGTGCAGGGTCCCCTCTCTGTTACTCATGTCACGTGTAATGAGTATGTTACACATACAATAAATCAAACCCTACCTTTCACTGCTAACTTGATCTAAGTCTGGTCTGCAATGTTGAGCAAGTTACTCAGGAGGTGTAATGAGTTACTTTTTAATTATTACTTCTATTCTTCTTTAAGAAGTAATACATTTTACTTTTCCTATTACTTGGTGTCAAAAGTAATTAGTTACGTTATATTATATATTACATCCTCGGCACGGTCAAACGTGCCTCAGGCCATATTTGCCTGATGCGATGTGAAGATGCATACTGACCTGCTGTGATGGACTCATCACATTCTAATTGTACTTACAGTTCATAAGCTTAAGGCAAATATTAAGCTATTTAGAATGTATTTAATGTACTTAGTTGTGTTAGTATATAACAACTTTATGCACCTTGTTATTGTGATCGAAATGTGTTAGATTGCATTTAAACTATCCTTATCTGTCGTATTTGAGGTTACATTTGAGGATATACATTTGTCACATATAATGCAAAATGCAGTTTTTAATGACTTAATCTGTGTCCCTGGTGTGTCTGCAGACCCCCAAAGTGTCATAAAAGACCATCCTCTCTCTTTTTCTCCTAGTCAATCTCTCAAAAAGCATGTGTAAAGATGAGCAGATCAGATTTGTCTCCCCTTCTGCGCCGTCACGTTATCTTAACATAAGCATACCTGGCACGATGAACCCATCACGCTCCGATAAAGCAGTGTTACTTGAATTAATAACTGTCATATAATAACTGTTTTAATTATTGAAATTGTAATCCCTTATTACGTTACTGGGAGAGTAATAATATTACAGTAATGTGTTACTGAGTAACGCTTTACTGCCCAAATCTGCTGGTCTGCATGTTGATATTTACAGCTGCACACAAACCACTGAATGGTCTGTTGTCAGTTGACTGTGAATTGGAATTTGTCCAAACTTTTATACACAGCCACACTGAACATCTCTGTATTTGTCAGTGCAACAGTTTTCAGCATTTCCCATCATTGCATTAATGCTCATCTCAACAGTTCTTGCAGACAAACCAAATCTTTAATCCTGGATATGATGGTGTCTTTATTTCGTAGCTCTTCAAACAAAACCTCTGCACTGTGAAGCAAAGCCTCCTGTATGTATTCTCTATCTATGAAGTTTCCTACATTCAGCAATACACGCCTTCTGTAGCCTGATTTTGAAGGTACACAGTTTGTGGTACTCTGCTCAAAATACTTTGGCATGGCACATGCTCTTTTTGTCCAACTGGGCTGAAAAGACCAGCTACATTTTCTTGTCATGTCTTGAGCATATCTGTACAGTGCGGTGTCCTCTTTGCCAGATGTTTCCTGGTTACAAGACCTACACTGTTGTACAGCAGCACAAGGACCACTGAGCATGAATTGTACGCTGTTGCACTAATGTAATATTTTTAACAAAGAAATAGCATATTTCAATATTTTACTATATTATTTGCTTTCTCATGTGTCACTGAAAACTGGTATGCCCATGCTGGCATGTGTCACGTGCGGTGCTCACGCTAAAGGCAGGCGCCTCCCCCGCTCCTGGAGGGAGAACTTCTTTCTTTTTTTTCTTTTTCTTTTTTTACTGAGAACGAGGACCCTCAGAAGTGTGCTCAAACTGAGGGGACCTCGAACGAGCAGATTCACCCAATCAGCCGCCCTGGGGTGATGACGGATCAAAAGGACCCGGCTAGCAGGCCCGTATCCTTCAGAGAAATCCCTCTAGATTCTCGGCCCTGATGTCCGGTCTCCCCTGTGGGTTCCCCTACACCAGTCTTAGCCCAGGCTCACGTAATCCCGTCCCTGAGTTAAGGAGTCCTGTGAGTTTTTAGGTCACAGGACTAAGGTGTGAGAAGGGGCAGAGCCCGAGCCCTCTCTACTTGACTCACCCACTTGGCCTGTTGGTGAGCCACGCGGAGAACATTCCGACACACCACTCGGTTACCACTTGGGTGTGTATAAACAATGGAGACAGTTCACACACGAGCCTCACCCAATCTATTTAAGTTCACTTTAAACAATGTTAACTCCTGCGGAAGGTCTAACAGCTACAAGTCTGATCCAAGCTCACGGTCATTTACGGCCCCTAACCGTTGGTTTCTCCTACTCTACGGTGGAATGTGAAATGTGTGTGTGCGTTTGTTAACAGTAGCGTGCCGTTGTGTGGGATTCCTGCAATTTACCCAGCGGCTAAGCGAGCCTCCTCTAAGAGGGAATTCCTCTTTTTAGTTTTTCGTTGTCAAAAAGAAAAATGAGGTAAAAGAAGATTGTACAGTTTCCACTCAGTTTATTTAATCCAATCAGAGTAGATACTTTTCAGTTCAAAAATAAAGAAAAGTAAATCCACTAAAATCAAAGAAAAAGAGTAAAAAAACCTTAATCCATTTGATATCCCAGTGAGCAGGTATTCCAAGGTCCGGAGATTTATAATCCAGTCGTTAATAGTCCACAAAGAGTAAGTCCGTGTAGTCCTCTCCCCACGACTGCCCCGTGCTTTTATCTTATTCATCTGCTTTTACAGCCAGCTCCGTGGACCAGAGGGAAGCCCAGCCCCTAAGTGACTTTCTCGTGGGAAAATGTTGTCATGCGTGGGCACTGCACCTGCACTGGTACGCCATAGCCTCTGCTCATGCTGGCATGTACACCGGCCCGCTGAACCGCTGCTGGTACTCAGGACGTATGCAACATTTGCTCACAGGCCGAAAACAACCCAAAGTATTACAATAATACACCAAAGTATGTTAACAGGCTGTGTAGACAATTGAAATAACAACAAGCCATCGAAGTAATTGGCCAAGCATAGGGTTAATCTCTATATGTACTCTTTGACGAGGCTGTTGACTCTACCAAGCGGGTAGAGTCACATTCCTAATGCAGTTCTGAGATAATCGAATATATTAAAGCATGATAAATGAGTAAAAAGGTTAATTGTGGATGCGTGTATGTGTGCGTCAGCGTACATCGTGTATGAACAGATCCGTGCAGAATGCACATATAATTCATGCACCAGTACTGCCCATTGTCCCATACATGCTATGGATTTGTGTGTGTATGTGTCAGGCCATACTCATGCACAAGATGTACATGTACAGAGCACAAAGATCCCTTTGTCATCAAGTTACATTTATATTTATTTTTGGTCTTTCGTTCATTGTTTTTGATAAACCAGTGCTACTTTATAACACCCTAGTAATTCAATGACCAGGGCATTACATCAAACACATGCATTATAAGTTGCCGACCCCTTGTTTAGGTTTTCATGATTATGTTGCTCAAGCTCGGTTTTGGTTTGTCTCTTTTGTCATGTATTGTCTGTCCAGGTCCTGCTGAAGGTAGTGGACCAGCACCGACAGAAGCACTATGTTACTCCTCGCGTCCTGCAGCAGTGCCTCAACTACCTCAATCAGGGCCTGTCACACTCACTGACCTGGAAACAGATGAAGCCACATATGCAGGTAGGACATCATGGAGGAATGTGATAAAGAGTGATCGTGTAGATTGGTATGAAATTTGTGTCATTTTTCATCTAATTATTTGCATTTACTTTTCATTTTCCAAGGAAAGCCTTTTATAAATAGCTGCTATTTTAACCATTAGTTCCTGGCACATACAGAGACGTACAATAAGTGTAACTCTACAGTCTGCTCTGACTAGAACTTTGATTCTGATTAGACTAGTGCTAATGAGTTCAGGTTGGGTAGTGTTCGAGTTCCCTCACATCAGGTTAGGGTTTATTGACCGTTAGGGTGTTTCCATAGCGGGAACTCTCTCAGGGTGCCAAGAACCTTTTGAGAAACCGTGTGATATGGAAACATAAATATATCTATTGAATAGAAATGTCTCCTCTATTCAAACAAGGGCTTCCTTTTTAAAAGTCTGTGAAAGGTGAGATAATACCACTGCATCGTTTTTCTGACCAAATATTCCGTTTCATTTGATGGCGTTTAGCCTTTCGTAAACAAGATTTTATCTGTGGTTAAAAACCCTGTATTAAGTGAACTGGCCAGCCTAGCAGCAATCCAACATCACCATAAATTACAGTTGTATAACCCTAACGATACGTCATACAATCATATCTTCCTCCTTTTCTTCGGGTGATAACATCATAAAATAGGACACCAGACATTGAAAGTTTCATTCAAAAAACGATTCTGGATCAACTGGAGAGTCTTCTGGGCCGATCACACGATACGTTTTGTTCGAAACATGTCACCCACAAAAGCATCGTTTTATGACGCGGTGCGCCTGATTTGTGCTCCTCACCTGCACCGCGTGCTGCGTTTTTCAGGCGATTTCTAGACGAGCATTAAAATATTTTCAACTTTTCAGTGTCGGGCACAGAGGTGCTCCACTCGTTAGTGTGACTCTAGACCGAGGCAGCCAATCAAATCAAGCAAGAGGCTGGCTTTACTACTCTACCACTGACATTGATCAGAATCAGAATCAGAACCGTTTATTGCCATGGTATGTTGAACATACAAGGAATTTGACATGACGGGAGGTGCATAACATTTCACAACAATCAACAACAATCAACAGTGCAAAGTAGAAACATATAAAAATTTACAGAAAAATATAAAATAAAGTAAAATATAAAATAAAGTGCACAAACGAACAGATAACAGGACTATAAACAAGTGAGATGTAAGTGTAGTGTAAAAGTGTCGAGTGTAATAGAAGGGATGTGCAGGGGAGTGACCGGTAGGAATTTGTCCTGGGGATGACAGAGTCAGTGGGGGTCCGGGGCTCTGTTTAATGAGCCCAACTGCCGACGGGAAGAAACTGTTCATGTGTCATGAGGTCTTGGTCCTGATGGACCTCAGCCTCCTACCAGATGGAAGGGGCACAAACAGTTTTTGTCCAGGGTGAGAGGGGTCGGCTACAATCCTTCTTGCTCGCTTCAGGGTTCTTGAAGCGATCAAGTCTTGGAGGGACGGCAGATTGCAGCCAATCACCCTCTCGGCAGAGCGAATGATGCGCTGCAGTCTGCCCTTGTCCTTGGCAGTGGCTGCAGCGTACCAGAATGTGATGGAGGAGCAGAGGATGGACTCAATGATGGCTGTGTAGAAATGCACCATCATTGTCTTTGGCAGGTTGAATTTCTTCAGCTGCCTCAGGAAGTACATCCTCTGCTGAGCCTTCTTGGTGATGGAGCTGATGTTAAGCTCCCACTTGAGGTCCTGGGTTATGATGGAGCCCAGGAAGCGGAAGGACTCCACCGCGTCGACGGGGGAGTCACACAGATATTACCAATATTACCGATTTTCAACTATGATGAACAACATAATATTTCCCCTCATTCAACAACAGAGCCACAGCAAGGGCTTGATGTCTGCATTGAATAAATGTATCCCCTTTATTTACATTTGATCGCCTGGTTACTCACGCACCCCCGCTCCACAGGCTCATCAGCTGTTTTGCCAAACTCGCTTTTCCCAGGGACATTTTTGAAGTGTCCACGCCTCTTGCAATGCCTCTTGCAATGCCTCTTGCAGTGCCTCTTGCAATGCCTCTTGCAATGCCTCTTGCAGTGCCTCTTGCAGTGCCTCTTGCAATGCCTCTTGCAGTGCCTCTTGCAGTGCCTCTTGCAATGCCTCTTGCAATGCCTCTTGCAGTGCCTCTTGCAATGCCTCTTGCGGTGCCTCTTGCAGTGCCTCTTGCAGTGCCTCTTGCAATGCCTCTTGCAATGCCTCTTGCAGTGCCTCTTGCAATGCCTCTTGCAATGCCTCTTGCAGTGCCTCTTGCAGTGCCTCTTGCAGTGCCTCTTGCAATGCCTCTTGCAATGCCTCTTGCAGTGCCTCTTGCAATGCCTCTTGCGGTGCCTCTTGCAGTGCCTCTTGCAGTGCCTCTTGCAGTGCCTCTTGCAGTGCCTCTTGCGATGCCTCTTGCGATACCTCTTGCGATGCCTTTTGCAATGCCTCTTGCAGTGCCTCTTGCAATGCCTTTTGCAGTGCCTCTTGCAATGCCTCTTGCAATGCCTCTTGCAATGCCTCTTGCAGTGCCTCTTGCAATGCCTCTTGCAATGCCTCTTGCAATGCCTCTTGCAGTGCCTTTTGCGACGCCTCTTGCGACGCCTCTTGCGACGCCTCTTGCGATGCCTTTTGCAATGCCTCTTGCAGTGCCTCTTGCAATGCCTTTTGCAGTGCCTCTTGCAGTGCCTCTTGCAGTGCCTCTTGCAATGCCTCTTGCAATGCCTCTTGCAATGCCTCTTGCAGTGCCTCTTGCAATGTCTCTTGCAATGCCTCTTGCAATGCCTCTTGCAGTGCCTTTTGCGACGCCTCTTGCGACGCCTCTTGCGACGCCTCTTGCGACGCCTCTTGCAATGCCTCTTGCTGGGATCGGCCTCTTGAGAGACTTACTAGAGCAGCCTGATAATACGGAATTGCAGTAATCTAGTCTAGAAGTAACATATGCATTAACTGATTTTTCTGCATTGTTTTGAGACAGGATGTGCTTTATTTATTAACTCTTATGTCGGTGACAAAGGCATTGTGGAAGTCGGTCCACTTTCAGCCTGCAACACATCGTAATGTTCATGAGAGAAGTTTTGTGAATTAAACATTAAGTGAAAGTCATTCAGCTTGTTTGGTTTTTGTTGTTCATCCAAGGGGATCATTTGTATGCTTGCAGGCTTATTTTCAATGTTTAGCATTTTGGTGCTTGACAAATTACCTAAAAAATGAATTGATTAATACATTTTTTGGCAATTCATTATGTATCGAATCAATCCATTAGTGCTGATATGATCAGTCAATTAAGCACTGTGTTCACGAAACATTCGCAAAGCCAAGTTCTTAGAATATTACAATTGAACATTGTTTACCTCATGTTTCCTAGCTTGCTGTCTTCCCTGTATGTTGCTACACTGATGAATATTGTAAAAGAGGGAAACCATCAGAACTACAGTGTAATTACAGTTTTAACCTAGTTGGTTCAGGTTGGTTTTGGAGAGTACATAAAAGGGAAGAGTTGCTTTAAACTTGTTCATTTATGTTCTTGAGAACCAGACCGTACCAAACGTGTAATGTCTTCACTGTCTTCAGTTTCTGAAAGGTGGACTTCAGAGGGATGCAAAGTTTCCTCTATCTCTAGTGTCACATGTCTTTCCTTATCTGCTTTTCCTTGTTATTGATCATCTCTTACAGACCATATGCCAGGAGGTCATCTTCCCTCTCATGTGTTACAAAGATGAGGATGAGAAGCTTTGGCTGGAAGACCCTTATGAGTACATCCGCATGAAGTTCAGTGAGTACACTCCATCCATCACTGAGCTCGCTCAGCCAAGAAAAGCATTATGCCAAATCAGGCTGTATGTTGGCTAATAGATAACACACCATATCTGTTATTAAATATCATTGGTAACATTTTGTAAATGCTTGTTTGAATTAACATGCATAATAATCTACTGTACATTATCATGTACAGTAGATTATTAGAGCACAGGAAAAACTCCCTGAAAGTGAGTGGGCTTTTGTTTATGAACTACTCTTTGTCGTTCAATCAGGAGAGACTTGATTAGAATGAATAATAATTTATTACATATATATATATATTCTGTATATATATAAGAAATTAATAGTGAAAAGTCTTTGGCGATTGGACTCCATTATGACGTAGTATATTAGAGGGTCTAGACCAGAGGTCTTCAACAGGGGATCCACGGAGGTACTGCAGGGGGTCCGTGAAATCTTTGGTTGATTAGACAATTTTTTTATTTAAAAAAAACAAAAAAAAACATGAATGTGTCCATTATTTTAATAGTTCAGTATTGTATGCAAGATAACAGGTATGTTTATGAATGTCAGTGGCACGGCCTCCCTACTCACTGTGCCTTGCACATGTTTAAAATAAGAACATGAATATATGAACCTGGGTATTATTTGAATAGCTTAGTATTGAATGCACAGTAAAGAGGTATGTTTATACATGGCACTAGGCCCAGTTTAATATAAAACACGATTTTATACAATATGTATAGTCGGGGGTCCCTGCTCCATCTCTCTATCAGTTTGGGGGTCCTTGGCCTGAAGAACGTTGAAGACCCCTGCTCTAGACAGTCTGGTGGTGGTGATGAAAGGATCTGCTGCAATGCGATGATGAATGAGAGCATGACTGTGATGCCGACTGGAGGTGACTGCCATGACAACTGAAAGCAGCAGAGAGAACATTTTTAATATTTGACAGCATGTGATTGGCTTTAGGAAATCGTTCAGAATCTGGTTGGTTAAGTTAAAGTGAACGCCCACAATCATCTGATAGAGTAAACACAGAGAGAGAGAGATTATGAATGTAAAGGAGTGTGAAGAGAGTCTTCCTCACTGAACTATAGCAGAGCTTCATGTGTGACCTTTCAGCTGCATCATTGCCATTGATCATAGTGGTGGAGAAGGGATTGTTTGATTGCATTCTCTTTGTGAGTGTGGTTGTGTCTGTGTTGCAGACCTCTATGATGACCAAGCGCTACCAGCCACTGCTGCCCAGAGCGTCCTCTATAAAGCTGCTCGCAAGAGGAAGGAGGTGAGAAGGAGCATCGGTCCTGAAGAACCGAGTACATTTACTCAACTATGGCAATTCTACACAATGTGTAGGCACCGGCTCTTTGCCTGAGTGTGTTCATCTTTTGAGACTTTATACTTTTACTCCAATACATTTGTCTGATGACTGTGGGTTAATGGTGGTCAATCATTTGACATACAAAGCACAGCAAAGATATTCTCTTTGTTTTTTTCTTACCTTAGTGCTTTTTTGCCAATCTTTACGTTTATTCTGCTACATTTAATTAAAGCTGCACTAATCTGATCAAATTGCAAGAGGCATTGCAAGAGGCACTGCAAGAGGCACTGCAAGAGGCACTGCAAGAGGCATTGCAAGAGGCATTGCAAGAGGCACTGCAAGAGGCATTGCAAGAGGCACTGCAAGAGGCATTGCAAGAGGCACTGCAAGAGGCATTGCAAGAGGCATTGCAAGAGGCACTGCAAGAGGCACTGCAAGAGGCACCGCAAGAGGCATTGCAAGAGGCATCAAGATAATGTCATTTGAAGGGTGTTGTTTGTAGTGATGAACCCACAGAGAACTGTCACTCACAGTTACACAGCCTTTTAGCTCATTATTTGGGTTTTCTGGCCCGCAAACTCAGCCCAAGTCAGACCTTCACCTGAGGCTGAGTGGGTCAGTCAGTGACCACGTTTACATGCACCAAATATACCAGCTTTTGCCCTTATTCTGAAAAGGTGAATATTCCTATTAAACTGTATACGTAGCAAATGTAAAGGAATCCACTAGCATTCCCATTTACATGCAGCCGTGCATGTTCTGATTCAAATACAACGGCCCCATGCCGCATCCTCATCACCGAGGCTAGTGAGTCCCACTTTTTAGAAAGGGGTCGAGGCCCTAACATGTCGTTCATCACGTGAAAATATGCAAAGTGAAATGGCATGAGCGTTTGTGCCATTTTGCTTCTTTGCAAACTTTTTTTCAAAGTTTTGCCTTGGTGGCAAACTTGTTCTCCCGTGCGAACACAGCCTCCTTTTTCATTCCTTCAACCACCTTTGTGAAAAGGTCATCGTTGCGATATTTGTGCATATCCATTCATAATGCTTAAAAGCACGTGGGCTTCTCTTCTGAGCATGCGCCACTACTCCAGCTTTACAAACTGTTGTCTAGTTGGTTTGTGTACAACACACAGAGCTGGTCATGAACAGGAAAGAGGCCATGCGTCACAAGGTGCCCTAAAACCATATTTAGACGCATATTCCAAATGCACTCCGTACAAAGAATGTTCTCAAATCCCAAATAATATCGACATATTCCACATGTCTTTGTCGGAAAAGGCTCCATTCAAAATAAGGCCCAATACAGAATATCCAAACGGAATATGATGTTTTCATGAACCATGTCATATTCAGAATAATAGTGGAATATGGGAGTGCATGTAAACGTAGTCAGTGATTCCTTCAGCCGAAGACCAAAGGATCCTAGTTTACAAAGATACTGCACTCAGTGAACACCAGGAAGGAAGTCTGCAATACATGCAAAGAAGAGCAACGGCTGTTTCTTTGGAAAATGTTGAAAATATATCTTTTGCAGCATTTAATGCTTAATGGCATTTAAAGATTGTTGTTGCAGTTTGTCGTCGGCCTATTATGTCTTTCGACACTAACATTTACATTTTTACTGCAAACATAATGGTTCCAAATATCGGTTATTGGTCTTCTTAAGTACTAATAAATAGTATTTGAATCAACCCTCAAATAATACAGCGGTCGATACCAACAGCAGATATGCTTTGAATCAATCTGATTGCAGCCAGTTGCATTGTGCAAGTAGGAGGGACGGATATGTTCTGCTGTGGTCAAACACCACGGCAACATGTTGGTTTGACATTTTACAATAAGCTTCAGTTTCTGCATCATCCTTTTCTCCATGTAAGCTTTGTGTTTCCCTCTTGGCAGGTTCTTCCTCAGATGATGGAGTTCTGCCACCAGATACTGATGGACCCATCTGCTGACCCTCGCAAGAAGGACGGGGCACTGCACTGCATCGGAGCTCTGGCTGAGCTCTTACTGAAGGTACGCTCATCCACAGATACACCTCTGGGTGCGACTTTGTTTCCTGTGAAACAGGTTGGATGGAGCCTGTAAAGTTTAAAGTAATTTTAACCCACTTGCTGCCTTTTTGGTGGTTTAATAATCTCTGGGCTGTGTTGTGTGTGTGCATTTCTCCTCCTATAGAAGCGGATGTACAGGGAGCAGATGGAACTGATGCTGCAAAACTATGTCTTCCCTCTGCTCAACTCTCCTATGGGTTACCTGCGAGCCAGGGTGAGTGTGTCCTCTCATCCCTCCTTCACAGGGCTAATCTTTTTATCATTCCATTAAACCTGTGTGTATGTGTATTTATATTTAGATATATATTTATACATATACAACGATATGACAAGCTACAATTTCTGAAAAAACCCTCCAGGACTACCCAGAACGTTGGCAGGATTGGGGGCTGTGGCTCATTGGATGAGTCGATGCTTCCTTGGGCAAGACACTTAACCCCAGGCTACTCTCAGGCTAGTCCTGCAGAGTGTGAATGAGTGTGAATGGTTTGTTAGAGTACTGATGGGCAGGTGGCACCTTGCATGGTAGCCCTGTCATCAGGGTGTGAATGGGTGAATGATGACATGTAGTGTTGAAGAGCTTTGAGTGGTCAGAAGACTAGAACAGAGAAATACAGGAACAGTCCATTCACCATTTGAAGGGTCGTGGTTATACCTGGACCTTGGTCGTGCCTCGGCCATGGCTGTGCCTGACACACACACACAACTACTATTATTATTATTATTATTATTATTATTAGTCACATTTCTATTACCATTACTGTTACTATTACTGCTGCTATTATCATTATTATTCTGTTATATCCAAGGCTGCTGTTATTATTAGTAGTCATCATTTATTATTAGTGCTACTACTGCTATTACTTAACTTGTATGTATTATTTATATCATATGTACGTTCTGTGCACATGACATCTGTTACACTTCTTGCCATCCTGGGAGAGGGGTTCCTCCTCTGTTGCTCTCCTGGAGGTTTCTTAACTTTTTCCCCTGTTAAAGGTTTATTTGGGGGTTTTTCCTTTTCCGATGCGAGGGTCTAAGAACAGAGGATGGTGTGTGCTGTGCAGACGATTAATGGACCGTTACATATGTGTGGTTTCAGATATCTAAGAACTGGATGGACTGAGATGAAACATGTATGGGTGTTAATTAATTTGTGCTTTGGCAGTCGTGCTGGGTGCTCCACTGCTTCAGCCCACTGCGTTTCCATGATGAGCTGGTGCTCAGGAACGCTGTCGAATTGGTGAAACAGGATCTGATTGACGACAAAGAGATGCCCGTGAAGGTGGAAGCTGCAATGGCTCTACAGACGCTGGTCAGCAACCAAGAACAAGGTGTGTGGAGGAATTTAGATGTTATTTTACAGTCATTTGTAGAACACTTCAATCAACTGATACTGCTGTAAAGTTCAGAATAGAAAACAGGTGAAAAGACTGAAAGGGATGATGCAAACCACTGGATGAATATGGCTAATGCAAAAAGTGCAAATATGACCATGAAATGAATGCCTTACCAAAGCTTTAAAGATATATAAAATGATATGAAATGACATATACTGTGATTCATGCTCTTTTCTGCGCGTGTGTAGCCAAGCTGTACATCAGGCCGTACATCCGGCCGGTCATGCAGGAGCTGCTGCATGTGGTGAAAGAGACGGAGAACGATGACCTGACTAACGTTATTCAGAAGATGATCTGCGAGTACAACCAGGAGGTGGCCGCTATCGCTGTGGACATGACGCAGAACCTGGTAGGAACACAACAGACCAGCAGGTTATTAACCAATAAGCAAAGCAGGGGGAATAACGATTAGCCAATCAGCAAGGACTAACGCAATTACCCTCTGAAGCAAATTTATGATTTGTGATTTTGGGCTATACAAAAATTCCCTCGACAAGAGTCAACCAGCGCCAGGGAGAGGTCCCGCAAGGGCATCCTCCCACACCGATCGGCCGTCCCTAACCCGTCGAGTTGAATCCCCCAGGCAGACTGCACCCCACCCGTTTACCTTTCAACGGTCTCACGCCCTCTTGACGTTCTTTTCAACTTTCCCTTATGGTTCTTTTTGATTATCCATCTCGTGCTGTTATTTAGTCTTAGATGGAGTTTACTACGCGCTTTGGGCTGCATTACCAAACAACCCGACACTGAGAAGACCGGACCTTGGCGTCCTAACACCGTCCACAGGCTGAGCTTCGATCAGAAGGACTCAGACCCCTGAGCCTCACCATGCAAGTGGTCTTGCATACGCCACATTTCCCCAATTTGCCCGTCGGACGGGGATACAGCGCTGGGTTCTTACCTCTTCGCTCGCCCCGACTGAGGGAATTAGTTTCTTATTAATATGCCTAAATTCAGCGGGTTGTCTAGTCTGATCTGAAGTTGTAGTCGAATGGCTTTTTGGAGGACAACAGCGTGGCTCCCCTGGCTCACGTTCTCAGGATCGGGTACCCCACCGCGGCGGAGGAGGGTCCCAGCCAAACCCCGAGGCACCTCCTCAGACCCCCGCTAGAATGGCACCGTCGGACTTAAGCACAGAGACGAGGTGTCCACCAGCAGCCGATTCCAGAACTGAATCAAACTTTATATTTACTTATTTTTAGTTTGAATACATTGTTGTATTTTTCCAAGTTCAAGACCAAATTTTTAACTTTCAGTTTCTTTTTTTTTTTCAAATGATCAAAACTATTGCCCTGGATTTGGCTCCATACAAGTGGTGTTCTGTTCAGAGCCCATTCATGGCCACTATTCACTCCAAAACAAAGCCACTTAACTTCTAATTATTCGGTACCTCCGATGGATACCTCGCCTCTCTGCCAAACTAATAAATATTATGGATTATGTTGGGTGGTCAACTGTTTTGTGGTCCTCATTCCAAACATTGTGGGCTGAAGGTATTTATCCCATTTTTGTGGATTTTTTTCTGGCAAGTTGAGCTGAGACCTTAAAATAGTTTCACAACAGAAAGCATATCATTTCATGTTTGACAATGCCTTAAATATTCCTCGTTTGGCTCTCTTAAATTTGCAGATGCATTGTGGTTTTCTGTGTCTTGATGCGACGTCTGTGACTGCAGAAGATGTTGACTGAAGTGTGTGTGTAACCGCTATGTGTGTGTTTGACAGGCGGAGATTTTCACTAGGGTCCTTCAGAGTGAGGAGTACGAGGAGAACGAGGACAAGACTGTCATGGCTCTGGGCATCCTAAGCACCATCGACACCATCCTCACAGTCATGGAGGACCACAAGGAGGTCACACACACACACACACACACACACACACACATACACACAGCCATCACTGATATCATACATGCTGTTACGGTATCGTACGTGATATTTGATACGATATATTTTTTTCATTCTACCTCTCAGATCACTCAGCAGTTGGAGGGGATCTGTTTGCAGGTGATCGGTCTGGTCTTGCAGAAACCTATCATAGGTATGGCAGGTGTGTGCACGGGCAGTCCACTGTTTTTACATGAACACACTCACTTACACCCTTAAATCAGGTCCCTGCTATTTCTACACTGTGCTGCTCTCAGATCATTCTGACACAGGGTAAGTAATTGGCATTTTAAGGTGGAACTAAAAATCCTCCTATTCTATGCTTTTTGATATTTCCAATTTCATCGCATAAAAGATGCTTTTCAGTTGTAATGCCTATTGTAACCTTTAGCCTTTTGGGAAAGTGTTTGGTCAGTGCTTATACAGTGCAATGCACACGTTTGTGAAATGTTCCTTATTCTTTTAATGAACATCTTTGTTGCCTTTCTCCCCACTGATGACTCTGCATGCCTGTTACGTGCCTATCTAGTATATGGTTAAGGGAGGAAAATATGCTTGTTTAATCAGACGTAAAATAGCTGTTAAAGGCCACACAAAATATACATATATATACATATATATATATATATATATATATATATATATATATATACATATATATATATAACATAGCAACACAATCACGGATAAATCAGCAGGACTGACACAATATTAAGGGGGCGGCTGCGACTGGTGCCGTACCATCAACAAACAAAAACAATCCCACTAACTTAAATTTACAGCTTTTTAGTTGTCAAAACCCCAAAACCAAAGAATATATATATCAGTGAAAAAAATAACAACAGACAGAAAAGAAAACACAAAGGATAATGCAACCAACTTAACACTAAACCCTGCCCAACCCCAAGACCACACATCTAGTGCCTCTTTGCCAAATTCTCTAAAGCTTTGTCTCCTCGGAGTGATTCATGGCAATCTACACAACATCTCTGGGTTCTGTTAGTTCTCTTACCATTGTTATGCCGATGACACCCAGCTGGTCTTGTCATTTCCCCCCGGTGACACCCAAGTGGAGGCACGCATCGCTGCGTGCTTGGCTGACATCTCGAAGTGGATGACGACACACCAGCTGAAGCTCAACCTGGACAAAACCGAGCTACTGTTCCTCCTGGGGAAGGGTTGCCTGCACCAAGACCTGTCCATCACCATTAATGATACCGTGACTCTGGTGCTAGCCTACAGGGCAGTGAAAGGAACAGCTCCTTCCTATCTCCAGGCCAGGGTCAAGCCCTACACCCCCGCCCGACCACTCCGCTCTGCTGCCTCGGGGCGATTGGTCGCCCCGTCGCTCAGAGGTCCCTGCGGCCAATCGACCCGATCGCGGCTGTTTTCTGTCCTGGCCCCACAGTGGTGGAATGAACTCCCCACTGATGTCAGGACAGCAGAGTCACTGCCCATCTTTCATCAGGCTGAAAACTCACCTCTTCAAGAAGTACTACCCTGAGCCTTCCACTCACCACTTATTGTATTCCATCCATCCATCCATCCATTTTCCTCCGCTTATCCGGGGTCGGGTCGCGGTGGCAGCAGGCCAAGCAGGCTGACCCAGACTTCCCTCTCACCGGCAACATGCTCCAGCTCATTCTGGGGGATCCCGAGGCGTTCCCAGGCCAGCTGGGAGATGTAATCCCTCCAGTGTGTTCTGGGTCTTCCCCGGGGTCTCTTCCCAGTTGGACGTGCCTGGAAAACCTCCAGTGAGAGGCGTCCAGGAGGCATCCTAATTAGATGCCCGAACCACCTCAGCTGACTCCTTTCGACGCGAAGGAGTAGCGGCTCGACTCCAAGCTCCAAGGCTGAGTAGTGTGATACCCCGGTAATTCGAGCACACTCTCCGGTCCCCCTTTTTGAAGATGGGAACCACCACCCCGGTCTGCCAGTCCATGGGCACTGATCCTGACCCCCATGCGACATTGAAGAGGCGTGTCAGCCAGGACAGCCCAACCATGTCCAGCGCTTTCAGCATCTCAGGGCGGATCTCATCCACCCCCGGCGCCTTGCCACCAAGGAGCTTTTTGACTACCTCAGCGGCCTCTGCCAGGGATATGGGTGAGCCTCCTCTTAGATCTTCAGGCGCTGCCTCCTCTGCAGAGGACATGTTGGTTGGGTTTAGGAGTTCCTCAAAGTGCTCTTTCCACCGCCCGACGATGTCCCCTGTCCGGGTCAGCAGTTCCCCCCCCCCTGCTGAGAACAGCCTGGGGTAAGCCCTGCTTTCCCTTCCTGAGCCGTCGGATGGTTTGCCAGAACCTCCTTGAGGCCAACCGAAAGTCCTTCTCCATGGCCTCCCCGAACTCCTCCCATTCCCGAGTTTTAGCATTCGCGACTACCGCAGCTGCAGCCCTTCTGGCCTGCCGGTACCTGTCAGCTGCTTCAGGAGACCCCTGGGCCAACCAGGCCTTGAAGGTCTCCTTCTTCAGCTTGACGGCTTCCCTCACCTCCGGTGTCCACCACCGGGTTCTCGGGTTGCCGCCACGACAGGCACCGATGACCTTCCGGCCACAGCTCCTAGCGGCCGCGTCCACAATAGAGGCTTTGAACATGGTCCATTCGGATTCCGTGTCCCCAACCTCCCTCGGGATGTGTGAGAAGTTCTTCCGGAGGTGGGAGTTAAAGACCTCCCGGACAGGGTCCTCCGCCAGACGTTCCCAGTTCACCCTCACTACACGTTTGGGCTTGCCGGGTCTTTCCAACCGGTTCCCCTGCCATCTGATCCAACTCACCACCAGGTGGTGATCAGTTGACAGCTCTGCTCCTCTCTTCACCCGAGTGTCCAAGACATACGGCCGCAAATCAAATGATACGATTACAAAGTCGATCATTGATCTCCGGCCTAAGGTGTTCTGGTACCAGGTACACTTATGAGCCAACTTATGTTCGAACATGGTGTTTGTTATGGCCAAACCGTGGCAAGCACAGAAGTCCAATAACGAAACACCAGATCGGGCAAGCCGTTCCTCCCAATCACCCCCCACCAGGTTTCTCCATCCCCCAGGAGAACTATGGAGTCGGTAGGCGGCGCCCTTTCCAGGACCCCTCCCACCGACTCCAAGAAGGCCGGATACTCTGAACTGCTGTTTGGTGCATAAGCACAAACCACAGTCAGAGCCTTGCTCCAACACAGCGGCGCTCAGCCGGGGGCTCGTGAGTATCCCCACTCCCGCCCGGCGCCTCTCACCCTGGGCAACTCCGGAAAAGGACAAAGTCCAACCCCTCTCCAGGAGCTTGGTTCCAGAGCCAGCGCTGTGTGTGGAGGTGAGTCCAACTATATCTAGCTGGTATCGCTCCACCTCCTGCACCAGCTCTGGCTCTTTCCCCGCTAGCAAGGTGACGTTCCACGTCCCTAGAGCTAGTCTATGCTGCCGGCGATCGGCTCGCCCAGGCCTCCCGCCTGACCCGCCGCCCGGTCTGCATTGCACCCGACCCCGATGCTTGTTCCTGCGGGTGGTGGGTCCACAGGGTGGCTGCTCCATGCTGTTTATTCGGGCTGAGCCCGACCGGGCCCCATGGGCGAAGGCCCGGCCACCAGACGCTCGCCGACGAGCTCCCCTCCTGGGTCTGGCTCCGGGAGGGTGCCCCGGTTTCCCTGGTCCGGGCGAGGTGGCTGAAGTCCGTGGGCTGCTTTTCATTAGGGTCATATTGAACCGCTCTTAGTCTGGGCTCTCCCCTGAGACCTGTTTGCCTTGGGAGACCCTACCAGGGGCTAATGCCCCGGACAACATAGCTCCCAGGATCACTGAGCCACTCAAACTCCTCCACCACGTTAAGGTGGCGATTCGCAGAGGAGCTTATTGTATTCATACTAGTTTATTGCACTTACTGTATTCATACTAGTTTGTTTCTGTACGTTGGCTCTGGTTTATGCTCTTAGATGCTTGTTTAAAAAAGGAGATGCACTTATGACTTCTGGTGACTAGTAGTTCTCTTGAATGCCTATGTTGAATACACTTATTGTAAGTCTCTTTGGATAAAAGCGTCTGCTAAATGACTGTAATGAATGTAATGTAATGCAATAAGGCAAAATGACTAACAACAGCTTGTTTACTTGCCTCCAACTGTCACTTTAAAGGTGGACTCTGCTTTTTTATTCCAATACATATTTTCTCAAATCAAGCAGCTTCTCTTCACTACTGGCTATTATCTGTTCTTGTGTGCGCTTAAAGAATCTGGAATAAACAGCCCTTGCTCTGTAAATGAGAAACAAACAAAGATTTATGAGCCTTAATATCGCTCGCATTAATGAAGTCATCTTCAGCCCCTGTGTCAATCTCAACTGGTAAATCGCATTGATCAACTGTGGTGCAATTCATTTTCACTTCCAGTATCTTCATCATGTGACAAATCTTGATAAAAGATGTTTCTCTCAAATCATCACTGTCATTTATTTCTTCAACTGTGAGCACCTAATTCCCTTTCTTCATATATTTGGAGAAACACATTTTTTGCATAATGGTGTTGTCCTTTACACCCAAACATGTTTTCTCTTGAGACGTTGTCTCTGTTTGTGCTTTTCACTGTGAATCTTGCAAGTGAACGTCTTGTTCTCCTTATATATTAAAACAACATTATTACACTGATCCCACTTTAGCTGAAGTTCTACAGGTGTAGTGAATGTATGTGCATGTTCTACATTCATTAACACTCCTTTCTTGTCTTATGCAGAGTTCTACGAGGAGATCTTGTCGCTGGCGTTCGGCCTCACCTGTCAGACCATTTCCCCCCAAATGTGGCAGCTTCTTGGCGTTTTGTACGAGGTGTTCCAGCACGACTGCTTCGACTACTTCACAGGTACGTCAAGTGAAGTGGAGTCAATCCATTATTTGTCATTAGGGGGCAATTTGTGTTGCAGCAAGCGCAAAAACAGAAACAGAAAGCATGGGCTTAAATATAACATAGAAACATACAGTAGCTGACAGATGACAGAGACACAGAATCAGAATGTCTCATGTCCATCGAGCCACGATGATCCTGATCAAATTAAAGCTCCATTGATAGATTTTACACCCACATTGACGTATGTTGACAGATCTGTGGAGCTGGTATGATGAACATGGTAGCTAAAGGCTGCCTCTTTACATATCCAGCAGACACAGAGCAACATGAGTTACCTGATGAATGTCACTCCGATATTCACGATCCTTTTAGCTCTGTTTTGGTTTCTGCCAACTCCCGAGAAAGATTTCTGCTTGCAAACGTTGTCTGCTGTGTGGTCCTGGGCAGGTAGTGTAGAGCAGCTTTAGCAGAGCTTTCTGATGAAACTTCAACACTGAAACATGCTCGAATGCTCCATAGAACTCCAAAGACCTGCAGAGCTGAGTGACAATTCAATTCAATTTCAATTCAATTTTATTCGTACAGCCCAATATCACAAATCATAACTTGTCCTCAGACACAATCAAATGTCGTTGAATGATGCTGTACAATCTGTACAACATCCTCTGACCTTTGACCTTGGTATCAGAACAGGAAAAACTCCCCCAAAAAACTTTAACGGTTGAAAAAAGGTTGAAACCTCAGAGAGTGTAGGAGTAGATGTCATGTGTACAGAATGAACAACATAATGAAATTACAACATAGTCAATTCATATGACAGAAAACGTACATGTAATGAGAGTTGCACCAATAATAGAGAAATGATTACTACTAATAGCAGTACTGGATATGATAGAATAAAAGCAGTAATAGTAATAGAAATGTGACAAATAATGATAATTGTAGTGTACGCATATATATATATATATATATATATATATATATATATATATACACATACACATAACCCCAATCCATGGAAACCTGGGTGACGAGAAAGCACAGACTCTAGAGAATAAGCTAAGTTAGTACCATGCATTAACTGGAAATGAACACATACAGATGGAGGAGGAGAGGAGGAGAAAGGAGCTTAGTGTATGATAGGAAGCCCCCAGGTACTCCAGGCCTACAGCAGTATATCTCTGAGCTGGTCCAAGGCAAACCTGAGGCAGCCCTAACTACAGGATGTTATCAAAGAGGAGTGTTAAGCCAACTCTTAAGTCGAGGGTGTCTGCCCCTTCAGACTGAAACTGAAGTGGGTGGAGGAGCTTCATAGCTGAAGGCTCTGGTTCCCATTCTACCTTTGGAGACTGTAGGAACCACAAGTAACCCTGCACTCTGGGAGCACAGTGTTCTACTGGTAGGGCATAGTACCATCAACTCTTTAAGATGTAATGGTGCCTGAACATTCAGGGCTTTCCTAGGTAAATCCTGATTGAATATAGAAAAACTATTGTAGGAAGCCACACAACTGATCTGTTACTACTTTGTCAATGATGTGATAGAGAAAGGGAAGGTTAGTGGGTCTGTAGTCAGCCAGAACTCCTGGATCAAGAGTGGGCTTCTTAAGAAGGGGTTTAGTTATATTCATTAGATTAATTTTATCTCTAATACAGAGAAAGAGCTGACTTCCATTGTCTTATGATCTTCTTTTTGAGAGGGGAAGTAGAGTTCATTGTCATTCGCGGTGAGCCTGTAGCACTATCAACAGAATGATCAATCAGGGAGGGACATCTCTGACGTTTCACTTTATTGCTCGATGCTTTGTTTAGATGTTAATGCTTTGTTCTAATGTTGCATGTTTGCATGTTTGCACCCACCCACAAACATGGTGGTAATGTTAATGATTGTGTGTGTTTATCTTACAGACATGATGCCTCTCTTGCACAACTATGTTACCGTGGACACGGACATGCTCCTGTCCAACCCGAAGCACTTAGAGGTCATCTACAGCATGTGCAAAAAGGTCAGGCCATACGCGTCTGCACCAGCTCGTTCACATCAGATGTGAAGGATCCTGTTTCTTCAGTGCTAGAGCTGAGTCATGACTTGTAAACTGTTATGACCGTTGACGTGTTGTAGGTGCTGACCATAGATGCCGGTGAGGATGCAGAGTGTCACGCTGCCAAACTGTTGGAGGTGATCATCCTGCAGTGCAGAGGCAGAGGCATTGACCAGGTGAGAACAGCCCCACACAGTACTAACCTTTATTTCCATGTACGTTCATTGTTGAAAACACCTACCATGTATTTAACACAGTAGTTCCCAACATGTGTCTGATGTTTTTGCTAAAGTCAATTATTACGCACGTTCTTTTATATTTGTATACTTTATAATAAAGCATCTGTTTTATCTGACTGAACGTTTGCGCCGTCTTAACAGGCTTTGCTGTACGATCTCTTTCTGTAAAGTTGTTGTTCGGTCCCTCTCTGCCATCTCGTTGGAGTGCAGAGCAGCCTGGTGAAGCCTAAAGAAAGGATGCTTTTACACACATTCTCTCTTGGTGACAGATTCCATCTGAGGACAGAAGTGCATCGCTACAGTGACTGTAGGTTCAGGGTTAGTCTGGCATCCCCGTGTTAGTGCTGTGTTCTAACACGGCTAATTAGGAAAAGATAAGGAAAAGAATAACTTTGGTCTTCAGAAATAATTCTATGTTTGATAAGAACAGTTTGCTGGTCCACATAAAATAATAGTGTCTATTTTAACAAGTGGGTGTTAAATACCCCCACAGCCCTGTCCGACGTTTCAACGGTTTATCCATCACCTGAAGCGAACTATTTCAACCATTTATCAATTATGAAAATATTTTCTCAATCTTGAGTGAAAAATGGATGAAATATAGGCCTCTGACAGCTTTAGCTACATTGTATATGCCCATTGCCCAAATACAACCATTTAAGTATTATAATGTTACTTAGAGTTTGCTCTGACTCCTCAATGCAGCCCTTTATAGATGGAGCAGTCCCATCTTTAGCATGATCTCATCCAGCCACATGCTGGACTGGGTTGACGTCCCTGTGCTTTGTGGGCTCGCTTTGCCAGCAGCAGATGAGCATACAGCGGGTAAAATAAGTATTGAACACGTCATCATTTTTCTCAGTAAATATATTTCTAAAGGTGCTATTGACATGAAATTTTCACCAGATGTCGGTACCAACCCAAGTAATCCATACATACAAAGAAATCCTAACAAATATGTTCAGAAATTAAGTTATGTGTAATAAAATGGAATGACACAGGGAAAAAGTATTGAACACGCTTACTGAAATGTATTTAATACTTCGTACAAAAGCCTTTGTTGGTAATGATGCTTCCTGTATGGAGAAACTAGTCACATGCATTGCTCAGGTGTGATTTTGGCCCATTCTTCCACACAAACAGTCTTCAAATCTTCAAGGTTCCGTGGGCCTCTTCTATGAACTCTGATCTTTAGTTCTTTCTATAGATTTTCTATTGGATTCAAGTCAGCTGATCGTCTGGGCCATTCTAGCAGCTGTATAGGACAAACTATCATCAGCTTGTAACAAAAGTAAAACAAATGTTGGAAACAATAGTCAGAAGCCAGTCCAAAGCCTGATGATTTTGCTCAAAGGAAAATACTTTTACATACATTTACCTCATTAATTGACACTTGCCATGTTTATTAGGAAAAGCCAACATTGTTACATTATACATATGACAGAAAATAGCTTTTTTCAACTTGATTTAATATATTAGCTTAGCCTAATACAACCTCAGAGAGCTTTACAAACTGCACAGCATACAACATCCTCTGTCCTTTGACCCTCACATCAGAAAACTCCCCCAAATTAACTTTATCAGGGAAAGAAGGAAGAGACCTCAGGGAGAGCAGCAGAGAAGGGATCCTCCTCCCAGGGTGGCCAGAAGTGCAGTACATGTCATGTTCTTTCCATATGGACAGGAACATTGCCTTCTGCCATAGTCTCCCAGTGGTTGTTTGGATTTAAGAGCGTTGAGGAGTCGTGGGGGCAGGCGTACAAAAAATGTGAATGTATACTCTGTAGTTCAAGCAACCAACCCTAGAGGAGGCAGAAAGCCGCAGGAGGACGTGGAACGCATATTATGCTGGTAAATAAGCGAGAGCCTTTGGGTGCTGGCAATTTAATTTGCATATATTACTATATATATTATTAATGATGCAAAGCTTATGTCAGTGCTAATCCACTCCTAGTATGTATGATTTTCCTTAATTACTATAATTAGCAGTTCAAATACTTTTACAGCAAGACCAGCTCTCAAAGTACTACTCACGTTTATACTACTGGTTGACCTGAACGTCTTAAATCTTTCCTATTCTTATCCAGGTGCAACTATAGATGACATCAAAATGACATTTAGTACATTTGAGTATTTTGTCATGTCATGTGTATACTTGGCTTAAATTACAGGAACTAGAATCAGATTCTGTAATCTTAAACCTGGCTTTGTCAGTGAACATCAAGACATCAGGGATATGATTCCGCCCGTCTCTCTGCAGGCAACCAGAAAAGGAGAAAACACCAGATATCCAGAGGATCACTGATGGCGTCTGAGGCTGTTACATGTGTTCCACTGTGGTTTGACCGACCAAAGAACTGTCGGAGTAACAGCAGCCTAATGTCTCTGTGTTCCCTACGTGTAGTGCATCCCTCTGTTTGTGGAGGCAGTTCTGGAGCGTTTGATGAGGGGGGTGAAGTCCAGCGAGCTGAGGACCATGTGCCTGCAGGTGGCCATCGCTGCTCTGTACTACAACCCGGCCCTGCTCATCCACACTCTGGACAACATGCACTTCCAACACAACCCTCAGCCCATCACTGCCCACTTCATCAACCAGTGGATGAATGACACAGAGTTCTTCCTTGGGTAAGGGGGGGTTACTGTCATTTAGAACTAGTTGGGGTAGACACATTTTGAATAAAATGAAAATCATAAATATTAGCTCACTAATGATTCTTATAAGATATTTACCAGCCGCAACAGTGACGCTGGTATTTCTTTTCACCTCGTGAGTCTGTGTGTGAGTCATCATGGTCCTGGGAACTACCACAGACGCAGTTTAGAGTACTTTGCAAGGTGTTTATTTTTCAGTCTGTGGACAGATAGCACCACAACCGTGCAAGATGCAGTCACAAAAATTGATAAGCGTGTAGTTGAGATCAAAATGAAGGCTGAGTTCCAACTTGAGTGTGGTCAGAGCAAGGGCTCAGGCAGTAGGGGAGTAGAAAGTGGAGAAGGAGCCACTGTACGCCCCTGGTCCGATTTGGCATCACAGCTGATGAGATCCCATCACAAGATGGTCTCTAGTTTGATGTAGTCCAGTCTGACTAGAAAGTAGCACATCAAAATATGTCATGAAATAGGAGGTGCTAGAACCTTGGTGACATAGTGACTGTTGTGCTCTCAGTCACTAACCAGAATGTGTGTTTGAACACTTGTCATCTAACTCTAAGAACTACAGCGATTAAATGCATTTTCCAACAATGATGTTTTGAAAGGAGCAGTGTGTGAGCTTTAGTGGCATTTGGACGACAGCAACCAGCTGAATATCCCTCCGCTCACCGCTCCCTGTCCAAGCTCGTAGAGTAGACATGAAAGGCCTTCTCGAGAGCAGTGTTTGCTTAGTCCTTTCTGGGCTACTGCAGAAACATGGGGGTGCAACATGGGGGACTCTGTGGAAGAGGACCTGCTCTTCATGTAGATAGGAAGGGCTCATACATAAGCTAATACAGCATACAATTCTTAGTTTCAGGTGATTAGACACCCTGAAAACATAGTTATGAATAATGTATTCCATTTCTGCTAATATTTCCCTCTACATCCTACACACTGGAACCTTAAGGTATGAAAAGAATACCCCATTGACATTTTATTTCCTGTTATATTTTCTCAATCTGCACATTCATTATTTATGGTTATTCAATAAACGTCTTCATTTGGAAATAGGCATCTTTTGCCATATTTGTGTCATTATTTAGGTTCAGGTGAATACCAAAACACGTAAGAAGGTTTACTTTGTCTCTTTTAATGCTTGTAAATACTGACAAACACTCTGTTTCGTGGATTCCTTAAAAAGACTTTTAGGACTTGATACCTTCAGTCGCCTCCATTCTCAGCCTTTCTCTTCCTCTCTCTGATCCACTGCCCAGGCTCCATGACCGTAAGATGTGTATCATTGGCCTGAGCGTGCTGATGGAGCTGCCCATTCGGCCGGCAGTGCTGGAGGGAGTCTCCGCCCAGATTGTCCCCTCCATCCTGCTCCTGTTCCTGGCCCTCAAACACCTCAACGCCTCCCGCCTTGTCAACAAACCTGACCTGCTGGCCCATGCAGGGGCACAGGATGAAGACCAGAATGGTGAGAAAAGATCAGGGAAGAGCAAAAAGAAGAACATAAGGAAAGATACACCGCAGGACAGAGGTGGAGGAATGAATGTAGATTGAATAAGGGCAGAAAGAAAGCAGAGAGGAGGACAGTAACTGGCTTAGTGATGATAATTATATGAGATTCTCCGTTTGGTTCTTCTGCTACTCAAATCATTCAGCTCTGAGCTCTAATGACCTGCACCACATTTATGTTCTGGTTCCCACAAGCTCTACTTTGCTTCACTCAAGCATTAAAGAATGTAATTCTTAAAGCGTGTCTACTGCTTGTGGGGCAGACTGAAAGATGGACTTAGCGCTATAGTTTCTCCTGCGGCCTTATATTGAAAATCCATTGGGTTCAATGCATTAAATGGTTCAGAGTGCTGTATTCTAAATGGAAAAGCTGATATTTTCTTCAAGTGAATGCTGAACATGTTCGGGTAAGAAATGCAGTATGCTCTCAGTCATGAGGGAAGGCTATAAGAGACTATGTTAAAGAGCAAATATCCAGAAACAGAAAAACATTTTACAACAGTACCAAGCGTTAGTGTCCCTGCTGTCAGGTCACCGTGAGAGCGCTACAAAAAGAACGTTCATATATTACATACAAAAAGTTATTTTCGATCTCAACATAGCAAGCTTTATTTTCTTGAAATCAGTAAAGACTGTAAATTCTCAAGATCTTTTATCAATAATTTTTCTCTATATGTACACACATAAGACAATTATCTAAACTCAAAAGCTGTGTTTCTGGACCCACGGTAGCCATTTTGAAGCAAATGGCAAATAACAGCATAATGAAGAAGCCAATGCAGATGATGTTGTACAGTAAACTGTACGTATAGACTCAGCTGCCAGTTAATCAGGTGAACATAGCGAAGATAATTGTTTCCTATGTAGCAAAATGGGACTACAATCTGAATTTCTTAAACCTGTAACTGCAAAGGATTCCATTCAACAAGTTACAAGCTTTTGTGAAATGTCACTTTTTATAAGTTATGCTACTTTGTTTCCTGGAGTGATTTTGGGGATAAATATTTCCCTTAAGAATATAAAGTATGAAAAGCTGAGGAAGATGAAAGAGCTGGTGTTTTATTGAGTGAAAGGACTATAAGAGTCAGATATGGTGGTTGCCATTTGGTCGTCCCACCATAGCTAGCTTGGCTATCTCGGTCAAGATTGTGACAAACAGCACATCAAGCTTAAACAAAATCCCTTGGGAAAGCTATTGGTTATGTCACCAACATTAGATCCATGTTTTTTCTACAATTTCTTTCTTTTAACACGTACAAAAAAGCATGAATTCATAAGTGGGGAATTCTAATCGGTCTTAGAAACAGAAACTATAACAACTGACCTGAGAGCAGTCAGGTTTGCTAGCTAGATAGATGGAGCGTCCAGTAAACTGATGTCACATTGTAATCTATTCCTTTTCCTGCCATTTCTTTCTCCTAGTGTGTTCAAAAGCTCAAAATGGCCAAAGATTGGCATTATGAAAGCTTGGATCCTAATGGCTGTGTTACTTTGTGTATGGGCAGAGGAGATTCCCAGTGATGAAGATGAAGTGACCGAGAACCGTAACGCCATGCAGCAGCAGTCCAGCATGCCGACGGGCCAGGCCGGCGAGGATGAGGATGAAGATGAAGATGAAGATGAGTACTGGGACGACGACTGCTTTGAGGGAACACCGCTGGAGGAGTACAGCACGCCTCTGGACTACGACAACGGAGAGGACGAGTACCAGTTCTTTACCGCCGCCCTGCTCCGTAAGTCATCGTTCAAATGTCAACTACAGCCCAGGTGTCTGCTTCAATAACTCTTCAGTGCCTTTCTGTTCTATGCTTTATTATATGCAGGTTTATTTCTGTCAGAGCTGCTCAGGTCTCTGAAGCATCACAGCTAAATTACAAAACAAAGAAAAGATCCTTTCTCCAAAGATTGTTCATTCCTACCACACCCAGACAGATGATCAGAAGCAGGTTTATTTCTGTAGCACATGTGGTACACGGAGCAGTTCAGGGTGCTCGACATTAAAAACAAACCACAACGAACATCCATCGATAAAATATGATGAACTAATTGTAAAGTAAATAAAATAGTAGTTTTAACAGAGAGTAATACAATTACATATATGCAATACAAAACAATATACAAAGTACATGAAATAAAATAAAAACATAGTAGCTAAATCATACACTCATGAAAAGAGAAATGTTTTCAACCCACATAAAGAACTGCTATATTTGGTGCACATCTGAGATCTTCCAGCAGTTGGTTCAGTTGCATGCAGCAGAACAGCTGCTCGCTGCTGCACCATGTTTATGGACTCTGGGCAGTGCTAGCTGAAGAGCGAGACGGAATTCTCCCAATTTTGAAAACCAACTTCTTTTGAAGATGAACAGGACATTTTTCAGGTTCAAGTGATGACTGTGTTGTTACTTTCGGTGCTGCTTTAGTATTGATCATGTTTTGATATTTGAGTCATGTTGTGGATGATCAGATGGAGTTATGATGGTAGCAGTCGCCCAATTGCAGATTCAGCTTGAGCAAAACCTTTGTGTTCAAATCAGGCCCATAGCAGTTTACAAGGCAGGCGTCCTTTCTCACAACACTGACCTGATGCATCAAGTGGATATTTTCTGCTGAACACAATATTATGCATTTGCCCTCTACATCCTCTAGTCGGAATGAGCATACTTATAAACGCACTGTTACAACTCCTTCATAGTGTCATATTGCTTTTCGGAGAATTATGATGATAAGTTCATAGTAGATGCAAAAGTATACTTATGTACAATATATTATGTTGAACATTGTTGCTCCTGGATGGATCACAGCCAACCCAATTATTGTCAACACAGCTCCATGTCCTTGGTCACGGTGGCCACAGCACTTAAAAGAATAAACTTCATAATTCTGACGCTTTGCTTTTTTATTAACAGCATTTACTTGTACTTTTACTTTCAATACTTAAGTATCAAAAGTAATTTTCTGATATTAAATGTACTTTTGATACTTAAGTACAATAAATATCAGATACTTTAAGACTTTTACTCAAGTAGTATTCTAATAGGTGACTTTTACTGGAGTCATTTTCCAGTAAGGTATCTTTACTTTTACTCAAGTATGGCTTTTGAGTACTTTATACACCACTGGTAACAGTACTTTAAAATCTATTCCGTGATTAACTGGAAGCCAGTGCAAAGACTTCCCTGACGTAATGTGCTCTGTTCTTTCATCCTGGATAAAACTGCAGAGCAACGCCAGCCTTCTCAATAAGATCTGAACCTGAGATCTACTAAAAGCAGGTCTGATGTTTGAAGTGAATCAGTATTCAACACTTTAACGAGAGCTGTTTCAGGACTGTGGTGAGGTCAGAAGTCGCATGTCGATGTGTCCTTGAGCAAGACACTTAACCCCAAATGAATCCCGTAGCTGTGCCTACGGTGTAGAAATGTGAATTGTAAGCCGCTTTGGATAAAAGCGTCTGCTAAATGACTGTAATGTAATGTAATGCTTGATAAATCATATAACAATTACTCCATTCTCAGAATTGTTAACTGATCAGTTAATCTGCTGATGTTTTCATTTTGACTGTGGCTGCATGAAAACACACTCACACCTTTCCCTGTGGCCGTGTGTGTTAGGGGTCCAGAACACTGATGCAGCCTGGTACCAGTGCTTGATAGCTTCGCTCAGCGACGACCAGAAGAAACAGCTGCAGGAGATCTACAGCATCTCACAGCAGAGGAGGAGCACTGCTGCCAAGGGCCAATGGTGAGAGGCCACACAAACACACACAGGTAGAGAGAGGCAAGTTAGGTCAATTTCATTTATATAACCCAATATCTCAAGTCACAAATTGGCTTCAAGGGGCTTTACAATTTGTAGAGCATACGACACCCTCTGTCCTTTCGACCCTCGCTTCAGATAAACAATTCATTGGAAGTTAAGGCAAAAAAGACGAGTTTTAAGTTCGGAAAGAGACACTGGCAGGGAAAGAGGGGTGTGACAAACTGCTTGATGAATTCAGTTTGGAATGCTTCATAACTGCCCTGAAGGGTTGTTGCGTCACAGTTTTCATAGCATGAGGTAGAAGAGTTCCAACTTTTTGACACACTTTCTGGAACACAGCATGAGGTAATTACAGTACCTTAAAACAAGTCTGAAAACGTTGACATTGGTTTTTATTCTGAAGTTAATTTGGGTAGATTTTGCAAAACATTTGTGAGTTTTGACTTTTGTCCCATTAAAAAAATAAATAAAATAAAGTAAATCTTCCAAATCTTGTTGTGTTTCCAGAGCATGAAGGAGACAGTCTGCAGAAAGAAGGGAGGAGCTGGTCTGACCTGACTTGAAGTGTATTTCTGTCTGAATTATCTCAGTCAGGATCAGACTTAATGGGTCCCATCATAACCAGGTCCCAGGGTGCCATCAGAATGGATGAGATATTAGGGGCTGGGTCGGCATCGTATCTTTGAACCTGGTGTACTGGAATATTCCTATCACCAGGACGGGACTGCTGGCCTGTGTGTGTGTGTGTGTGTGTGTGTGTGTGTGTGTGTGTGTGTGTGTGTGTGTGTGTGTGTGTGTGTGTGTGTGTGTGTGTGTGTGTGTGTGTGTGTGTGTGTGTGTGTGTGTGTGTGTGTGTGTGTGTGTGTGTGTGCGTGCATTATAGATTGAATTGTCCTTGACCAGCAAAAGTAGTTTCAGTTCTTGTACAGTGCAGTCCCTTTGATCTGTGACTACGTATTGTGTTGTGTGTGTGTCTGAGAAACTGAAAATAAAAACACATCAGAATGTGTTTGTACTGGAAGCGCTTGTTTTTGTCTTTCTATCATTGAATAGTTTTATAATTATTTTCTATAATTATTTTATCATCATTGTATTGGTGGGGCGACTGTGGCTCAGTGGTAGAGCGGGTCGTCCTTCAATCAGAGAATCGGGGGTTCGATCCCCGGCTCCACTAGTCCATGTGTCCTTGGGCAAGACACTCAAACCCAACCTCCCACAGACTGCTCCTGTAGTGTTTGAATGAGTATGAACGTTAGTTAGTCCTGATGGACAGGTGGCACCTTGCATGGTAGCTCCTGACATCAGTGTGTGACTGGATGTGAATGGTTGTGAATGACGACATGTAGTGTTAAAGCACTTTGAGTGGTCAAAGACTAGAAAAGAGAAATACAAGTACAGTCCATCTACTACTTCATCTCATGAAGCAGGAAGAGCCTGGTTTCTGTCAGGTGACCTGTTAACAGACTGTAGATGGATGAGGAGGTTGAGGTCAAAGGTCAAAGACTTGTGGCCTCCAGCTATGATGTCACACATGAAATGTAAAATGGGAGCAGGATCTCTGGAGAAGCATTTTGTTGTCTTTGTCCCTGGGTTTAGTTTTTGAAAGGGTTTTCAGAAACAATTGAAGAAAATCATTAACGTTGATGCAACATTCTTCTGAGTTGTAATACCAGCCGTCCTTCCTGCCTTTACTAAAAAAACATCTTTGGCAAAATTTACCAAATTGACTTGCATGACATCAGCATATCAGCTTTTTAATTTATAAATTAAAATGTGTAAAGCCCAATGTCACAAATCACAAATAATACCTTGGAGGGCATTTACAATCTCTACACATACAACATCCTCTGTCCTTGGACCCTCGCATCGGAAAGTAAAAACTCCGCCCCAAAAACAACTTTCACGGGGGAAAAAAGGAGGAAAGCTCGGGGAGAGCAACAGAGGAGGATCCTCTCCCAGGATGGACAGAAGTGTGATAGATGACATGTGTACAGAATGAACAACATAACAGAAGTCCCTATATCTAGGCCTACAGCAGGATATCCTGAGGCTGGTTATAGTGTAAGGGGGGCTGAGGCCCAGAGTAAGTGGAGGCATATACATTCCGGCCAGAGGGCTCCACCAACTCCTTCAGGAGAGCATTGGGATCAGGTGTGGGGAGAGACACACCTGGAGCTGATCTGCCCATCAGGGAGATGAATAAAGGTGAAGCAGGACAGCTGAGGAGCGGGGTCGCGCCTCCCTAAGGTCTCCAGGGGGAGAGAGTTAAGACCGATAAGTCGGCTAGCGGCCCGGCTGAAATACTTTAGTTAGTGTAGTTTTGTGATGGAGCTCTGGACTGAGCTTGGTTTTCTGTTACTTTGTGTTTCTTGAAGTGTTTAATTAAAGATCCTGAAACCTGCAGCGCTGACTCTGCCTCTGACTGCTGCGCTGCCACTATTTCCTGTGTCCAAGAGAGCTCTCTCTCTCTCTCTCTCTCTCTTCCACTTCTTCTCTGTGACTTTTCACTTTATTCCACCAACATTGAGAGCACCCACTTTTCTGAAAAATGAGTAACAGATTTATATGACACTGCCTGTTTCACCATAAACCATGGCATCCAGTGAGAGTGATGAGAATACTGGTTGTTCACTGAGGGCAGGTAATGGGAGAGCTCAGAGCGAAATCCAGCTTGTACTGCCAGATGGAATACCTTAGATGTTCATGGAGATTTAAGAGAGACCAGTGAACAATGACTACCAGTGAACAATGGGAAATGCTTTTAAAATACATTTCCTAATGCATGATGACAGCAGTTGGAGAGTGTGGGTCAATCGGACATATGAAGATAGATGTAGTGGAGAATTTCCTCAAATACATACCTGAATCTGAGCATACAGTGATTAAATGATGGTGAACAGATTTTATCAGTGTCAACCAAGAAGAATTATTTGAGATCCTAGATAGTCAGAGCTGCACGAGGATATCGACAGACAGCAATGTCAATGAAATCCTCCAGGAGCGTTCCAAGAGCTCACCAACGTAATCAAACAAGGCTGCAGTAAAAACTCAGCACCGCCGTGCACAGCCTTCCAGACCTCACAACATACAAAAAGTCCCTCACCTTCCCAGAGAGCATGACTGTCAACCAGGAGGACATTCAGAAGTACTGAACCACATACTTGAGCAATGATGATAAGCAGCACCTGTTTGTTCCTCAGGTTCTGCAAAGGTTCAAATCTTTTCATTAACCTTACCCAGATTCAAGGTTTCTGAGACCTGTGACCCATATGTGTGTGTGACTGTGTGCATCAGTCCATAATGACATCTACCCTGACTGCAGCTCCAAGATCAACGAGGTGGAGTTTAATGTGTAGGTAAGGGACATCATATACTGTAGTCTGGCTGTATGAGTTTCTCATTCAAATACAATTTTGATAGTTCATATATATCCATATATACATATACAATATTCCTATATTTTAAATTCTGCACTATAGAGCATTGTTGGAGGAAGCCAACTGCTTCACTGAAGTTGTTGTGCATAGCACAAATAAAGTACTATACTTAAAGAGCTATTACAAATGAGACAACAACTGTTTTCTTCCCGTTTCTGGCAGTGTATAACAAACAGCACACAGGATACTTACAGCGCAAAAACTGTACAATACACTTGTATTTCAAACAGCTGATGGTGAATAATTCCTTCTGGCAGTTCCCCTTGTAGCTCAGCAAGAAGCTGTGAGAGCAGGGAAGAGAGACAGAGATGGAGAGAGCAGGTGTTTTATTATCCTCCCTCCCTCCCCGGGTCTCTGACGATTCATATGGAGCATTATGAATAGCTGATGTGGTGATAACAGAGGCTGTGACGACAGACAAGAGCTTGATGAAGACATGCAGCCTCAGGGACTACCTGACTACAGGTGTTTCTCTCCACCAGCTGAAGGGACATGAAAGGCTGACCAGCTCTGGGAGGAAGCAGTGCCAAACAGAAGCAGCAGGGATTCCCTATGATGCTCATGCTGATGAGAAATCCGGGCGAAGAGCAACAGACCAGATGGGAAAGTTTAAGGAGATGAAAGGAGGGGAGAAGAGCGATGAAGGCTGCTGGTGTGCACTTTCAACTGCTCCTCCACCCAGACTCTGCTCTTTCATCTGACCATTTGACCTGATGCCTTCCTCTCTCCTTCCTCAAACACTTACACAACATAGCTCCATTACTTATAGCATCCTTTTTGAGACAAGACTTTGATTAAGCCCATGTCCAGTTACAGGCTCTGTCCTCAACACATACCGTACATGACATCCTCCTTTATGTCTATATATAAAAACAACTGTTGCTGGCCTTGTCCTGAACACAAAGGAAATAATACAGGAACACATGGGCACAACTTGAGGCTTTGATTCTTCTGTGCAAGTTGAAAATGTTTTAACTTTACAAAAAGCTGCACATCATAAACATACAGAACTGAGAGGGGAAGGGAGGGAGGTTTTTTGAAGAACAAGAAGAAAAAATACTTTATTAATCCCCATGGGGAAATACAGACACACATACAGGAGCCATAGACATGCAGTAGGAGAGATGTTAGAATGGTTTTGAGTAGTTTGGGCTGAATAAACGCAGACTGTAAAATCAAACTCAATAGAGGACGGGGGGGTCGATCATTGTCTGACTTTGATAGTGAAGTCAGCATTTTGCATCCCTCCTACCACCAGTCATGGCATTTTTTTTGTTGTCTGAATGTAATAAATGTAAAGTGCTGGACTGTGACACCAGTGAGAGGGGTTCAGAACCTGTCTGTGGTTGGTTTAGGCAACAAAATCACGTTAGTTAAGCACTAGAGAGGTTCGGCCCTCTGTTAAATGTTAATAGACATTCTGTCTCTTTAGATCACTTCTAAACCAAGACCATGATATTTATCTAACCTGAACCAACAGCTGCCAGTGCCTAAACATGTCCTCATTATGTTAGTTTTTTTCAATTGCTAACAAGCATCGGTCCATACTGAAAACCAGTTTTCAAAACTCTTCATATCGTCTGCATTACCAACATGCATCTTGGCCAAACAGTTAATCTCACTTCCAAAACTCACTCAAACCAAAATACTTCATACACGTCTCAAAATAAGCTAGCTCGACCAAAACACTGGCAACGATTCTCATTCAGAAAGAAAACAATAACACTCATAACCAGCGGCGGGCCGTGCATTTTATACCTGGGCCTTCAGAGCTGTCCTAGTACAGTTGAACCACCTCCTAATAACCTCATTATGACACCACAGCTACGGTTATTATTTGTTTCTAGGGGTGTAATAATACACGTATTCGTATTAAACCGTTCGGTACGAGGCTTACGAACAGAACAAGACGTTTGAATAATACTAGTGCATTTGGAAAATGCAGAAGCTTAAATTGTGGTAAATATAATGTTTTCGGTGAACTTCGCTCAAACAAGCAACCCACCACGGAAGAGACACTCTGACCCCGGAAACAAAACATTGTACCCTGGTGAGGCGCGTGTGTTCTGGGAGGCTATGCTAAACTAGCTTAGCAGGAAAACCAACACACTACAAACTCTCCGCGCAGCATTTAGCTGTTCCTACTGATTCAAACAGGGCTAAAGCAAGCGCCACACAATCCCCATTCCTCCAGACCATCATTCCTGCTTTGTAAAACAAAACAGATACATGAATACGCGCATGACGGGATGCTTAACGGACAATGCATATAGTCAAAAACAATGTAATTAACACAATGACAAGAACAAACTCACAAGAACCAGTCACATATATTTATATGACAACAAAGCAACAAATCAATCCAGCAACACTGCAGCGCTAAAACAGTATTCATCCGCACACTGAAGAGCACGAGCCATTCAAATATTATTCACATCAGAGGGAACAATATTAACCATATCATAAAAACGACACCATAGACAGATGAACACAGTAGTAACGCTGCTGCAGATGTAAAAACACAAAAGCACTTCACTTACCAAAGCTGCTGTTCACTTAAAGACAAAGTCCATCCTCCTTTCTTTGATTACAAAGAGTTTAATGACGCGGTTGTACAGAACATTGGTGAGGTTCAGTTCCAGCCAGAGGTCCTCCTGCGAACGTGTTCGTTGAGTTGTAGATCCACTCGGGTCTCAGCTAAAGTTTTCAAAAGCACCGTAGATTGTAATTGTCCTGCCGTGCTATGGTGTCGTGTTGCTGCCTTGGTTAGCCACAGGGGCGTCGTTAGGCCTATTTTAGGGGGGCTCAATGTCAGCAAAACAAACAAGCTGATTATGGACTACAGGAAGCGACAGACAGAAGTGTGTGCCCCCATCAGCATCAATGAGACTGGAGTGGAGAGAGTCAGCAGCTTCAGGAGGAATTGACCTGGACTCATCACACAGACACCATCCCTAAAAGACAACAACTCTTCTTCCTCCGCATGCTGAAGAGGCTCAACACGAACTCCAGGATACAGGTGCACCCATGAGAGTATCCTGGTACGGCAATTACACCGCCCTCAACACGAACACTCTACAAAGGGTGGTTGTTAGGCTGGCACGCAGCGGCCGGACTTCGGAAGCAGGAGGACGGACACAGAGAGTACGTGTAAACCAACCAGGTGTTTATTTCACCGACAAAAAACAAACAAATACATGGCATAACTCTTTCAGGGACCACGGGCAGCATGTGGTCCTGGCAGCGACAGCACTAGATGTAATTATGGCAGCCTTATATAGTCTGCCACTAACGAGGACATCCACATCACTGTAAGATAGGCGACTCTGCCCCTTACTCTACAACACAATCCCCTAATCTACAACAAATACATTAAAATAGATACCTAACATTCTAAGGTCAATTATCTATATGATCTCTATGGTGGTAAGACATCACCATAGAGATCATATCATATATAATTACCACATGGTACCTTCCCGGAACTATAACATGGTGCTCTTGTACCATGGGGACTCTTTTAGGATGAACACCCTGGAGAGGAGACACAGCAGAGGTAAGTGCTTTGAACATGCATGTTATTTGACAGCACTATTAATATATTCAATCATTTTAGTTAACGATAACCAAACCAATAATATGTTTGTGTCTACAGGCTCGACCTTCAATAATTACTCCTGAGACCATATCAGAACCTTACAATAAACATTCAACTCTCAGTGTGTGAGTCTCTTATTGTTTCGAACAGTCCACAAATGCCTGCAATGGAGAGGGTCTTTGTCACATTTCCTTCCCCCTCTCCTGCGAGGACATGGTACCTCAAACTTCATGTACTCGAGACAAACAGTCAGCCACAGTATTCGTTTTCATGATCTGTAGCGGACTGTAAAGTTATACGGTTGCAGAGCCAGATACCACCCAGCAATGTGCATGTTGGCATCCTTCATCCGATGCAACCACTGGAGGGCACGATGATCGGTCTCCAGATGGAAGTGTCGTCCTAGGAGGTAGTATCTGAGTGTGTCAATGGCCCACTTCATTGCCAAACACTCCTTCTCCACCGTAGAATACCTTGTCTCTCTGTCCTTAAGCTTGCGACTGAGGAACACAACTGGCTTCATATCTCCGTCCACTTCCTGCAAAAGCACCCCACCAAGGCTCACAGTGGTGAAAACTGCACAGCACCAGGACAAAGCTGCCATCCACGAAGGACCGCCTACCCAGCGATGCAGGAAGGACAGGATTATCAAAGACCCCAATCACCCCAGCCACAAACTTTACTGCCTGCCTGCAGGTAATGTTGACTTTAGACAAAAGAAAATACAATAAATCATTGATATTAATAAAAGTATTAATATCCCTGGGATCAGGGACCAATAACCAATTCTCCCAAGACTTGATGTGTGTGTGTGTGTGGTTCTGAAAAGGTAAACAATACAATGTAAACATTAACAACAGTTCACTCACAATAAATGACAGTCTTCAATAGCTGCATATATCTAACAATGTATAACTTAGCTACAACACCCAAACTTGCAAACTAACAAAATCTGTAAAAACCGTATGCATCATTGTCGACATTATCTACATAAAGCTAAAATAATAAACTTTCCGGCATATAAGTATTAACATAATGGGACCGTTCTGTGCCTAAGCGCCAGCAAATTACGTATTTCTACCGCTATTTATACACACTGTAATTACAGGATCATGAAGATAACAATAATAACTGTATATCCGGTAAATAAACATCATAACTTACATTTCTCTGGACACACACACAGGATTGCAAACATTGGATCAACTGTCAATCTGCGTTAGTACAAATCCTTTTCCATGCTAGCTGTGGGGTTGACCGACCCTTTGATACGATGTCCAGTTTTTCTGGTCTTGAGAAATCCGTTTCTCCTCCTTCAGCCATTGAGTGTTAAAAAACACAGCTAGGTAAAAAAAAATAAAGAATCTACACCAAGCAAAATGCTAAAAATGTCATAACTTCTCTTACATATGTTTCAACCGGAACTCTTACTCCCTTTAATCCAATTGTTTTCTTTGACCTAAGTTTTTAAGAACAAGAGCATTTCTATGAAATGAGGTCAACAAATATCCACAAATGCCTGTTAAATGCTAACACAAATATATTTCCTAATTCAGTGCATTTTTAAATCCCAATTTGACCTAAAACAACAACAAACAATCTCTCAGAGTCAATTTTCCAAATTTCAGTAGCTCACCGGATGTTTAGAAGTCTATCTGGACTCAATCAGGTCCTTTAGGATCCCAGTGAAGATGATCAGGAACCACGGATCGGTCCTCTCCAAAATGTCTGGAGGCACAGCGGCAGGAGGAGAAGCCTCCTGGATGATCAGTCTCCGTCCGCAGTTGGTTCCTGATGATTTTTCATGGAATCCTGTTCGTGACGCCAAGTTTGTGGTGGAAAAAAACGATTCAATAGTACCGAGTGAGTCCTATAATACTGAATAGTGAAACAAGAAACATTGAGGAAAGACGTTTGTCTTTAAAGTATTTATTCTCTGGCCAGAGAAGGCTTCACCATCCAACAGACTGCAGTTCAGTCTGCAGAGGATGAGCCAAGAATTCAGTTTCTGAAATTCTTATAAGCACACAGGGTGGGGGAACATCAGGTATTTACAGTATAACAATTGATCAGCAGTTTCAAGCTCCCCATTTACCCCTCTAGTCATCCCCTTCCTCTTCTGAGCCTTGTCACACAAAGACATGTGTCTTTATTACTCTTGCCTATCTCTGATAATCTTCACACCTCAACATTCTCTGGTTAAACTGCAACGCCCATTGAGTCACTCCCTCTTATCAAAGCAAAGACAGAGATAACCCATATGGTCCTGTTACCACTCTCTTAGGTACACAATCATACTGTATGTATATAGTTTTGTTAGTGAGTAAGGCACATAAACTAAATCATAGTAGAAATATACTAGCACAACTACATTTTCTATCACACACGTCGCTGTGCTACTCGAAGGTCTCCGTAAAGCCGAACCACGCCCTATGCCCAAACGTCTGCCCCTCACTTTGGACCTCCTCACCCGTGGCATCCATACACTCCGCTCAGGCTATCCGTCTCCCTTCATGGACAAAGTATTAAAGTCCACGTTCTTGCAGGCTTCCTTCGCTGCTCCGAGTTCACCACCTCAAACTCCAACCACCATCCGTCGTGACACGCCACCGCATCAGACATCACATCGATCCTCCCGACACAGTCATCTATCGCCTCAAATGCCGCAAGACCAACACATATGGTCCACTCCAGCCCATCTACCTCTCCAAAAAGACACATACCCAAGTCCGTGCGAACCCATCCGCGACTACTCAAGCCCAAGCTCAAGTCCGGCCAGCCGAACTTCCCCGCAAGATCTCCTGTTCGTCACAGGCAAAGGGGCCACGCGGTCCCGGGTTCACCACCACTTTCGCCATATCTTAGCCAGATCCGGAATACCCCCCGAGTCTACTCGGGCCGTCCTTTCCTCATCGGTGCCGCCTCTACCGCTTCGAGCCAAGGAATTCCCGCCCACATCATTACGATTCTTGGTCGTTGGTCTTCCCCCGCGTACCTCTCCTACATAAGAAATGGCCACCGGCATCCGAGTTTGTCATTTTTTGGGGGATCTTTTTGGGGACTCTGCACAACCAGAGCTTCCAAAGAGACGGCCCCCACTCTACAGTCTCCATTCCCCCAGTTCCCGCCAGCCATCGGACACCAACGGTCCCCCATCACTTGCCCAACCTTCGTTCTACGACCTTCTCTACCCTCCTCATTTCGTCTCCCCTACACTCTTACATCCCTACCTCCCCCTTCATCCCTCTACTTTGACCCCTTCATCCCTCTACCCCTATCCCTACCCTTCATCCCTCTCCCTCGACCCCTTCCACTTCCTAATTCTAACAATCATTCCATCATGCAATAAACCTCTCGAAAGTCATATTATTATTGGCGTGGTCCTTGTTAGTGAATGTCACATTGCAATGAATTGTGGGTAATTCCCTTAGGCAGGGTGGAGATTGGGATTGGGCCTAAAACGCAAGGAAAAGATGCAAGTGAGGGAAACGCTGATGCAATTAAGAGACTTGGGATGTACCCACAGTGTGTCAAATGCAGTATGCCAGAAATATTAGGATGTTCTATAACATCCGATCACATTTTGCAGTATGCAAGCCTGCATGCTTTTCTGGCTATTCTGACCCATAATCCTTTGCGCAGCAGATATATGAGCAAAAGGGTCAAACCAGTAAATGGAAGTTGCCATATTTGGACTGCGGAGGAGTGACACCGTGGTAGAGATGCCGTATATGTCTCTGGTATAGACCTGTCAATCACTGTGTAAACCCGCCCTAAAGCATCCCCTGCTTTATGGTCTGTTTGACTCTAAATGGACCATAATGTACTAAATGAACATCATGCTGTATTGAAGAAGACTTGAAACTAGAGATTGAGACCATAAACTCATGTTTACAATGTTTACTGAAGTAATAAATCAAGAGAGAAGTAGAGTCATTTTCTCATAGACTTCTATACAATAAGACTTCTTTTGGCAACCAGAGGAGTCGCCCCCTGCTGGCCAGTAGAGAGAATGCAAGTTTAAGGCACTTCCACATTGGCTTCACTTTTAAGACCTGGAGTCTCATCTATAAAACAGAGCGTAAGATCCACACTAAATGTTTGCGTAGGTTGAAAGGATGAAATGCACGTACGCCAAAACATATATAACCATAAATAAAGTTGTGTTCACTGCAGTGATTTCATTCGCAAACACTTCATGAAATCTAAAATCGTACTTGGTGATATCTGCACAGTATTAGAAGATTGTTGAAACTAATGACGCTCTGTTCTGCAGTTCTTTAGCGCTAGTTGACGTAATCTTACGAATGATGATAGTTTCATCAGCTGCTCCACAGCTGACCACGAGTGTCAGTAGTTCGGTCTCTCTTCTGTGCTGAGGAGAGCAGACAGCGCTGATTAAATATTAAGCAAAATTTGATTTGAGGTTTGAGTTGGTTTATATCTTTAATAATTGAAACGTGCTTACAGTTATCTACACAAATAACAAAGAGAACAAATAACACTGCTGGTTTGACTGTTAATGATATACGGTGGAGGTGGTGGGAGACAGGAGGATGATGGCTAAGCTATCATCCCTGATGAACAACACCTGATTCTGTCTGTATATATATATTATTTTAGTTATTGTGGATTTTTTACTTTTTTACTTAGTTAATATTCTTTACTGTTTATTACTTATTTATAATACTTGTTCTTTTGATACATTGTTGTTTTTACCATGTCTCTTGTGTGCACTGTCCACTATGCTGCTGTAATCCTGTAAATTTCCCCACTGCGGGACTAATAAAGGATTATCTTATCTCTTATCTTAAAGAGAATATATAAGTGCAAAGTAACGTGTGATATTAGTTGAAATTAAATGTGAGCGGCATCATTATACCTGTATTGATGCATCTCACATTACTACACTATGCTACAATCTGGCTTCAATTCACCACCTCACCATGTGCGTCTCCAAAATGTTTGTACACATGGGTCAGAGTTTCCGTACAGGTGATCACATTCTCTTGTCAAGTTTGTTTTTATAGATCACAACGTTTGCGTGGGAAGTGGCGTACGCCTCTTTCAGGCCTCGTTTTATGCGTACACAGCGGTTATAGATGAGACCCCTGGAGGTTACTTGGTTGGAACTCATCTATAGATTTATACCGCACAAGTGATGAGATCATCTTACAAGATTACATGTATGACTGTAGCACCATGACATTTCTTGACACACATTTTAAGGGTGGCAGCGAACATGACTTTTCAGTGAAATTGAGTCTCTCTGACAAGCTGTTGTTGCTGTTAATGTGTTTTGCTTCTTGTTACTTGACTTGATGTTTGAGCTTCATTGTGCAGAATTATGTAGGCATACCGAGTGTGAGGGCTGTTTCACATTCATCTGCTGAAGGGGCATCGTTTTGTCTGTGCTCACCTTAAATCTCCGTTGGACATGTGAACGTAGGGCTATCTGCAGGATTTCGATCTAGTTTGCAGCCAGTCAAGTATGCAAATGACATCTGAGGAGGAAACTTGAAACTTGCACATACAGAGAATGGAGGCATGAGACATCTCACTTCAACATGCATTGAAACATGTCTGGATGGATCGCTCAAGCGCAAATATATGACCATTACATACATGACCGAAATAATATGCACCTCTCCTGCAGGAGTATTCTAATGATGTTTCTCGCTGCTCTGCGGTCACTATCACATCCCCATCCTCTTATCGGACTCGTTCGTTTAAAGGTCTACTGATGCGCTGTGCGGAGGAAAGGGTCAGTGTGCATTGCAATCATGCGCTCCTGCAGTTTCCGCCGAGTTTCATTGATTTTCTGCAGCTGATATTTGTGAGAGGTAACGTCCTCTTGCGCATGCGTCTGCAGGCGGGTTCTCGAGTGCTGATGTTGCGTTCTGGTACTCCACGTAAGCTCGTACATTCCATAGTTGTGGCTCAGTTGTGACTTTTTTTTCCAATATTCATACTAATTCTAATTGCCTGCTGCTACTATAATTATTCGTCCTTTCCTTCCTTTCATTATTCTCAAACAACTCATAACTAGACTCTTCCCAGTCACATTTAATACCAGTGTATTTATAGTTGTGCTAATCACAAGTGTGTTTACACACAAACATCATAGGCTAACTGGAGCTATCCAGGTTTATTAATCTAGTCTTCAGAAGAACATTTTTGCAGCAATTTTTTCTTACTGTGTGAGAAGTAATTTTGCATGTCAATATGTCAATGCTGTTAGGAAACACGTTCCCATCCACTGACTGACAACCCCAGAGAGAAATAAGTCAATGTTGGCTCACAAACTTAAATGTCATTTTGTCAGCCACTGAGTTAAATTAAGTGGAACCTAGCACCATTCCATGAGGGTGTATCTCAAAAAGGGAAAGAGAAAGACACTGGCTCTTCCAGCTGTTGAGGGAGACCATGAGATGCGATTGAATGCTAACAAGCCAGGTGGAGGGAGTTAAGCCAAGTTTCTCACTGTCAAGAATGAGCTTTAACGCAAATTGAATTTAGTTTTTTAAGACAATAAAGAATAGTCTATGTTAAATAATAAATATATGTTAATCAATCCATAGGATAGTAAACCAATTGATGTTAAGTAATAAGCCAAATGGAATATAATACAGTAAAGACGAATATCCAACTCTTTATTTGTATAGTATAAAAGTATAGTATAAAACACTACAAAGCCTGACGTTCAGAGACTGCACTTGAAGGCAGCACTTCAGCCACACCATCCCCGCACTCCACAGCAGACACAACCGCTACCTGCCAGGCGGAATGGACATATCCTCCCCAGATACTAGTTTCATTCTTCGCGCAGCGGAGCCGCGGGAGAAGCCAGGCCCGACATGACAGCGCTGGGACGGGAGAAGAAAGCCCGCCAGCAGCCGCGGTTCACCGTCCGGCCCGACGCGGTGTGGGCTGCGGGTCGCTACGCCGTGCTGGCCGCCCTGTGCTGCCTGTGCTACAGCAACTCTCTCCGCGGGGAGTTGGTACACGACGATGTGTGGGCTATCATCAACAATCCGGACGTCCGACCGGGCTCCAGCCTCAGAAACATCCTCAGCAACGACTTCTGGGGGAAGAGGATGGCGGACAATACGAGCCACAAGTCCTACAGACCGCTCTGCATCCTCACCTTCAAGTAAGTTCTCCCTCATTCCCCAACTGCGCTGTTTTCACCTCACCTGGAGCCCCCGAACAAACACTTTATTCCGGTTCCACCGCAGTGTTGTTGCCATTTCCCGGGGTGAGAATCCTGGAGCTAACTAGAGCACGGAGCTATGAACACGCTGCCGTCATCCAGCTCTGTGGAAGAAGCTGTTGCAGCGTCCCAGTTAACTTCAGTAGAACCAGAGCTGCATCCCCACCATTCAGCGCTCCGCCTCGGTGTAGTGGCGTCGGACAAAGCCCACCTAGTGTGCCGTGTCGCTATAGACTCTCTAGGGATGCGCTGACATGTACTATACGGGTTTGGTAGGACCTCTAGAGATGTCCCCATCTTTTCATGAGACATATCGATAGAATGACTGTAATGAGTTGGAGCAGAGAGGGTAGCCGCACACACACGGTGTCTCTGTGGAACTTGTTGTCCAGCTATGGAGGACTTTCATAGTAGTGGAGTTGCAAGAGTACAGGGAGGGTTAGGATGTAAGAGGTGGTGTGAAAGTTCTGGAGACAAAGGTTGAGGCTTCTACGTGCTGTGCTGTAGTTGGGTGGATGTTCTAAATGACTCAATGCTGCAGTGAGAACCAGAGGGAGGCCCACGCAGTTCTCCCACATGAGGAGAAATGAGCCGAGCCATGCTGATGCAAAGGAGATTGAAACAAACAAAAAAGTTTATTTTTTCTTTCAGTTGTATAATTCAGTGAAGGATGCTGTTTGAGAGCTTAATGCTGCATCCATAGGTCAGAATAGAATAAAGACTGCTCCGTCTCCTCATATGTGAACAGCATCTTATCATATAGGTGCTACATTATGCTACCATTATTGTGTGCACGCTAGTATGTCGATGTTTTGCATTTAGCTCAATTGCATCGCTGTGACTAAGTCACAAGTGCAAGTCACAAGACTGAGTACAGCCTCACAGAGTTGCAAAGCAGTTCTAAACGTTTAGACTTGTTTAAAGAGACGTATGTGGCCTCGCTTGGCCCTCTTGTGGGCTAAAATGTAAATAGCAAAACATCAAATTTGCGAAATTAAATATTTAATTTTCTCTCATTTCTGACTGATTGTGACTCATTTACAGCAGTATACTCTCCTGCTGGGACCAGCATTATAACCTTCTTATGGCAGATTCATGATAGGACACTACTACATCAATTGTTTAATGGCTTACAATGTGCTGTAACCAGCAATTCATTAAAAGGTCAACAAGTCTGTGTTGTGGCTGTCCTATCATCACAGTACGAGGTTAAGGGCTGAAGGGCAGCGCTGGTAGGGATTCAGTGCACTGCTCAAGAGCGCTTCAGCAGTAAGAACAAGGAGGTTTAAAAGGTGTGTGTCTTTGACCATGACACCTTTATTCAACCAAGACTACAGCTTAGCCTCTGACAGACTGCCAGTCTGAGGGGGAAATACAGTCATGGATGGTTTGATGAAAACACAGAGCAGATAGTGAAAGCACCAGCAAAGAGAGAGCAGGAATGGTTCAAAAGAGCTACTGACACATAGCTATGGCCTTTGGCTAGTATGCACACACACACACACACACACACACACACAGACTAATCAGCCGGGAATCAAACCGCCGATCCTCTGATTGAGGCTGACCCGTTCTACCACTGAGCCGTTGTGAATTTCTTTTACAAAAGAGAGCATGTGGTTGAAAACTTAAACTCATATGGTGACCATGGGTACACAACATTAGTCCATGTGGGCCGACCTCACCGTAATTGGAACAAAAGCAAACTCAATTTGTTTTGAATGAGAGAAAAAAAGGTTAAAAAACATCCCCTGAATACGATGCTATGGAGCTAGAACAGTAATAGTGAGGCAACTGTGGATAAGTGGTAGAGCAGGGTCCTTCAGAGGGTCGGCGGTTTGATGCCCGGCTCCGCTAGTCCATGTCGACGAGCGAGACACAAAATTGCTGATAGGCAGGTGGCACTTAGCCCCTGTCATCAGGGTGTGAATGGGTGAATGGTGACAAGTAGTGTGAAACTGCTTTGAGAGGTCAGAAGACTAGAAAAGAGAGATACAAGTCCAGTCCGTTCACCATTTAATAGTCATCTTTGGCATTGAAAATACAATGAAAAACATTCTCACTGAAAAAATGTCAACTGAAAAATAAAACACAGGCAGCAGAAATAGTCTTATGATGTTCTGATATTTTACTAAGCAAAAACTCTGAACTGAATTTGTACCTTCAAATGGCACATTTTTTAAATGTTTAAGGTGCTATAAAAATGTTCTTCTCAAAAATTCCACACAATGCAGATGTTCAGGACAAAAATGGGTAATATCACAATATTTGAGGCGCTACAAAAATATCTTTCTCAATAATTCCACACAATGACTGATGTAAACATCGAACAAAAAGTTTGGAAATTAGTGTTTGGTAGATTATTTCTCTGTTGTAACAATGCTTCTTGGCAATGAATGTTATACCGTCGGAAAGCCTGTTTATTTACCTTTTAAACGGTGCCCCAATTGTAAGGAACTTACAACCCACATACTCAGCTGTGCTGCTCATCCCACAAAAGCATGATCCTTACAAATGGGGCACCGTTTGAAAGGTGAATAAACAGGCTTTACAACGGTATAACATTTATTGCCAAGAAGCATTGTTACAACAGAGAAATAATCTACCAAACACTAATTTCCGAACTTTTTGTTCGATGTTTATATGTAATCAAGGCATCGTTGACTTAATTATTGTTAATAGTTGTTTAAAAAATGTAATAATAACTATAAATAACCACAAAGAAATGAGAATAAAATTGAATATGATTGTCTGATTTATGTTTGTTTTTTGTTAAAAAAAAACTAAGAAAACACTTTGAATCTGTAGACTACTGCCTAATAGTCTTATTATTGCCATTTGATGACAATTGCTCATATACTGTAAGCCTAAATAAGTATATTTATTATTTTGAACAAAGGTTAAATGTTATTTCACAAGTTTCAAAAAGTGCCCCCAATTTTTTTAAAATGCCCCTGGATTTCAGTCAGTGGGGGCAAAAATTGCCCCCTAAAAAATATGTAACAACATATTTCTTAAAATGTTCAACTGTTGCTTTAATATCATGGATACAACACCCAGAACTCTGCTCTGCCCACTTTGGCTCTAGAAGAATTGTCCCAGTGGACTTACATGTAGGGGGAATCTAGATGAGTGTTATGGAATGTGATTGGCTGCCCTGGTGATAGACATAATGTGTCCCCAGGCAGAGCTCCATCAGCACACTCAGCACTTAAGGTGTGTGTGTGTGTGTGTGTGTGTGTGTGTGTGTGTGTGTGTGTGTGTGTGTGTGTGTGTGTGTGTGTGTGTGTGTGTGTGTGTGTGTGTGTGTGTGTGTGTGTGTGTGTGTGTGTGTGTGTGTGTGTGTGTGTGTGTGTGTGTGTGTGTGTGTGTGTGTGTGTGTGTGTGTGTGTGTGTGTGTTCAAGCAGCAGGATGGTTTCATTGTTCAATGACAGTTATTCTAATTACCCAAGAGTGCAAAAAAAACCTTAAGCAGCTGCTTGCCAATCCACCGTCCGGTAATACAGTGAAGAAGATATTGGTGCCTTAATATTTCTCCTGACAACAGACAGTGGGCCTCAAAAACACCCATTTAACAGAAGTGTGAGTGTGCTGGAGCCACTGTAATGGCCAGAGCCACTGAAGGGGCAGATGATCTTTTAGGAGTGACAGGTGTTGCCTTATTGCTCACTCAGGGAGATGTTCAATGCTTTGGGTTGTCGCTTCCAAGGCTAGTTGGCTGTCGGCTTCTCCACAACATCTTCATTAGTCTTTCATGTGAAGGATGCTGGTTCACGTGGCAAACCCTCCTGGTGATTGACTGTAGCTCAATCATTAACCCACACCAGCCACAGCTGCTGTGGAGCTGGAAAAAGCATCTACTCTTTTCTCTGCGGAGAAATAATGATGAAAGGGTGAATCAGGCCCTTTTCCTCGGCTCTTTCTCTCCCTGTAGACATTTACCAGCATTTGTTCAACTCTAAATGCTATCAAGACTTTGCTGATTACAAGTATTAACAGAAAGCATTTAGTAAATGGAAAATATGAAAGTTAATCATAAGGCCACAATTAAAGGCAGACCATATGACTGTGTTCAAGCGGGATATTTTTCATCTGACACCTTCAGGGACACGTTTTGCCATTTTGAAAGTGTCTGCAAATCTTTACCAAATGCAGCAAAATGACCTCACAGGCATTTTCTTAGATGCAGATGTTATAGCACGAGGTATGATTATTTTCCTAAGAGAAATAAACAAGATTGTTGGCTTGGTATCACAGATTAGAGTCTGATCAGTAGACAGCTGTGAGAGCTCTGATGTACTTCAAAACGGATGCAGACAGCAGGTTAAACAGTGTCCTCATGTCTCTCCCTCTGCACCCTCCTTTGGGAGGTGTGACTCACAGTATGACAACCTCTTGAATGCAAGATGGCGCCGCAGATGGCAGCCTCTGTACTGCGCTCTCTCGTACTTTTTCTGGTTTTCTTTGTTTGTCTCGTTTCCAGCTCTCCCTCTCTGATCACATTCAGCAGGGAGGAACTTTTAAACTTCCATCAATCCACTGGTCAAACTTTAGTTGGAGGAGCAGCGGCTCTCCTCGGGATTTGCCGGAGACAGGTGGAACTCATTTGAACTCCTTTGTTGGGTAGTTAGGAAGAGTTTGAAAAATAATAATGTGCAAAGTAACTAGTAACTAAAGCTGCCAGACAAATGTAGTGGAGTAAAGAGTACAATATTTCCCTCTGAGACGTCGTGGTGTTGAAGTACAAAGTTGAATAAAATGGAAATACTCAAGTAAAGTACCTTGAATACATAAGTACAGTACATAAGCAAATGTACTTAGTTATATTCCACCACTGATCATAATATTCACTCACAGCTCATCAAAACCATACAATGTACTGCTTTTAATAAAGAGGTGGAATAATATAGAGCAGGATTGAGTTCAGTCTATTGGTCCGGCCCTCCACAACAGTCCCTGTTTCTCATGTGGCCCCTTGGGGAAAACAATTGCCCCCCCCGATATTAAGTGTAGCACCAGGGACAAAAACACACTGGACCACTGCTACACTGTAATAAAGGATGCATATCGCTCAGTCCCCCGTGCAGCTTTGGGACTCTCTGATCATGTGAAGAGATGGACCAACGAGGCAAAGCTGGAGCTACAGTCCTGCTTTGTCTGCACTGATTGGAGTGTTTGTGAGGCTGCTGCTACAGACCTGGATGAGCTCACTGACACTGTGACATCATACATCAGTTTTTGTGAGGACATGTGTGTGCCGACTACAGCCTTCTGCACATACAACAACAATAAACCTGGTTTACTGCAAGACTCAGGCAGCTTCGTCGGGCTAAGGAGGAGGCCTACAGAAGTGGGGACAGGATCCTGTACAACCAGGCCAGAAACACATTGACGAGGGAGATCAAGGTAGCAAAGAGAAGCTACACTGGAAAAAAAACTCAGCCAACGACCCTGCGTCAGTGTGGAGAGGCCTGCAAGTCTCCATGAAACCCTCCATCACAGGATTAAATGACTACAGGTCTGTGGTCATGACATCCTTTGAGAGGCTGGTGTTGACCCATCTGAAGGACATCACAGGGCCCCTGCTGGACCCCCTGCAGTTTGCCTACCATGCAAACAGGTCGGTGGATGATGCAGTCAACTTGGGACTACACCACATGCTGCAACACCTCGACTCCCCAGGGACATATGCAAGGGTTCTGTTTGTGGACTTCAGCTCAGCGTTCAACACCATCATCCAAGAAATACTTCAACCCAAACTCTCCCAGCTCACTGTGCCCCCCAGGGGTGTGTGCTCTCCCCACTGATCTTCTCCCTCTACACCAGCGGTTCCCAAACTTTTTAGGCCACGCACCCCCTTCTACATCCCGACCGGGTTCACGCACCCCCAATCCCCCACACCTTAAAAAAAGCAACAGAGCCTATTTATAGCCGCATAAAAATCAGACCAATGAGCGAACAGTTTGCTCGCGCGTGGCGTTTGTTTACAAGATAAAAAAACACAAAAAAGACAAAAAAACTTCCTGCACCGTGCCTTCGAAAAGGTAACGGACGTACACCAGAAGATTGGCCAGATTGGCCACATCTGTAGACTCGTCTACTTGCAGAGAGTAAAACTCACTCTTCTTCACGCGACCGACTAATGTAGCCAGGATGTCTTCGGACAAAGCATCGATGCGGCGACACAGTGTTGTTGGACACCGGGATCATGTCCAACTTGTTTACTTCTCTCTCTCCAATCATACATTCCACCATCTCTTTGGCAGCTGGCAAGCACACGTCTTTGGCGATTGTGTGAGGTAGCCCCTTTCTTGCTATTCTGTAACTGACCAGATATGAAGCCCGTAGTGCGTGTTTTGTAGACCCAACATGAATGAGACTGCAGTTGTTTTGGGCTGTTTTTTAACTCTTCCAATTTCGATATAAACAATGTAAGGGGCTTTTGACTTGCACTGCTTGGTGTTCAGGTGGCGACGTAAATAAGAGGGCTTCAGACAGCTGTTAGCCAGAACCTCACTGCACTGCAGACTGCAAACCCTGTCTCCTAAAAATTACGTTCCCCCAAAACTAAAATGCATTCTCAATTACGTTTGACCAAAAACGTATTTTCTCCCTGATTACATTTGTGTTTGACTTATTACATTGACTTATGACAAATACGTTTCTAATCAACATTTTAACATTAACATTTTTTTTCCTCTCCACCACCGCCTCTCCTTCTCCCTATTACGCGGTCAGAATACTACCACAACACGCCGCCTGTCTCCAGCAGAAACGCGCTCATCCAGGCCGAGCAACGAGGAACATTACGCAGCTACAATACCTCCACAAAGGCCCGCGTGTAAAATCCGGGAGTAACCGTGACTCTCTTAAGGGTTAGGTTTGGGTGGGGACGTGGCTTCCTAGTCGAAGTTATGGTTAGGGTTAGATGGATACAAATAAATAAAATATACCTCCATAACACCCCACCACTCTCGGTCTCGGCTCATACCTCCCCAGCAACGAGGCACATCACCCGGCCACAATACCTCCAGAATGTCCCCCGGGTGAAATCCGGGACTTGGTTTTATGGTTCCGAGTGGCGGGCGCTCACCCGTTGGCGCCGAACGCGAGGTCCCCATCGTCAGGTCTGTCAGCCCTCGGAACAGGCCGCGGGGCAACAACTTGTGGGTGGCGGGGGTAGAGGCGAGGCAGATCACAGAAAAATAATAAAGACTAGAGTATGGCAAAGATATGTTGATGAGAAACGTATTTGTAATACGTCAGACACAAACGTAATCAGGGAGAAAATACGTTTATGGTCAAACGTAATTGAGAATGCATTTTAGTTTTGGGGGAACGTAATTTTTAGGAGACAGGACTGCACCATTAGACCACCATTACATTTTTCCTCTCGCGCACCCCCCAGAGGCAGCTCTAGGGGGTGCGCGCACCACACTTTTGGGAAGCCCTGCTCTACACCAACGACTGCACCAACGAGGACCCATCTGTTAAACTCCTGAAGTTCACAGACGACACAACGGTCATAGGCCTCATCAGGGACGGTGATGAGTCTGCGTAGAGACGGGAGGTTGAACAGCTGGTCCTCTGGTGTGGTCAGAACAACCTGGAGCTAAACAAGCTCAAAACTGTGGAGATGACAGTGGACTTCAGGAGGAGCCCCCCAACACTGCCCCCCCTCACCATACTCGACAACACGGTGTCTGCTGTGGAGACCTTCAGGTTTCTGGGATCCACAATCTCCCAGGACCTGAAGTGGGCCCCCAAGCTCAGGAAGTTCAACCTGCCTCAGGAGCTGCTGATCCTGTTCTACTCCACCATCATCCAGTCTGTTCTGTGTGGTTTGGATCGGCCACCAAACAGGACAGAAACAGACAACAATGGACTGTCGGGTCTGCCCTCCATCCTGGACTTGTACACCTCCAGAGTCAGGAAACGGGCAGGAAAGATCACTGCAGACTCTTCACACCCTGGACACAAGCTGTTCCAACTCCTCCCCTCTGGTAGGAGCTACAGAGCTCTGTACGCCAAAACCACCAGACAGGAACAGCTTCTTTCTGCTGGCCGTCACTCTGATGAACAATTAATCAGTAACACTGCACTACTACCTCAATTCCATTAACACTGTTGTTGCATTGTTGTATAGGGTTATGTTCATATTTATATTTATACTGTACATAGTCGTTACATTTTTATGCTTACATCTGTTCTACTTTTTTTGATTTTTGTTCTTGTTTTTTTTCTGTTTATTTGTAAATTCTGTGTATGTACGTGGACGAAAAACTGGAATCAAATTCCTTGTTTGCATACGAGTGCATGGCCAATAAAGCTGATTCTGATTCTTGTCTTAAATGTACACGGCATGTAAAAAAATGCCAGAAATGATGATGGATTGGTGCACTGCTTTGGTAGACCTATGGAGAACGTGCTTTCAGTCCTGCATTATAGAAACGCAAGACGGGGAGGGAAGAAGTGGTGATGGATGCTTTTCTGATAGAAGAGGAGGAGGAGGAGGAGGAGGAGAGGGACACAGCAGATAATAGAAAGAGACAAGCAAGAGATGAAGAGTGAATAATAAGAAATGACAAAGAAGAAGGTTAAGAACGTGATGGATGATTGTCTTCGTCCAAGATGAGCTAATTCAGACGATGTGAGAGCTTTATTTCTCGAATGCCGCTTAAAGTTTCAGAATAAAAGAAGTTATTACCTCAAGTTCAAGTATCCAGTCAGGGACATCATGTCATTTTTCCAGCCATGACATTTAATTATCTGCTCTTTGTTTATCATATATTCAAAGCTTAAGTAAAGCATTTCCACCCTGTTTTCAGTGTTCTTCCCATTTTGCCTGCAGTGTTTTATTCAGCCTGTTTTTACATTGCAGGGATCTGTTAAAGCAAATCACTGTATCTGATGCAGTACTCTCCAGAATAATTAATAACCTAATTTTAGTATTCTTGCGACCTTCCTTTGGTTTATGGCCCAGTCTCCGGTATAGGGCAATATGTATGCCAGCAGTGATTAAGTTGTGCACTGAGAAAAGAAAGTAAATTGAAGGAAAGTAGCTACTTCTGCTACTGTTACTGCATGGTCACTAACCAGCAGAGAGACGGAGCTTAATTATCTCTCCTTCACCTCTCCAGTCACAGAGGACACTGCGTCTGTCTCACTGGATGTGCTTACGTCCTGAGTGCTCACTTTCAAAATGTCACTCATGTCAGATCCTTTTAGTTTTGCTCTGCTAGTGGTGGGGCCTAAAAACAATATAGTTGGTTCATCAAACAGCAGAGAAATGTATCTCAACAACTCAGAGAATGATTCCTGAGAATTCTTGCTACTCGCCAACCTTTCCTTTAGTGCTCTATTGGATTGAGATGTGGTGACTGTGGAGGCCATTGGAGTACAGTGAACTCATTGTCATGTTCAAGAAAGCAGTTTGAGATGATTTGAGCTTTGTGACATGGTGCACTATCCTGCTGGAAGTAGCATCAGAAGATGGGTCCACTGTGGTCATAAAGAGACGGACATGGTCAGCAGCAATACTCAGGTAGGCTGTGGCGTTTAAACCATGCTCAGTTGGTACTAAGGGGCCCAAAGTGTGCCAAGAAAATATCCCCCCCACCATTACACCACCACCAGCAGCCTGAACCGTTGATACAAGGCAGGATGGATCCATGCTTTCATGTTGTTTATGACACATTGTGACCCTACCAGCTGAATGTCGCAGCTGAAATGGAGACTCATCAGACCAGGCAACGTTTTTCAATCTTCTATTGTCACATGTTGGTGAGCCTGTGTGAATTGTAGCCTCAGTGTAGCTGACAGGAGTGACACTCGGTGTGGTCTTCTGCTGCTGTAGCCCGTCTGCTTCAAGGTTCCATGTTGTGCGTTCAGAGATGTGTTCTGCATACCTTGGTAGTTACGAGTGGTTATTTGAGTTGCTGTTGCCTCTCTATCATCTCCATCCACTCTGCCCATTCTCCTCTGACCTCTGACATCAACAAGGCATCTTGGTCCAAACAACTGCCGCTCATTGGATATCTTCTCTTTTTCGGACCATTCTCTGTAAACCCTAGAGATGGTTGTGCGTGAACATCCCAGTAGATCAGCAGTTTTTGAAATACCCAGACCAGCCCGTCTGGCACCAACAACCATGCCACGTTCAAAGTCACTTAAGTCCCCTTTCTTCCTCATTCTGATGCTCACTTTGAACGTCAGCAAGTCGTCTTCACCACGTCTAGATGCCTTGAGTTGCATTGAGTTGCTGCCATGTGATTGGCTATTTGTTTTAACAAGCAATTGAACAGGTGTGCCTAATAAAATGGTCGTTGAGTGTATGTCTGGTCTGAGAAAGCCTCAGGGTTCCCCAGGGAGAGCTGGAAAGCGTTGCTGGGGAAAGGGACAATTGGAATACTGTCCTAAGCCTGCCTGCTGTCACCAAGGCCCTGGACAGGCGATAGAAAATGGATGGGTGAATAGATGAATGGTATTGTATGACTCATAATTTCGGTATCATGACAACACTATTCACCTCAAAGTGGCTAGCAACTACATACAGTATGATCGATGTTCGCATATATTATCATCATGCAGAGCTAGGCTCATTGTTATTCATGTTTAGGAGTAGTAGTCATACAGGCCCATCACACAAAGGTCAGATCAGATTCCTCCAGCAGTCCGTCAGCAGCCACACGTAACAAAATGTCCTTGAGCAGGACATTGAACCCCAACCTGCTAAATGCCAGCTAAATGCCTCAAAAAATAAACTTGAATTTCTCTGAAGCCTTCAGATTGGATCGGTTGAGACCCCAGCCTGGCCCTCTGGGAAATTCATCTCACAGCCCTTCACTTGTTCCACACTCTTCTCAGCATCAGCTATTAGGGCAGATCAGCATCAGCGAAGGTCAGGGTGAGATAATGGTGAGGGTTAAGGCTCTCTCTCGTAGGTTTCACCAGCCCTCCTCCTTGAATTATGAATAGAAGAGAGATAGTGGAGGCCAGAGTCTCTTCCATCACAGAAGACTCCTTTAGAACTAATTATAATCAGAGATAAGATGTGAAGCGGTGCTCTGTTCAGCTCTCCCTGGTTTGGTTTTGTTCCATTCTACAAAACGCAACATAAAACCATAAACAAAGTTTTCACCCTTTATCCTTTTCAGTTACGTCAAGCAATAGAAGTCATCGTATTCCTCTCTGACTGACAGTATCACATACATGTTCTTTACCATCTTGATCTAACGCTTCATGGAAGCTGTGGGATGTTTACCCTGACTTGTTTTTTTGGCTGATTAAAGGGGGTATGTTGGAACCTTTGGGATCACTACTAAAGTTTAAAACAAAGTGCTGTGAGTTCAAACTAAATGTGGTCTGTGAATGACCGTTTACTCTAATTTTCTTAAACTTACATCTATCCCTTGGCCCTGATTGAAAAAATACAGAATCAATGAATTTGCATATCATTTTTGTTTCTCAAGTTAAAGTGTCTCCTACCTCACTAATAAAATCGAAATATAAACAAATCTAAATCTAATATCATGGAATGACAACTGGAACCTGAACTAGTGTAATGCTCCACTCATTGGTATTCTGTTGGTTGGAGAGGGAATTGTCACAGCGTAATACAAATTATTATAAACCAAGTGAAAATTGCATATGTCACTCACTGTTACTACTCACTGTGAGATTAGCTGCAAGAAGAGCTTAAGCAGGGTGTGATCTGGTTTTGGAAATCCAACATTCTCTCTCAAAGCAATCATGTTCTTTTCCTTTTAAATTCATGGCACTACACTGACTGGATTGAGATTCTGTTCAGGATAATAAGACACTTCATCACTTTACCCAGGAAAGGTTGTAGACCTTCCCACAGCGGGAAGAGTTATCCGATATGGTAGTTTTTGATGGTTGGGGTTTTTGGGAAGCTGACTCACACTGACTGCACTTATTTATCCATCAGTCTGTAGCTGAGTTTTAATCATATCTGATATATTTTACACTTGAACATTAACACTTTCACAGTGTCAGATATAATGCAAATGACACTCCCATCCCATCCCACCGTGCTGAATGTTTCTCTCTCTCTGCCAGGTTGAACATCCTGCTGGGCGGCATGACGCCTCTCTATTTCCACATCATCAACGTGTGTTTGCACTGCGCTGTAACCTGCCTGCTTCTGTACACCTGTAAACGCTTTGTGTTTGACGACTCACGTCTGGCATTTGTCACAGCTCTCCTCTTCGCTGTGCATCCCGTCCACACCGAGGCCGTGAGTACAAGACACACAAACTGTCACAAACTGTAGGAGTTGAACCCTCAATGTTCCATCTTCACATCTGAAGCACAATACAATCCATTGCATTGAAATAGCTGCTATCAGAGCAGTCACCACTGCCCATTTAGCCAGCGCTAATACTTCACCCAGCAAGCTGGGGACCTGAGGAGCCCTTCAAAGGAATTCTTCAACCAGAGATGCACTGATTGCAATTTAATTTAATTTAATTCAATTTAATTTATTTACTAATTTAATACCAGACACTGTTCTCTGTTTTTAAACTTTCCAAATATATTGGCAAAATATTTATCAGTTACTTTTAGAAATTCACATGAACCACTCTTAACATCGGCATAAATTGGATCCACTGCACTATCCATCCATTTAAAAGGAAAGAAACGTCACTTCTAAGGCTGGTTTGCCTGTTACTCCTGTTATACCCTTCTTCCAAAACAGTGGTGAAGAACACCAGGAGCACATGCCAGGAGTTGGGTTTTCATTAAAACTAGGGATGTCCATTCTTTCCCCTCAATCCGAGTAATTTAATATCGAGTATCTGCAGACGCTGAGTTCCGATTTGATACTTCTATTTTCCTAGACAATACAGACCTTAAAGTTATTAAAATCAATCCAATGTACATGCTTTGAATCAGTGGCGGGCCGTGCATTTTATACATGGGCCTTCTGAGCTGTCCTACTACACTTGAGCCATCTCCTAATAACCTCATTATGATGCCACAGCTACGGTTATTATTTGTTTCTAGGGGTAACAATACACTCATTCGTATTAAACCGTTTGGTACGAGGCTTACGAACAGAACAATATGTTTGAATAATACTAGTGCATTTGGAAAATGCAGAAGCTTAAATTGTGGGAAATATAATGTTTTCGGTGGACACGTAGGAGACAACGGGCTGTGTGACCTCTGAACCTGGAACAATAACAAAAAACAGCTGAGGCTGCGCACGTGTCTTCAGGGAGGCTAAGCTAAACTAGCTTAGCGGGGAAACAACAGCCCGAACGGATTCAATGGTCCGGACAATAACCCCGCGCATGACGGGATGCTTCGTAATTAACGGACAATGCATATAGTCCAAATCAATGTAATTAACACAATGACAAGAACAAACTCACAAGAACCAGTCACATATATTTATATGACAACAAAGCAACAAATCAATCCAGCAACACAGCAGCGCTAGAGCACGAGCCATTCATACTATTCATAAAAACTACACGACAGACAAATGAACACAGTAGTAACGCTACTGCAGATGTAAAAAAACAAAAGCAGTTCACTTACCAAAGCTGCTGTTCACTTAAAGACAAAGTCCATCCTCCTTTCTTTGATTACAAAGAGTTTAAAACCGCGGTTGTACAGAACATCTGTGCGGTTCAGTTCCAGCCAGAGTGTTCGTTGAGTTGTAGATCGACTCAGGTCTCAGCTAAAGTTTTCAAAAGCACGTTGCTTGTGCGTGTCCTGTCGTATAGCTGCCTTGGTTAGCATAGCGTAGCTCCAAACACCAAGAGCTCAGTTGCAAATGAAACACATTCTTAGCCATAACATGTGCAACGCTTCTCTGACACTGTCAGCCAGAAATACCGTTCGTACAAATCCTTTTCCTGGCTGGGTCAGGGCTGCTAGCTGTGGGGTTAGCCGACCCTTTGATACGATGTCCAGCTTTTCTGGAAATGTCCTTCTCCAGAAATCCATTTCTCCTCCTTCAGCCATTGAGTGTTAAAAAACACAGCTAGGTAAAATAAAAAAGAATCTACACCAAGCAAAATGCTAAAAATGTCATAACTTCTCTTACATATGTTTCAACCTGAACTCTTACTAAACACTAACATCTGCTAGCTAGCTTTCTGTTTGACAAAAGTCACGCTGGCCCACTGACCAATCACGGCGCACGTTAATGCAGACGTACTTAGCAGGCTACCTGGGTACCACCGGCACGTCAAAGAATACGCCCAACATGTCAAACTAAAGATCTGATTGGTTGAAGACTATGACAATCAACAATATCGTCCTCATTTACTTAAACTACAAAGGCTCTCTAGCGGGCATCGGGCCTCTCTCCTTACATAGAGACATAGGGGCTGAATCTGATTGGATAAAAGCTCTCATTAAAACAAGCTGTGCTGGAAGCAGAGCAACAGAGGAAGACAGGAGCTGTGCAATGAGAAAATAAGCTGATGGGAACAAATTATAATACATGTAGTGCATTTGTGAAAAAATATTAAATTAAAATATAGCCATAACTTTGTGATTCTGTTTAGGCCAGCAGAGAAGGCTTAGCTGGCCCTGACGGCCCACTACTGCTGTGAATTGAATAGATCTGCATTATGTCATTCAAGCTGTTCCTTTTGTTTTCCTCCAAAATAACAAAGTATACAATACAATGGCCTTGTCAGTGTCCTAAACCAGGGGTCCCCAACTGGCGGACCGTGGTCCGGATCCGGACGCAGTCGCATCCGGACCCCGGACCTAAAATCGATAGTTCGGAATCATACATAAGCACCGAGTTTGTACTTTAACCGGCGCAACTTATTCAGCCGTTACGGCACTTGTTCAGCGGTGCAGGAAACACACCGACCAATGCGGTGTAAATCACATCACGTGATGCAGCTCAGCCAATCAAATATGAGTATTCTGACACGTTTCCTGACTCGAGTGAGGTTTACACACAACGTGACACACGGGGGAGAGACGAGGAAATAGAAAGAAGAGCAGGAATATTGCGCTGATCAGAGAAGTTACCTCACATGACGTTCTCCAAAAAGAGAAACGTGTTCAGAGAGAATAGAATTTATAAGCATGAATGAACAGAATCTCATATATTAATTATTCCCACAGGCAGTTAAAACCAGCATGTCTAATATGTTCAGAAACCGTAACTATTGATAAAAGCGGTAAATGAAGCGGCACTATGAGACAAAGCACAACTCTTTGAACAAACGTACCCACTCACATCTAAATGAAGACACAGAAAATAAACCTGAGAGCCCAAAATGATCAGAATCAATGATGTTAACAGAGAGAATAGAGCTGAAACAAGTGGTTTAATAACCACAGATAAAGTCCATGCTCACTGATTTATCTTGTTAGAAGATGAGACAAATATAATATTGTGGCTTTTTTGTTGACATCACTTCACACCTGAATGAACTGAATTTAAAGCTGCAGGACAATTCAGTGAAATTGATTTTTCTAAAATTAATTACTTTATTTTAAGATGCACTTCTTCAAAATCTTTCTGTTATGTCAGTTATTCTTTAATGCAGCCCTTATTGTACTTGAAATGAGAAGAACATTTATTTATGTATTATTTATAATCCATCCAGTTAAATTTGAAAACTGAGAATAACAATTGTTAAAATATAATTGATGTACTTTCTTTATTTGATTTGACAGTTGTTGACGACAGACACGTTACTACTACTAGGCTTCTTGAATATATATATATATATATATATATATATATATATATATATATATATATATATATATATATATATATATATATATATATATATATATATATATATATATATATATATATATATATATATATATATATGGCACTAAATAGCGCGAGTTAGATATTATTGCAACACACACACACACACTAAAATGGAGGGGAGACGGACGGCTGATAGTCTGAGACTTAATGTTGGCTGCACTTGATGCGTTGTTGTGCTTGAAAGTTTCGCCAATATATTTATTTACGTATTTAACCTTTATTTGCCTAGGTAAAAACAATTGAGATAAAATCCGATGGGGACTTGGCCAAGAAGGCAGCAAAGTTAAATGTTGATTACATACAATAAAAAAAAATGAACATAAAAAAACGTAGGTGAACACATCAACAAAAGAGGTTAAATAGATGATCAAATGGACCATCTGGTTTGTTTCACTTTCTGTCCTTGCCCAGCATTACTTCAGAAACACTGAATTATTGTCTTTCTGAGACTCTTGTACGGCTACGCCCTAGGCACTCTCAGTAGGATGGAACCCTAACACCCTGTATGAATAGTTATGTAGACCTACTTTACTGTTGCCTATTGTGAACTTCTCACCATTTATGACTAACACTGCCAAGTCTTCACCCAGGGAACTCACCGTAAGCTCCTCTGGTAGCTTCAGTCGTCACATCTGTGTCACACGGTTAACGGAGGGGAAGAGGGTTAAACTGTTCTAAAGAACCAGAGTACTTAGTTTGGTTTCAGCCACTTACAAATGGTAAGGCCGTGGTTTTATTAAAGTTTTGCACACAACAATCACATACAACAATTTCACTTCAATGAAACCGTTTCAGTGCTACAAAAGCCAATGCTGACAATCCTGCTGTTAACAGGCTCTCAGTCAGCTCTCGCTGTGAGTTTTTTTCATGCTGTCTTCTAGTCCCCCCTAAGGGCATAAGACCTTTCATCCTATTCGTCTCGTTAAAGAAGTATAATCCAGACCCTATGCTGGAAAATCCCCTTTTTCTCTGTCTCTCTCTCCTCTGCTGGCTCTTTTTATGCTGATCTAAGGCTGGTACCTCCTTCAGGTTCATGCGTCACACACACATGAGTCCTCCTGCTTTTAGGTCTGCAACAGAATGTAACTGGTTTGATCCTGTTTAGAACAGGAAGGATTCATATAAGTTTTGAGTGACTATTTTATATGTTTAGTCACTTCTATCATGAAATAAAAACTATTTATATGTTTCATGGTTATACTTTTTAAATCAAACAGGTTGCATGTGTTGGGAACGTAAAGGAGCGTGTTTGAGTTATCAGCATCTAAGAAACTAAATTCTTGACATCAATAGAATTATTAATGTCAGTAACAATTATTAACAATTATTAATAATAACAGGGCGCCACCCTGAGAACAGGGACCAATAACCAAACGATAAACTAAGTCTCATAATTAGTGTTCACTCACAATGTCAATAGTCTGAGTACTATTACACATTCAGAGTGAAGGTTTAAGTTCGAGCACAGACCACATATACAGCTATTATTACACACATATGCACAAGTAATCACAGAAGACTGCTCTTTAAAATATAACAGTTTATTAAATCCAAATAATAATGATCTAATCAGATAATATCAAAACCAACAAACACTATCATACAATTATATGTCTAATACCTAGTCGTGTGTGTGTGCGTGTGTGTGTGTGTGTGTGTGTGTGTGTGTGTGTGTGTGTGTGTGTGTGTGTGTGTGTGTGTGTGTGTGTGTGTGTGTGTGTGTGTGTGTGTGTGTGTGTGTGTGTGTGTGTGTGTGTGTGTGTGTGTGTGTGTGTGTGTGTGTGTGTGTGTGTGTGTGTGTGTGTGTGTGTGTGTGTGTGTGTGTAAGTAAGAGGAGGGAACCACTCAGACAGTGGTGGGGGTAATCTCAAACGGGGTGTGTGGGCCTACAAACCAAGATGGCGGAGTCTAGAAAACTACGACAAAATGGCTGAGAGGGGGCTACGTGTGTAACCACGTGGGACGACGCACAATGTGGGTTGGGACAATAGACTACTAACCACGGGTCTGAGATGGTCAACAAAAATCAGTGAATCTAACCATGTGTGTGTGCGGGTTAGTAGGGAGAGAGAGCGAGGGAGAGAGAGAAAGAAAACCGAGCTCTGAGCGCGGTGCTCGGTGCCTCAGTAAGATGTGAGAACAGCTGATCTATCACGCAAAACTCTGCGGTTGGGTTCTGAACCGACCAGTCACGCTTATACGGTGATAGCTAGGGTTCTAAATCTCACTCACAGAGCCAATTTAAAGAAGAGCGAATAAAACCGAAACAAAATAAAAAGAATCCCCAAAACAAAACAGAAATCACTGCGGTGAAATGCGAGTATTGTTTCCCTATCACCCCGAAACTCGGTCGGCCACCGTGGTTTTAGTTTTTAAAGTAATAAAATCACAAACTCCACATCCACTAGCAGTGACGGATCTAATGCAAACACAGTTACAGCAGGAAATACACAATATAACGGGACTCCGTGGTCCGCGATGCTTGCACTGACACGTTCTAACCGCTACAGTAACTTAACAAAACAAGATAAAGGAAAAACAATTAAATAACCTAAATTAAGCCCAGATACCAAGATACTCTTACTGTGAGAAGCTTCTTTCGGTAGGGTCTGTTTCCAGTGGTAGGAAACACTCGGTGGCGCTGCTTCAAGCGTGGCGCAACATCAACCTCACTCGCTGCAGAGAGGAGGGCAAACTTCGGCTGAGAGGAAACGGGAATGGCTCGTCCATTTGCTGGTAATGAGGGAATAAACTTCGGCGGAGAGAAAAACGGGAATTAGTCGTCCTTTTGCCGGCACTGTGTACACTAAAGGTGGGAGAACGGGTCGTAGAAGTTATCCGTTCTCGCACTACAGGATCCAAAAACAAAACTATAAAAACACAGTCTGTTGTTCGACCAGCGAATGTAACGTGTGACCTGATAGGATTTGATGAGGCAAGCGCCTCCTTGTGAATCTTCTTTCACCAGTGCGAAAGATTTGAGCTTCGCGCTGGCTTATAAACCAGGTAATGCAACCAGTGGGGGGTCCCTTCTTGGAGCTTGGCCCCATCAGACCCCAGATCAGGCCTTTGTTGAAAGGAAGGAACATGGATGCTCCTTTGTTTGAAAAACACATGTGAGGGTCTTAGCCAGCCATGAGACCAGAGTCAGATTCCAACACATGTTATAATAACAAACATTTAGGTAAGCATGGATTACCATTTGGACCATACCAAACATTATTTAAAAATATACTTTCATTATCTCCTGTGAAGAAGAAATTGAAGAAATAATTCAAGAGTGTGTGAAACAAATTCATGATTCATGTCATCAGTGTAGCTGCAGAACCATGGAAGCCAATTACGTAAGATGAATGGGCTTCAATTATTTCTGAACAGTAACCAGAAAGGGTTTTGGTTGTGCGAGGTATCTTACGTAATTGGCTTCCATGGTTCTGCAGCTACACTGATGACATGAATCATGAATTTGTTTCACACACTCTGGGTAAAAGGTTACATTTGGTTGTCATCAGTGCTTGTTTGAGTTTAGTAAAACTCTTCTCAGGAGTTAAGGTTAAAGGCTCATTCTGTCTCAGTCTATGGTCATGTGTCATGTTCTGCAGAGACTCTGCTATGACGATGTGTCCAAATAGCTCCCAAAGGCTGTGCCATGGCATATGAGTGGGTGTGAATGTGAAAAGGTTTAGTTTAGCAGGTGGCACCTTGCATGGGAGCCCCTGCCATCAGGGTGTGAATGTGTGTGAATGGGTAAAGTGCTATACAAATGCAAGTGACTATTTTTACTGTTTTAGTGAACAAAGTCAGATCATTACCTATTGGATTAGAACACTATAAGCTAGATATATTACAGAGAAATGTGTGTTGTTACTGGGAACCGGAGTCAACATTGTATGAGGACCTGATGGAGGTCTGATATGCACTAAGATCATTCACTGCTTTAAAACTGTAAACAAGTGATGGATAAGTCTTCTTCAGGAGACTTCTTAACAGAGAAGACAGGTGTGCCACAAGGGGAGTCTGGACATCGCACAACTACTCCTTCCTTCAATAAGGATTCAAAAACAGGAGTAATTCCATAGATGGCTTCTTGTTTATATTGACCTTTACAGTTACCTATGAGCTAGGTGTGTTTGTGATTAATCTCACATTGTTTTTGTGTTGTGCCCACAATGTGAGTGGAACTTCTTTTAATCATGGGTCGTCAATAGCTAAGTGCCCATCTGCTGGTAGATAGTGACACTTTTCTCTTTACCTCGCAATCAGATACACTGCATGTTTCCCTAAGCAGGTGAAGGGTTTGCACAACAACTGCAGGATGGAGAGAATGTGACCCTTTCTCCCTGTTCAAGTACTGGTTGTCAATCATATGCATCATTAGAATGAGGGATTCAAGGCCCCATATCTCGCCACTCCCTATGAGGGCAAATAAATGTAAATACCCGCAAGCACCCACATTACTGTACTAAAAGTACAGAAACAAACTAGTATGAATACAATAAGTGCTCAGTGGAAGGCTCGGGGTAGTACTTCTTGAAGAGGTGAGTTTTCAGCCTGATGAAAGATGGGCAGCGACACTGCTGTCCTGACGTCAGTGGGGAGTTCATTCCACCACTGTGGGGCCAGGACAGAAAACAGCCGTGACCGGGTCGATCGGCCGCAGGGACCTCTGAGCGACGGGGCAGCCGATCGCCCCAAGGCCCAATATTATAGGAACAAACGAGCATACCCTATAGTAAGCAAAGCCTTTATACATGATGACATTAACATGTTTTTATATTATATGAACTCCTGACAGTAGAGTAAGCCACTATAAACCTACTGTATATAAAAACACAGTCAAGGAAAAAAAATAATACCGTGATATACCATGAAACCGCCAGAATCTTATAAATAATACCGTGATACACATTTTTGGTGATACCGCCCAGCACTAGCTCCCTCCACTTAAAGCACTGGGCCACATTATATCACTTCCACCAAACTGATCTTCACCGGTCTCTCCTCTGCTCCACTCCCTGTGTGTGTGGATCGTGCAACACGAGCAGACGATGCTCAGGATTGTGTGACATTTTAGCTGCAGCACTCCTGATTCTGCAGGGGAGGAATGAATATAAGTCACACGCTGCTTGCAAAGTATATTATATATGTACATTTAACAACATCAGTGATTGCTGCATTCCACTTAGGTGAGTTCCTGGTATTGTGAATGCTGGCTTAGTGGAATAGCTTAGTGGGACACTTAATGGAACTGAGCCATCGCCAACGTTACTGATTAAACCTGTGCTTCTCCAGTTAAAATATCTGCTGTGAAAAAAGGTCTCCATTGCACCTTGCTTTTACATGCCATTACTTGTGGTGAGTGGAACATCTCTCTGGGTCTCATCAGTTCAGCTGGACTCAGTGGAAACCACCAGAAAAGCCTTTGTAATTCACCAGAATTCATTTATCATGTAGCCTACATGGTTAGCTGATTGGTTGAAAGCATGGTGGAATGATGAATGTACCACCCTTGGACAGTGTCTCACTGATTGTCTTTCAATGATTTAAGGTCATTTTGTCTTTATTTTTCTATTTACAATGCAACCCAGTGCCAAAGGGAAGCAGAGTGAGCAGCAGAATTTATGCTCCGGTTGATTCAGAATATATTCAGAGCCTAAACACAGACGACGTTCCCTCGGGCCTGCTGGTTTTGTCCCAGTTGAGTAGTGTGTGCTGCTGCTTCTTATCAGGAAACCAAAAAAAGTACCTCCTTAACTACCTCTCGGCCAAACTGCACATACAGTGGGTACGGAAAGTATTCAGACCCCTTTAAATTTTTCACTCTTTGTTTCATTGCAGCCATTTGCTAAAATCAAAAAAGTTAATTTTATTTCTCATTAATGTACACTCAGCACCCCATCTTGACAGAAAAAACAGAAATGTAGAAATCTTTGCAAATTTATTAAAAAAGAACTGAAATATCACATGGTCACAAGTATTCAGACCCTTTGCTCAGTATTGAGTAGAAGCACCCTTTTGAGCTAGTACAGCCATGAGTCTTCTTGAGGATGATGCAACAAGTTTTTCACACCTGGATTTGGGGATCCTCTGCCATTCTTCCTTGCAGATCCTCTCCAGTTCCGTCAGGTTGGATGGTGAACGTTGGTGGACAGCCATTTTCAGGTCTCTCCAGAGATGCTCAATTGGGTTTAGGTCAGGGCTCTGGCTGGGCCAGTCAAGAATGGTCACAGAGTTGTTCCGAAGCCACTCCTTTGTTATTTTAGCTGTGTGCTTAGGGTCATTGTCTTGTTGGAAGGTGAACCGTCGGCCCAGTCTGAGGTCCAGAGCACTCTGGAAGAGGTTTTCTTTCAGGATATCTCTGTACTTGGCCGCATTCATCTTTCCTTCAATTGCAACCAGTCATCCTGTCCCTGCAGCTGAAAAACACCCCCATAGCATGATGCTGCCACCACCATGTTTCACTGTTGGGATTGTATTGGGTAGGTGATGAGCAGTGCCTGGTTTTCTCCACACATACCGCTTAGAATTAACGCCAAAAAGTTCAATCTTGGTCTCATCAGACCAGAGAATCTTATTTCTCATAGTCTGGGAGTCCTTCATGTGTTTTTTGGCAAACTCTATGCGGGCTTTCATATGTCTTGCACTGAGGAGAGGCTTCCGTCGGGCCACTCTGCCATGAAGCCCCGACTGGTGGAGGGCTGCAGTGATAGTTGACTTTGTGGAACTTTCTCCCATCTCCCTACTGCATCTCTGGAGCTCAGCCACAGTGATCTTTGGGTTCTTCTTTACCTCTCTCACCAAGGCTCTTCTTCCACGATTGCTCAGTTTGGCTGGACGGCCAGGTCTAGGAAGAGTTCTGGTCGTCCCAAACTTCTTCCATTTAAGGATTATGGAGCCCACTGTGCTCTTAGGAACCTTGAGTGCTGCAGAAATTCTTTTGTAACCTTGGCCAGATCTGTGCCTTGCCACAATTCTATCTCTGAGCTCCTTGGGCAGTTCCTTCGACCTCATGATTCTCATTTGCTCTGACATGCACTGTGAGCTGTAAGGTCTTATATAGACAGGTGTGTGCCTTTCCTAATCAAGTCCAATCAGTTTAAACACAGCTGGACTCCAATGAATGAGTAGAACCATCTCAAGGAGGATCAGAAGAAATGGACAGCATGTGAGTTAAATATGAGTGTCACAGCAAAGGATCTGAATACTTATGACCATGTGATATTTCAGTTTTTCTTTTTTAATAAATTTGCAAAAATTTCTACATTTCTGTTTTTTTCTGTCAAGATGGGGTGCTGAGTGTACATTAATGAGAAATAAAATGAACTTTTTTGATTTTAGCAAATGGCTGCAATGAAACAAAGAGTGAAAAATTTAAAGGGGTCTGAATACTTTCCGTACCCACTGTATGTTTCAGTGCCATCTTTATCATTCTAAAATCTGTCTGACAGCTGCTTGGATACTCAAGTACAGCACTTGAGTACATGTATTTAGTGACACACTTCACAAACAAAACTTGGGCAAAATCTGATAAAAAATATTAGTTAAATTTCCCTTTTAATCTCAGTGCATGGCTGCAACCCCAGTGTCTGCATTCTACCATGTTGAATTGTTTGTTCATTTAGTGTGCATGTATGCCCACCTCTAGGCTCTGCACTTAAACAAACTCCTGCTCCAGATTTCAACCGATCCACTTTGCATTCAATGAGTTTAATCTAAAGACCTTCGCGATGAAAGGTTATTCATTTTTAACGTTGCCACGACGTTGCCATTGCGTGGTGGAAAATTTAAATGATTAGACAAAATGCTGTTGTACCTCCACTCTACTTGGTCAAATCTGCCCCAAACGATTCATGACCTGCATCTATGTGCAAATAAGGGCTTTTCTTTCTTTTGTACCATCCCAAAAACCATCCCAAGCTACCCCCAGATTATTGTGGACTGTCCCATAAAGACTACCGGTACAAATACTGCTACATCACCGTAGTATTAGTGCTTCACCGCCACTCATCCGCTGCTATGCAGTCTGGCAGCTTGTTGAGTTTAACGTCGTAAGATTGTATGACGTCTTTTATTCCACCACTTTGAGTCGATTGCATCGCTTCTGGTTTTTGAGTTTGAACGACTTGTGCTTTGCAAAGCCTTGTAGCCGTCACTGTCTAAACGGGAGCTTAGCTAATTCTAGGCTGTACTCATTCAATCACACAATACAGTCATTAATGCGGATCTCCAGAACGCAGATTTTAATGAATATTGAATGATAACAATTGTCTGCTGATGAATCGGGAGGACAACCAAAGGACACTACTCCAAAGGTGGTGAGTCGAGTTGTGAAAATTGTGGAATCTGTGCAAAAACGATGCATAGGAAGCAGCTTAGCTTATTATTTATCTCCCTTGCTCCAATGCAGGGGTTGTAGCAGGACAACATAAAGGGCATATTTAAAGCTTGATCTACAGCAGGTGATTATTTATTTTTTAGCATGATTATATATTTCAATTCAATTTATTTGTACAGCCCAAAACCACAAATCACAAACATGCCTCAATCTGTACAGCATACAACATCCTCTGTCCTTGGACCATCACATCGGAGAAGGAAAACTGTTTCTGGAATCAGTTAATAGTTTAAGGTTAAAGATTCTTTATCATCATCGTTATTATCATATTTTAATATTGTGTTGATATACAAATGGTCAGTGCATTAGAAAGAAGTGATGGAGTGATGGGATCAGAAAGTTGACAATGGAGGTGAGGAAAGAAAAGAGAGGGAAGGGTCACTAAGGAGGAAGAGGAGGAATGATTGAGTCAAGGAGAAGAAAGTCTGTCCCAAACATCACATCTGGCACTGTGTGTGTGTGTGTGTGTGTGTGGTATCTAAATTGACAGAGTGATTCTGACATCTCTTCCTGAGCTTTGAGAGCAACTTGTAGCTATTCATTATGTGTGTATATCAAGAGAGAGAGAGAGTCTTCACACCGATATTTTATTCATGCAGAGAAAGACAAGTCTATCCTGTCCTCTCTCACCCGACTCCTCCTTTCATCTTGAACCTCTCTACCTCTCATTTGATCCTCATCTCTCACTTCCTGCTCTGTTCTCTTCCCTTTCATATCCGACCATCCGGCCCCTCAACGTATTTGTGGGTGACTAAGCGATGTGTTTTTAGTGCATGCTCGCACGCTCAACTTAACACTCAGAAACAAACGACTTACTGATGTAAATCATCTCCTTTCATCTCACAGCTTCCAACAGGTTTAAGACACTGGTGTGTGTGTGTGTGTGTGTGTGTGTGTCTTAGAGACACTTTTCCTGATCGACAGACACACATGTTCTGTATGTTTTGCAAAATTCCACATACAAAGCAGTGAACACCAACGTCAAACCTCAAAACCAGCGTGTGTACATAGTTGTAAGTGTGTGTGTAAGTGTTGAACCCACATCTTCCTGCAGCTGCCTCCAATAGAAGTCCTTTGGAGACACACCCTTCCTCTGTAATACTAAGGGACATTGGCTTTGATCGGACCTTTAAAGGAATCATCTTTGAGAATTCTTTAAAGTCTACTGGCGAATATATATATATTAGTGCTGGGAAAGTTAACGCGTTATTATCGCGATAACGCATTCCTTAATTAACGCCGGCAATTATTTTATCGCGCGTTAATGCAGTTTAAAAAAAAAAAATGTATTAAGCGGACATTTTTAACACAAGAACCGGGCAGCGAGCGGTGAACAGCTGTTTGCGTGGCGTCACTTCCTGCTGCTGCTGTCGCCCCCCCCCCCCCGCTACGTCACCGTCGGTTCCTCCTGTCTCACACACACACACACACAGACACACACGCGATCGTCTCGTCACAGGATCAATCGTGACAATATCAAAATACATATTGTCGTGTTTTTAAATGAGCACGTGAGAGCAAACTGCTCTTAACTGCAACTCTTTATGAGCATAACTTCCTCATGCAGGTTACTGTCACGGTACAGACTACAGGTTCCATGCTTCATCTACATTCCCCTGGGTCCTAAGTCCCTCCATGTACAGTTTATCATCCTCTATGTACCAACGTACATTTATAACAAATACCACACATATTACGGTAATCAGCGTTGCATACGTGTCTGACCAAAATACCAAAAAAAGCAAAAAATAAATGATTCATTTAAATTATCGATCCGTGATCCGTTACACCACTAGTATCTTGCCTCTTTTCTCTCACTCCTTAGTCCTTAGTCTATATGCTGAACACATGAGTATTATTATTTAATATTAAACGTGACCACAGGACAGCCACACCACCATCTTAACCACTCAGGCATTTCTACCCCTATCTGAAACCATGAATACTACAGATATACAATAAAACGTCTTGCTAATGGGGGACCTCAGGCTGTGAATATGTGGTGTAGAACTCCTCCTTTGGAATGTTAAAGGCTGTTTGTGGTGTAGCCTTAACACACCCACCAAGCGTTTATCAAAGGCTGTTGCAAAATGTTGCACACTTGGCAGGACGTATAATTCAAACAGAAGAACATTGCAGCATTGTGTGAGGGCTGAGGAGTTGTTAGAAAACATTGGGGGTAATGTTGGGAATGGTTATTAGAAATAATGAATAATAGAATATGTTGGGGGGGGGGTTCCTCTGTTAGGGCAGACAAGCCTGATTACAGTCATATATGTTCTTTTTCAGTTATTATTGTTATGCATATTTCACTTCAAAGAAGAACTCCTACATAAACAGCACTCATGCATGGGCAGTCATCATAGAACAGCTTTATTACTCATTATCGGCCTGATAATGGGCGGCTGTGTGAGCCATGATCACGGTAATTCTGCTCTCAGGTTTCGGTACGAACAGAGCCAGATTCCAAAGAAACAGCATAATGGGCTCCTCATGGACATTCAGCACAGTCTCATCACCACGGCTGTCAGACGCATGAGCTATCTCTAATATCTGTGTGTGTGTGTGTGTTTCTAGGTGTCTGGTATTGTGGGCAGGGCTGATGTCTTGGCCTGTCTGCTGTTCTTGCTGACGTTCCTCTCCTACATCAGGTAAGATGACTCTGTAGCTCTCCCAGACCTTGTACGTACACGTACACACACACACACACACACACACACACACACACACACACACATGGACACGTGTAAAAGACTTCTTATGAAAACAACTTTAAATGCTACAGAAGATGATCATATAAGGTTGTGTGCTAGTTAGCAACATAACTTATGACTACTGTTTTTATTTGCTGATGTGGTTTTATTTTTAACGGATCAAGAAAAATGAACAATTAAATGTTCAGACATGTTTAAAACAAACCCACAGATCTAACAGTTACAGGGTACACAGTTTTTACATATTTGTTTTTAGCAATGTCAGAGTTTTCCCCGCCCCAATATATAAATGATAGGAATTGACAAAACTATAATTGTAATTTATATATTATTATTTAATTGTGTAGTAATGTATACAAGCTGAATTAGGTAGTTAAGCAATTATTTGATGAACAGAAAATAGATTTTTGGTTCCAGTTACTCCAATGTGTAGACTTGCTGCTATTCTCAGTTTTATATGATTGTAAATTGAATATCTTTGGGGTTTGGGGTATTGAGCAGACAAAACAAAAGATTTAAGATTTTTTTTATTTTTATTTTTTACTATTTCCTGAAATTGTGATGGTGCGTTCACACCAAACGCGGCGCCAATTATTCGCGTCAGTAGATTACATACAGACGCAAATTTGCAATGGCGCGGCGCGTTTGGCGCGGCACGATTGACGCAAATTTGCGTCAATCGCTAAAACGCCCCAAACGCGCGAGTTGAAATTTTTCAACTTCGGCGAAAAAATCGTGTGACACTGTGGCGAGATAGCCTATCAGCGTTGAGTTGCTTCTCCTGTCATCACTGACTTCCTGCCGTTGTTGAATCAGGAAATAAATACTGTAGCCGTCTGTGTTCACCCAGAGGTCTACGATACCTCATATCAATAGAGACCGGACCAAACTATGTGTATAAATGTGTGTGTGTAAACCATATGGTACAAACAATGAATAGACGCTGCCGTATTTACGTCTAGATGACGTTATTGTGAGTGTTGGTGGAGCTGCTACAATGTTAGCATAGCCTAGCACCGATCCATCCGCTCCATTGAGAAAACAAGTACAAATCGGCATCATTACGTAGTTATTTCGGAGTCCCTTTTTGTCGGTTTATTGCCGTTAAATCACAGCCAAATCAGTTTATTTAGTGTTCATACAGCTGTAGTAAACAGCGACGTGTGGCTTGCTAGACACAGTGAACACAGCTCGATAAAATCCACGGAGCTCCTCTGAACAATATTATGAACCAGACATGACGGTGTTTAGTTTCCCGTGATATCTGTGACTTCCACAACACGTACTAAGCAGGAATAGAGGTTATTTTTTCCATGGTTAATGGCGGACAGTTGAACGGCTTTCAGGGCGATAAGCCCCGCCCCCTCTCCGCCGCATCCAGCGCGATTCACGCGAATGAACACAAATAGTCCCCGGCGAGACCATTTGGTGTGAACACGGCATAATAGTTACTGAGGTTAACATTTTCACTGTCTGGCTGAATCTCTAAATTCCAATCACTGCTTCATTTGATTTGAAACATGTTTTTGGCTAAACGCATAACCATGGTCATGCTCCTAACTTTGTGTTTACACATGGTTTTAGTGTAATGTCCATCAAATTAATTCATCTTTGTCTTTAAATGGCTCGTTAGTACACCCTTGCATTTTTAATGAGAAAACAGCGGTGAAATTGTTTCTTTTTCAGCCCGTCTCTGAAACCAGTTCTGCCGATATTGATTTAAAAATAATAAAAGTCTTTCAGCCAGGCTCAATGAAGACATCTGCAAGCTGAAGAGATATAGACATAAATACGGATTGTTATTGCGATTGTTAAAAATGCAACAGCAAAATATTTTCCAGACTGCTAATTAGAACTGTCTCAGACAGACACACTGACACGCGCACACACACACACACACACACACACACACACACACACACACACACACACATGACTTGGAGATATTCAGTAAAAGCCATCGTCTCTGTCTGTCCGTCTGTCTCTGTTTGTCTGTCTCTCCCTCTCTCCCTCTCTCCCTCTCTCTGTTTTTTCTCTGTCCGTCTGTCTGTCTCTCTGTCTCCCTCCCACTCACTCTCTCTCTCTCTCTCTCTCAATTCAATTCAATTCAAATTTTGCTTTATTGGCATGAAAGTTTAAAAAACAGTATTGCCAAAGCATCAGAAAATTAAACATACAATAACATCAATACACAACAATATCAATATAACAATAATATTAATACAACATCGCAAAAGTGGTCTGAGACAGAGCCCCCAGTGCTCCCACTTACCTGTAGGCCACCGCAGCTCTCCGACACCGAAGCAAAGGGAGGAGCGAAGTGAGAGAGAGAGATCCATGGATAGATAGATCTCTCTCCCTCTCCGTCTCTCTCCCAATTCAACCCAAACTCAAATCTGCTCCATTGGCATGAACGCCCAGAAACAGCCTCTCTCTCTCTCTCTCTCTCTCACTCTCACTCTATCGTTCTGTCTCTCTCTCACTCTCACTCTATCTATCATTCTGTCTCTCTCTCACTCTATCGTTCTCTCTCACTCTCACTCTGTCTCTCTCTCACTCTCTCACTCTGTCTCTCTCTCACTCTCACTCTATCGTTCTCTCTCACTCTCACTCTATCGTTCTGTCTGTCTCTCACTCTCACTCTATCGTTCTGTCTGTCTCTCACTCTCACTCTATCGTTCTGTCTCTCTCTCACTCTCACTCTATCGTTCTCTCTCACTCTCACTCTGTCTCTCTCTCACTCTATCGTTCTGTCTCTCTCACTCTCACTCTATTGTTCTGTCTCACTCTCACTCTATCGTTCTGTCTCTCTCTCACTCTCACTCTATTGTTCTGTCTCACTCTCACTCTTGTTCTGTCTCTCTCTCACTCTCACTCTATCGTTCTGTCTCTCTCTCACTCTCACGTTCTGTCTCTCTCTCACTCTCACTCTATCGTTCTGTCTCTCTCTCACTCTCACTCTATCGTTCTGTCTCTCTCTCACTCTCACTCTCACTCTATCGTTCTGTCTCTCTCTCACTCTCGCTCTCTCCTCTCACTCTATCGTTCTCTCTCTCTCTCACTCTATCGTTCTGTCTGTCTCTGTGCGTGTCTCTCTCTCATACAGTCATTCAGGTCTTAGAGATTTTTAGAGGACTTTTCCCCTGGAAAAACAACTGGAATGCTTGTGATGAAGCCTGTCATTTAATAACCTCTGTGTATGTGTGTCAAACACTACTACAGCTATTACTACGACTACTGATACTACTACTTCTTCTTCTAATGCTACTACTACAACTACCACTTCTACTACTACAACTACTACTATAAATATCACTACTGCTACTACTAGTACTTATTCTAATGCTACTAATACTTTTACTACTAATAATATTTATAGTAAAACTTCCACTTCTACTACAACTGCCATTGCTATTACTATTACTGCAACTACTACTAAAACTACTACAACTACTACTACAAATGCTATTACTACTAATACTACTTCTACAAATACTACTTTTATACCAACTACTACGACCACTACTACAGCTATTACGACTACGACTACAACTACTACTGCTACTGCTGTTATTACTGCTACTACCAATACTACTATTACTACTACTTCTACTACTACTATTACTACTACTTCTACTACTACTACTGTTATTTCAACTACTACTATACTACTATGATCACTACTACTGCTATTACTACTACTCCTACTAATAGTTCTACTACTTTTACTACTTTTACTACCACGACTACTACTTTTACTACGACAATAAAATCGTTTAGCTTCAAACTTTTCCTGCTTTGTAATCCAGCCCTTAGCTTCTTTAGATAATACAGTTTAGCTTCCAAGTCTGCCAGTTAGACATTTCAACTAGAAGGGGTTTCAGCAGTGCAGCAAATGTTTTGCGATTCATTTCAGAATTCAGCATTCCAATGCATTTTTTGTAGGAAATGCATTTTCTAGTTGTGCTTTCCTTTGATCACATCATATGCAGACATGGATTTGCATTTCATTGTTACAGGGATGATACCCTGTTATATCTCTCCGTAAAAACCAATAGTCCCTCTGATCTAATCAATTAAATCAAAAGAACGCTAGAATTCCAGTTGCACTGATAAGGTTAATAGTTTTGATAAGAAGTTACAGCCCTAATCATGTAATCAGAAACCACCTAATATGACAACTTCTACAGCACTGCTTGTGTCTGTGATAAGGTTACGTTACATTAACGTAACCTGTGATAAGGTTACGTATAATGCATGAATGCTTAGGAAACTTTGTCTGAATATGAACATTTAACTGTGTAATTTATTATTTGTAGCCTAGACACAGATCTTAATTAACTTCATGAAGCGATTCATTGTACTTATTCTAATCATCCTATAACATGACAATTATAATAAATGAACAGCCCGGGTTTTGTCCTCCGGCCATCGTCTCTCTGGGATGTGTGTAACCTGTTCCTCTGTCTCTCTCTGTCTCTAAGGAGTGTGGCTGTGCGTGTCTCTGAGGACTCTCTGCCCTGCACGGTGTCAGCGTGGTTTCTGCTCATCAGTTTGTTGCTGGGCACCTGTGCCATGCTAGTGAAGGAGACCGGCATCACCGTGTTCGGAGTGTGCGTGCTCTACGACGCCCTGGTGCTGTGCCGCAAGCCTCTTGTCAAGTAAGCACACAGGGTTTTTGCTATGTTTATGTTTTTTCTTTTTTCTTCTCTTGATTTTTGTGGCAATGGTTCACTGAGCTTCCACAGCTTATTGTATTATTGTGTTAAGAAGTACTTGGCTTTATTCATATAGCTTCTCTAAACCTGAGAGCTGCCCAATGCCACAATAGAAACATTTCTGTGCATAATAGCTGGGATAGGGAGCACTCTTCATATTGTATTTGTGGGTGTTTGTGTACTTTGATCCATGTGGAAACCAGTTTTACACTTTTGATGCTAGAACATCAGTCTACAGCATAATTGGACTAATTACAGTTTTGGGTTTTAGTGTAATTCAGGCATATTGAGATGATAATGAGGAGTTTAACCAAAACATTTGTACAAAAAGAACATGCCTCTGATTGATTGGACAGTTTTTCATAATTGGTATAATTGGTGTATCATTTGTTTCTTGTTCCTTCTATCGGAGTTTTTTGTCACCTGTCACATGTACAGCACAATGCTTGTTCCCTGGCTCTCTCCTCCTCTGTGAACATAACTAAATACAGACCAGTCATACGATACCTTTTAAAGCCTAAAACAAACCCCACAGTCCACATGACAGTAATACTTACAACCTACATAACCATATACCCATTGCACACACATGTAACATTGCACACATACTGTAGGGCTCAACAATTCTTTAAAAAAAATGAGAATCACAACTTCTTTTGTAAGAATTAAGATCAGGATGGACTCAAGATTCTCAGTGAAGGCATTTATATTCTTCTTTAACCAAAACAAATCATTACTATTTGCACTTTTGCATTACTTGTCTGTTAAAGTGTCCCACAAGGAACAGGTGTGTCTGCAATGACTACTGGTGTAATGTTTGATCGAATAAGTACGAACTACAACTGCCCCTCGTCTAGACTCAAACATATCAGAAGCTTTTTCACTTGCACATCTGACGCAACAGATATGCTCTCAAATGATGCACTTCTGTTACGTCATGTAAACAAACCATGTACCGATCAGACTAGAGCTCTAAACTCTTGAAAGGTCAATCTCTGTAAAATGACCTGAGCTTTTCAGGTACTTTAGTTTTCAGTTATTGAATGAGATGAAATTTAAGATGACTTCCTCAAAGGAAGAATGTGAAAGTAATGAAACAAAGGCCATTTTGAGCTGAAAACTTCTCTCAACTATCAGTTGTTATGCTTAACTTCCCATCTTTCTTTCTGTCTCAACATGCATTATGCATCAGTCATTCCTTCCACCTTTGTTGCCTCATTCTTCTCATTCCCTCTTCACCTCTTGAACATGCTGCATAACTCCAACCTTGCTTTCCTTGACACCTAACTTTATGTTTCCCTGAAGTGTGAGGGAATTTCCTGCTGGAAATCAGGAGCAGCGATAATGAGGCCATCAGGGAGATGTGAGAGCTGTTTTGTTTCTATGGAGTGAAGAGAGTGAGCTCGGACTCTACACGACGCTGCTACACGTTACATCTTTTGGACTGTTATCTCTGTACATTGCATTTGCACGTTCTCTGGTTAATATTTTGCACTTTCCTGCACAAAACTATACAGCTCTTTAATTTAAAACTGATATATTATACATATTATCCATAGCATGTTTATATTTTATAATTATGTTTCTTGACTTTTGCAGGAAATAGTAAATGGACTGTACTTATATTTCTCTTTTCTAGTCTTCGACCACTCAAAGCTCTTTAACACTACACGTCATCATTCACCCATTCACACCCTGATGACAGGGCTACCAGGCAAGGTACCACCTGCCATCAGGACTCTAACTAATCATTCACACCCACACATACATCGATGGCACAGCCCTCTGGAGCAATTTGGGGTGAGGTGTCTTGCCCAAGGACACATGGACATGGACTAGCAGAGCCGGGATTGAACCACCGATCCTCTGATTGAAGGACGACCTGTCACCTATCACTGAGCCACAGTGCTTGTTTATATTTCTGTTTTCTATTACTTTCTTTATAGTTATGCACAAAACGCCAAGGGAGAATAAACCTGATTCTGTAAAGAAGGAACAGAGAGCTCCTCCTTCACCTCCTTCTCTCTCTGTCTCTGCTTTGATGCTCACTCCTTACTCATTAGAACACTTCTCCATCTTTTGATCTCTTCACAGCTTTCCCTAACTAATGTCTCTATTGTCATTAATCAGCATAATACTACCAAGAATACTTTTTGCACAATTCTGTGTGTGATGTTGATGACTCTCACTGTCTGAACAAACACTCTGCAGCTTTGAGTGTGTCCTCTGTTATGGATTGAGAGGATTACACACAGAAAGCAACATGTTTCTCCATACAGATCCTCAATGAATTCAGAGGTTAGTGAAGATGGATGGCTTTAATATGAAGGCAGTGCTCTTTTTAACTCTGAGGAACGGCTTGTGAGATGAGTAGAGGGGGGGGGGGGGGGGGAGGGGGTTTTACCCATCTTGTGGGGACGTAAATCTGTTTACACAGTCACGTTGTGTGGACTTGCCTTCCTTATGGGGACAAAATGCACGTCCCGATAATGTAAATCATTACATTTTAAGGTGAAGACTTGGTTTAAGGTTAGTGTTAGGTTAGGGCAGGGGTGTCCAAACTTTTTTTCAAAGAGGGCCAGATTTGATAATGTGAAAATGCCCAAGGGCCAACAGTCCCTGCTGAGATTATTTTAAACAATACAAGTAGCCTTGTAGATAAAATGGGGATGAATTCATATCATTGTATAAAGAGTGACATGAGAAGATCAATCTCATGTCTGTAAGTTAAATCAGCTATAATCACTATTTTTAAAGTGATTAGTGACTCGTCTAAAACATTTAAAAAAGGAATAACTTCAAAAGAATCATTCTATACACTGTAGCTTCTTTACATTCTATTAGAATGTAAAGAAGTTACATTCTGATACAATGTAACTTATTTACATTCTATTAGAATGTAAATAAGTTACATTGTTGCCTTTTCTTTTCTTTTCTTCCCACAAGAACGTAATTTTGTCAGGTTGATAAAAAAGTCACTTTACTTCCTGACATTGTTATTTTACCACAGGGGTGTCCAAACTTTTTTCAAAGAGGGCCAGATTTGACAATGTGAAAATGCCCAAGGGCCAACAGTCCCTGCTGACATTATTTTTAAACAATACAAGTAGCCTATACATACATTGTCATTTAATCATTTTATTTTCAATGACAGCAGATAGCAATGTAACCAAATGTAAGCATTCATGTGTGAACAGACGTAGTGAGGGTAATGAAACGTTGTCTCACATTTAAGTTCAACACACATGAAACAGGCTCACGAAACAAATCAAGTTGTCTCTTAGTATCTGATGATGGCTCTTCAGTGTTACGAGCCAGGCAAACATTAGCAAACTCGGTCTTCTTCTCGGGGCAATTATGTTTTCTGCTATTTTCATAACAGTCTTTGATAAACTCACCTTCCGTAAAAGGTTTGTCATGTTTAGCAGTTACCATGGCCACCTGGTAGCTTACTTTGATGATGTTTTCATGTGAAAAGGACCGCTGCTGTGAGGCCAAGTTATCTTGGAGTTGCTTCACTTTTCTAACTCGGTCGCTCTCTGATAGCTTGTTGTAGCATTAGCATGTTTGGTCTCGTAGTGTCTCTTTACATTATATTCCTTAAACAAGGCAACAGTCTCATGACTAATTAGGCAGACACAGTTGTTTCGGTTTTCGGTGAAAAAGTATTGCGATCTCCACCTCTCCTGGAAGCCGCGGCCCTCGTTATCGACTTTCCTTTTGTTACTTGCCGTAACATGACAGGTCAAGGGTCAGAGCCAATTTCAAACAGCCAGACAGTTACAGAGTGGTGCTGCCACCATGAGGTAAAAAGAGGAATTGCATGTTGAATTTGTATGATTTATTCATTCCGTTTTGACTGTGCTGGCGGGCCATAAATAATGCATTTTAAGACAGAAGGTGCGGGCCATATAAAATCTGACCTCAGGCCGTGATTGGCCCGCGGGCCGGACTTTGGACATGCCTGGGTTAGGGTGAGGGTTAGGCAGGTAGCAGTTGGGTAAGTCTAAATGTAAGTCAACATAAAGTCATAGTCCATGTCTTTGTGTCCTTGTTTGTTCCTTGATTCATTAGTTTTGCTTTTTGTGTGTTTTGTGCGAGAGAATATCTCTGAGTCTGTGATTTAATGAGCAGGTTCTTTGGGTACTTCAGGCTGTATCGCCCAGGGAGGAGAACACACACATGCACAAACGGGGCAAAGCTCTCCAGGCATAATATTGCGCAGTATTGGGGCCTTTTCTTCGGGAAAGCTCTGAGGTTGTGAGCCCGTAACGATGCTTGATAGTAATCCTCTCCTTTTATGCAATGCCGATTTGACCTAATGTGGCAGGCGGATGAGGATGGTGTGTGTACGCTCCAATGCACACAACTCTGATCGTGACGCAAAATATGGGAACTGTGGGTAGGACATGATTATATAAAGATTGAAAAGTGCATTTCAAGCCATAGCAACAGCAGCACATTTGAATCAGGAACACTGCATTTAAACTGAGCCTTTCATCATGACTTTAAAACCTTTGGTTTGGACTTTGATCCTTTCCACTTTTTCTTTCTATTTCTGATTGTAGAGTAGAGATGGTTCAGAAAAAGTATTTTAAAAAAGTGTGTAAAGTAAAATAAGGGCTGCATTAAAGAATAACTGACATAACAGAAAGCTTTTGAAAAATGTGCATCTTAAAATAAATTGAATCTGCCCGTGGGAAGAATTAACCTATAAGAGTCTGTCCAGTCTTGGTTAAAGACTCTGGTCTCTCTCTCTGGTCTCTCTGGTCTCTCTAGTCTCTCTCTCTGGTCTCTCTCTCTGGTCTCTCTAGTCTCTCTAGTCTCTCTCTCTGGTCTCTCTCACTATGGTCTCTCTGGTCTCTCTAGTCTCTCTATCTGGTCTCTCTCTCTGGTCTCTCTAGTCTCTCTCTCTGGTCTCTCTCTCTCTGGTCTCTCTGGTCTCTCTCTCTGGTCTCTCTAGTCTCTCTGGTCTCTAGTCTCTCTGGTCTCTCTGGTCTCTCTCTCTGGTCTCTCTGGTCTCTCTAGTCTCTCGGGTCTCTCTCTCTCTGGTCTCTCTGGTCTCTCTAGTCTCGCTGGTCTCTCTCTCTCTGGTCTCTCTGGTCTCTCTCTCTGGTCTCTCTAGTCTCTCTCTCTCTCTGGTCTCTCTAGTCTCTCTGGTCTGTCTCTCTGGTCTCTCTCTCTCTCTGGTCTCTCTGGTCTCTCTAGTCTCTCTAGTCTCTCACTCGAGTCAGGAAACTTGTCAGAATACATATTTGATTGGCTGAATAGCATCACGTGATGTGATTTACAACGCATGTAATTGGTCAGTGCTGAACAAGTGCCGGAAAGGCTGAAAAAGCTGTGCCGGTTAAAATAGAAGCGCTCCGTCAAAATAAAATCATTTTCAATTACCTATCGGTTTTAGGTCCAGGGTCCGGATACAACGGCGTCTGGGTCTGGATCTCTAGAGTAACAGATATACTGCCATCCGAGATTAGGCATATGTTTACCGTAGCACGTCAGAATGTCAAAGAGAAGGTTTGTTCATGGTTGATGAAGGATAAAGTGAGCTTCATGTCCTTGACTCTGCACTGAAACTCATGCTGGTTGGTCATTGCGACTGCATTAAGAGTGTGTGGATCTGGGGGAATAGTGTGTTAGACCCTCTTGATGAAGTTATGATGAAGTTCTTTGCTGGACTGGACACAGAAGCTCACATATTTATAACTGTTTAAGGGGAAGGAAGAGGCTGCTGTGGCTCAGGGGGTTGTTTTGGGTGGCAAATGAGTTTCCCCACTGGGGATTAATAAAGTTTTTCTAATCTAATGTGCGAGGAGTTCAGTTCTTTCTGTGAATGTGAGAGCTGAGGACATTGATTTTCTCATGTTGTTCCAATTTATCTTGTAGCTTCTGTATTTGACCTTCACTCAGGCCCAATCTCCAAACTCACGGACTTTGAGGCGTGCTCCCGCAAAGTCCGTGAAGGTTTAGGGTTGTCCCACTGCCAAATAGTCGAGTGTTTTGAGGGCTGCTTCGCAGACATTTTGAGCCCAGTATGAACCCTTTCCATAAGTCCACATTTCTGCAGACTTCGGGCAAGGGAATTACCCACAATTCATCGCAATGTGACATTAAACACAAGGTTACTAGTGGAAGCATGGTAACGTCGATGTGTTAGGCATCCCCGACGAGGCCCCAAATTGTTGGGTCAATTTTGATATCCCACTCTGATAACTAAGGAGACAAAAAGCATGGTGGTTTGGTTTGATACTCAAAGCATGGGAAGCTGTTCTCTCTTTATACCTTGGCTTGGTACTTCCCTTCAGATTGCTTCTTTCAATTAGTATCTTGCATGTATTTGTTCAAAAGACAAAGGGTTCATAAGCCTTCTGATCGAAGTTTAGGCAATTAGGCTAAGATTCATTCAAACAAGTTTTATATTGTACAGGATTCAGCATGATCGGATGCATTTCCCTTACAAAGCGGAGTGACAGCAGCTCCTAGACTGAAATATCCAGATCACGGTGGAGGAGTCTGTGATCGGTGTAAGGGGCATAAACACGAGATGAGCTGAGGCTTTTCATACTGCGTTAAATAAAAGGCTGACACACAAACACACAGATAGCGTGCAGGAAGGCTGTGATGAAATAGGAGTACAAAAAGGTTTCATTAATGTCTGTCCTGTTTGGAGCTCTGACACCTATTCTGAGAATTGCTGTCCTTAAATGTTACAAACTGTAGAAAATGATTATTTCATGACTCAGAAATTCAAGAACATATTATGGGACATATAGAGCCCCCATGACTATCTTTTATGAGATGTTTATTAATCGACATCATATAGCTACAGCCATTTGTCATTATCATGATGTGAAACAGCTGATAGCGTGCGGCTCTGCTGTGTGTGCAGAGAGGCCACTACAGAGCAAGCTTCCACCCATTCAGTGACTCAGTCTAGGCCTTGAGTGTCATGCGCTGGCCCTGTCGTGTTTCAGCCAGAGTGTCTGACTAAGCATAACCTGTGGTACATGGTGAGACAGAACAGAAGGAAGAAGAGGGGAAATGCCACTCGGAGGCAGGAATGTAAAGAATGTCAGCTGTGAGTGGACCATCGTGTGCTTCAAATGAGCTGCAGTTTAGAAAGCCGGAGGCTGAGCAGCCAGACATACTGGACTTAATCCACAAGTCCCTCACGTCTACTGTTCAGGTGTGTGAAAAAGACGACACCTCAACCCTTCTTCAAAATAATCAACCACACTCATTTTGCCTAATTTTGTCTTCCTACCTCAAACAACACCCCCCCCTCCCCTCCATTCATCCTCCACTGTTGCCACGGTCACAGTTGTCATGGTAAATCAGAATTCTGTTTGGCCTATACACAGAACCGTCTTTCCCATGATCCTATGGGAAACATTGAGTCTCGGGTCTGAGGACACCATCTGTCTGTTCCTCTCCCCAACCGTTAACTTGGGTGACGTTGTGAGAGGATATGAAGCGATCAGTTTTTTGAATTGACGTCTTCATACAAGGGGGATTTGTTCATCTTTCTGTATACATTTGATACAATGACCTTGTGAATGGTCCTGTAATAAAGTCCTGTTGTAAGCAATGAGACGTTATAACATTCACACAGCTTTTTAGGAAGAGTTGCACATTTTTGAATAGGTCTTCAATTCATGATGTGGATATCATGAATTTAAAGAATCTACACTGAAGAAGTGGAGTGACCAGCACCCATGTGCTTCACAGAATCCTACTTTTAAGGATGGATTGTGAGGAGTGCTGCCTAAGTGATTGTCTTCTTCTTTCTCACGGTGCATTTTGTGTGAACGCCCTGTGGAGTTCCAGAGAATACTGCCCTTTGCGGAGGAGAACCGACTGAATGGCGCTATCAATGGAGGCTCGCGTCAAAGTGCTGCGCGAGTTAAATAAAAATTTAATTTGTGCCAGAGAATATGTGACATTCTGAGTCAGTCCTTGCAGTGCGGGGGATGATTACTTGTAGCTCATGATTGTCGTTAGGCCTTTCTAAATTGGTCTTCAAGGTTGCATAACTTCTCATTCCTATAGTCTGGGTGAAACATATGCCACGCTCTGCTTGCCTTTTATTGACCCAACATCCCTTGAGTATTAAGGAACATACTTTGAAAGAGTAAAGCCTGGTTTACAAGCGATACTCTGCTTTGTTACACCACAAGCTATTCAGAAAAAGTTGGAGGTTGATTCTGATATGATAGTCTACTGTTGGTAATATAGGAATATATGTGTGGGTGCGGAGACTTATCATTCTTTCAATTTCTGGCATGAAATCAATCTCTGCGTTGCTCCATCTGAGTAATATTTTTCCCCAAGGACGTTGAGTTTTGCTTTGCTTTTCCAATCCTGGAAACCAGTGTCTCTTTACTTCAGCCTCTGTCAGCCTTAGGGAGGTGGAATGTTATTAATCCAACCAGAAAAGATGCATTCATAATGCAGCTTTTGTCAGGCAGCACACTGCTCTTCATCAGTTTGATATGGCCTTTCTACTAATATATGATAGGTCTATATATTAAATATTCGTTCATACATTAGTTCAGGATGTCCCCAGTGTCATTTCTAGTTGACATGCATGGGTTCCATAAATAATCCCTGTGAAGGGGTGCCATGGTTTTAAGGTTTGGGAACCACTGCTAGTGCATATGTATGATGATCCATATTGTGAAACAGCAGAACTGTGTAGGAATAAACACAGTTTTCTGCATGTTATTAGCCATGCAATTTTACTTGCTAACATGGTCAGCTAGACATTGGAATAAAGGGTTGGATTCTGATAGTTGGGTTCATATTTGGGATTGGGCTGATGAATTTCTCAATCAATTTCTCCTCTATTTTTTAATAGATATGTTTTATTAGATATTTTACTAGATATATAAGAAGCCAGATAGACAGTAATTTGGACAACTGAGCAGGCCATAGCATTCAGATGCCACTGTAAATTAGCCTAGGCAGGTACAATGTATGTAAGGCTTGGCCAAACAGTTTTGTATTATGTGTGTGTGTGTGTGTGTGTGTGTGTGTGTGTGTGTATATATATATATATATGTATATATATGTATATATATGTATATATATATGTATATATATGTATAATAGTGGGGACTTTTTCCTGATACTGAGTTGCAAATACATGTCTCAATCATCTCAAAACTGGTAAATCTTTCTTTTACTCTTCAATGTCACTATAATCATATGTATATCTCCTTCGTTGTGACTGCTGTGGGTTGAGTACCCCAAATCATTAAGGGATCATTGATTTTACCTGGATTCTCTCCCAAGTGGACGTTGCTAACAGTTGTACCTCTGGAGATTTTATTGAGAGGATGTTTGTGTGAGTTTTAAGCCTATTATATGTACTAAATGCATCGCACCTCTAGAAACTAGTTCACTGGTAATCAGCAGGGACAAAAGCCTTGCTTTTTTGCAAACAAAACTCTTTCACGTAAGTCAGGCAAATGCAGAGTCCTCAGAGTCTGATTCCTCTTTGTCATTCTGTCTCTTGGCTCCTCAATCCTCAGCAGAACAGAGCAAATATAGAAAAGGGAAAGGGAGTAGAGAGCAAAGGGACTGAGATGCAGAGATGAAAAAGACTAGACAAAGTGTGAGGAAGACAGAATATGTGTAGAATTCCTGTGAGATCTCTTCCTTCCCCGTTTCTGCGATGCTTTGAAAGGTCTGCTCAAAGGAAACATCTCAAAGTTATGGGGTGTTGAGTGGATTCTCCGTGCTTTCCTTTCACTACCTGCCTGTCTGATCCCCCTCTTATTCTCTTAGGCTCCTTTAGTTTCTACCTCAGGCTAATGAACAGAGCTGTGGGGTCTGGGAGGACAGTTCATACATGACATTTTCTGAAAGGCTGGATCAACTAAAGTGTGTGAATGGATGGTGACTTTGAAGACTTTGTTACAAAAAGTGCAGGAATGCAGACAAATAGAAATTAAACTGAATGTTAATCAATGACAAAAATACTGAGTGGTCACAGATAAATAATCTGAATGTCGAGGTTTCAAAGGGTCTAGGGCCTGATTTGTCAATGTAAGAGAATTGTGATGGCGTGGACTGACTTGTGAACATAAGACATTTCAAACCAGTAAGAATAATTGGTGATTTCTAATCTGATGCAGCCAGGTATTTATTAAGAATAAGTCTGTGGTTGTCAACACATCCCATGAAAACACCAAAACCAACAATGTGTTCGTCAAAACATTCTGACTTCCTGTTTGTGGCTCTCAGCTCCAAGCCCATTGGTTCCTACTGAAGATGTAAATCTTTAAAAACATCAAGCAAATATAGAGTTTCCTTTTTTTCAAAAGGCTCAGTAATTTCATAAAAGAGCTTACTGTAGTTTTTATCAAACGTTACTCAAACATTTTCATTTGTTCGGTACTATTTTCAGCAGCGGATTAATCCACATTTGGTGCTCCAGTGAGTATTTGGGGCAGCAAGACATTATACGTGGGATTGAGTCAAAATAATCTACAGTGTTCATGTTAAGGAAGGAGCATGTCACCCAGTGCAACGATGTCCCTTAGTGATGTGTTTATGGACAACTATGGAGCTCTGTGCCACAGATGAAGACGATGGGTCAGACCTCACTTTTTAGTCAGGTACTGAGGTGAGTACCAGAAGATGGTGTTTGGTACTCACCCCATTCCTTGCTGTCCTCTGTGTCTCACCCACTGTCCTCCGCTTCAGCTTCCGGCACGGTACATGATGAAGATGCACCTCCCAGTCGCTGGTTGAACCTCTGATTAGCCTTCTCCATCAACAGATGCTTTGTGTCAAATGTCTCTGTGGCCTCATACTTCTGAAGAATGGTGCACATCATTGTGTTGCCACAACAGTGGAGGTAACGCCAAGTTGGATGATCAGGAACAAAAAAATGATCGCTTTACTTTAGGGAGTCATGTTTCTAATGAAATCTTTAAATTTGTCTTGTTCTTGTCAGCATCAGCATTAGAACAGAAGCCCCTTTCACACAGATGGATGATTTCAGAAAGCACGCTGGCGTCTGGTGTAATATACAATGCGTGCGTCAGGCAGCGACTTGCATCCGTCCATACCATCCGTGTTATATGCTGGTTAATGTCCTCTGCTCGGAGGGTAAGGAGCTCCCGCACTTCGTTGTCTCCCCAATTTGCTGTCATTCACGGTTGCTGTAGTTTAGCTGCTGACTGCTGCCTGGTGGTTGGGGCACACAAGTGAGATATAATTAAGACTTTACAATCTGTACACATGTGACATCCTCTGTCCCGGAACCCTCACATCAGAACAGGAAGAACTCTCCCAAAAAAAACCTTAACGGGGAGAAAAGAGGGAGAGACCTTAGAGAGCAACAGAGGAGGATCCTCTATCAGGATGGACAGAAGTGTGATAGATGTCATGTGTACAGAATGAACAACATAACAGAGTTACAACACATTCAATGTATATGACATAACCACGACAGGAGGCAAGACCAGGTCCAGTTATAACCAGGACCCACGGAAACCTGCGAGGTGAGAAAGCAGAGAGACTCTGGTGAAGAAGCAGAGTTAGTAATGAGCATTAATGGGACATGAATTCATACAGAAAGAGAGAGAGAAGAGGAGAGAGGAGCTCAGTGCATCCTGACACAGACGCCAGCCTCGGCTCTGTGACTACCTCTGCTACCTGCTCAGTAGAGGAACAACTCTGTCCCCCTATTCTGCCTCCAAACCTTTCATACCTGTGAGGGCTTTGCTCTGGTTTACACTGTAGAAAATAGAGTTTTGTGTGTTTACAATCACAAAACTCTACAAAAGACAGCATGTTTGTTTAGAAAGCCCTTCTGACTGGAGGACTGCGCGAGTGTTGACTTAAGCCCACAGAAAAAGTCTGACTGATCTTCTGTATGTCTGTGTGTCCCTCAGTCACCTGTCTGGCTCCAGATTCAGGGACCTCCACCACATCTGCAGCCCCTTCATCAAGCGAGCCTGCCTCATCTCTGGCTATGTGAGTTCTTTTTCACCTTTACATTAAAAAGTACCAGACTGGTGGCTCTGCATGCAAGTCAATTGCCTACCAATTGTAAATACTTACCTTTACTGTTGGCCATTTTCCAAAGTAGAACATAGATGTTAAGATCGATACATAGTGGGATATGTTCTTTCTACAGTTTTGTTTATAATTTTTGGGGAGTTGCATATTAATACAGCTGAAAATGATGACTGTTTGGAAAACAGTTGCTAAATATTACATATAAATGTTGTGGTGGCACTCCCCTGACTACTGGTGGCACTCCCCTAACTACTGGTGGCACTCCTCTGACTACTGGTGGCACTCCTCTGACTACTGGTGGCACTCCCCTGACTACTGGTGGCACTCCCCTGACTACTGGTGGCACTCCCCTGACTACTGGTGGCACTCCCCTGACTACTGGTGGCACTCCTCTGACTACTGGTGGCACTCCTCTGACTACTGGTGGCACTCCCCTGACTAGTGGTGGCACTCCACTGACAACTATTGTCACTGGCAGCTTGTGGTACCTACTGACACCTACATATAAGCAGAGGAAGAGTGAAGATATTTTCAGACATGTATTTTTGGATTGGACATTTTATGGGTTTTCATTTTAAAACGTTTTTATATACTTTTAAATGATAATAAAACGGATGATTCATTTTCATTATTTTAGCCGATTGTTGTAAATGACTATAAAAGTAATAATTTGGAAAGAGTGTATTATGGTCCCTTTTGTTTCAAAACCAACAAAATCCTTCTTAAATAAAATGAAACAAAAAAGTACAACGTGGTTACTCTCAGGATGTAAACAGAGAACGGGTGGATTAGGTGACTCAACTAAAATCCATACTATGATGATAAAACTGATTTACGGCAGCTGACAACAATAGGTGTTCTCAGGAAATGTGACTCTGCCCACTCAGCTCGGCAGCTTCTTGACGGGTGCAGAACGGGTGCCGTTCGCTTGCTACTGTTGTGACGCCTGACTGACGCCTGGCTGACGCCTGACTGACGCCTGACTGACGCCTGACTGACGCTTGCCACAGACTAGTCACTGCGGTGCCAGTGCCACAAGGAGGATCTCGGCCTTGCTGCAGAAAGCTCAGTGAGACCGTTGGATACGTTCAAAATAAACTACGAAATTAATGAAATAAAATAATCAATAAAATAAAAATAGAAATAGAAATAGAAATGTTTATATATATATATATATATATATATATATATATATATACACATACATATATATATATATATATATATATATATATACACATACATACTGCATATATACATACACACACACACATACATATACAGTTGCACTGTAACCCCCACCGCAAATCAGGTCCATCCGCAAAATCTACAACCCCCAGCCGCTCCCAGTAAACAACCCAAATAGCTCAACACAACCAATGCCACAAGCGGTCTCCCCAAATCCAACACAAAGTAACACCACCAATGAACACCGCAGTCCCAAAACCACTCAACTGTAGATGGCGGTTGGCTCGCCCCTAGTTTAGAGAAACGGGCAGGAGTACCAACAGGAGAGCAAAGTAACATACCGCTGTTGACAGTGTATTGCTTTGCTAATTTGTCAATTCTTTGGCAACAGTTGGCCTAGTATGCCTGTTGAGAAACCAATTGGAGGACAGAGTATTGGAAAGTGTGAAAGATAGACGATTGGATATTCTATATGGCTTTAAAAAGTTATTTATCTTTAGTAAAGGTCATTAGGTACCCTATCTTTAAGAGTATTGAGACCCTAAACCAAGGTGATGGCTTGATCCTCATCCGTAAATAGTTGAGTCTCAAGGTTTGTTAGATATGTTAATGCAGAACGTGGGACTGGACGGTGAATTAGTAGGAAAATATGTGTTGGTGTTGGCTTTGATGGTGTTGCCATTCTCTCCCTAGGCTGGTCTTAAATGCGTTGACTGAGGAGGCACTAACTGTTCCTTGACTCAGGCTGTTCCATACTGGTGTTGTTCTACTTGAGAAAAAAGGTTTCCGTGGACCAGACTGGTGTTGTACCTGTAGTTTCAGATCGTGACCTCTTGTATTGGTGCTGAGGGATTTTTTGAACATACTATTGCCACATACTTCACAACTTCTGTCAGACTGTACGCTGTCAATTCCTGTCAGTATTTTAAAAGTTTGGACCATGTCGGCTCGTTTACGTCGAAATTCCAGCGTTTGCAAGTTGAGGCTGGCAAGTCTTTCTGGGTATGAGAAATTTGAGAGGCCGTGCACTAGTCTAGTTGCGCGTCTCTGAACTTGTTCCAGGGCGTCTTTGTCCCGCTTGAGTTTGGGCGACCAGACGACTGAGGCGTACTCGAGGTGAGGACGTACCAAGGATTTGTACAGGTGGAGAAATGATGTTTGATCCAAGGACTTGAACGTGTGTTTGATTGCTCCTAACACTCGGTTGGCCTTGGATACCTGGGTTTGGATGTGCCTGGAGAATGAGAGGTTGCGGTCGATAATTACACCCAAGTCTTTCTCTTCTTGTGTGATTTGAAACTGGTGGGTTGTGCCATCGTTGTTCCTCATTGTGTGTGCGTTGCGGGTTAGTGTTCCCGAGGTGCATTGTTTTGCATTTATCTGGGTGAAATAACATGCACATTGTTTGGGCCCAAGATTGGAGATGGTCCAAGTCACACTGAAGACTGGAGTGCTGCGTCATGTAGCTGTGATATGACTTCAAAGATCTTAGTGTCGTCGGCAAACATCAGGACAAAGTTGTTGAGGAAATCCGGTATATCAGCCACAAATAGTACAAACAGCAAAGGGCCAAGTACTGAGCCTTGAGGTACCCCGCTGTTGACGCTTGCAAAATCAGAGAATTGTCCATTTACCACTACTCGTTGTCTGCGATTGGTAAGGAAGTTACGGATCCATTGAAGTATGTTGTCTTGGATGCCAAAGGTTGAAAGTTGAAGTCTCTCGTGTGGAACCGTATCAAAGGCCTTAGCGTAGTCTAGGAAGAGAATATCGACTGGAAGCTTGTGACTAAGGGCTTCAGTCCAGATGTCGATTGCTTCCAGTAGATTAGTAACTGTTGATCTGCCGGATGTGAAGCCGTGCTCCCTGATGTCTTCAGCAATCAGTCTTTCCATGAGTTTGCACACTACTGACGTAAGTGAAACGGGCCTGTAGTTTGCTGGGTCAGACTTGTCGCCTTTTTTGAAGATGGGGGTTACTGTTGCCGTTTTCCACTGTACGGGTACCTCGCCGCTGGCTAGGCTTGTGTTGAACAGGCTACACAATGGTGAAACAAGGATATCAGCCATTTCCTTAAGTAATCGGTTGTGGATCTGGTCAGGCCCCGGGGATTTGTCTGTTCTGATGGATCTGAGCTTTTTGAGTATCCTGTCCTCTGTAATCGAAATCCGCAGGTCTGAGGTCAGCAGCTTTGATGTGAAAGTTGGCATGGTGGTGGTATCCTCTCTGGTGAAAATACCTGAGTATTGGTCGTTTAGAATATTGGCTTTGCTCTTGTCGTCGCTGTTGTAGGTTCCATCCTTGTTCTTCAGATCCGCGATATTTGGTCTAATTGTTCTGCGGCTGTTTACATAGTTCCAGAAGGCTTTGCTGTTGGTGCGTGAGTTTTTTGCCAGCTTGTGCTCAAAGTCCCGTCTAGCCTTTCTTGCCGCATGAGTCACCTTGTTCCTTGCTGTGATGTACAGTATGTCTGGTAGTCCTGGCCGTCTTTGGTATTTAGGTATCGTATCCAGGTGTGGTATTTTCTCTTTACCTTTTGTAGAGCCTGTTTGTTCAACCACAGTGGTTTTTTCTTCCTTGTCGTGTCCAGGTTGGTCGCCTTCAGGGGGATACACTTCACCATGGCATCATGGATGGTTTGTTCCAGTATGTTGGCAATTTCCTGGGTGCTTTTCCCCATTAGCTTGTCTTCCCAGTTGATGTCAAGCATGAACTTGGATATAATTACCAGACTAGGGTTTCTGTCTGAGGAAAGGGAGAGTAGATAAAGGATTTTTCCGCAGCACTGAACTTTCAAGTTAAAGCTTGGGTCAGTAATACGCTTTAAAAACATGTTTTGTTATTTTTGTTGAAATTGTCTTTACATCCTGACAACAAACAACTCAAATGCTCTGACAAACAATAAAAAGCAGGTATGTCTGTAATAAGCCCATCCAATCATTTTATTAGACCTGGATCAAATCATTGACTGGCTACCTGCCTGTGCACTGATTGCTCATCACTGGAGTCTTCCACAAGCTGCTATCTTGAAAGCTGTAAGTACTAACAGTAGCCATGTTTGTCGTTCAGGCACAGGACTGAAATGTAAGGGCAAGGGCTTTACACCCTGTAAACAGGAAACTAATGGTGAATTGTAACTGTACTCACATGTTGCCCCTCCCTCCTCCAGGTGGTGATCATCATGTCACTCAGGCTGTGGCTGATGGGAGGATCCATGCCCCTCTTCTCTGAACAGGACAACCCCGCCTCCTTCTCACCACACCTGACTACCAGGTCAGTGACACACAAGCACGCAGACACAAAAACAACGCAACAGACGAAAAGAAAGCTGATGTTTTTATTTTTATTTTTTTTCTTCAGATAACATTTGTTTCAATGTGAAAATAACAGAATGTGTCAATTCACATTCATCTATTTGTGAGTCATAAATATACAATGGCACTTTGACATCAGCCTTGTAGTGTATTTGGCTTTCAGGAGTCTAAAACTACTAAGAATTGTATAATACAATGATACAGTTACTATCACTATTAGTATGTATTTTGATTAAATGACAAAGCATAGATCTGAGAAACGTTTTTTCACTATCATTATAATCAATAACAATATCCAACAAATGGCACAAGATAGGTGCTGGAACGTATTGTGTTAATTGATTAGTCAGTTGACAGAAATGAACCAGGATTTCATTAAATACTTTCTTTTAGTAATGAACACAATTAAATGACAAACATTTTAGGTGTAAGCTTTTCCTAATCCAATCAGGAGAGACTTCATTTACAGTGAAACATCATTTAGTTACATGTGCATAATAACATGAATAGTGAGTCTTTGGAGATGAGACTCCATCCTGGTGTTGTATACTAAATGAATATTCCCCAGTATATTAAATATGAAATGACCATGTTGCAAAGTGTGTAACACCACTTACCAAAATACAATGAATAGGAATTTTGCAGAAGCTATGAAGAATAGAATTGAGCAGAATATAGCAAATATGAAGCAAATGCAGGCCAATGAAAATGTAGTTTTAGCATACGACAAATAGGCAAGCATCTATCGGAACATGATGAATATGAATCAGTTACCCGAATGCAATGAATTTGAGAAATAAAAAAAAACACACGTAAAACCAATGAATATGTTGTATCATAACTGAGCCGTGATATGAAAATTGCTGGCAAGATCTGAATGATTTGATACGGCCCGGATTACATGAATTGAATGCAGAGTTCGCTATGAACAGGACATCAGAATCAGAACTGTTTATTGCTGTTTATAGTACGTCACACATACAAGGAATTTAACGAGGTGAATGGTGCATAACAATAAACACAGTGCAATAATATGAGACATAATAATAAAGTATGTTAAACAAACAAACAAACAAATAATAGTAAAGTGGCAAGTTTATTTTAATAAAAAAAGATGTGCAAGGGTGTGTAACAGTAGGAAATTGTCCTGGGGATGACAGAGTCAGTGGGGGTCCCAGGCTTTACTTATGAGCCCGACTGTAGACGGGAAGAAACTGTTCGTGTGGTGTGAGGTCTTGGTCCTGATGGACCGCAGCCTCCTGCCAGATGGAAGGGACTCGGAACAGTTTGTGTCCAGGCTGAGAGGGGTCGGCTACAATCTTTCTTGCTCGCTTCAGGGTTCTTGAAGCGAACAAGTCCTGGAGGGACGGCAGATTGCAGCCAATCACCCTCTCAGCAGAGCGAATGATGCGCTGCAGTCTAGGGTTAACCCTAACATGGGTTCATAAAATGGTTAACCCTAACAGCATATCATTTTGTCAGTTAATAGCAGAGCATCAGAGAAAAATAGCTTGTCTCTCCCTCGGCCACCTGGGAAATTTATAGCGGATTCCCATATCGCTGTCCTTCCTGCTTCACCTTCATTTTTGTCTCTCATTATTTCTGCTCCCTGATGTCTGGCTGAGCCTCCAGTATTCCCTCACCGCCTCTCTGTGTGACTGTCTGTCAGTGTGTCCTCGCTCCAGCCATCCTGCTCTATTCTTGGCCGTTCGACATTAACAGTGTGCAGGTAGAAAAATGAAATAGCTTTTTAAAGCTGATCATGAGGTCCTTGTTCTGGGGCATCTACTATTCAACCTGTATACTTTATGCTAGATCATGCAAGACAGTAAGATTGCATATGGCTTTGCAGATGACACTGATTTACTTAGCTCGCTCCCCAAATTACTACGGTGCCCACTGTGCCAGTAGCCTGCTTACAACAGTCAACAATTAAAGACAATACAGAAAATATAGTCGCAAGCAGCCGTTATTAGTTTAGGTCCGTTTTTGCTCAACAGAAGGAAAGCAGCTCAATTGCCAAAAGCAAATCCGCAGGAGGCAGCAAGCGGTCATTAGGGGCTTGAACCCTAATAACTTGGTTTGGCAACAAGGAGAAACGACTGAAATGTATTGCTTGGTTTGATTCCAGAGCTATAGACAATAGCTCAGGTTAGCCTCACCAGACAGGTAGAGCGGGTCGTCCCTCAATCAGAAGCTCCACCAGTCACTTAACCCCAAATTGCTCTCGAAGGCTGTGCAATCAGTGAATTGGTGTGAATTATTAGATAGTCCTGATGGGCAGGTGGCACCTTGCCTGGTAGCCCTGTCATCAGTGTGTGAATGGGTGAATGATGACGTGTAGTGTTAAAGAGCTTTGAGCGGTCAGAAGACTAGAAAAGAGAAATACAAGTACAGTCCATTTACCATGAACAGTCACTTTTATGATCCATTGTACCTCTACTAGTAGTAGTGTATGATCAGTGTTTATTTTCCGTACGTTTTATTTGATTCATGTGTTACATTTACCAGAATCTTTGATGTATTCGATTCATGTTTGTTTTCATTAATAATAAAACTTTCTATAGAGGCACAGTTTGTCCCTTAGATGGGAGTATCAGTAGGAGTTATCCAGCTCTGCTCTGATTGGTCCTGTGTGTGTGTGTGTGTGTGTGTGTGTGTGTGTGTGTGTGTGTGTGTGTGTGTGTGTGTGTGTGTGTGTGTGTGTGTGTGTGTGTGTGTGTGTGTGTGTGTGTGTGTGTGTGTGTGTGTGTGTGTGTGTGTGTGTGTGTGTGTGTGTGTGAGAGCGCAAGACAAGTCTTTGTATGCCTATTGACACTAGCCTCTGTTTATACCCGTCTCTCTCTCCAACAGTAACTGGCAAATGGACTGTACTTGTATAGCACTTTTCTGCTCTTCCGACTACTCAACATGCACTGATGGCAGGGGCTACCATGCAAGGTGCCACCTGCCATCAGAACTATTTACCATTCATACCCATTTATGCACCGATGGCACAGGTCTTGCCCAACATCGACCTGGACTAGACACAGTCTAGTCCATGTCGATGTTGGGCCACATGCAGAGGGTCCAGTGAGGATTTAACCTGCGGTTGGAGGTGGGCCAAGACCAGCCTCTCCAGCACCTTCATCACATGTGATGTGAGGGCAACTGGTCGGTAGTCGTTGAGGCCAGATGGAGTCGTCTTCTTAGGTACAGGGACCAGGCACGACGTCTTCCACAGCACCGGGACTTCCTCCTGCTTCAGGCTCAGGTTGTAGAGGTGTTGCAGGACATCAGACAGCTGGATGGCGCAGGTCTTCAGGACCCTGGGGCTGATGCCATCAGGTCCTTCAGCCTTGCCTTGCTGGAGTCTCTCCAGCTGTCTTCTCACCTGGCCAGTCGTCACAGAGAGGGGGGAGGGAGGGTGGTCATGGTGTCAGTGGTGGAAGAGCCCTTTGATGTTGAGGGCTCTTTGTCCATGCAGCTCACCAGGGGGGACAGAGGGTTCGTTTTTCAATTCAATTCAATTTATTTTGTACAGCCCAAAATCACAAATTTGTCTCAGAGGGCTTTACAATCTGTACAGCGTGTGTGTGTGTGTGTGTGTGTCTGTGTGTGTGTGCCTCTGTCTGTGTGTGTGTGTGTGTGTGTGTGTGTGTGTCTCTGTGTGTGTCTCTGTGTGTGTGTGTGTCTCTGTGTGTGTCTGTCTGTGTCTCTGTGTGCCTGCCTGCCGTTGGGCTTACTGAAGTAACCCACGTTGCTCGTGCTCTCTCTCTTTCTGACCCTTACTCATTCCACCTCCTTCCTCAGACCAGCTGCCACTCTGTCCGACCCCCGGCTGTCTTAACCACAGCAGATAGCTGCCGCCCTGAGGACAGATAGCTGCCGCCCTGAGGACAGATCGCTACTCTAGACAGCGATGCAGGTCTTGAACCTACTGAGAGACAGAGACAGAAAAAGACAACAAGTTTAAGGCAAATTGATCTGCAACATTACAAGGTTGTATCATTAGATACGCACGGTGGATTGGGCTCTAAATGTCAGGTTAGAGAATGACTTCATATCGATATTCAACTTTGGGCATCCTCCTGTTGGTTTGTTTCTGTAAATTTTAGTATTGAGATAAACAGAATGGGTTTCAGGGGAGAGCCCAGACTAAGAGCGGTTCAAAACGACCCTAATGATAAGCAGCCCACGGACTATAGTCACCTCGCCCGGACCAGGGAAACCGGGGCACCCTCCCGGAGCCAGACCCAGGAGGGGAGCTCGTAGGCGAGCGTCTGGTGGCCGGGCCTTTGCCCATGGGGCCCGGTCGGGCTCAGCCCGAATAAACACCATGGAGCAGCCACCCTGTGGACCCACCACCCGCAGGGACAAGCATAGGGGTCGGGTGCTATGCAGAACGGGCGGTGGGTCGGGCGGGAGGCCCGGTCATGCCGATCGCCGGCGGCATAGACTAGCTCTAGGGACGTGGAACGTCACCTCGGTAGCGGGGAAAGAGCCGGATCTGGTGCAGGAGGTGGAGCGATACCAGCTAGAAATAGTTGGACTCACCTCCACACACAGCGTTGGCTCTGGAACCAAGCTCCTGGAGAGGGGTTGGACTTTGTCCTTTTCCGGAGTTGCCCAGGGTGAGAGGCGCCGGGCGGGAGTGGGGATACTCACGAGCCCCCGGCTGAGCGCCGCTGTGTTGGAGTTCTCCCCGGAGAGCGAGAGGGTCGCCTCCATGCGCCTACGGGTTGCGGGGAGCAAGGCTCTGACTGTGGTTTGTGCTTATGCACCAAACAGCAGTTCGGAGTATCCGGCCTTCTTGGAGTCGGTGGGAGGGGTCCTGGAAAGGGCGCCGCCTACCGACTCCATAGTTCTCCTGGGGGACTTCAACGCTCACGTGGGTAATGACGGAGAAACCTGGCGGGGGGTGATTGGGAGGAACGGCTTGCCCGATCTGAACCCGAATGGTGTTTCGTTATTGGACTTCTGTGCTTGCCACGGTTTGGCCATAACGAACACTATGTTCGAACATAAGGTGGCTCATAAGTGTACTTGGTAGCAGAACACCTAAGGCCGGAGATCAATGATCGACTTTGTAATCGTATCATTTGATTTGCGGCCGTATGTCTTGGACACTCGGGTGAAGAGAGGAGCAGAGCTGTCAACTGATCACCACCTGGTGGTGAGTTGGATCAGATGGCAGGGGAACCGGTTGGAAAGACCCGGCAAGCCCAAACGTGTAGTGAGGGTAAACTGGGAACGTCTGGCGGAGGACCCTGTCCGGGAGGTCTTTAACTCCCACCTCCGGAAGAACTTCTCACACATCCCGAGGGAGGTTGGGGACACGGAATCCGAGTGGACCATGTTCAAAGCCTCTATTGTGGACGCGGCCGCTAGGAGCTGTGGCCGGAAGGTCATCGGTGCCTGTCGTGGTGGCAACCCGAGAACCCGGTGGTGGACACCGGAGGTGAGGGAAGCCGTCAAGCTGAAGAAGGAGACCTTCAAGGCCTGGTTGGCCCAGGGGTCTCCTGAAGCAGGTGACAGGTATCGGCAGGCCAGAAGGGCTGCAGCTGCGGTGGTCGCGAATGCTAAAACTCGGGCATGGGAGGAGTTCGGGGAGGCCATGGAGAAGGACTTTCGGTTGGCCTCAAGGAGGTTCTGGCAAACCATCCGACGGCTCAGGAAGGGAAAGCAGGGCTTACCCCAGGCTGTTCTCAGCAGGGGGGGGGGACTGCTAACCCGGACGGAGGACATCATCGGGCGGTGGAAAGAGCACTTTGAGGAACTCCTAAACCCGACCAACATGTCCTCTGCAGAGGAGGCAGCGCCTGAGGACCTAGGGGGAGGCTCACCCATATCCCTGGCAGAGGTCGCTGAGGTAGTTAAAAAGCTCCTTGGTAGCAAGGCGCCGGGGGTGGATGAGATCCGCCCTGAGATGCTGAAGGCGCTGGACATAGTTGGGCTGTCCTGGCTGACACGCCTCTTCAATGTCGCATGGGGGTCGGGATCAGTGCCCATGGAATGGCAGACCGGGGTGGTGCTTCCCATCTTCAAAAAGGGGGACCGGAGAGTGTGCTCGAATTACCGGGGTATCACACTACTCAGCCTCCCGGGGAAGGCTTATGCCAGGGTGCTGGAAAGGAGGCTCCGACCGCTTGTCGAACCTCAGATTCAAGAGGAGCAGTGTGGATTCCGTCCCGGCCGTGGAACAGTGGACCAGCTCTTTACCCTCGCAAGACTACTGGAGGGGCTCTGGGAGTTTGCCCAACCAGTCTACTGCTTTGTGGACTTGGAGAAGGCTTTCGACCGGGTCCCTCGGGGGGTCTTGTGGGGGGTGCTGCGGGAGTATGGGGTGCCGGACCCGTTACAACGGGCGATCCGGTCTCTGTACGACTGCAGTAGGAGCTGTGTCCGCATTCTCGGCAATAAGTCAGACACGTTCCCGGTGGGTGTTGGCCTCCGCCAGGGCTGCCCTTTGTCACCGGTCCTGTTCGTGATTTTCATGGACAGGATATCTAGGCGCAGCCTGGGGGCGGAGAACGTCAGTTTCGGGGCTGTCGGGATCGCCTCTCTGCTGTTTGCGGATGATGTGGTCCTGTTTCCAAATCTGAGGCCATGGTTCTCTGCCGGAAACCGGTGGATTGCTCCCTCCAGGTGGGGACGGAGTGCCTACCTCAAGCGAAGGAGTTCAAGTATCTCGGGGTCTTGTTCACGAGTGAGGGTAAGATGGAGCGGGAGATCGACAGATGGATTGGTGCAGCTGCAGCAGTAAAGCAGGCGCTGCACCGGACCGTCTTGGTGAAGAGGGAGCTGAGCCGGAAGGCGAAGCTCTCAATTTACCACTCGGTCTACCTTCCTACCCTCACCTATGGTCACGAGCTCTGGGTCGTGACCGAAAGGACAAGGTCGCGGCTACAAGCGGCCGAAATGAGTTTCCTCCGTAGGGTGGCCGGGCTCAGCCTTAGAGATAGGGTAAGGAGCTCGGTCATCAGGAGGGAGCTTGGAGTCGAGCCGCTACTCCTTCGCGTCGAAAGGAGTCAGCTGAGGTGGTTCGGGCATCTAATTAGGATGCCTCCTGGACGCCTCCCACTGGAGGTTTTCCAGGCACGTCCAACTGGGAAGAGACCCCGGGGAAGACCCAGAACACGCTGGAGAGATTACATCTCCCAGCTGGCCTGGGAACGCCTCGGGATCCCCCAGAATGAGCTGGAACATGTTGCCGGTGAGAGGGAGGTCTGGGTCGGCCTGCTTGACCTGCTGCCACCGCGACCCGACCCCGGATAAGCGGTGGAAAATGGATGGATGGATGGATAAACAGAATGATTAAAATGATTGATTGAAACTCTCGTTAGGTTTGATTATTGATCACTGTGTGATTCAACTTTTGTCTCTTTTCTTTCGTCCCTCTATCTGCCTCACATCCATCTTCTCTCTTTCTCCATATCCTCCATATCTCCATCCCCTCACCTCAGGATTTTGACCTATTCTTACCTGCTGTCTTTCAACGCCTGGCTGCTGCTGGCCCCCGTCGTTCTGTGTTACGACTGGCAGGTGGGCAGCATTCCCCTGGTGGAGTCGTTGGGTGACATGCGCCTCGTGGCTACCGCGCTGCTGGCCGTAGTGATGGTTGCTCTCTGCCTGCGCTGCGTCTTCTCACTGCAGGTAACAGTAACAAGTGATAAGTAGCTGGAAAGGGCCTAAGACTGCAATTCCAATGAACTCTGTTGCCTCCTGGTGCCCTCTGCCCTCATCGCATCATGTAACTGCATCATTAGAAGAGTGGGAAGAGCTGTAAGAGCTGGAAAAAGCCAAATGTAATAATGTTCACATAAAAACCCAATGGTTACATCACTAAAGAGTGGCATTTTCCATTACATCTCAAGCAATGCATCTATACATTCATTGCAAATGCCCTAAAAGCAGACATTATAGCACACAGAGTAGAATCAGTATCAATGTTGAGCCTCTCATATTATTTGAAGTGGGGTAGATTGTTTCACTCTAATTATCTACCTCCCACACCTAAGTCCCCCCAACAAGTAAGATACCCCAACAGATTCTGAACAAAATGCCATGAGATTAGACATTCAATGGCTAATGGTGCATCATAAAGGCAGGGTCAATTCATTGTTTGTACCATAAGGTTTACACACACGCATGTATACACAAAGTTTGGTCCGGTCTCTATTGATAGTGTTTGGCGTTTGACACGAATTTGCGTCAAACGCGCTGCGCCATCGCAAATTCGTGTCACTCCAGTCTCATCGCGTCTGTGCATAGACTTTGTATGTAATCTACTCGCGTGAATAATTCGTGCCGCGTTTGGTGTGAACGCAGCATCAGAGTTTGAACGCAAGGATTACTTACTCTCCAACCTTTAGCCTGGCACGACTATCAGGCTGAAATTTCAACATAATCAACAATTTGGTCCATGACAGTGGTTCTCGACAAGTAAGGGCTACCTGCTAACTAGCCACTTGACTTCCAAGGAAGTCAAGTGGATATTCATGGTCCCCAGTCCTTGTTGTTTTAATGTTCTACTAACCTCTCCTCAAGCAACACCATCAGGACAACATTTCCACTTATACATAATACATAACAAAAGCTAACCAGTGCCATGAAAATTGGAAATTCTGATTTCATCATAAGGATAAGGATGTTTATTGTCATCGTACGAATATACAACGAAATTGAGTTGGCGACTCATCAGTACAGCAGCAACAGTTAAAAAGTGTATAAAAACATTAAGACAAGACGATTTAAAAACAAGACATTAAATAAATATATACAAGATAAAGCACAGGCATCAATGGCTCCAAAGTGAAAAATGTGCTTGGTTACAGTGTCGTGTTATTGACTATGTTTGTTTCAGCACTGTCCGGTGTGAGCTGGGTGGGGTGGTGGGTGGTGGGTTGCGGTGGGGGGGTGATGGAGGAAACCGCTCTGGGGAAGAAGCTGTTCCTCAGCCTGTTAGTCCGGGTTTTGATGGTCCTGTATCTCCTTCCTGATGGTAGTGGAACAAACAGAGAGTGACCCGGGTGTGTGATGTCTGTGCAGATGTTTCTGGCCTTCTTCTGGAGGCGGCCAGCATACACAGTATCCAGGTCAGGCAGGGTAACTCCCACAATCCTCTGTGCTGTTCTAACCACACGGGCCAGGTCCCTCCTGTTCTCTGCTGTGCAGCTGGCATACCACACAGTAAAGCACTGACACAGGATGCTTTCGATCACACTTCTGTAGAAGTTAACCAGAAGTGCAGGGGGCAGGCCAGCTTGTTTGAGCTTCCTCAGAAAGAAGAGCCTCTGCTGGGCTTTCTTCACCAGGTGTGATGTGTTCAGGGACCAAGTGAGGTCTTTAGTGATGTGGAGCCCCAGGAATTTGATGCTGTCCACCCTCCCCACCTCCTCCCCACTTTGTGTCTCGTCGTTGTTGGAGATGAGTCCCACCACAGTGGTGTCGTCAGCAAACTTCACTATTGTGTTGGAGGAATATGTGGCGGAGCAGTCCTGGGTGAAGAGGGCCGGGCTGAGCACACAGCCCTGCAGTGCACCAGTCATCATGTCAGTCATCATGTCAGTGGCGCTGAAGCAACAACCCCACATCAACTCAGTCACTTTAATAATCATTTATGAATGGCTCTGCCTCCTGGGCTGCCTCGTCCCGTTATCCCTTCACTGTGCTTACTAGGAGACATCTCAACAATAAGTCTGAGCAAAACAAACTGCCCATTACTCCTCGTAGCCCTAACTATCGCCAAGAACACGATCCTCATGAACTGGAAATCAAGGAATAACACACACATCACACACTGGAGAAACTTCATGATAGAGTATATTTCAATGGAAAATCTAACTTCCTCCATCATATACAGTACAACAGAACACCACTCCATCTGGTCATCCTTCACTATGTTTTTACAAACACGACACCACCCATCCTATTAATATTAAAATTGTATAAGTATGTATATTATATATATATATATATATATATATATATAATTTTATTTTTTTTGCCTGACAACCAATTGAAACCCACATACATGCATACATGAACACGTACGCACATGCATATACAATTATAATATTTTAAATCTATTATTATTTATAGTGGTCCTGTTTGTTTTTTGCTATATATTATTCATCTAAATCATAGCCTATTATATTTAATAGTAGTTATTGTATTGGTGGAGCTGTTATCTTCATATTTATTCTGGTCTAACCAGACCGGTCAGTCGTTAAACAAAAAATATTTGTGTACTGCCCTTGACTTTGTTTACATTAAAAGCATTTTATTATTTTGTAATTTAAGTAATTTGCCCTCATTTATGTACTTTCTTATGTTTTTTCTTTCATCTCAAAAGGCTCAGGCACACACACACACACACACACACACACACACACACACACACACCGTTCTCCCATACACAGACTATATGATGTTTGCTGGCTTGTATCTCACTGTTCTTGTCGTCCTCTTGTTGTTATGTCTCTGTATTCTCTGTCTCTCTCTCTCTGTATCTCTCTCTCTCTCTCTCTGTCTCTCTCTCTCTCTCTCTGTCTCTCTCTCTCTCTCTCTGCAGAGACAGGAGAGCAGACAGGTATTGGTCGGAATGTTGTTTCTGGTCTTCCCCTTCATTCCTGCCAGTAACCTTTTCTTCAGGGTGGGATTTGTTGTGGCCGAGAGGGTTCTCTACATGCCAAGGTGAGTCAGTGTGTGTGAGAATATGTGCGTGTACCTGTATTGATATATTGTTGTGTATGATTTCTACTCTCACTCTTCTATAAAGAGTTTTTTTTTTTTTTATCATTTATTTTTTAATTATTTTTGGACAGTAGCTTAGGTTACCAAGTTTACATTCGCACCAGCATATATGGTGTCCACAGTTTTTCAAAGTTGGGTAACTTTGTACAATTTGGGAGAGTGTACACATAAACAAATAAAACCATCAGACCGGGGGACTTGAGAGAGAATGTGATAGAGGTCGATGATGCTTGCTAAGCTAAATCAACGTTACAGGGTCATTCATTCGCTATTCCACAGAATCTGTTCGTAATGGTTTTACGTATCTCACCCACTTGTCCCAGAGTTGAATAAATCTGTTTCTCTGAAGGCGAAGGGAAAAAGTGATCCTTTCCATAACATAGATGTTGTTTACTATATCTATCCACTCCTGTATCGTGGGGGGCTCAGGAAGCAACCAGCGCCTTGTGAGCGCTTTTTTACAAGCCGTTATTAAAATGCCAAACAGGTATTCATCTGGACGCCCTGTTTGGAAATCAAATTGTCCTAAGAATAATGTGGAAAATTGCAGGGGCAGGTCAGTGTTAAGTATGCTTTTTAATGTTTTATGAAAGGTTTTATCACTGGACACTCCCAGAATATATGCCAGTGATTTGCTTCCGGAGCCCCACACCGTCTCCAACATGTAGCCTCCCCTCCAGCGAAGCGTGCCTTCTGCTTCGGTGTGATAAAGAAACGAATAACACACTTCCACGCAAATTCCTGCCACACGTGAGAATTGGTGCATTTCCATTGAAATGTACACACATCTAACCAGTCCTCGTTTGGTATTGAGAGGTTACCTTCTCTTTCCCATGTTTCTTTAACATATCCTGCATTGTGGGACTTTTTTGTCATAAGGCCTTTGTAGGATCTAGAGATAATTCCCTTATTTGAATCATTCTGGTAGGCACCGAGAAATATTCTCAGTATTGGGTCATCGAGGTCCGTTGTATTTCTAATGTTATGTTCAAAATGGTTGCGTATCTGGAGGTATCTATAAAAATCTGGTTTTTCAAGAGAATATGTTTTCCTCTTGTGTTCAAAGTCCTTTGGTTGTCCCTTTTCTGTCAGAGAATAGAATGTTGTTATACCTTTTGGGATCCAGGATTTAAATCTAAGGTCCATTTCATTTGGTTTGAACCCCGGATCATAGGCACACCATTGAAGTATTTGTAGTTTTGATCTAGTTTATATTTTCCTTTTATCACGTTCCAGATTTTTAAATGGAATTTGATCCATGGGTTTTGTAAATTGTCTATAAGTTTTCCCAAGTTTTTATGGGCCAATACTGCATGAATTGGGGGATCATTCATAATAGAGAGTTCAATATCTTTCCACCTGACACAATAAGCTGGGGTACACGTGTTAATTAAAGGTTTAATCTGGACAGCATAGAAGTAATCCTTAAAATTGGGTAGAGCCATTCCTCCTTCCTCTTTTGTGAGTTGTAGGGTTTTAAATTGAATCCTTGGTTTTTTCCCTTGCCAAATAAATCTTGAAAGGATTTTATCCAATTCGGAGAATTGTTTTGGGGGAATTTCTACAGGAAGTGCTTGAAATAAGAACAGACATCGTGGAAGAATATTAATTTTTACAGAGTCAATTCTATGGCTTAGTCCAAGGAAAGAAATAGAGTTCCATCCATCCATCCATCCATTTTCCACCGCTTATCCGGGGTCGGGTCGCGGTGGCAGCAGGGCAAGCAGGCCGACCCAGACCTCCCTCTCACCGGCAACATGTTCCAGCTCATTCTGGGGGATCCCGAGGCGTTCCCAGGCCAGCTGGGAGATGTAATCTCTCCAGCGTGTTCTGGGTCTTCCCCGGGGTCTCTTCCCAGTTGGACGTGCCTGGAAAACCTCCAGTGGGATGCGTCCAGGAGGCATCCTAATTAGATGCCCGAACCACCTCAGCTGACTCCTTTCGACGCAAAGGAGTAGCGGCTCGACTCCAAGCTCCCTCCTGATGACCGAGCTCCTTACCCTATCTCTAAGGCTGAGCCCGGCCACCCTACGGAGGAAACTCATTTCGGCCGCTTGTAGCCGCGACCTTGTCCTTTCGGTCACGACCCAGAGTTCGTGACCATAGGTGAGGGTAGGAACGTAGACCGAGTGGTAAATTGAGAGCTTTGCCTTCCGGCTCAGCTCCCTCTTCACCAAGACGGTCCGGTGCAGCGCCTGCTTTACTGCTGCAGCTGCACCGATCCGTCTGTCGATCTCCCGCTCCATCTTACCCTCACTCGAAATAGAGTTCCATCGATGTATATCATCTTTCATTTTTGTTAAGAGGGGGCTGTAATTTATCTCTGCCAATGTTGAGATATCTCTTGGTAGGTGTATTCCTAGGTATTTCAGGGAGTTCTGGTCCCAGTTAAGGTGAAATTTCTCTCTAATGTTTGTAGGAGGTGTACAATTAAAAGTCAAAATTTGTGTTTTTTGCAGGTTTAGTTTATATCCTGCATATCTACCAAATGTTTTTAGCAGGTTCATTAATTCAGAAAAGGAGTTGGAGGGGTTACTTAAATAGATCAGGATATCATCGGCATACAGGGCCACTTTGTGGTCTGATCCATTTATACAAATGCCCTTGATGCTTTCTGTCTGTCTTATCCATTGCGCAAGAGGCTCTATATAAAGTGCAAAAAGCAGTGGGGAGATCGGACATTCCTGTCTTGTTCCGCGCTCTAGTGTAATGGTCTCTGAGAGATACCCATTTACTTTTATCCAGGCCGATGGTTTAGCATATAGTGTACGAATGCCTTTAATAAAATTGTTGTGCATGCCAAATCTTTCAAGGACTTTATATAAGAAAGGCCAGCTCACTGAATCAAAGGCCTTCTCAGCATCCAGACTGACTAGGTAGGCTTCAAGGTTATTCTGTTGGATGTGGTTTAGTATGTGCAGCGATCGCCTGATGTTATCGTGAGTTTGTCTTTGTGAGATAAAGCCGGTCTGGTCATTGTGTATAAGTTGAGGAAGGATCTTTTCCAGTCTTTTGGCCAGGATGGCTGTGTATAATTTGTAGTCAACATTCAGCACCGAAATTGGTCTATAAGATGCACATTCTAGTTTATCTTTTCCTTCTTTGTGGATAACAGAGATTACTGCCTCGCTCCAAGATGGAGGCATTTTTTCATCTTTTAAAGTTATATTGCAGGCCCTAAGAAGGCTTGGTAATGGCTCAAATCGAATTCTGAAGGGAGGCCATCCGGACCGGCTGACTTATTGGCTTTAAGCCTGGAGGTGGCGCTGTTTAGTTCTGTCTCTGTTACCGCTGCTGTTAATATCTGATTTTGTTCTTCTGATAAAACAGGGAGGCTGAGGGAATCGCCCTCTAGTTGTGGTTGTGTATATAGAGATTTGTAGTACTTTTTAAAGGCATTTTGTAATTCATCTTGCTTATAATGTATAGTTTTAGAAACCGGATCCCTTATTTTGTATATTGTATATTGTGTTATCCGCTCGTTGTTTCTGCAGCTTTCTCGTCAGAAGTTTTGTTGATTTTGAGCCTGACTCATAATATTTCTGTTTTGTAAATATCATATTTCTTTCAATTTCCTGTGAGTATAATAGATTTATTTCGTTCCTAACTTTCTTCAGTTTTGTCGATAAATTCGTCTTTTGTTCTCTTTTATGCTGCGTCTCGAGATCCTTTAATTCTTTATTAAGGTTTAGTCGTGATTGTTTTTCTTTCTTCTCATGGGCACAGAAAGATATGATTCTCCCCCTGATGACTGCTTTTAAGGCGTCCCATACTATCGCTGAATCAACCTCCCCGTTATCATTTTCTTCCAGAAACACTTTTATTTCCTCTCTCATTTGGGTCTTAAATTGCGGGTTGTTTAAGATACTTGTGTTTAACCTCCACAGTGTTTTTCCTACCTTATCGCTAACATGCACCGTGCAGGACAGAGGTGCATGATCAGATAAATCAATACTTCCAATATCACAGCTATGCATTCTATGGTCTCGATCTCTCTTTAACACAAAGAAATAGTCTATCCTTGAGTATGTATCATGGGGGCATGAGTCAAATGTATAATCACGGCCTGATGGGTAACAATCTCTCCATAGGTCTAATATGCCCAGTTCTGCCATTAAAACATTAATTTTTCTATGCAACGATGTAGTGGTGACATTTTTTGATGAATCTAGTTTTGGATTAAGACGGATGTTCCAATCTCCACCACATATGACAATTCCTGGGGCCCCTATCATTAAATCAAATGCCTTTCTGTAAAAACCAAAATCACTTCCGGGGGGGGGGCATAAATGTTACATAAAGTTATTGTAACGCCATCTATTTTTCCAGAGACTATTATATATCTCCCTCCTTGTCTGTTACCTTTGAAAGTAATTCAAATGATACCTTTTGTGATATTAAAATTGCTACGCCTCTCCTACGGCCTGATTCATAAGATGTTTGATTCATAAAGAGTTTGATATATGAATGCATGTATCCATCCTGTAGGCTCTGATTAGGCTGGATATACATATATATCCCTCTTCAGTCTTTATCTCAGATTAAGACTTTTCTTTTCTTAAAACAAAACAGAATAGTCTCTAATCTCTAATTTGTCTGCCCTGGAAACTTCTATTATATTTTGCAATCTGAGTCTTGTTATAGTTATAGTTATAGTTCTTGGCCAGCTTTTCTATTCATAAAGAATTCTAACAGTGTCCAATGTGACTGCTGCTACGACCCTAAACAACCGATGTGTTCATCTCATAGATGAATATTCTTTATGAATATTCTGCTCAATGACAGTGTAAACAAAGTGTATACTGCATCTTTATAAACTGAGAGCATTCATTGAACAATCTGACATGCAACATCATTTTACAACTGGAATCTCAATTTTACACCATTTATTAGAAAGTAAGATTATTTACAGTTTAATAGCTGAGATTTGGGAACACGGCAACATCACTAAAGATAACTCCATGTTTGTTAAGCAGTAACAAAGTTATGAACGTTTTTAGTCATTTTGAAAGAGGTACTGAGGGAGGAGCGATGGCCTGGCCTCAGCTCCAGAGAGGAGGGCCGCCAATCCTCACACAGTGACTGTGAGTCACGCAATTAACACGCTTCACGTGCTCTCACACCACACTTACATTTCTAACGCAGAGAAAAAGAAATGTATCACTGATATATATATACTTTCTTACAGTATATCTATAACTAGATACATAAATGTGTGCGTCAGCATCTGTGTAAGTGCATATTAATAATGGGCTTTAACAGCAGGATAAACCGTATGATCCATATCATCCAGGATATTTAAACCTGCAGCAGGCTGCATTATATGCACGCTCCATTACGGATGCTAATCTCTTTTTGTTATTTTACTGTTGTGTTATGTTCGGACTTCTTTTAATGAAACACATTTACATTACATTACAGTCATTTAACAGACGCTTTTATTCAAAGCGACTTACGATTCAGAGTCTATCACATTTCTACACCGTAGGCACAACTACAGGAGCATTGTTGGGGTTAAGTGTCTTGCTGAAGGACACATCGACATGCGACTAGCGGAGCCGGGGATCGAACTGCCGATCCTCTAATTTAAGGACGGCCCTGCTCTCCACTTAGCCACAGTCGCCCCACATTTGTTGGAACCTAGATCATAGTGTATGCTCTCTGTCTTCAGAATCAGCAGCTGTCACTACGTTCTCTGCACAGAGTATAATTATATCTTTACCTGCATACATCTGCTGCTGTGTGGCAACAAGACGACACCGTGGGCCTGTGAACCTATTGCGTGGCCCAGGCCCCTGTGCAGCAGTGGGGCGTGGGGTGGGACCAGAAAGATCACATCTTAGCTAACAAAGTCATGACGCACTGACAGAAAACAACACGCCTGTTCATGTGCAGAATGACAGTGTGAACAACATGCACAGAAGAACGGAGCAGCGGAGGAGATTCTGATTGAACACAATCCCTCAGGAACACCTTTAGAGAGTTTCCTTATATCTGACCCTGACCCTGAGACTCCAGGTGGTGGTCAAAGGTCAAGGTCACTGTGACCTCACAAAACATAACTCAACATGCTAATTATAACAATTTCACACAAATGTCTAAATATGAAGTGATGACATGGATGTAAACTGCTACTTGATTGGTGGGTGGAGCCATACAACTGCCAGGCAGTAATTCTAGTTACTATGTAATTCAGGTCAAAGGATTTGGCAAAAGTGGTGAGAGAGTTTTTATGGGGAGCAACAGCAGCCCCCCATGTTGAGGATATGTGCACCCATGGGACCTGAAGTCATTTGGGTGAAAGGCACCACCAGGGTGCAATACGTTATGTCACAATGTGTTGAGTGATGACGGTGAGAGTATGTAGGACTGCAGTAATCAACAATACTTTTTCCTTTTTGAATCTCTCACCATCCTGTCTCTGCACCAATCCCCTCACTTACATGGTCCCCCTCCTCTCCTCTTCTAGTATGGGTTATTGTATCCTGGTGGCTCATGGCCTAGGCCGGCTGTGTTCGGTGGTGGGCCGTTGGGGCACCACAGTCCTCAGTGTCTCCATGCTGCTGCTCCTCCTGCTCTTCTCCTGGAAGACGGTCCAGCAGAACCACGTCTGGCTCTCCAGGGAGGCACTCTTCCGGTAAGGTGTGTGTGTGTGTGTGTGTGTGTGTGTGTGTGTGTGTGTGTGTGTGTGTGTGTGTGTGTGTGTGTGTGTGTGTGTGTGTGTGTGTGTGTGTGTGTGTGTGTGTGTGTGTGTGTGTGTGTGTGTGTGTGTGTCATGTTTTACCTGTCATGTTGGGACATAACTCTGATTACATAGTCCTAATTTTCCAGAATCGTCTTCTTTTTGGGGGGGGTGGGGGTGGATAAGGGGAATTGCATGTCCCCATGTAAATCATTACATTTTAGGATGAAGACTTGGAGTCAGGTCAGGTTGAGGTTAGGACAAGGTTAAGGGTCTGGGATCAGCCTGGTAGCGGTTATGAGTTGTGAAGGCATCGCTACTTTGGACTGAGCCCTTTGACTTTCCAATGAGAAACATGAATTATAGAGGGGAGCAAAGTGAGAGCTGTATGTAGGGACAGCAGTACACCAGTGCTCTAAAACAACAGGAAGTTAGTTATTCTGAATTGGCCACTTATCAACACAGTCAACAGTAGAAGCAGCTGGGACACACTCACGGAGGCAGTTACAGTTCATTAAAGGTTTACATCCATGTTTACTAGCTTGCAGTCTTCTTCTTCCCTTCTGTCTGAAATCTAAACACACAGACATGATACAAATATGTTCAGATTCAGTGTGAATGCAACTTTCCGATGTCTATAAATCAGCTTAGAAGTCATAGAAACAAGACACTCCTTATAACTCCCATCGGGTCTGAGAACTCTATGTTTTCTTTCTCTATCAAAGTAATCCAGTGATGGTGGATTTATTCATGGGAGGGCAGATGTTGACAACCGCTGCACTAGTACACTGCAGATACAGGTTACCTACATGTGGACTATTATATTAAACATGCACCGTGATGCTGTGTGGAAGCTGCCAGTCTTTTTTTATAATAGTTGTTGTTTGTGATAACAATGTCACCAGACTGCTGTCATTATTTGTTTATTTGTAATTGGTACGTAAAACAAAGCCCTTATGAAGTCAATATTTAGGTGTGTGTGTGTGTATGTGTGTGTTTTACCTGTCTTGTGGGGACATAAATAAGATTACAACACAATGACATGTCCCCATAATTTAAAGCATTACATTTTAGGGTGAATACTTGGTTTAAGGTTAGGGTAAGGGTTACCCTAACCTCAAAAGTCACGACTGTGTGTGTGTGTGTGTGTGTGTGTGTGTGCTCATAATAACTTTAACATGCTGTTTATTGATTGATGAAATTACTATTAATAAGTTCATTTATCTGTGTCCACACTATGCCGTCTCTTCCCCTCCATGATGGATGAGACTGATACAGTGAAATTATAAAACCCTAGAAGGGATTTATTTCCTCACTTTTTTTTCATACTTCACTCAAATGCAAATAATAATAATAAGACTATAATATTTTATTTGTATAGCGCTTTAAAGGGTACTCAAAGACGCTTTACATGGTAAAAACAGAAACAATAGAAGTAATTATTATATAAACAAAATAGATGACATAACAATAAGGAACACCACAAAAACACACATAACTAGCATCACAGGTTAAAAGCAGATTTAAATATGTGAGTTTTAAGTACAGCTTTGAAAGTGGTGAGTGACGGAGAATGTCTCTGAGTTCCAGAGGGACTGTCCCCAGGTCTGCTGCTTGGACAGAGTAGGGGGGTAAGGAGGATGGTGACGGTGCAGGAGGTCAGGAAGGGGTTCAGGGTTATGAAGGGCTCTGTATCTGATGAGGAGAATCTTGAACTGGATTCTTTGCTGTATGGGGAGCCAGTGGAGGTTCTGAAGGACTGGGGTGATGTGGTCTCTGGTGGAGTGGGAGAGCAGACGGGCAGCTGAGTTCTGGATGTATCGTAGTTTGTTGATGATTTTGGTGGATGCGCCGTACAGGATGCTATTGCAGTAGTCCAGTTGAGACGTGATGAAGGTGTGGATGAGTGTTTCAGGGCTGAGGAGGAGAGGGAGGGGCGGAGACGGCAATGTTTTTGAGATGTGATTGACGTGGCGTTCATATGAGAGGTGTCATAACCCGGCTCCTAGGCCATGACAAATACGGCAGAGACACAACAAATGATGTTAACGTAAAATGTTTATTTGACTAAATAAAGAAATAGTTAAGTTTATGAAGTGTGTCAATCAATAACATCAGTAGTGTCAACGTGAATGCGTGTGGAATGAAGTGTGGGTGTTGTCAGCGAAACCAAAGGAAACCAAAACCAAAATAACCGGCAGCAACTGGCTGGGATCACTCCACGTACGCCGGAGAGTAAACCTGCCCCGAGCAACGCTAGAGCAGGGTTTTTATGCCCTCCCTGTTCCCGGACCAGGTGCTCTGCATCAGGTAATCTGCTCTCTAGGGACAGAGGGACAAAAGCATACTTGCAGTGATTAGAGACAGGGGCCGTCACACCCCCCCCCTTAAAGTCGGTGTCCCAAGGGATCACCGGCATACTGCTAATCAATGCAACGGTGCACGTGACAACGCATCAGCAATAACATTGTCTTTTCCTTTAATATGTTTGATGTCAAGGTTGTAAACCTGAAGGAACAACGACCATCGTGTCAGCCTCTGGTTTGGGCATCTGATGGAATGCAAAAACGTCAACGGTTTGTGATCTGTATACACCAAAATCCGCTCTCCTGTTCCTACACACACACATTAAAATGTTGCAGTGCCCAAATGAGCGACAAAGCCTCCTTCTCAATAACAGAGTAATTTCCCTGGTACTTGTTAAACTTCTTTGAGAAAAAACTGACTGGCCTCACCAATCCCTGGTCGTCATCCTGAAGCAAGACGGCACCTGCTCCCACCTGGCTGGCATCTACTTGGAGCATAAACGCTCTATCAAAGCAAGGAGCAGCCAGCACGGGAGAAGAGCACAACAGAGATTTAACATTATCAAAAGCCCCCTGACATTCAGACGACCAGACAAACTTCACCTTGGCCTTGAGTAGTTCAGTGAGAGGAATATCACCAAACAAACACGGATATTTGTGTACCAACTCAGACATTTCTTCACATTTTGCCTCCGGCAGATGAGTCAGCAACTTGTCTAAATTAACAAGTGATTCTGAATTTTTCAAATGCCCATACAGGAGACTATCATCAGGCTCTGGCACCCCATCTCCCTCATGCACCAAAAGCTCTGAAGCTACCGCAAGAGCCGGATGAACCCCATCTTTCACCTCCTGACCCAAGTCAGTGTCCACTACACGCCTGAAGTACGGTTTCAGGAGATTTATGTGGCAGAGACGCTTGACCTTCCTACGTTCTGGCGTTGCAATGACATAATTCAACTCAGACGTTTTCTCCATGACTGTGTATGGACCTGTGTACTTAGCCTGAAATGGCGAACCAACCATAGGCATAAGTGCTAGAACCTGGTCTCCCGGACTGAACTCATGTCGCTCTGTACGTCGGTCATACAACTTCTTCATTTTCATTTGCGATACCGACAACCTTTCCTGTGCCATACTTCCAGCTACAAACAAACGATGTCTAAAACCATTCACATAGTCCACTAGTCTCACTGGCAACTTAGTGTCCACACAGCCATCTTTCAGTACTGCCAAGGGACCACGCACAGAATGTCCAAAGACCAACTCATTTGGGCTAAAACCTGTACTCTCCTGTACAGCCTCCCTCGCAGCCAACATCAGCCACGGAAGCCCCTCTTCCCAGTCTCTATCCAACTCGGTACAAAATCCCCGTAGAAGAGACTTAAGGGTCTGGTGGAACCTTTCCAAGGCTCCTTGGCTTTGTGCATGATATGCAGATGATTGGTTCTGTTTAATGTGCAACAACTTCAACACCTGCCGAAACATATGTGATGAGAAGTTAGACCCTTGGTCACTCTGGACCACCTTAGGAATGCCAAATATAGAAATGAATTGTGACAATGCCTTAACCACAGCTTTAGTTGTGATTGACCTCAACGGATAAGCAGCCGGGTACCTGGTGGTTTGGCACATCACTGTGAGCAAATATTTACAACCAGACTTGGAACATGGCAACGGACCCACACAGTCAACAATGAGGTGTGTAAAAGGTTCACTCAGAGCTGGGATAGGCTGCAGTGGCACCGGCTTGATCTTCTGATTTGGTTTTCCTGTTAGCTGGCATACGTGACATGTTTTAATGTATGCGGCCACATCCCTTTTGACACACGGCCAAAAGAAATGTTTCAGAATGTTAAGGTATGTTTTCTGAACTCCAAAGTGTCCACACTTGTCATGTGCTACTTCCAAGACAAAAGGACGAAATTTAGTTGGCACCACCATTTGGAAAACATCATTTTTCACACAATCCTCACCCATGGGAACCCATTTTCTGAACAACACCTCGTTCTGCAAGAAGTAGCCACTGGCTGCACTATTTATCTCAGAAACAGGCAAAACTCGCTCAAATATTTCTTTCAAAGAAGAATCCCCACGTTGCTCATCTACTACCTCACTGTGCGACAGGGATACAGGAAGCTCTGACAGAGATGGGACCTCCAAAACTACCTCGACCGTGTCATCAGACGACATGTCAGGGTCTGATTTGCTCATAGCTCGTGTAAAAACGCAGGATGAAAAGACCTCGGGCAACATTCTGGAGCTCTCGTCAGACGTAGAATCAATTGGACAACATGTGACCACCGGTGCGGGAAGAGTGTCCGTCCAAACCCTGCTACCAGCCAAGCCGTTGCCCAAAATAAAATGTATACCCTCAATAGGCAACGCCGGACGCACACCAACAGCTATCTCACCCTTAACCAGCTCACAGTCAAGCACCATCTTGTGCAACGGAACAGGGAGAATCTCCAATCCCATCCCACGACTGAGAACACAGTCACCAGTGTCCGTCTCCTCAGACAAAGGCAAAACAGAGTCCACGATATACGAATCATAGGCACCTGTATCCCTCAAGATTTTTATTGGGACCTTTACCTCACTTCCCAAAAGTGACACAAATCCGCCTCGAATGAAAGGAGCATAAGCTGCCAAAACCCCCCGGTCACAAGAGTGAGATGTAAGCCCCTCAGAGTGAGATGCAAGCCCCTCAGCAAAACAGCCGTCTTTAACCGTAGCCGCAAACGCAGCAGGCCTAACATTAGATCTTACATCCCTTAGTTTAGCCTGTAACGCAGGACAATCTGCCTTCCAATGTCCTTCCTCCCGACAATAATTACAGGTATTACTGTTGTCGAATCTGCCACCTGCTCTAAAGTCAGACTTAAAAACTCCGACCTTCCTTGAACGCATCTCCTGCGAAACCGCGTCAGAACCACTTCCCCGCACACCAAAACCATCGCGAGCCACAGAACCCTCTCTGAAACTGCTCTTATGAAGCAACACGTATTCATCCGCTGACACGGCCGCATTAGCAGCAGTTGTGCTTCTTTGTTCGATGACATATGTCGCAATGCGATCTGGAAGGACATTTTTGAATTGCTCTAAAATCATCAACTCACACAGACCTTCAAAAGTATCTATGTCAAGGGCAGTTAACCATCGCTTGAAGTGAGTCGATAGGTCTCTCACCAACTCCACATATGTCTGCCCACTTTTCCTCTCTAAGGACCTAAAACGCTGGCGATACGCCTCTGGCACCAGCTCATACACTTTAAGCACCGCTGACTTTATTTTAGAATAGCTAGAGCTATCCTCCAGACTCAAAGAGGAATACGCTTCCTGTGCTTTCCCTGAGAGGACACACTGAAGCATAAGCGCACAGTCCGCATCGAGCCAGTTTCTAGCCTTAGCTACACGTTCAAACAGCACGAAGAACGTGTCCGGATCCCTTTCATTAAACGGTGGTAACCAGCGCAAATTGCTAACATCAAAGCGATCCACAGCAGACCTGGGCACCTGCGCGCTCCGATCCTCACCGGACAATATGCCATCTCTGACCAGAGACAAACGATATTTCTCCAGATCTATCTTTGCAGTCTCTGACTGCTGGCGGAGTCTCTCAATTTCTATCTGTTTGTTAATTTCCAATTCATATTTACTTTTCTCATGTCCCATCTGCAACAGCAAAATCTCCTTCTGTTGTTCAAAGGTTAGTCCATGAGTTTGAAAAGATACAGCAGTAGACATTAAAGACGACTCTTGTTTACCCCCAGACAAAAGTCCTATCTCGGTCAATTTTGACTTTATAGCATATTTAATGTTCTCCTTGACGCGTTTATCCCCTACAACCACCACTGAATAATGATCTGCAATCAAGAGCAACTGCTCTCTTGTGCCTATATCCAGGAACTCCTGAGATGGAGCGGCAATGAACGCCTCAACCTCAGACATTTCCACTATTTACAACGACTACCCATCGAGCAAATCCACGTTTACGCACATAGCCGAACCAGACAGACGCCACAAATGTTCCCCTTGTGCGCAATGAGGAATACTCCTCACCCCGGTTTGGAGTCTCCCCGCTATCTAAAAATCAACCCAGCTAACTAAGCTCATCCCTAGTCTTCATGCAGCTACTGGTGGTGGGTATTTATGCACTGAAGACCGCTGGTTTAGCAGAGCGACTAGCAGGCTAGCAACTCCCCTGAAACCACGGACATGCTCCCAAGCAAGCTTCAACCACGTTCGCCACAGCACTACAGAAAACCAGCTCAACGAACCCAAAGGGCCACGTCGCTACAGTCTACCAGGGAAAACTCCGCACCACTTTGATAGAATTGCGCACCGAGCAATTTGCAGGAGTCATCTGGGCCCGCTGCAGCATAATCATAACCACAAACGTCCTCTTCACCAAGTCCGGATAAGAAAAGACCAAAAAAATAAATATGAACGTAACTTACCCAGTAGATATATCCACCCGTTGTCCTTTCCCTTGAATCAATACTCACATGAGCAGCTACGTTTACCGGCGGCACAAGTAAACAAAGGAGGAAGCAAACAAACTTTTCACACGCGCATCAAATATGCACCCAGAAACGTAGATGAAAACCAACCTTCAGACATATTTTTACCGTTTAGCTGACCCAAACGCTGCAAACAAACAAATCCGAAAAACGCACGCTAGGTACAAAATGCCCACAAACACAAAACTACCCCGTCCCAAGTCTTACCTAAATCACAGCACAAACGGGAAAAAAGCCGGACGAGCCCCCAATTTGTCATAACCCGGCTCCTAGGCCATGACAAATACGGCAGAGACACAACAAATGATGTTAACGTAAAATGTTTATTTGACTAAATAAAGAAATAGTTAAGTTTATGAAGTGTGTCAATCAATAACATCAGTAGTGTCAACGTGAATGCGTGTGGAATGAAGTGTGGGTGTTGTCAGCGAAACCAAAGGAAACCAAAACCAAAATAACCGGCAGCAACTGGCTGGGATCACTCCACGTACGCCGGAGAGTAAACCTGCCCCGAGCAACGCTAGAGCAGGGTTTTTATGCCCTCCCTGTTCCCGGACCAGGTGCTCTGCATCAGGTAATCTGCTCTCTAGGGACAGAGGGACAAAAGCATACTTGCAGTGATTAGAGACAGGGGCCGTCACAGAGGGTTTGATCAAAAATGATACCACGGTTACGGACATGTGTGGAAGCAGGAATAGTGGTGCCATCGATGCAGAGGGAGAAGTTGTGGTGGGATTTGTTTAATGATTTGGGGCCGATGATGAGGACTTCAGATTTGTCGCTGCTGAGTTTGAGGAAGCTGGCTTGCATCCAGGTTTTTATATCTGTGCAGTTGGTGATGGTGGAGTGGGTGGTGGGGGTGATGGATTTGGTGGAGATGTAGAGCTGGGTGTCGTCAGCATAGCAGTGGAAGTGGAAACCATGGTGGTGTATGATGTCGCCCAGGTAGAGCAGGGGTGGGCAAACTTTTTGGCTCGGGGGCCACATTGAGTTTTAAAATTTGACAGACGGGCCGGGCCAGTAGCAGATGAATGGAGTGTTTGTGTGAACTAATATAAATTACAAGTAAAAGCCATGACCTAAAAAGTAACTTGCATTTAATTTCAGTGGGAACAGTGTTGTTGGTCACCCTTTTTAACCAGTGCGTCAACGTTTGGTGTCAGTTTGGTTGTGGCAATTGTCAGAACAGATCTGAGGTGTTCATCAGTTAGCTGGGATCTTACACGGTATTTTTTGACTGTCACATCTAACATTATCAGTGTTCTGCTCTGTAATCTCTTTCCTTGTCTCTCCCCCCTGTGTCACGGTGTGGATACATCTCACTGGCGTCAGGAAACGTATCAGAATACCCTTATTTTATTGGCTAAACTGCATCACGTGACGTGATTTACAACGCATTGGTCGGTGTTTTTCCTGCACCGCTGAACAAGTGCCGTAAATGCTGGAAAGGAGCGTGAATAACTCCGCTGCATAAAGCAAAGGCCCGCAACCCACTGAAAACGGGTCCGCGACGAACCACCAGTTGAGAATCACTGGTCTACAGGATCGTGACGAGCGGTGAACAGCTGTTTGTGTGGCGTGTCTTCCGTCTCTTCCTGTTTCCTTCACCTACATTCCCCTGGGCCCTAAGCCCCTCCATGTACAGCTTCTTATCACCTCTTTGCACCAACTTACATTTATAACAAATACCACACATATTACACGGTAATCAGCGTTGCATATGTGTGAAACTCTATCGGTGCATCTCCGGTCTGTCTTTGTTCATCCTGCATTGTTCTGTTCTTTAATGTAACGTTACTGGAGCGACGGAGCCTCTCCAAGCTGTTAGCAGACTATTGTGCTAGCAAGCAGGCTCGCGAGCGAGCTGTACCCAGCATGCAGTTCGGTGGTGAAATTTTATAAATGTACAATTATTAGTGTTACAAATTGTTTATGTGTCACAGACTGTTGTGTCGTGGTGTTTTTCTCTGTTAAAGAGCGTTAGTTGTGGGTTGTTAATTGTTGTGTTATAAAGTTATGACCATGACTAGGGTTCCCTCTCAATACATATAAGACAACTAGCGCTGACCGCACAGCGGCATAGAATACATTTAGCTGCCTGTTGAAAGCAGACAGCAGTTGTTTCGGCTATGCACCGGTATAATGGTGTGTGAAGAATTCATATCATACTGGAAATTAAAACCGGTATACTGCCCAGCCCTAGTCTTTATTATAGTTTGGACAATTTTGTACCAATATTTGACGGGCCAGATTAAAAAGCCCAACGGGCCGTAGTTTGCCCATGCCTGAGGTAGAGGATGAAGAGGAGGGGACCGAGTACTGAACCTTGGGGGACACCTTGAGAGACTGGGGCTGTGTCAGACTTCAATTTATTGATACTAATGAACTGTTCACGGTCGGAGAGGTATGATTTAAACCAGGAGAGGGCTGTGCCAGTAATGTGGAGGGAGGACTCGAGACGGGAAAGGAGGATGGACTATTGCACTTCTGTCCATCCTGGGAGAGGGATCCTCCTCTGTTACTCTCTCTAAGGTCTCTTCCTCTTTTCTCCCCTTTAAATGTTTGTTTGGGAGAGTTTTTCCTGTTCTGATGTGAGGGTTCCGGGACAAGAGGATGTTGTATGTGTACAGATTGTAAAGCCCTCTGAGGCAAATTTGTAATTTGTGATTTTGGGCTATAAAAGAATGAATTGAATTGGTTGATGGTGTCAAAGGCTGCACTGAGGTCGAGTAGTATCAGGATGTTGAGGGAGTGTTCATCAGAGGAGAGGAGGAGGTCGTTGGTGACTTTGATGAGGGCACATTGAAATGGTTCATACAGTTGGTTTGAGTCCAGGTGGGTTTTTAGTTGGTGGGCAACCGTGCGTTCCAGTATTTTAGACATAAAAGGGAGATTGGAGATGGGTCTGTAGTTGTTGTGGATGTCAGGGTCAAGGCCAGGCTGTTTAAGGATGGGTGTGACTGAGGCCAGTTTGAGGGCGGGAGGGATGGAGCCAGTAGACAGGGAGAAGCTGATGACAGAGAGGAGGAGCGGGCGGAGGGCCGGGAGACAAGCCATGGCGAAAGTGGAAGGGATAGGGTCCAGGTCACAGGTCGGAGTCTTCATGCCAGAAAGTGATTTATTGAGATCTGAGCGGGAGATCAGGGAGAATCGGGAGAGTGACCGGTCAGTTAGTGGAGGATTTACAGATACAGGGTTGGACATGGCGGGGCTGGAAGTGGCCAGTTGGTTGTAGATGGTGTCAGTTTTAGCTTTGTAGAATGACAGGAAGGAGTTACATTTCTCTGCTGTGGAGGAGTGGGAGAGATTGTCCATAGGTTTGAGGAGTTTGTTTATTGTGGAGAAGAGGACCTTTGGGTTGGCGGAACCAGAGTGGATGATGCCAGAGTAGTAGGTGGAGCGAGCAGAGTTGAGAGCCAGTTTGTATTGCTGTATGTGTTCCTTGTAAGCCAGGGTGTGAACCGTGAGGCCGGTTTTTTTGGAGAGTCTGCATTTCCGGGATTTCATGAGGCGGAGTTCAGGGGTGAACCAGGGAGCAGTGTGGGTGAAAGAGACAGTTGTGGTTTTGAGAGGGGCAAGCTGATCAAGGCAGAAGGATAGTGTGCTATTGTAGAGGTTGACCACGTCTGAGGGGGAGGGGCTAAGGGAGGGGGTGAGTGTGGAGAATTTGTGAGTGAGACAGGCTGACAGGGATGAGATAAGATGATCCTTTATTTGTCCTGCAGTGGGGAAAATTACAGGATTACAGCAGCATATAGTATAGTGCGACATAGACATAGTAAAAAAAACAAGATCAAAACAAGAATTATCAATAAGTAATAAAACAGTAAAGAATATTAAATAAGTAAAAAAGTAAAAAATCCACAATAACTAAAATATTATATATACAGACAGAATAATTGCAACAAGGGCGGATGAGGGGCAGACAGACTTGATATTACGGAGAGTGATGGTGCTCTGGGTTCTGGGATGGGGATCTCGATCTCCATGATGATAGCTGGTCGGAGACGGTGAGGTCAGAGCCAGAGAGGTGGTGGATGGTGATTCCAGTGGAGCAGACCAGGTCCGGGATGACTTTGGATGGTAGTCAGGCTGGTTTTTATGTGTTGGCGGTAAAGAGCGGCAATTCCTCCACCGCAGCCATCAGGGCGTGGTTTATCCAGGTAATGATATCCAGTAGGCGTGGTTAGGTTGAGTGCGTAGTAGTCCAGGTGTTTTTGCCAAGTTTCAGTGAGACAGAAGATATCAAGGTTGTTGTCAGTGATGAATTCATTGATGATTGGGCTTTTGTTGCCTAGTGACAAGGTGTTGAACAGAGCAAGCTTAATGAAGTGTTTTGTGATTGGTTGTGAGGATTTGGGTTGTGAGGTTGGCTGGATTCACGTGCTGTTTGGTATGATGACGTAATGAGGGAGTGGTTGTACGCCGGTGCTGAGTCCACAGAGACGGGATGGAATTGACAGAAGTGGGGTTGAAGATGATGAACTTGTGCTGGGAGCTGATATGAACATCACTGGGAGGGATGTAGCTGAGGTTGTTTTTGTTTATGGCTTTGTGAATGCAGTGTGAACGGGGCAGCCTCTCTGTCACAATAGTCTGAATGGGGAGAGCTGCAGCTGAAGGGGTTAATGACAGGTGGGGGCCAGTAGGGGGAGCAGTCACAGGAAACTGTGCTCTGAGGTGGCAGCGTAGAAGAAGAGGAAGGGGCGTGTGTGCAGAGAAAATAGTCAGTCGCGGACAGAATTGTACAGCGTGCTGTAAATGAGCTGCTAGCAGCTTGTTGAGATGAATACCATTGTTCTTAAAAGACGAAGAGCGGTCCCAAAACAGATTCAAATTGTCAATGAAGAGGAATGAAACTGTGTGCGTGTGTCATATGTATAGTATGCGTGTATAGGTGAAGGTCAATTATTGTTAATATTGGTGTGTTCACAGCGAGGAACACACAGTTAAAAAACATTGGAAAAAAACTGATTTGGACAGGATTAACATAAAGTTGAAGAACAAGTAGAAGAACAAGCGACTTTCAAACTCAGAGATCCACTGTGAAATACAAGGAAATCATTTGGGACGGAATTTTATTATGGGAGGACCAGCGAGTTCATAGAACAACCGGAGCTCATTGTGGCTGTGGTTATTTCTTTCTACAGACTGACCTCCTCCTCCTTTCTCCTCTTCCTCCTTGCTTTAGCTCTGGTATCCAGACTCTGCCACACAATGCCAAAGTCCACTACAACTACGCCAACTTCCTGAAAGACAGCGGCCGGCACCAGGAGGCCATTCACCACTACACCACCGCTCTCAGGTCTGACTTAACTAAAGCTCTCTGACTGTAACAATCCAACACTTTCTAAGTCACACAGTATGTTGGCAAAGTTGTTTCCTGTTGCTAATACTGTATACCCGTTTCATTCATGTTCCTGTTTTACATTACATTACATTACAGTCATTTAGCTGACGCTTTTATCCAAAGCGACTTACAATTCAGAGTCTATCACATTTCTACACCGTAGGCACAGCTACGGGAGCAATTTTGGGGTTAAGTGTCTTGCTCAAGGACACATCGACATGCGACCAGCGGAGCCGGGGTTCGAACCGCCGACCCTCTGATTGAAAGACGGCCCTGCTATCCACTTAGCCACAATCGCCCTGTTTCGCCCCGTTTTCAGCTGTTTCATGTCAAACACTCTGTATTATGTCACAAAGTCAAAGTTTGCTTCATTTAAACCATGGGGATGCTCTGTGGCAACCCTGAGCTTCAAGTCATATTGCGAATGCTACAAAATGTTTGATTAACACTGTGTGCTGCTGATCAGCTTAAGAGCCTCTAGTCAGGCTACAGCTGACTGACAGCTTAAACATAGAGGAAGCTTTCAAGGAAAACTCTCAAAAGAAAAAGCATTTATTCGTCAGTCAAAAGCTTCTAGGGCTCGTGTTTATCAATAATCTCAGAATCCTTCCTAGGAATCATGTTGAAAGTTAAAGGTTGGTAATCTTGAGAAACTAGCAAGAGAAGGCTAAGTTTTATAAACTCAGTCCAGTGAAAGTATCGCAGCGCTAGTTCCAGAAGTTGCTAAAACTAGCAAAGAATGTGCTAAGTCTGTAACACTGACATTCATGCTGAATGAAATAATTAGACAGATTATTACAGTTACCAAATAAGAATATGACTCGTACTTTTTAAGAATATTTCCAACCCTACCTTTAAGCTAACACTAAACATACTTCTAGCTCTACTTCATGTGTGGATGCAGCCTGTGTTTTGGTGGCGTGACGCTGGTCTGTGGGGGATGAATGGATCTGAGCAGCTCTACTTGTTTGATTCATTCCTGCAGAAGTGTTTGGTTGCTCACAGACTCAAGTTGCTGTTTCAAAGCCACATTTAGCCTTTCGCTGAAAGGTCCTGAGGACCTTGATTAATGTACTTTTACATCCTACAGAAGGGCATCAATAATTATTCATATCATTATTTATTCTTCTGTTAAGGTCAATGTCCTCAGACTGTCTCTCCTGCTGCCTGCTCGTGTGTGTGTGAGAGCTGCTGTAGCACAGCGGCTACATGGTGATGTACTCGTGTGACTGTGGTGTCTAGCTGAGCCACTTAATGAAGCTGGTGCTACAAATCTAAAAACAAGGACAGATATTTATCAGCAAGGAATGTAACGAATCAACCACCAGCATCACATCTCATGTCTGCCTGTTCTGTGTTTACTAGTTGTATTCCCTTTTTCCCAGTAGCTCATCATTTGTGCCTAATTGTCTAGCTTGTTGAATAGTAGAAAGTCAATTCAAAGAGAGGTGCATTGTTGACATGCATTTGGCTCATAATGGACGGCCAGGAACTCATGGAGACTGCATGTAAAATAAGGCAATTATTATATGAATCATGCATAAGTTACTGGGTTTTATCCAACATACACACATTGTATTACATTACATACACTGTAACATTAATGAAAGTGAGTGCCCAGTATGTGTGCCTTTCATTGGAGAGGCTTCCTGAGGAACCAGAGATGTGGCTCATGTCTCACCTCTCTTCACATTAGTTCATCTGTAATCTGGAAGCTATTAATCTGCCTGTGTCTAATGGTATTACTCTGTTTTTGATGGTCTCCAGCCAAAAACCCAAATATGTGTTTATGAAAACACCCTGTTTGATCTTTTGATGCTTTACTAATTCCTTCAATTTCGTCTGCAGTTAATTGTTTTAACAGAAATATGTCTCTTCAACTATTAGGTGAAAAGAAAAGAAAAAATAAGGGTTGACAATTATAGGGCTGAAAAATTTGAGGAAAATATCTAATTGTGATCTTTCTGTCCGACTTCTTTGATTATATATCAATACAATCAAATAATGAAAAGTTGATGTTATGAAGGTCCTCCTAGCGCAAGTAAGCTCTGTTATTGTTACTTATTGTAACTTACTCATTACCTAACTAGCAAATGTAAGCAAATCTATTCTCACTGCCTTTAGGACCACCAGGGTCCCAATCAGCCCTCTAATGGCCTGGATCCATCAGCTTCTTCTGTTCCTATCAAAGGCTTGGGATCCCCTTCTACATCCATTCATGCATGTAGAAGTTGAATATCAAAGACGATGCATTAATGTGTGTAAACACATTGTTCATGTATGTCCATACCAGACTTAATGACTTTAAATGACCAATCGGAACAAATGTGGCATTGTGCCTTCAACTGAATATAGTCTTTTGGAACAAATGGGCTAAGTGAACGAAAACACAACAATTCTTTGTTTCAGGTGATTATGCACTAATAAAATCAGAATACCCAATATCATATTCCATTTCTGCCAATAGATCCCCTTAAATCTGGACACATTATTCCATCACAGGCTGGTAGAGACCAAATGCAGTGAAAGAGCGTGAATGTTGGACTCATATTCATCAGATGTTTTGTACAGAAGGTTCTCAATAAATGAGATTGGACTCCCTCCTCTGCTGTCCTGTCTTCTTATTCTCTCTCCTACTCTTCCCTCCTCCCCTCTGCTGTCTTTTTTCTTTTCTCCCCTCCTATCAGGTTATTCCCACGCCATGCCAGCGCCATGAACAATCTCGGCACTCTGACTCGCGACCCAGAGGAGGCTGAGCGCTACTACAGGAAGGCACTGGACACCAACCCCCAGCATAACCGAGCTCTCTTTAACCTGGGAAACCTCCTGAAGTGAGACACACAAACACACTCTCTGACACTAAGTCTCTCTCTCTCTCTCACTCTTACTCTCAATGATGGTGATGGTGTGTTCTAGGTCCCAGGGGAAGGAGAAAGAGGCTGAGACTCTACTAAAGGACTCCATGCACTTCGGTCCACATTTTGCTGATGCTTACTCCAGTCTAGCATCACTCTATGCTGAGCAGGTGAAACATTCTCTCACACTCATGCACATCAAGTATGTACCACACTTGACTTTGGTGCCTGGAGGCATGTTGTAACTCATCACTTAGTAATAAATCCAGACTCAAATTAACTTTAGCTGTAGATGATTAATCTCTGCAGCAATAAATCCCTGTCAGAGAAGCCTGCTCAGCTGTTCACACTTTGGTCCAGTTCGTTCCTGATTTAATCCTGTATTCATTTCACCTCTCCGTCTCCACAGAAACGCTTCGCTGAAGCCAGTGAAGTGTATCTGAAGGGAATAGAGAACTGTCCGGACAGCTCCGACCTGCATAATAACTATGGAGTGTTTCTGGTGGATACGGGTGAGTTGAACCTAGAGGCCCTCTGGCCCCGGGGCTGATGGTCTTCTACTGCATAGACACACATACGTTTACCTGAACAAGAGGATTCAACCACTGCCAAAATGTTCAGCTCATACTGGCTTTTTTTCAAGGGCTGTGCTGGTTTTTACTGATAAGACATCACAGGTGGTTTATCCTGCTATAATCCTGACTACTTATTTGAATCATTAACAATAAATTGCCCATTTTCCTAAACTTACTTTTTTAAGTTTCCAGGCAGTCTTTAGCACCTGATAAAACTTTAAACTAGTTCTGCTGAGATCTAATCTGTCAGTGGGAACAGTCTGTATGATGTTAATGTTATTGAAAGTAGTGCTGGGCGGTATACCGGTTCAACCGGCACGTCAAAGAATACGCCCAACATGTCAAACTAAAGATCTGATTGGTTGAACACTATGACAATCAACAATATCGTCCCCATTCACTGAAACTGTTCTTACCTAGAGACACAGAGGTGAGATCTGATTGGATAAAAGCTCTACTTAAAACAAGCTGCACTGGAAGCAGAGCAACTGAGGAAGACAGGAGCTGTGCAATGAGAAAATAAGATAATGGGAAAAATATTTGTATAAATTATAATACATGTAGTGTATTTAAGAAAAAATATTAAATTATAAAATAGATATAACTTTGTGATTCTGTTTAGGCCAGCAGAGAAGGCCTTGCAGGCCCTGACGGCCCACCACTGGTATGTACAGTTGTGTGAAAAAGTGTTTGCCCCCTTCCTGATTTCTTATTTTTTTGCATGTTTGTCACACTTAAATGTTTCAGATCATCAAACAAATTTAAATATTAGACAAAGATAACACAAGTAAACACAAAATGCAGTTTTTAAATGAAGGTTTTTATTATTAAGGGGGGGAAAAAATCCAAACCTACATGGCCCTGTGTGAAAAAGTGATTGCCCCCTAAACCTAATAACTGGTTGGGCCACCCTTAGCAGCAACAACTGCAATCAAGCGTTTGCGATAACTGGCAATGAGTCTTTTACAGTGCTGTAGAGGAATTTTGGCCCACTCATCTTTGCAGAATTGTTGTAATTCAGCCACATTGGAGGGTTTTCGAGCATGAACCGCCTTTTTAAGGTCATGCCACAGCATCTCAATCGGATTCAGGTCGGGACTTTGACTAGGCCACTCCAAAGTCTTCATTTTGTTTTTCTTAAGCCATTCAGAGGTGGACTTGCTGGTGTGTTTTGGATCATTGTCCTGCTGCAGAACCCAAGTGCGCTTCAGCTTGAGGTCACGAACAGATGGCCGGACATTCTCCTGCAGGATTTTTTGGTAGACAGCAGAATTCATGGTTCCGTTTACCACAGCAAGTCTTCCAGGTCCTGAAGCAGCAAAACAGCCCCAGACCATCACACTACCACCACCATATTTTACTGTTGGTATGATGTTCCTTTTCTGAAATTCCGTGTTACTTGTACGCCAGATGTAATGGGACATACACCTTCCAAAAAGTTCAACTTTTGTCTCGTCAGTCCACAGAGTATTTTCCCAAAAGTCTTGGGGATCATCAAGATGTTTTCTGGCAAAACTGAGACGAGCCTTTATGTTCTTTTTGCTCAGCAGTGGTTTTCGTCATGGAACTCTGCCATGCAGGCCATTTTTGCCCAGTCTCTTTCTTATGGTGGGGTCATGAACACTGACCTTAATTGAGGCAAGTGAGGCCTGCAGTTCTTTGGATGTTGTTCTGGGGTCTTTTGTGACCTCTTGGATGAGTCGTCGCTGCGCTCTTGGGGTAATTTTGGTCGGCCGGCCACTCCTGGGAAGGTTCACCACTGTTCCATGTTTTCTCCATTTGTGGATAATGGCTCTCACTGTGGTTCGCTGGAGTCCCAAAGCTTTAGAAATGGCTTTGTAACCTTTTCCAGACTGATAGATCTCAATTACTTTGTTTCTCATTTGTTCCTAAATTTCTTTGGATCGCAGCATGATGTCTAGCTTTTGAGGATCTTTTGGTCTACCTCACTTTGTCAGGCAGGTCCTATTTAAGTGATTTCTTGATTGAGAACAGGTGTGGCAGTAATCAGGCCTGGGTGTGGCTAGAGAAATTGAACTTAGCTTTCCAAAGATGTGATAAACCATTAATTTATGTTTTAACAGGGGGGGGGGGGGGCAATCACTTTTTCACACAGGGCCATGTAGGTTTGGATTTTTTTTTTTCCTTAATAATAAAAACCTTCATTTAAAAACTGCATTTTGTGTTTACTTGTGTTATCTTTGTCTAATATTTAAATTTGTTTGATGATCTGAAACATTTAAGTGTGACAAACATGCAAAAAAATAAGAAATCAGGAAGGGGGCGAACACTTTTTCACACAACTGTATGTCTATATATATGTGTATGTATGTGTGTGTATATATATATATATATATATATATATATATATATATATATATATATATATATATATATATATATATATATATATATATATATATATATATATATATATATATATATATATATATATATGTATATATATATATATATATATATATATATATGTATATATATGTATATATATATATATATATATATATATATGTATATATATGTATATATATATATATATATATATATATATATATGTATATATATGTATATATATATATATGTATATATATATATATATATATGTATATATATGTATATATATATATATATATATGTATATATATGTATATATATATATATATATATATATGTATATATATATATATATATATGTATATATATGTATATATATATATATATATATGTATATATATGTATATATATATATATATGTATATATATATATATATATATATATATGTATATATATATATATATATATATATGTATATATATATATATATATATGTATATATATGTATATATATATATATATGTATATATATATATATATATATATATATATATATATATATATATATATATATATATATATATATATATATATATATATATATATATATATATTCATCGGTGCAACGCTCCAGCAGCTCTGTACGCTGTGAGAAGCATTTCACCTCAACTTATTCTAATGGGACATGATGTGGATGAACTATGAATGGTCATCTTAGCATTATTGTCATCACCAACACTGAATATTCTACATCTCTGTAGAATATAAATGAGTAGAAGCAGGTATTATATATTATATATTTAATAGATATGTCTTATCTTCCGTCTATCTCCCGCCTCACTTCTCTTACATCCTTTGGTTTTTCTGGTTTCCTTTTTCATTGCGTCCTTATTTCCCTTCCACCCTTGTTCATTCCTTCATTCCTTTCCTCCATCCTCCCACTTCCTTTCCTTACTCTTTGCTCTCATGATCTGCAGGAGAGGGGGAGCTGGCAGCCGCTCACTACCAGCACGCCGTGAGACTCAAACCAGCACACTACGTTGCCATGGTGAACCTGGGCCGCCTGCTCCGATCATCCAATGAGAACACAGAAGCTGAGTCTTGGTACAAGAGGTGAGAAAATAATTGTTTTTTTTCTACTCAGGGAGGCTTGGAGCCAAAACATGTATCCGCTGCAATGCTATCGCTGTGTAGCATGGCAAGGACCAGTGATGCAGAAGGCAGCATCTAATCATTTAGCCTTTAGTATTCAGCCTTCCTCTGTCCTGAACACACAGAGATGTTATTGATATTGATCTTTCCATCTAACTCCTGGCAAGAAAGCTAAGACATGTATTTCCCCAAAATGTTGGAGTGTTGCTTTAAGGGGAAGTTTAATAAGTTGGTCTCTCTCAATCTGAAAAAATCTTTTCTTCAAGTTTTGAAATGTGAAATGAACCATTTAGATGTAGATGATTTTTCATGCCTTCTTTAAAAATGTGTGTGATGTTTGTGATGACCCTCCAGTGGCGGGCCGTGCATTTTATACCTGGGCCTTCAGTGCTGTCCTACTACAGTTGAACCACCTCCTAATAACCTCATTATGACGCCACAGCTACGAACAGAACAAGACGTTTGAATAATACTAGTGCATTTGGAAAATGCAGAAGCTTAAATTGTGGGAAATATAATGTTTTTGGTGGACTTCGCTCAACCTGGCAACATGCTGTCTGACACGCCCACCTCGGAACCACAACATTGTACTCTGGTGAGGCACACTATGCTAAACTAGCTTAGCAGGAAAACAACAGCAGCACACACGCTACACTCTCCCCGCAGAGTTTAGCTGTTCCTACTGATTCAAACAGGCCTAAAGCAATCACCACACAATCCCCATTCCTCCAGACCATCATTCCTGCTTTGTAAAAGAAAGCAAAACCAAATGTCCGACCCTAACCCCGTGCATGACAGGATGCTTCGTAATTAACGGACAATGCATATACTCAAAATCAACATAATTAACACAACGACAAGAACAAACTCACAAGAACCAGTCACATATATTTATACGACAACAAAGCAACAAATCAATCCAGCAACACTGCAGCGCTAAAACAGTATTCATCTGCACACTGAAGAGCACCATTCAAATATTATCCACATCAGAGGGAACAATATTAACCATATCATAAAAACGACACCATAGACAGATGAACACAGTAGTAACGCTGCTGCAGATGTAAAAACACAAAAGCACTTCACTTACCAAAGCTGCTGTTCACTTAAAGACAAAGTCCATCCTCCTTTCTTTGATTACAAAGAGTTCAATGACGCAGTTGTACAGAACATCGGTGCGGGTCAGTTCCAGCCAGAGGTCCTCCTGCGAACGTGTTCGTTGAGTTGTAGATCCACTCGGGTCTCTCCAAAAGTTTTCAAAAGCACCGTAGCTTGTAAGTGTCCTGCCGTGCTATGGTGTCGTCTTGCTGCCTTCGTTAGCCACCTCAGGTTAGCGTAGCGTAGCTCCAAACACCAAGACACTCAGTTGCAAATAAAACGCATTCTTAGCCATAACATGTGCAACGCTTCCCCGACACTGTCAGCCAGAAATACCGTTCCTACAAATCCTTTTCCTGTCTGGGTCAGGGCTGCTAGCTGTGGGGTTAGCCGACCCTTTCTTACAATGTCCAGCTTTTCTGGAAATGTTCTTCTCCAGAAAGGCGTTGCCAGTAACTCCCAAATCTGTTTCTTCTCCTTCAGCCATTGAGTGTTAAACAAACAAAGCTACACCATGTGCTAACTTCTTACATATCTTTCAACTTGAACTCTTACTACTAATACTAACTTCTGCTAGCTAGCTTCAGCATCACAAAGTCACGCTGGCCCACTGACCAATCACGCTGCACGTTAATGCTGACGTACTGTAGGCTACCTAGACAGCACTGGCACGTCAAAGAATACGCCCAACATGTCAAACTAAAGATCTGATTGGTTGAAGACTATGACAATCAACAATATCGTCGCCATATACTTTAATCATTTTAACCTTTTGATCATTTATTGGTCTCACTGATGTTTCTGTAGCATTCCAAACATCAAATCGACTTGCTTTTTGAAGATGACCTTTGGTCTAGGACTTTAAATCAAGTTTTTGTTTTTATTGGACAGTTAATGTACAACAGCGCTTGGACAAATCTTAACACGTTTTCTAAGTATTAATATACGATGATGTAGATTAATAGATATATCGAAATGAAAACAACCAGAAGCCTTACGTTGTGTGATATTATTGTTTATTTACATTACAGTGAGGATAACCGGTGTTAACGGTGTTAGTGGAAAATGCAGTCTGAAGTCCAGACCGTGATTATTAGCTCCATGATAACATGAGAGCAGCTCCCGAACCACCAGACTTCAAAACAGCTTCTTTCCTCTGGCTCTGAGACTCCGTCATTCATCCTCCACCCTCCATATAGAATCTCCTTTGTTTTCTGTACTATGTAGCAAATTGGGACTACAATCTAAATGTTGTTGTGCAACCCTGTAGTACAATGACAAATAGAAACTATGTAACCTTGTAAGTGTAAGCTAATTAAATGTGACACATTTTGATGTTTATGACTGTAACTTGCACCTAAAACACGTAGTTTAAGCACCGCAATTGTGTAAAAAGCCATCCTTGGTGACTTTTGACCTTTTCTTGCAGGGCGCTGCAGGTGACGAGGAAGGTGGACATCCTGACTCCGCTCGGAGCTCTGTATTACAACACGGGGCGGTACGAGGAGGCCCTGCAGGTGTACAGAGAGGCCGCCGCCCTGCAGCCCGACAGCACCGACATCTGGCTGGCTTTGGTGAACAGATGCACACGGACACACTCAAACACCCAATGAATCATGGAGTGTGTGCGTGCGTGCGTGTGTGGAAACACACGCACGCACATTCACACACGCTGTTTCTGTCCCAGGCTCAGGTTTTGGCCATGGCCGGTCGTTCCAAAGAAGCGGAGAAGATGACCCTGGACATCATATCCAGAGAAGGCAGCTGTATCGAATGTTACCGCCTCCTGTCGGCCATCTACAGCAAGCGTGGCAACTACACAGAGGTGTGTGTGTGCGTCTCATGGCCTCAGAGGTCAGATAACTCACAGTTAGGAATGATCAGCAGGAGATACTTTCAGCTCCAACAGTTACCGTGAAGCTAATCACCGCTGTACATCTGAGCACATCCTCCCTCCATCACCACCGCCACTCCTTGTGCTGGTCTGTCTTTCACTTTCCCTATGACCCAGTTTCACAGTAAATATGAATTCTGTGGCATTAGTATGCAGATTGTTCACACTAGAAATCTACAGTAGGATAGCATGCCAGCAGTCATACTAATATCGATACCAGTGTGGTACATTCATTCAGAAATTGCAGCCAGAAATGCAACATTTTGATTTCAACTGCCCATAATATTTATACAGTATATAAATATCAACTATCTCACATTATAACCAAACTGCAGATCAAACCTGGACTGGACCATGTGTCACTAATGGCTCATAGGGGGTCAGCATTTCCTCTACAGTATATATGTTGGGGCCAGACCCAGACGTGCTTTAAAAGTGATGAGTCAAATCTTAAAAGTGGAGAGAGGCCAGGGTTGGGGTGATGTGATGTCGTCTGTTAGAACCAGAGAGAAGCTGAGCTGCTGCCTTCTGAACTAGTCGGAGGAGAGAGAGAGACTTCTGGTTGATGCCAGAGAGAAGGAGGAGTTTCAGTAATCAAGTCTTCTAAAGATGAATGCATGAAGGACTTTCTCCAGCTCAGGGTGAGAGAGGAGTGGTTTGATCTTTGGAGATGGTTCTTATTTGAAGAAAACAGGACTGGACAACTTTTGTGGTTTGAAGTTTAAATCTGAATCAAAAACTACTCCTAAGTTTCTGACAGTGGACTTTATGTTAACGGACAGGGGGCCAAGGGCCCTTTAATGGGAGTGATGGGGTTTAAGGGACTACATATTATGATTATGGATTTTGAGTTATTGAGTTGAAGAAAATGTTGATGTCATTAAGACAGTCTAAAGTAGCAGCTAGGCCTCTGGGCTCATCAGGTCTCAAGGGAAGGTATATCTGTGTGTCATCTGCGTAGCGATGAATAGAAACATTATGACGTTGGATGATTGATGAATGATGTGTAGACGTTCTTGCTAATGCTAGTGCTAGAAGCAAGATGTTTCTAGAGAAACGAGAATTCAAAGAGACTCTGTGCTCATACTTCAGCTGCTTGACAAATGTGCACATCTGGTTCAGTTGTTACGACTGGCTGTCACACCGTATGTGCCCTGTGTTAGAAGCCCTACTTAATGACAAACAGAGCCATCTTCCCATTAGCGCAAGCATCCATGCTGTCTTGAGCTACATGTTGACAACTAAACTGGAGACTTTGGTGCACGGAGAGACATAACATGTCCTGCTCTGTGTGCTCATCGACCGTATCTGGCAACCCGCACTATAGCAGGAGATTCTGCTCAGCAGAGCTGGGTGGGAGGATACAGTCTTTCATAAAGAAGTAACTCTTAACCATGTAACTCCCTCTAAAACCACAACTTGTCATTTTTTGTTTGTGTACAGATTGAACAAACAAGATGGACTTAGACGTTTGGTAGGTGTGAACTTTGTATAGAGCGAGGCTTGCTTTTCCCCCCTGCATCCAGTCTTGATGCTAAGCTAGGCTAAGTACGCCCTGACTCCAGCTTTGCAATTAACGCAAAGATATGAGATATGTAACATAATGGACCCTACATAAACTTGCTCCTCCCAATCTTCTCCTTTGTAATAGTTGTAGACTAACCCTAAACCCTCACACACCAGGCCAACAGTCGGGCCCTCGGCGAGTGTCTGTGGCCCTGGTCTTTGCGGTGTGTCCCGCACATGCCAATTGAGCATGCGGAGCCCATTGGTGAGAGAAATCACTCCGATTGGCTGTCCAGCTTAAGCGAATCAGTTCACGAGAACAGGAAGTGAGGAAAGCAAGCGAAATGACTAAAGTCAAGAGGGCGCACACCGAAGGCTCTCCTCCTTTTCATCTTCATCTCATCTGATCATTCACACACATATCTTCACATAACAACATGGCCATTTGGAATGAAACTAAGTAATGAGTGAGAGTGGTGGGAAAATGGTAGGCAAACGCTGCTGTGCTTTGTGTAGTCCTTGGGCTTCTGGTTTCACTTTTTGAATAAAGCTGCTGGAATGGGGAGTTATTGCCTCTCAAGCGGGCGCAGAACATCTGTGTGTAAATAGCAATTGGCTTTAGTCTTTGCCGTGAGTTCAAGTGCAACTTTTTCACCCAGACACGGCAACTTGAGGCAACACAACAGTCGGTCTTTGTTGCTGATAGTTCTTTGATGTCAGTTTGGTGTTTCAACAAGAGAGAATGAATACAGACATCATCTGAACATTCAATGCATATAATTTGTCATGTTTTAAATGTTAGCCCCCGGGACAGTATCTGCAGCTTCTGGGCTTTACTCTAAGAGTGGAAATAAAACATTGTCAGTGTGTCTCATGTTTTTGGGACAGTGGGTGCAGGCTCAGCTGGACTACAGTAGAGATGAAGCAGGGATCCACTGCTTCTGCTATCGTAGTCCCCAACAACATGGAGTCTGACACAAATCCAGAAACAGATCAAATTCTTTGATTCTGTCAGTGTGGCAGTGATAAAGCTGACGCTGCACTCTGTCAGAGAGACGGGATTAAACGATGACGCTCTTCATCTCCGTACTCACCTTTCAGTCTAACTCTGCTTTAAATCAGTTTAGGCTTCCTCTGCTCTGCATTGTCTGCTTCTTCTTCTCTGGCTCCTTGTTCAAACTAGAAGGTAGTCTTTCTGTAGAGCCTAGAAAGCACACTCAAACAGCAAGACACTCAACTGTAAGAGACGGGGACTCTTAGTGTGAATGTTCATTGATGTGTGTGTGTGCCAGGCGCTGGATGCTCTGGACAGGGCCCTGCAGCAGAGTCCCAGTGATGTGACAGTGAGGGCAGAGCTGTACTTCTCCAAAGGAAACCAGCTCAGAGAGATGAACCAGCTGGACCAAGCCTTCGAGGTACCGCTCTCTTCTTCCTCCACACTTGCTCTGTCTCAGTCTCTTCACACAGGTTTCTATCCAAATGTGGCACAAATTTTAACCCAAATTTCCAGAAAATTGGCAAAGTACAATGGAAGTCAGGGGGTAGAGCAGGTCGTCCTTTAATCATAAGGTGGGCAGTTTAATCTCCGGCTCCTCATGTCTGCATGTCAAAGTGTCCTTGAGCAAGACACTGAACCCCGAGTTGCTCCCCGGGCGCTTTACAGCTGCTCCTCAGTGCTGACGATGGGTTAAGTGCAGAGGTCAACTTTTATCAACGAATATGACAATTTAAAATAAAGTTTCAAGTTTTTAATGAATTCCCGTTTCCATAACATGTTTGTTTCATGCATTCATTTGAGTAACTTTACAGTCTCCTCATTGCATTCATTGTGAATCACTTAACAAAACTGCTCCATCAGCCCTCCAATACAACTACATGAAGCGCTAGCTTCAGTTCAGTCAGGGAGACTATACTTCTGCATACTTAGGCCTGAAGGTTTCTTTCTCACTCATTCTGCCGTTCACTGCTCTCACACAGGCTCACTCATCATGTCCTTGCTCTCATTGTTTGGGGCTGTCGATCATGATATCAGCCGGTCTCTTTTATCCATAGCACAATGACACACCTACATCGTTAACCTCTCATCTCACTGCTGTTTTTGTTTGGATATGCTTGTCTTCTGCCTTTAGTACATCCATGCTGCTGTTACACACACTCTCTGTCGGCCCAGAATGTGTAGAGGAGAGAACTCTTTCCTCCACTTGTAACAAGCTGATTGCCACCATGCAGTCTCAGTCTAAATCCAGCGAGCTGTCCATGCACTCCTCAGGGCCAAACATGCTTCAGACTCACCGGCCTCCCTCATCACCACCAGGCCTCCTCATTGCAGCTTAAATTCTGTAATAGCGATGTGCCTCAGCTAGCCTATCTCGACTTCAAGGGTGTCAGGCTTTATTGAAGCCGTCATATTAGAGACACGCGTAGTCTACAAACAACCTTCCTGTACCATAAAGCCCTCTACCGGTTCACTCTGTTAATGTCGCTGTCTCCATCTTATGTCACTTGTACAGGTATCTGTACAAGTGACAAGTATAAAAAAGATTTATACTTTCATCATATATCATTGTCATTGAGTGTTTTTTATCATGATCCGCTATATGATCCTATATCGTTCCCTCCCTCACTATAATATAAACCGTGTTGTTCCTTGAGTGGAATATGACACTGACCAGTCTGCTTTTGTTCTCTCCCACCAGAGCTACAAGCTGGCTGTGGAACTCAAACCTGACCAGTCGCAGGCCTGGATGAACATGGGAGGCATTCAGCACATTAAGGTAGCGAACATCGATTCATTACTGAAGTCAACACACAACAACACTGACATTCGGTGTGTTTTTCCATAGATGCTGATTTACTCACAATCAATGAATACTAAAGGGAAAAAAAGAAATTGGATCAGTTATGTGTCAGATTAGTAATTCCTTAATCTACCACTCACACCCATTCCTAGTATTTAGGTGATTTGTGCATCAGCTGGGCTTAGATTAAACACTTCTTAAACAGTAAACTGCAGTTAAGCTAAGTTCATTCTGGATGGAACACATATTGCTGTATACATGTATTGTTGTGTGTGTGCAGGGAGACTATGCATCAGCCAGGATGTACTACCAGCGAGCCCTGCTTCTGAGTCCTGGCTCCAAACTGCTGAAAGAAAACTTGGCCAAGCTGGACCGACTGGAGAGAAGACTGACAGGGGGCGCGTAGACCACCACGGGACTCCAGACACTGTACCATCCTGGGCACAGATAAGGAGAGCAGGGCACAGCCCAGCCCTCGAAAGCCCAAACACCAGCCACCAGGCAGCTGGCTACTAAGATCACCAGCCCTAGTGAGAGCAGAGGACAAGAGGACGAGGGGGAGCTTGTCAGGTCTGCAGCGTGTTTGGAGGTGCACCGGGTGTGGAGTCAAAGAGACTGGTGGAGCTACAGTCCAGACACCTTTCCTGGTGTAGACAGAGTCGATTGATTCATCTTCATCAAGGGATTGCACATCCGCTTTAGACTTTTGTGTTTGATTGATTTACTATGTAGGTCCATGTGAAGGCATTTCCGCTATGGCACTTCATCACAGATTGTAATTCCTATGTGAGAACTGTTCATGTATTTACATTAGTGCAGTGGGGGGGTGTGGAACATGTTATTACTTTGAAGTAAATCTGGATGGAAACAGAATGTGGAACAGAATAATCTAAGCTCAAAGTCTCAGTGGTCGGTCAGCATTGACCAAGAAGGAGTCAAAGTCCAGGAGGACATTTATATCCAACACCAAACCGTAGGTGGGACATTGACGAGGACAGTCATTGTTCTGCAAATCACAAGCAGGGTTGGGGAAGCTGCTTTGAATATGTAGCTTATGACGATACAGGATACTCTTCATTGGAAATAATGAAGGCACAGCAACTCTACACTTTAGTTGAAGTAAATGAACAGGACAGGTCAGCTACCGTTCCCTCTCTCTCTGCTCCATACTGTCAAACCAGCCCAGTAGCCTGATTCTCTCCTGAATCAGAAGACTGGGAATCTCTGGGTGCAAAGTCTGAACAACTGTAGCAGTTGGTTGTGCCACTTGAGCAATAACAGCCTGCTACTGTAAATGTTGCACCTTTGAAAATCGCTATGCAACCCAAACGCTGCCGCAAAATAGCTACTGTATATAGTGCTACTGTTCAATACTGGTCACAAGCAGGTCTCAAGTGTAGTCCTAAAGCTGAGAGTACATGAGCTGAAAGTCCATCAACGTTTACTTGAAACATTCTGACAGCTCGACTCTGTTGGCCTTGTTGAACTATAATACCACACCGTCCACCGAGACCACCGAGTGGTGTTTCTGTTACCTCACAAGGGATCTTTGGCCGAGAACCGACACCCTCTTGCAGAAAGCACATTAAACAGATAATGGCAAAGTTTAATTTTGGCGAGTCTGGCATTAAAGCTTGTGTTGGTAATGTTGAGAAACTAGTGAGGGCACGCTTGATCTCCAACCAAAAAACCCTGAGCAATATTGCCAACCCCGTTCCTAAGAAATTAGCGAGCAGCACTGTCTCCAAAACCTGCTAAAAGTAACGAGAAAGTCTCCAAGTTGGCAACAATGACAGCTCGTCTCTTCATGCCTCTCTCTTTTCATAATGCACATAAACAACAAACGTGCCACTTGTTAGTACTCACAGCTGTCGAGCTAGCAGTTAGTGGAAGACTGATGCAAAATGAGCACATGGGCAGTGTGTGCGCAGGCAGGTGGACGGGCAGGTACGTCATCACGTCATCACCAGTCAATCTGAATGGGACGGCTTTATACAGTCCTGCGACAGATGCAGATTATTTTTCTTTTTCTGTCAGAACATTTGATTCATTTATTGCTGTTTGGCCTCAATGACGATCTCTACTAATATAGCTCAAATGTTTTTGAAGAAGATTTCCAACCCTAGCTTTAATGCTAACTAGCTGCAGCTGATGTAATGTTGCCTCTGGCAACATTTGTCATTCAAATCGACAAAAGCAATTCTCAGTGCCAACTAAACTTGAATCCTGTGATCATCTTAAAATCAATTTTTTTCTGTTGGTCTGCACTCACTGCCATCTGATGACACGAGTCAGCTCTATTCACTGAAGACACACAGTTGAAAGCTCCAAGAAGCCAGTAAGTGGACCCTTGAGTTTGGATTATTGTGTTGAAGAGATGAGGAGGTCTGACACAAGTTAGACTTTATTCCCACTCCCTGCTCGAGTACATCAGTGAAACAGGATAACAAAATGCAAAGTCTGTAGAGATCTGTGATTACATGATTAAATGTAAGAATCATGACGGCTGCCTTTTCTTTAGACGTAAACTCTGCTATGTTCTTCTGACCTCCATTTACAGAACTAGCAACATTCTAAGATGATATTGCTAGTATAATGAGCTAGTTTATCTCCTCCTGTGTGAAGAGCTGAACGTGTGACTTCATGCGTACCATAACCTGAAGACTGCTGTTTGGTTTCTTGCTGTGGTTTTGTTAACAGTGATGTGGATTATGGATTATGAATGAATATTGTTGTGGAATGACAATGGGGTGAAAATGAAGTGACTAGGGCAATGACTGACTTTCACCAAGAAAATAAAGTATATCTTTTATTAAATGGTGTTTGGAGTTATTGCTATTAATATTACAGATGTTTATGTATAAGCCTTGACAACCTGTGGTGAACCCGTATAACCCACTATTTAGATTCACAGAGATGTTTACATGTACATCTGCTGAATTATTATTATTGCAGACAACTCAAAAACAACTCAAACCTTGCGGTCCAGACGTTTATGGACGTAACAAAGAAAAATCCGACTCCACAAGTATGTATCCGACCATTCAGGCAACAGAACAGTATCCAGTTGGGGACCCACAGATTATCCACAAGGATTTTGATTCTATTGATAATTATTTTGGGTTTGTGAAGTCTACTGTGTTCCCACTAAAGGGCTTGTTCCATCCTGTCATGCCCTGCAGGTCTAACGGCAAACTCATGTTCCCACAGTGCAGCTAGTGTGCACGAGTGAATGCACGGACAGTGACCGTGATAGACAGATTTGGGTCTCGCGTCAAAAGGCGGTTGAAACCATGTATCCATGTATCCTAGTGTGGCATTCTCCCAACAAGACAGATACATTGTTATGGGATTATGTCAAAAACATTTCTCCAATGCAACCAGAAGCTTCTGGCTACCCAAGGAGAGCAGCTCAAATACATGATGACTTTGAAAAGGGCGTCATCTTTACAAAGTCTGTGTCAACAAAGCAGCCAGGACTCCTAAACGCTTTGTGAGGCAGGTTTAGCATGAGGAGTAACATGTCCTCTTGATCGCTGATCACTAAACCAGACAGATTTACATAGCTGATGTTCAGCCATCATTACGATGTGCGGCAATTCTGTTTTATCTCAGATGAAGTGGCAATGGTGCAACAGCTTAATGGGGACGGCAGAGGGTCCCTCAGAGAAGATGTCTTCATAGGGGCCAAGACCACTGCCCATGCCAGACTGATGCTTTATGATTTGTGGGATGAATTGCAGGAACATGTGTTGTAATGTTTCACTAAAAGTGTTGTCTTTACATCAGGGGCTGGTGATTGGGTGCCGCCCATCCAATCGTATCTCGGTGATTTGACAGATGAGATAAATGATGGTGACGTGTGTGAGGCCCCCCCAGGAAATTACAGCACCGTTTGTATTGGGGGCCCTAAAGTATTGTTATGCCTATCACACGAGGCTTGGTACAACACTGATGTAAAAGCAGTAATACGGAGCAATATTATCACTGCCTGGCAAAAGCATTGTGATGAAGGAAACAAAGGGCGTCATCTCTATGAGATGAAGCAAAAAGTGTGAAGAAAACTAAAACAATAGGAAAAAACTTCAGAGAGCAAACAATCATATCAAGACTGAGGCACACAGGGTTAAATGAAACAATGCAGTTAAAGGGGAACTGTCCATCAGGTCTGTTTGAATGTGGCATAGAAGAAGAAAGCGTTAAACATGAGCTAAAGAATATATTAAAGTATTGTGGGGTGGGAGTTTTGAGTCTTATATATGAATATATAATATATGAATATATAATATATGAATATATTGAGCAAAGTTAGTCAAGTAAAAACTAAAGCCTTGTTTGTATAAAGAGCATTCTCCTGGTGCTGAGGGAATATGAAACGCTGGCTCACACTCCTCCACAGTAGGTGGCGGTACTGCGCCTTTAACGATAGTTCCAATAAAGAAAACGAAGAAGAAGAAGACGCGCTCCGTCTCTCAGTTTAAACGTCACATGCGGAAGTATCAACATGGAGAACGTCAGAGAAGCTTCCACGAATCCACTTTTGAAAGATGGTAAAGCAGCTGTATGAGTGGCAGCGGTGCTGTGCGTGGTACCGAGTGTGTTCATCGATAGTTCTGAAACATGTTATCAACAGCTTTGACACATTTCCACATTCGTCCGCAGCTAGTTAGCTCTACACAATCCCTTTTCCGAGCTAACTTAAGCAGCTATCGCGTATCTTCACTTTAATAGTGACGTGGTTGTTCAGATAAGCACATTCGCAAAAACGTGTTTTCGGCACTTGAATCCAGTTTGTTCCGCTCATTGGTACAGACGGACTAACAACCTAGAGACTAAGAAGTAACGAGCAAGCGAGTGAGAGAGACAGCAGCCTCCACTGCACTCATCCAGTCTGCACAAAGGTTGAAGAGAGGCAGGATTTAGTTTCAGCATCAGTTTAAGACACACACACACACACACACACACAAGTGAGGTTTGGGAATAGTATGCCCTGTTGTGAGTATGAACGGTTACACGACGTGCTGCTGTGTTTACAGGGTGCTACACGGATTTCCTGGCAGATGGCTTTGATGTGAAGACCTACACCGCTGAGGCTATTCACCATGCTGTCATTGCTGAGCAACTGGCCAAGCTGGCACAGGGCATCAGTCAGCTGGACAAGGAGCTGCACAGCCAGGTACAGACCCAATACACCACCGCACACTGCCGCAAGGGTCTCAACAAGGGTCTCAACCTATGTCCGATACGGTGACATGAAGATTCACTACTCAGAGCTTCGTTTACAAATGACCATCTATACGTACAAATGTGTGTGCTGCAAATAACCTGAGCTTGGAAATTCTACAGTAAATACCAAGTCAGACTTGACACAGTCTGCTTCAAATAGCTAATGCAGCATTCACACAATCAGCCACACAGCAGCAGGTCCTTTAGATGTGGGACAGACAATCGTGTGTGTTCGTTTCACCCATTGCAGTTTTGCCTTCCTCGTGCTATTTAACGACATAACCAGGTCAATAAGCAGCACTTTGGCTATTGTAGGTTAAACTAATGAATAGCATAATGACAGAGCCAGGGTAGGGGCCTAATATTCAGAGAACAACCTAACAAATGTGCAAGATTATAAAGTCACAAATGAATGAGAAGAAATAATGTGCAAAACCACGGTAATGCCAGCCATTTGAATTTGTTGCTCCTGAAGTAGTGTTATTACCGTATTATGTTCTTACCTTATTATGGTAATGATGACCTCTGAGCGAGGTCCTGACAGATACGTACATATATTCTTTCATGTTCTTTCTGTGTACTTTATGGACATAAATAAATACTAAAGGAAAATAGACACTATAATCATTTCTAATCTAATCTTTGACGACAAGAAGGCGCATTTCTTTATTTAAGCACAACACTATGAAAACAGCCGTTACTCAGAACACACTGAGCTCAGCAGTATTCTTGCTTGATGTCTGCACGACCACAGTGACGTAACGCCATCGGACACAGCCCTCACAGGGGTTCTGTGTGGCAGACGTTGTGACGTTGCGTATGGGCTGAGAAAATAAAGAAGTGTGAGGAGAACATCAGTTAGCTGCAAGGAGAAGCGCGTACGGGGCATAAATGATCCAAACGTGTCCTCGTCACGATGCTGCGCTGCCGTTGTGGAAGGTGCAGCCGAGGCTTTAAACAAGCACACTTATTAAGGGACCCTGGCCAACTGTCACTGAGTCAGTGTGAAGGGAAAGCAACAGACCCCAGATTATATGGAATTATGTTTTAAAGGTTTGCTGGTGAGGGGGACATCTGAACAAAGTGGTACCCATGATAGCCATCCATCTAAGTTTCTACTGCTTCTTTCCAGGTTGTGGCCAGACATGAAGACTTACTGTCTCAGGCGACGGGGATAGAGTCCCTTGAAGGTAAAGAGACACATTTCTGTATGCCACTATTATGACGTTATGAACACACTTGGCACCACGGCTCTAGAATATCTTTCTCTTCCTGACTGTCATTGGCTTCAGTTCATGTCAGTCTGCCTGACAATACTTTTGTAATAATTCAGATTTTTCAACAGTATTGTCGAGTAGTGATTATTGGAAAATTGGATATTTGCATTGTATGTTTAAATAATGACCTGCTGTGACCTGTTTTTCAAACTCTGCCTTGTTCCATCATTGCAGTTCATGGGTTTTACCACAAGGGGGGGGCATTATCTTTCAGATTAAGTCTGCTGAGAAAGTAGCTCTTAAAGTCACTTGTAGTGTCAGGAACATGTTGTTGTTGTTGTTTTCAGGGGTCCTTCAGATGATGCAGACACGGATCAGTGCTCTGCAGGCAGCTGTTGACAGGTACATCTGTTCTCCTTTGCTGCTTCTATTAGTTGGGCCTTGATGTTACATGATTGTTTATTTAATTTGAAAACTTGGTTTAAAAGAAAAAGATGATTCTCAATATCATCAAATATTTAATGTTTGCTACATAAGGAACCATAAACGTTGAGGTTGACGAGAACACGCTTCATTAGAGTTTAGCACTCAAAAGCTCCTCCCATCTATCTTAAGATGCACCACGTTACCTTTTTCCATCTTAGCCCTGCAAGTATTCACCCCCTCTGTGTTTTTACTATTGTTGCTTTACAACCTGGAATTTAAATAGATTATTATTTCAAGCTCCAGGTTTGTGTAAATGGTCTTTATGTTGCTGTTCTATGCACCTCTGGTTCTTAATGAAGCCATGCTCCTCTCTCAGGATTAGGACGAAGATCGTTGACCCGTACAACAAGATTGTGGCCAGAATCACCCAGCTGGCCCGACTGCAGGTACACACACTTCATGATGATGATTCTACACTTCATTTTCTGTGGCTGTGTGCCAATCTGTCACTTTTCTTTTGAGATGGCAGAAGAAACTGCGTGCCAGTTTTACTGAAGAACATTATTTTACAATTGATTCCAAGCTTTCCCAAACCCACAAAGAAGCTGAGGCTGTGTAGGAGAGAGCTTTGTTATGTGCCTCCAAACTGAGCTGCACCCACCTGTTGCTCGACCAGGTGGGTGCAGCTCAGGAGGAGCCCTGGGTGGCTGAGGGAAATCATGATTGAATATTGATGACACAGCGGCTGTAAAAAGGTCAGTTTTCACATTTTCTGTGTGTGTGTGTGTGGGACTATGTCTCGTCTCTTGCCTGAGCCTTCGATATGAGTTACAGTGCATCTGGAAAGTATTCACAGCGCTTCATTTTTCCCACATTTTGTTATGTTACAGCCTTATTCCAAAATGGATTCAATTCATTCTTTTCCTCAAACCTCTACACACAATACCTCATAATGACAAAGTGAGAAGAGTTTGTTTAAAATGTTTGCAAATCTATTAAAAATAAAGAACGAAAGTACAACACATACATAAGTATTCACAGTATTCCATTCGGCGGCTACAAGTGTGCGACTGTTTTACCCGTGGTCAGCACTTCTTCCACCTCTGTCTCTGTCTCAGTCTGTCTCTCTCTCTCTCTCCGTCTCTCTCTCTCTCTCTCTCTCCGTCTCTGTCTCTCTCTGTCTCTGTCTCTCTCTGTCAGTCTCAGTCTCTGTCTCTCTCTCTGTCTCTCTCTCTCTCAGTCAGTCTCAGTCTCTGTCTCTCTCTCTCTGTCTCTCTCTCTCTCTCTCTCTCTCTGTCAGTCTCAGTCTCTGTCTCTCTCTCTGTCTCTCTCTCTCTCTCAGTCAGTCTCAGTCTCTGTCTCTCTCTCTCTGTCTCTCTCTCTCTCTCTCTCTCCCTCCCTCTCTCTCTCTCTCTCTCATCCATGTATGTTACTCACACTCGCAGCATCACAGAGGCCTGACAGGCTACACCTCTGTTGCTCCTGCTAGCAGTGCACTGAGCTCGCTCACACTGTTCTGTGCTATCCTTTAGAAGCAGGAACAGCTCCATGGTTACCATATGAGTTGCCATAGCAACCATAACGTGTGAAATTTTCCTTCGCCTGTAAAGCATGTATTACATATTATAATATAATACATATTATAAGTACAGTTAGTGTGACATCACATTCTGACTGCTGACTGGTAATCCTGTGCTCCGGCTCTGTATCCTGTTTTATCTATTTTATCTTCAATGTTAGACTGTTTTTGAGTTGTATTATTATGTTTTAAATGTATTTCTATCTTACATACTGTATCAATGGTGAAGATTCTGAAATAATGGAGCTAATGTGGTTTCAGGTTTTTGAATGGGTTGTGACTCCTTAACAAAAACTACAGAATGTTTTTGGTGGCAGGTTGTATCAGTCTGAGAAGACATAAGCTGCCAGCTGTGAACCAAGCGACTGAAGTGCCACTCCCAGATCAACTTCACGTTTATTTGATGAAGCAATGATATTGTAATTCTTGCTTGCGTTCCTCACCGTGTCCCCCTACGTCTCTTCTTGCTTCAGATGGCCTGTGACCTGCTGAGAAGGATCATTCGTATCTTGTACCTGAGCAAGAGGCTCCAGGGTCAGCTCCAGGGGGGCAGCAGGGAGATCACCAAGGCCGCTCAGAGCCTCAATGAACTAGGTAAGGACATGATTGTTTATTCCCATCTGTTATAGAAAACCGCAGATGCACCAATTGCCATTTTCTTGGCCACTTCTGATGTTATAAAAGTCTGACCTGCCGATTCCTATTTCTGCCGTCCTGAAGAAGTCTAAATGTTATTTTGTTATTGTCATTTGCATAAACACAATTCAAATGATAAGGGAATTCATTATTGTACAAATCTTTCAAGTAGTAGTTTTAATGATCTATTATAGGCTACTTGGAGCTCGTGTTAATAAGTTAAACGGGTAATAATTCCTTTGCTAATATCTATTTTATATTATATTATTGATATATATTGGCCTAATGCTCACTTTTAGTTGACAGAGTAAGGGTCTGAGTTAGTGAAGAGGACGGGGCCTAAGTGTAGGGTGGTGCTAGGAGTCTATGAGGCATGTACATCTTATCATGCAGAAGAAATCTGGAGCAGATTGAACAGTACGTCAACTTCCTGTTTCATGGCGAAAAGCCGCTTTTTCGGCACCACGCCATGGCAGCAATGTTGCTTGAAAACAATAAAGTTTGGTAACTTTTGATCACAAAGGTCTTCAGATTGTGCTGACCAAATTTGAAGTCGATCTGAATAAACCTGTGGTCTGAGGTAGTTTAAGTGCCTGTAAAAGGCAAAATGGGTTAAAATGGCACATTCAATTCAAAATGGCTGACTTCCTGTTGGGTTTGCGGTATACCTCCAAGATTCTTTTTGTGTGTCTCCACCTGCTTGCCAAATGTCATACATGTAGGTGAAACCTCAATCAGCGACTCAAGGGTACAGGTAACATTCAAGGGTCTTAGAACTTTAGCTCTGGAGTCTTTCAGGCAGTATTGGGTCTGCAGATATAAATATCACCGTAAATCACAATTTTATGAAAGCATCTTTCCCTAGTTGCTGAGAGCTGCTGGCCTCTTACATGTCAGTGCTCTGTAATGTTACGAATGGGCTTTAATTATTCGACTCTATCTCAGCATTGGCCTTCCAGAGGTTCAGCACTCATTTAATACGGTAATGGCGTGTTGAGCTATTTTCAACCCATGAAATGCAGATTTTTGTAAATTTAGTTGCAAATGTCAATATTAACACCAGCATTGATGTGTTACATCAAGGTACAGATACATCATTTACTTTACAACACAAAAACACGTGTGTAAGTGTGCAGTATCTCTTTAAACCCGCTTTTTATTCACTGTTGCAGATACAGATTAGTTTACACCAACATCGTTAGTGGACTATTCTACTATTTGTAGAATTAGATTCAACTGGTGTCTGCAGAGTCACAACAGTGACCCATTCAATCCCAGGACCTGTTCTCTGAGCTCTTCATCATAGACGTGGTCATTGTGTTGGTCAGAATTGTAGCGTTTAACATTAGCTGGAGGTTCAGAGGACTGTGACCTTCTGGTGTCAGCAGACCAAAAGTCATATTGATGCATCTAATGTCACTGCCACCAGTTATCTATCTGTACGACCCTTAGTTATCACAAGGCATTCAGAGTGTTTTCAGCAGCCTGGGCCTGCAAGCCGATGACCACTTCTCATATGGCGCACACACACACACACACACAGAGGCTCCCACAAATTCCATTGGCTGCAAAGTCCTTTTAAATGGGGTCAGTGTCCTCACCAACAACCTCTTAAAGGTGACTCAGTGTCTGCTTCTTGTCTCTGCTGTGCCGGTCAGCTGTTGACCAACAATTCCAACAATTTCTCAAGTGTGTTTTGCTGCTCTGTGTTTGGTTCTGCTTCACACTGTGGGGTCCTGGAATCACTTGAGTGGGGCTTTAAGAAGGTCGTCTGCAGAGTAGTTTGATTTCCTTTCCCCAGAGGTTACCACAATTGGAAATTCTTTAATAAAATGCATGATATAGACTTTTTAGCTGATATACACAAAATGATGTCCACACACTTTTGGTCAAATTTTCCACAGGGCTTGATGGTCTCCAGAGGATGAGCCCTAATTATACCGTGGCAATCCCAAAGACGTGTTCTCTCACGTCACCATGAGGGGTTAACAGCTGTTGGACAGGTTTGCGTTGAGGTTTGGAATAAACATTCATGTTTTACTCTAATCAGACTGTAATCATTCTGGTGATCCCTTCCCCTTTCATGCGCCATCATCAGGGTTGAATTTAAGCTTCTCTATTGGTCATTTTTCTATAACCAAATAGCTGCAGCGCTAAAGACATCTTGGTCTCCAAATTTGCATCAAATGCAAATAATAGCTGTTATAAAAACCTCAACACAGATTTTGAAATGAAGAGACTAATAATATATGCACTTAATTGGCTACTTGTCATGTAAAACCCATGAGTGTATGTGGATAAGTTGTAGATGTCCTGGAGAGCATTAAGTGTGACTACAATGAGATGTCTACATGGAGTGATCAGGTAGTGGTTTAGGGAAACAGCGCTACAGGTAAGAGGACAATAAATGTATTTCTGATTTGAGGGTGAACTGTTGCTTTAATGCCCTAAACCTGTGACCTTCTGCTCTGGTTCAGACTAAGTTTGATCTGAAATCACCAGACTTCAACTGAGTCCGACCCCCGTGGAGTTTCCATTCCTTTGTGCTGCCTCATCCAGTGACAGATTACTTCACAATTGTTATGGTAACAATACTGTACTGTAAGGCAGTTGCATACTGTGTGAATTAAATACTTAACAAATGAAAAGAGTATTTCCTAATTGTATTAAGAACTTTAGTGCAAAATGAACATAAGAGGTTCAAGTGAACTTCTCGAGAAAAAAATAAATCTAGACAAACATCGGCCTTATGGATATCTTCTTTAAACAGGCCTGGCCTGATATCTAAACTGGCTTAGCCACAAACAAAACACTGTTAATGCATTTCTGTGTATCAGAGTGTGTGGTGAAGAAGAGAAAAGAAGCCTGCACTCCAGATATGTCTGTCGAGGGACTGTTGTGTGAACTGTGCAGGAGATGGGTTCTGTGGTCCGTGTCTGGCTTTCTTGCGAGCTCCTCTTGTCTCGGTTGGGCTGAGCCTGAGAACGTTTCTGCATGTTGTGCTCTCTGGAAGCAAAACAGCTGTTTGCTTGAGCTCCACTCTGCTCCTGCTCCCATATGCAACGTAAAGTGGTGTCCTAATCATATTGCCGCTACACAGTTTTTTAGACATCACGATAGAAACGAAATAGAAAAAATATTAACCATAGATATTTTTTATGGTTTGAAATATATCGTCACATCGCCCAGTCCTACTGAATTGTCCTTGATAGCACTCAACACAATATTTCATCACAAATAGCAATAAATAACCCTGGTGTGTCTATGACACCTATTTTGAGACATATTTTGTACAGAAGAAAAACTGTAAATGCAATCCTTGAACTCGTACACATTCTGCTGCAGGTAGTTTCACTCTACATGTGGTTTTACTTTAAGGAAACTCCTCCCCTGTACCTCTATATTCCTCTGATCTCAGGGTAGTAAGCTGCCCGTGGTGGCTGTACTCCATTGTTAATGAGCACGTGTGTTTAGCTTGTTGAGGCTTGTAGTATATTTCCCCATCATAGTTGGATTTCTTCTGTGTTTCTTTTTTCCAAATACTTCCACGTCTTTCTTTGGATAAACAAAGCTCCGTATCTGCCTCCATCAGCACCAGCTTTTAAAAATGTTTCTGCCATAGTCGGTTACTTTACTTTTATAAGTGGAATGTAACCAATTCATTTCAACTCTGCAGATACAACATATTTACATTTAGGTTACTCCTTTACTCTACGTCTTGTGAGCACAGACATTTCTGTCTGGCATCCGTGTCCTTGAAGGTAACCTTTTTATTTCTCCTGGGGTCAATCCACGAGTTATGGATGACTTCATTGTTTGGCGTAGGGTCGGCTTCTACTACAGACACCACCCTTTTCTTCATCTTGCTTTTCAAAACCTTTTGGAACTTCTGCCGAGTGAAGGCATAGAGGAGAGGGTGAAAGATAGTGGTTCCATAGGCCATCACCAGGAAGCCCAAGCGGAGGCGAACAGTTAAATCACTGGGCCCAGTGCTGAGGATGATGGTGTTGAGCACAGTTATTGGGGTCCAGCAAAGTAAGAATGTGGAGATGATGAGAAGAGACATCCTGAAGACTCGCTTCTGCCTCTCCCGTCTCTCCCGATGACGCTTTACTGCTCGTCGTAGCGCAATTATGACTGACACGGACGCCCGCATGCCCAAAGGTGCATTCCCACCTGCCCTGACTCCCGTGCTGCTCTGTGAAGCCTCGGTTGTCTCTGGTTGTGTCGTAGTGCTCAGAGAGATAGTGGTTTTGCTCTTTTGCTTCTTCCTAGGTAAGTTGTGCTGAAAGCGTGTACCAATGCGGATGTTAAGTGCCTGAAGGATTTTGTAGTAGGTCACCAGCATCACCACAGCTGTAAAAAAGAATATAGGGATCTGTGCTAGCAGGTGATAGTACAAACCCTGCTCTGTGTAATACTCATGTGGATGAGCCACTGTGACCACTGCAGTCTGGTTCACAAGGTCTGAACCAGAGTTGATGAAGAAGCTGACTTCCATGAAGGGAACCAGGAAACTGAAAAAGGATAGAGCCCAGATGGACCCCAGTAGAGCTACAGCCCGGCCCATCGTAAGCACACGGTTCGCCGGGCGCACTGAGATGTCATAGCGGTCTACAGTGATGGCCAGGACAGTGATGGCAGTAGCTACACTTGCAAAGGAGACGCAGGCCTCGTGGAAACAGCAGATCATGGCTGTGTCCGTCTCCAAAGGAAGTAACACCACCACTGCTGTCAGCGGAATACAGCAGACACACACCTGGAAACAAGACAGGAATTCAGGTCACATCCCAAATGCATCATGTTTGTTCATTCTTTGTTGAGCAGCAGGTAAAACTAGAACACAGTTTGCGATGACTGCAATGCGATTCTAAAGGCTATACTATGATTGTATCAATCCAGAGTCCATACTTCAGCCATTATCAATGGCAATCATATTATATATATATATATATTATATTTTAAATATTATATATTTTGTGACTCAACTCTATTAGTACTATAATGTCTGAAGTAGAAGTACACAGTAAGTAGTACACAGTTCTGTTGCATATTTTCTAAGTGCTTTCAGAGGCTTTTGAAGGATATTTTTGGGTACAATAAATGTTGTTCATTCTGTACACATGACATCTATCACACTTCTGTTCATCCTGATAGAGGATCCTCCTCTGTTGCTCTCTAAGGTCTCTCCCTCTTTTCTCCCCGTTAAAGGTTTTTTTTGGGGGAGTTCTTCCTGTTCTGATGTGAGGGTCCTGGGACAGAGGATGTCGTATGTGTACAGATTGTAAAGCCCTCTGAGGCAAATTTGTGATTTTGGGCTATACAAATGAATTGAATTGAATTAAAGTAATGTCTGCACCTGGTGTTTTTCCTGAACCAGAGTGTACTTCACTGGTGTTTCTGACCATTTGGGTGTGTGACTCAGCTGTGTCATGGCAGGTGTCTAGCTGAGGAGCCAAGGAAGCTGTGTTGAGTGTGAAGTTGTTCGTTTGCGCGGTTCTTGCGAAAGCGGCAAGCAGCAACACCCAGGCCAAACAGTCTTCCCGTTCTGAACAGACATGTTTTCAACTGGCACTGTACCAGCAAAAAATCCATGTTTTTTTCCTCCTTTTTTAGTACAAATATGAAGGAAAAGCTTCCACTAGCCCTCTTGAAATGTTGCTGTTTGTATGATAGCACTGCAGAAATATAACCCAAGTTGTAATAAACAGAATGGACACAGTGGAGAAGGTTGTAGCAGCATCTGGTTGAAGTAGTTAAGCTGACTTCACTGCATTCAGCACCTTAGTTGAGTAAGTCAAAGCCCTCATCAACGTGTAGGGGCAGCACGCGTAGCACCTATTAGTGTGTATAGCACATAATCAAACGTATTGTTATTATACTTTGTCTAATTACTGGCACAGTAGTGGATGTTTTGTCCCTTTTTAAAACCAGAAGCATATGAAGTGAATGAAACGTCCAGTCCCCTTTCTGTCACACTCGGCAGTGTCGTCTCAGTATCCGACCACTTGATTCCTCTTGGCTAAATAGCAGCTTTTAGATGTTAATAGATGGACTCACCACCACATCCACCACATGCAGGTTCATAGTGATGATGTTGGAGACGGAGCTGATGAGGTTCTGTTTCATACAGTAGAGGACGAGCACAGTGAGGTTGGAGCTCAAGCCCAAAACGATCTCCAAAAGTAGGAAGCCTGTCAGAGAAACCTAACACAAAGAGAACATGGGGGCATTTAGTGTGACATGTAATGTTCTTTTAGTCATCATAACGGATGATCATAATTCATTTATACTTTATATCACCAGAACGTCTTCTTACATACTTTAGATTATTTCCTGAACATATCCTCTACCTAAGAAGATCTCTGTGGATAAACTTGCTAGCAAGGAAATATGCTGACATGTCACATTGATTTGATTAAAAAGCATATGTGAGATGCGAGGCTGCAGCATTACCTGGAAGCTGATGGGGTAGATGGGCTCGTCTGAGGTCATGTCAGCAGTGTCGAGCACCGTCGTGTTGCTCATGGTGGCTGCAGAGATCCGCACTGGGGATGTGTGCATTATCCTGATGGGAGGAAGAGGCCTGCAGAGCAGTATGCACAAAAATGGTTTATTTAAATTCAATTTAATAAATATTAAAACCCATATCAAATTCTACCAGATCTTTTTTGTTGTTGTTGTTAAACTGTCCCCAGACCAGTGAACTTTCAGCTGGTCTTCTCTTCTTGTAGGTAACGTACTGTAAACAGGCAGTGAGGTGAGGATCAGGCTTACTGTACAGGGCGCTCTGGGCTACTGATTATGTGGCATTCACTTCTCTTCACACTGCTGCTCCACAATATTTTAGTATCTGTGGTTTTTTTGGACTCACAAAAAAGTGCACCCTTTGTATTTTTCACATCCATTCACCAAACAATACTTTCATCACTGAATAATCAGTCTGGTAGCATTATTGATATTAGTGTGTACTGTCAAATGCAAGTACTATATTGTCAATGTTGAGTAGGGAGTGTCACACTAATTAGTAGTTTGTGTTAGGAGGAATTGGTTTAATACCAGACATGTGATCAAGTCATGTGATCAAGCAGCGTCTGAAATCACCTCCTACGACACATTTCCAAACAGACAATCCCTCAAGCACACACCAGCTTCATGCAGCGGTCGACCAGGCGTGCATAGGGGAGAAGGTATGCGGCTTTTGTCTTCTTCAAGTGTACCGCTGAGTGAAACACGATGAATTCCTTTGCAGAAAGATTCTGTCGATTCGCTCCTCTCTATGACCACATATGTTTTGCCTTGCTTATGAGTGTGGCTGTTTGGAACAGCTATAAACAGTTGAAGGCAAAAGTTTCTTTTAGATGTGGTTGGACTACACATTGATGGAAGAAAAATGACAGGGATGGGAGTCTTTTTTATTTCTCACCAATGTGTGAGAAACCTCGCAGGAAAGCAAGTTAAAAGAATGTGTCCCGGTCTGTTTGCTAAGCCTAAAGCAACCCAATACGAGAACGGTAGAATATGTATTCTCTGGACCTATGGAAGGTTTGCAGTGTGATATCAGGTTAAACTCACCTCTCCCTTCCAGCAGTGGCCTCTCCAGCTCAGCAACAATCCAAGGAACTTGGTGAAGCATGTCAAACCATCCCATCATATCGTGACCTGACAAGATCAATCTTCTCTTTATCCACCTGATTCACAACATTCCCTCTGTGGACATATTCAAGTGTGATGGACAACAAAGAGTCCGAGCTAAGCTTTAGGGATACTGGCTCCACTCAGGCGAAGGGAAAAGTCTGTTTGTGAAACACAGAAAGCAATACACACCCGCCCCTCGTTGGGGGGCATGTGGTCTGCAGCATCAGTGCAGTGCACTAAGATCAATGCTTTCTTTCATGAATAGCTCTGTCTCATCATTGTCCGTTGTGCTTGGAGCGTTGCCTCCAGTCTCATCCCTGCTTGAAGAGGATGCCAGTGCCAGAACAATCCGCCTGTCTCCACTTCTCAGGTATTTTGTGTCTTTCACACTTGTCCTGATATGGTCCACAGCACTTTATGTCATCAGGTTTGAAATGTCATATTCCAGAGAACAGTGACGGTAGACAGTAGAGATGGAGGATCCAAGGGAAATAGAAAACAAGCTTGTGTGGTTGTTCCTCTTGGCTTGAGCCGTCATCGACCCTGGGATCCCAGAGGAGGCAGAGTTGCACCAAATGGCAGAGACTTAGATATATGTCATATAGAGTCCTTGGAAACCACGCAAAGAGACTGATCCTTTGACTGTTGGACATTCACAGCCTTTGTAGTCTCCCCTTTATCCTTGCCAGAGAAGACTTGTCCCATCATTGTCATCACCTTCCCTTGCGTTCCTCCTCAGTCATAGTCCATCTCTGATCCTGCCAAGAGAACGCGTCGAAGATTTCAGTAAAATAAGTATGAAAAATAAACGTGTCTCATGTAAATCAGATCTTTTGCTCCTGGTCTGCATGTTGCATCACATCCACCTAATTCAACTCATTTATCATCCCGACAGATAGCTGCTCTCTCTGTGCTAATTGGATGCCTGTCTCTGTGTTTGTGTGTTGAATCAGTTTTCGATGCCTTGCCTTTCATCTTTGATGGTTCTTGTCATGTGTTGTTCTGCTAATGATCACTGAAAACCGTGAACTGGCTCTCTGCAGACTGTCTTAGTGTATGAAATGATATACTGAGTGACTGTCACAACAACGGCCCACACGATGTCTCACTCAGTTTTAAGGCGGATCAGGATTGAGCTGGTTTGTCTTGAGATCTAAAATGTGTCATTTGTCTTTGGGCATAAGTGTCTCGGGAGTTCAAGTACTGAAAACTGGCAGTAAAGGTCTGCTCTGATTCAGAGTCCTGTTCACTTATTCTTACATTAGATAATCATGGAAATCGATCAACATTTGGCCGAGTGCAGACTTTCTATTGAGGCTGAGATGTGTTCTTGTAAGGCTGCTTGTGTTTGACAACATTTAATATTTTAGACCTAAATGAAAACAGGTTTTGCTGAGTTTAAATTTCTCAAAATAAAGTATCAAAAGTATTATTTTCACTGGTATGCTTCTTAATCTAGCAATAAATTACAATGTCTTTGCACAGTATACTGTAGTAGCTGATGAAAGTGACTCTACATAAGACATGATGTCTGTATTTACACGTGTAAATGTGTCCTTGCGTCGACGTCTGCTCTACAGCTACAACAAGCCCCTCGCTCAATCAACGAGCTGCATTTCTAACTGGTGCTCTGAGTACTTTTATAATGTGTTCAACCAATAGTACCATGGCCACGGACAAGGCTGAATTCTTATTGGCTGTTTTCAGATAACTGCTCTGCTCTGATGTAACAAAGTCATCAGCATTCTAAATAGTTATGAGTCTCAAGGCACCTCATGATCTGATTCCTGTTCAGAGGCCATGATTCGTTTATGAAACCATTATCAATGCGTCTTGATTTGTTTGATGCACGTTGCATTACGTTTCACTATCCAAGTGGTTCCACCGTCAGGAACCGTCTTACCAAATTGTTGCAGTTTCTGGCTTGGACTTCCTGACCGTAGTCAGAAAACACAGAGTCGACACTTTCTTTTGTGTCCAGGACCGGAGTCACTCCACTCAGCCGGGAAACAAGGCACGAACACTCCTGTCGGTCTTGAGGCGATGCAACTCCATGCATCTTAGAATCTATTTATTTCCCCACCTCTGATTCTAGAGCAATGCTGCTGGGTTCAGCTGTTTTGAGGCTACACAGTCTCCTGCTTTCATTTTAGTAACATTTAGTTTAAAGTTTGTAGCACAAAGTTCCATTTAGAGTCTCGGAGCCCCAGATTATGAATGAGCATATTCTTACGCATCAACTTGAAACCCAGTATGACCGTTGAAGTTATTGCAGAGGTTATTGTTTTATATCTGCATTTCTTGTTTGTTTTGTGGATTATACATCACATGACTTGTTTAAGACATTTCCTCTAACTTAGAAAGCTAGCAGCAAATAGAATGCTGAATATTGTGTTCAACCAATGTTGTGTTGTAACCAATCATAATTTGTAGAACATGAAATATACCAAAACATTAATGAATGGATTTTTTATGTTATTTTTGTCTCACCAGTAAAAGGTCCATCCAACATAACGCATGATTTAATGACACCTACATACATTTGTATCTCGTATTGTATATTCTTATTGTGTCCTTAAGTATGGTGGAGTACTGTCAGTCCAACCACTTCAACAGTGGTTGGACTGACGCCTGCTGCTACATTGTGGGACATGCTGAAAGACGTGGACTTACCCTGACCTGAACCAAGCACTTATCCCCAAACCCAATCAGCTATCCACCTACTACTGTAAACATGCCCACACATCTCTGGTGAAACCAGAATTTGTCAAGCAAACGTTCCGATCATTGTTTGATTTCATCTTCTCAAATGGGAGGATCTGACCCACTTCTCTGTTTTACATCATTGTAAAAATTAATTTAGACTGTTGCAATTTGAAAACATCACCATGGGTTTTTCAGTATTTCAGCTTTTTTTTTTTGACTGATCAATTGATCAATAAAAGTAAAAAATAAAAAACAGCAATGGAAGAAATTCTTAGGTGCAGTCTTCAATTTGCTCTCAGCTTTCATTGTCTTATATTCTGGTAGACCGGTTCTCGTTCTGATACCAAGAAGACTTTTTAACTTGACTCATCTTTTCTTTAAGCTGTATCTACCATTGCATGAAATATCTGTCCTGTGGGTGAAATTCTGTTTCGGGAGCTTTTCTACAACAGGAGAGCTGGTCTCTTTAGGAGGCAGGGACCTCCGCTTAGCTTGTGAAGACCCATGTCCCTCGCCTTTTAACAGCCACTCATTTATCTAATTGTTCTCCACTCAAAATAGTCACTGCTTGAAAAGCGTGACTCACAGGCTCAACAACATGTCAGACGGCTGTGTGTGGTGTGATTTTACAGTGCCTTCATGCAACATTCCCTTGCTATCAGAACCGCAATGTTGGTACATGAATATGCCGTGTGTCCGTTTACCTCTAGACGAAGACCATTCCTCAGTGATCCTCGGCTCTGTTGGAGTGCTTTCCTTCCCTGTTGGGTTTTGTAATCTCAATCCCCAAAGGTAGCGTAGAGCCCACAGGTGATAACCCTGAGGGGCTGAGGTTTAGTATAGTAGTCCATCACTCTGGGATGCTTGATAGTTGGTCCGTTCAGGATGGAAATCTGACTGGTAGAAAGGATGCAGCCACGGAGCCTGGAGGGAGCAAGAGAGATGCTGACGCTGCTGCTCTGCCTCTCTTCTCTTTGCTCTGCTTCTGTGTCTGTAGGTCTGTCTCTCTGTCCTGCTTTCTCCCTCCCTCTGTGTCTGCCTCTAGTAGCCCCCCCCCCCCCCCTTCTCTCTCTGAAACGGTCTTCTGCTTCTCTTTTTTTCCCGATAAACCTCTGCGCCTGACTAATTGCACTCACAAAGCACATATAACACTTTTCGCTCTCATTTCTTTGTTTCTTCCTTTCATTTCCTTTTTCAATCTTTCTTTGTCTTTTGTAAGTGGGAACTCTCCAGCATGCAGGACCAACAGAACACAGATCTTTTTTGTGTTTGACTCCTTGTTTCTTTTTCTCTTTCTCATGTTTGTTTGCCCTCATTAAAGAGCCCAGGTAGGACACTGTGGCCATGACGATGCTAATAGCAGCATCCTTCCTCTCAGGACTTTGGCCACTCATCTGCTGTTTGTGTTTGCATAGCACCGGCCGGATGGTACATCTCTTAATTGTCCCTATCTGGCCACCATTGGAGCAGTCACCGTGTTGCGCTTACTGACTGGTGGGCATATCTGGAAGGTAGCTAGTGAGTGGATTAATTCGGGCTACTAGGCATTGGCATGGCAACAACAGCATCGCCAGCCAAAGAGAACGCAGACTGATGGATCAGAATTCAAAGAAGGCCTGTCTGCTGTCTTCCGGGATACACCTCTCCACTGATAATGCAAGAACTTCTCCCCCGATCTGCTCATCGTATCTCAGCTTCTCATCTCTCACTCTGCATGTGTTTATTCAAGGAGGGTAAGCAGAGATGTCCAACTGTTTTACTGACATGCGCAACTCAGCGGGAGGCATGTTTTCCCCCAGATACAAGTCTTTAGTGAGAGAGCAATAGATGGCAGACAGCAGGCTTATGGAGAGGGAATAAAGACAGAGATAGAAAGAGATGAAGACAGCTCGGGTACCAAGAGAAAAAAAGATGGTTACACACTTTTTTTCTGAGCATACTTTAGCATGATGTGTGAGTGAGGCAGAGATGGAAAGATATGAAGACAGCTCGGAGACCAAGAGACAGCCAGACAGCCTTTTTTTTTCAATGCAAAGATGACAATGTTGTGTGATAGGCTAGTTTCACCAGTGGTGGGCCGTCAGGGCCTTCAAGGCCTTCTCTGCTGGCCTAGACAGAATCACAAAGTTATAGCTATTTTATAATTTAATATTTGTTCTTAAATACACGACATGTATTATAATTTATAAAAATATTGTTCCCATTATCTTATTTTCTCATTGCACAGCTACTGTCTTCCTCAGTTGCTCTGCTTCCAGTGCAGCTTGTTTTAAGTAGAGCTTTTATCCAATCAGATTTCACCTCTGTGTCTCTAGGTAAGAAGAGAGGCCCGAGGCCTGCAGACTCACAAGTGCATCCTGGTGCAGTCTAAGTGAATGGGGACAATATTGTTGATTGTCATAGTGTTCAACCAATCAGATCTTTAGTTTGACATGTTGGGCATATTCTTTGACGTGTCAGAGCCTGCTAGCTGGCCTACAAGTACGTGATTGGTCAGTGGGCTAGCGTGACATGTTGGGCGGTGGCAATCCCAATATCTGCTGCCTCTGAGTGGACATTTTCAGCCTCAAACGCATTAAAACGTATTCAAGAAATACAACTGGGGAGGCTCGACTGTCTTCACTGGCCTTCTTACTTCTTACTGGAACTAAAACGCACGGATGTACTGAACAACCGTGAGATTAAACTCTTCATTAACAAAGAAAGGAGGATGGACTTTGTCTTTAAATAGTGAATAGCATCTCTGGTAAGTTAAATGTGTTTGTTTTTACATCTGCAGTAGCTTTAATATGCTTGTTTATATATTATTATTTGTACAACTTGTTTTTATGAAGATGGATTTTTGTTTGGTTTTATATGTGATAGGAACTATTGTTACGTCCAATGTTGCTCTGGGGACACATTTAGTCGGTGCCAGTGTTGCCAACTTGGCGACTTTCGCGCTAAATCTGGCGACTTTCCAAACCCTCATGGTGACTTTTTTTGTCAAAAGCTACTAGTGACAAATCTAGCGACTTGTTCTGGTGTTGGAGACTGTTCTGGTGTTTAGACTCTGACGTTAAAGCACGTACGTTCTGCACTGTCGTGATCGAGCAGCGGTGCTGCCGTGAGCCGCCCCAAAGCACTCACAGGCGGTCACTCTCACAGTAGTGCGCAGCAGTCCCAGCTGCAGTCAGAGCAGAGAGGAGACGCACTCTCGGCGTATTCATGTATCTGCACTCTGCAGTTAGTGTATTTATAGGTGTTGAGCTTCATTTTTACACGAAACAAATAATAACCGTAGCTGTGGCTTCATAATGAGATTATTCAGCTGCAGGACAGCAGTGAAGGCCCAGGTACAAAATGCACGGCCCACCACTGAGTTTCACACCTACAATTGCTGTAAGCACAGTTGCGTTCGACAAAACATCTAAAAATGTGACATCTAGGCTGTCCATTGGCTTACCCTAAAGGCTGCCGGCATGTCTCTAGCTGAGCTATTTCAAACGGAGGTATAAATGAAAACAAGTGCAGGGCTGTGTGTGTGTGTGTGCTTTGTATATGATAGAGCAGTGGTTATATTTGGTGTTACTGGGCAAACATTGCACAATGACCTTTCGCATATTGCAAATCAAGTGGTACCACAGAGTAAAAAGGCAAAACAAACCTGCCAGAATTAGAAAATACAGCCCTCATCCTTCAGCTCTCCCCTCTCTGTCCTCTGCCCCTCCCACCAGACTTATGCATGCGCTTCATACAGTCACCTGTAGAAGTATTAGTCATTCATTTAAAACATCATGCTACCTACAGTTACCTCTACTACTGCTCATTCACTTCAAACATCATCCCAATTGTGATTGTGGTTCTGATTCTAATACCGTCCTGTTCTCTTTGCAAACTTGTGGCCCTGGAAAGCCCTTTGAGATGACACACTGTGATTTGAGGCTCAAGCTAGCTACAATATCTGCACATTTCTTCAGACATCGAGAGCACATTTTGCTGATATTTTAGCTCCCTGAGCTCACACAGAAGGTTAAACTATTAGCAGGGTTGCCTGGCTAGTGTGAGACTTTGATATAATTGGCTTTATCACATATAGGCACACTTAATCACATGCACATATTTGGACTTCTGATTCAACATCAGGGTTTAATAAAGTATGGAACTTACCCTTGTTGCACGCGCAGTAGCTTAGGTCTAATATTAAGGGATATAGCCACCGGGACAACAAACCAGGGAAATACAACTTCACAATATTAGACATACACTAACCCAATAAAGGGCTCACAGGTTCATTCACTCATAAAAGTAAAAGACGTGTTTTTCCCAATATCAAAACTACACCATTTTATTGAATGTTTACAAGCAGCAAAACCCAGAAATAAATAGAATAACACAAGAACATATCCTACTTTAGGCACATAGCCAAAACATGACATATCTACATATGACCACACTCACTTACTGAGCCAAATATAAACATGAACACAGTTACAGGGTTCATTTAGTGTCTTTGTAAAACAGGGTTGTGCAACGAAATGCAGTTTGTAGTCCTATTTAGTTACATAAGAAAAACACCAAAAACAAAACCATATTACATAAGGAGGGTGGAGGATGAATTTAGAGTATCACCGCCTGAGGAAAGAAGCTGCTCTGAAGTCTGGTGGTACAGCAGCTGAACACTTCATTTTACAGCTGGGTGAGCAGGCTGTGGCTGGCTGGATATGTCTTTTAGTATCATTTGGGCACTTCACAGGCACCTCTTGTCACCAATATCACTGATGCTCAGTAGATGGATACCAATGATGTTCTGGGCGGCTTTAATCACTCACTGTAGAGCCCTCCTGTCATGGGCCGTATACACATCCCCTGCCAGTTTGTAATGTTTCCACTCAGGATGCTTTATATTGCTCCTCTGAAAAGGATAACAAGAAATTGGCACAGGAATTTTGCCTTCTTAAGTTTTGTTAAGAAATACAGCCGTTTATGAGCTTTCTTCATCAGGATGGAGATGTGTGAGAACCACGTCAGGTTGTTTGTGATCCTGATTCCCAGGAACTTCAAACTGATCACTTGCCCCACCTCAGCACCATTGATGTCAATCAATGATAAGTTATTTACCCTGTTGATTGTTTCCACGCCGAGCACCTCACTATGAGCGGCTGATTTCCCTGTACCTTTTGTCTCCTGATTCATCAAAACCAACCCTCACACATATCAGTGTATCACTCTCTGGATACGGTGGGATGCCAGTCTCAAGTTGAGGGTGGAAAATTGGGAATTCCTCCATCCCTCCACATAAACTGACTGGAGCTGTCCATGGTAGCAACTGTGCTGAGGCACTTTGCTCCTTTACTATAAAACAGACATGACATGGTGAGGGCAGACAACACGACAGCAGCAGCGTATATCAACTGCCCAGTGTGCGCTTTGTCTCAGTATGTTGTACGCTCGGGAAACATCAGGCAAACACAGCAGCTGTTCGTTCATTACAGAGGTCACTTGAAAGGCGTGGCTCTGTCGAAACAGTGTTTGTTGCATTGACTTTGTGACCCCATCTCACAAGCCTTTAGTGCAACAGGATGGAGCCTCCCTGCCGGCGGCATCCTGGACTTCGACATGCCCTTTCATCCATTTCTATCCGTTGCATATATCTGAGTAAATGCGGACCATTGTGGTAAATAATCGATGTCCTACTTATCTGCAGCGGCAGTACTGTGTGAAAAGAGTGTACATCACACATCCCCTTGTTTCTCCATAAAGGCTGACATTGTGTAAACCGTTGACCTGTCATTTACAGTTTATGAACTGGTGCATGTTGTCTGCTTGCGGACCTTGGTGTCACAGTGGGGCATAGACTACATCAGCGTAACCTAACAGCACTTAGAGGGTGAAGCCTGTACAATGTGTTAGTTACGTACTGTAAAGATTAAAAAGCTAAGGACCCTTCTGGCTACACCTATGCCAGCTGAATAAGTGCTGGTTTGAATTGAGAGCAGAAATATGGTCTCATAGCTGTTGTATGTTAGTGTGGATGTGAGGGAGCACTGTGCAGACACAAGGCGTGGACAAAACTTCACAACTTGGCATGTGTGTGGGGATGAACCCAATAGCTCATTGAAACTATACTCATTGAATCTGGAATTGGAATACGTAACTGATGTTCTTTCAGCAATATAAATAGTGAGTATCCATTGAAGGTGTTGTGAATCCATCTTCACTGCTGCTATCCATAGTTTTTTGATATAGTAGTCCTTCAAAATGTATTACATGCTCTTCTTCTTTGACTGAAGTAGAAATTGTGGCGTGTCTTTGACTTTACAAATGACTCACAATATACAAACATGTTTTGTGACAGCATACGCCTGACTTGTTGTGTATTGTTGTATACGGTGTCCGTTGTCTGTCCATCACCACTAAAGTGAGTTAGATAGATAAACTTTATTTCAGACTCGGGGTCCAGAGAGACAAATACATAAAATGATAAACACAAACAATAAAAGTACATCGGCCTAGCAATGCCTCACAAAGAGACAGCTGTACCAATGTCTCCACAGCTGGACTGGTAGCGTGTGCTACTAAACCTTATGTTGGTTAAAACCAATATGATCTCATTTTCAGAGTCATTGAGTCTACAAATGAATTTATACATGAGATTTCTTAACACAGTTTGGAAAGTATTGACTCGTGCAGCAGGGCACATCTGTGGGACAGCACAGCTTATCCTCTGGGACCCAGCACATAGTATCCAATGGCCTGTGTTGTGTGTGTGGCTTCAAGCAAGGCTCTCTCTCTGTCTCTCTCTCCGTCTTTGTCTGTCTGTCTCTCTCTCTCTCTCTGTCTCTCTCTCTGTCTCTCTCTCTCTCTCTCTCTCTCTCTCTCTCTCTCTCTCAAAGAACACATATCTAAACAAGCAAAGAGATACGGGGCTCAGCTGTTCCATTGTGGTCTCTGGCAGGCTTTGTAGTTGGGTTGAGGCTTCTAGCGGATTGCTTTTGAATTGAATGTGACTTCTGTCCAATTCCCTGGTTCTCTGTGCCTCAGCCAGCCACCTGCCTGATAATACTCTCTCTCTCTCTCTCTCTGTCTCTGTCTCTGTCTCTCTCTCTGTCTCTCTCTCTGTCTCTCTCTCTTTCTCTCTCTCTGTCTCTCTCTTTCTCTCTCTCTCTCTGTCTCTTTCTCTCTCTCTGTCTCTCTCTTTCTCTCTCTGTCTCTTTCTCTCTCTCTGTCTCTCTTTCTCTCTCTCTCTCTGTCTCTCTTTCTCTCTCTCTGTATCTCTCTGTCTCTCTCTTTCTCTGTCTTTCAAAAAGATGAGCAACTAGACAAATAACCCATCTAAAATGGTTGATATCATTATGAGCTGCGGATTTCCCTGTAGCTTTTGTGTTCCTGATTTATCAAAACATGTGGCTGTGAGAAAGATGCTAATCAAAAGAGTAAGTAATCAATCAGAGAGTTGAGATGATGGCATAAGATTTAAAGACCTATAGTTCAAAGCAAGCCTTTCTATTCTTCCGACCACTCAAAGCGCTGTGAATTACATGTCGTCATTCACACACATACACCATGCAAGGTCCATCAGCAAACCAATTCACATTCATGCTCATTCATACACCCATGGCACAGCCTTCGGAAGCAAATTGGGATTCAGTGTCTTACCCGAGGAGACTTCGACATGCGGACTGAACTGCCGATCTGAGATTGGAAGAGGACCCGCTCTACTACTATGGTATTTAACTTGCATTCAAATAATTCAATGCAAGTTGAATACCATCAAACATGTACAACAGAATTGTATGTAACATTCTTGATGTTGTCACTTGTAGTCATAATGCACCAGAATCAGTGAATGCATTTTCTGGAGCACTTAGGCAGAACAGTAGAGCACGTTAAGGTTTGGAGATGATGTCTGAGAGTGAACAACAGCAACAGAGACCATGGCAGCAGTCTGACTGCCACTGCTGCCAGAATCATCATGATAGAGTGATGCGACACGGTTGCATCAATTTCATATCAGCACAAAACAGGATTAATTTGCGAGGCAAGTACATGTTTCTTCCTCTAATGCATCGGGCTGTCCAAAGGATGTGGGTGGACGAACAATGCAGGGGAAGCAGAATGGAAATGTTTAACACGCAGAAGTGTTGAAACAAGTGTTGCTGACAACTCTGTCAAGCTGACTACTCCCGCTGTCATCGTTCTGTAAAGGATGCAAATAAACAACAGAAATATGATCGCAAGGAATGTTGACCAGCTGTTTTAACAAAACAAAACAACAAAAATAATCAGTGTCTGCCAATATGGATCATCAATGATGATGATCAATGATCTGTTTTATGGCAAAAAGATGTGATCGGGGATTTCTAAAAGTTAAATTTGCTCCTTTTTCCTTTTTTGCTGATCCGATCAGATCCATGACTGAAATCTGTGATACCTTCCGAACCGTGAGTTTTGTAATCGGTTTCACCCCCAGTTTTGGGGTAACATACTCATAGGTTTGAAATGAAACAATGACTAAGGTACCAAAAGTTCTCCAACACCCTCAAGTTGAAGCTGATAGGAAGCACTTTGGGTGAAGCCGTCACTTGTCTGGTTGGGGTCCACCTCTCGACATGAGGTTTGCAGCCCTGTTCTCCATTTCTGGAATATGGAGAGCTTTCAGAGTCAACAGGTGCTCTGAGGCCCACAAGCTCTCCACCATCCATAACAGGGCAGCAGACCCAACTCCACCCAGCCTGTTGATATAGGCAAATGGGGGGCTGGTGCCCATCCTCACCATCACATGCTTCCCCCGTATCAGGGGCCTGAAGTGCTGGAGGACCAAGAACAATGCTTGTAGCTTATGTCGGTACTCTGTTGGAGAACACACACCAACTACCGCTCTCCCCGGGCAGGAACCCCCCCACACCAACAGGGAAGCATCCGTGAACACTGAGATGCAGCAGGTCACTCGTCCCAGCGCCGTTCCCTTGTGTTTTGGGGACTGCAGAGTCGATTGAGAACATTGTTTCAGAGTTACAACATTGTTTACAAAACAGTTTGAAGATTAATTTAAACTTCTTTGCCAATGACTGCATCATTTCGGTGAGCAGCCATAGAAATGAACAACATGGATTTAGGACTAGATACAAAGCCAAAGACAACAGCTCCACGATGAGGCATAAAACGAACAAAACAAGACTATTGAAACTTTAAACGCAATTATTTGTATGACAATCGTCAACTAAAATTGAATATTGTGACAACCCTACTAACCACACTTCAAAAGTGACCTCAAGAGTTCAAGTAACACCACTTTGACACATGTAAAAAAAAAAAAACGGAATATTAGCCTTTATAAAAATACTGTACTTTTCTGTGTACTTCCTGTAAACTTAATCTTCACACGTCCTCAGTTTCACTATGGGGTACATACATATTTAGTAGACCGAAAATGCGCTAAAGAATCAGTAAATAAGACTACGCTCTGTCTTGTTAGTTAGTTAGTTAATTAAATATACAAAAACTGTTTAGAGTACTGGAAAAATGGAAAAAAGCGTGAAAATGTAATCATTTATGGTTTCGTATGTGTATGTGTGTGTGTTTATGCTTGCTTGCCCATGCTCTAGACAAATTTCCCCTTGGGGATGAATAAAGTATATTTCTATTCTGTTCTTCTATTCTAGACTATCTGTCACAAGGTGTGGATCTGAGCGGCATTGAGGTGATTGAGAATGACTTGCTGCTGATCAGCAGAGCCAGGCTGGAGGTGGAGAACCAGGCAAAGAGACTGCTGGAGCAGGGCATGGAGATCCAGGTACATACACACTCAACACAACGACTTCCTTTTGGTTGCACCAGATTGTCCTGGGCCTATTGTGCAGCTTGAACTTTGACCCCTGTTTTGAGAAACATCCAGCTAAAATATTTGTTTTCAGGAATAAGTAAAATATTAGCAAAGTTTCTAAATCAAATATATAAACTCTCACATAGTGGCCTGGTCCATTATTTAAATAATGTAGTAGTGCAATTTTTGGTCGTCTTTTTCCATTTGGTGCAAAGCTACTGTCAATACAACACTTTGGCACAGATGTGTCATATTAAAAGCCTTCCAGTGGTTCAATCCCCCATTTCCTGGAAGGCAGTTCCAATCCCCTTACTGTTTTTATGCCTCCGCAACCGCCAAAATGTTGTGCCAACTTTGAATTTCCTAAAATTTGGCACAACCACCAACGGGACTCAAGGATGAACTAATTTGATTTTGTGGTCAAAGGTCAAGAACACTGTGACCTTGCATCGTCCCATCCTTGTGAATGCCATATCTCAGTAATATCTAAAAGGAATTTCTTCATATTTGGCATAAACACCCACCTGAACCATAGTCCGTATGGAAAAAGTCGTTGTGACATCACCCATTGGTTAGTGGACTGCCTTCTTGGCTTTTTGCAACCAGAAGTGACACAAGAGGGCAGAGCTAAAGACAACCGAATGCTGAATAAGTAACTTTTCAGACCCAGAGGTTTGGAAGAGGCGCACGGCACAAGTTGTTTGTTTACTAGAAAGTTCATGGGGTTACGAGATGAGATAGGATTCTGCCAGCTAGTATATTGCGAGCCCAATGCCTGTGATGTAAGTGTAACAGTGAGAGTGAGTGAGTGAGTTTGAGTGAGTGTGCACCTCTGTGTCTGTCCACAGCTAATCTCTCATTCTATTGGAGGTAAATGCATCATATTTTGGTTGCTTCGCTATGACTGCATGCTTAAGAACCTCTCGTGGTCTTGGTGACACACACTTTTTCAAAACTTCTTTTATTGCCTGTTTTATACTGACATTGAATGCCTGCTGACTCCTCGTTCACCACTCTTAATCGGCCCCCGGCCGGTTGGGGCTACTATTGATAACACAGCTGAGGGCATCTCCGATCCCGCATCAACTTCTCTGCGCCCACAGTGGGGGGATAACAGTTTGTCTAACAGCTAACAGTATGGATGATGTGTTTGGTTCACACACTGCTGCACAGCTCTCAGCCGCTGCTCTGCAGCTTACTTTTACTGTGTTGGAGGATGTGTTTGACTGTCGTCTATCAGCAAACGGAACTACCAGTACACACACTGCTGTGCCTCGCCGTCGAAGGTGTGTTCAGACACTTTACAGCCCTTTGGTTACATAAATAACAGGTTGTTAGTTGGCTCACTTTATTAACAGCTAACAGACCTACCGGTACACACATCATTTGCTTTTTGGCCAGACTGTATGACGTGTCTTATACGACGACTTTGAGCCGATTGCCTGCATTCATTTCTGCTTGTTGAGTTTGGATGAAGTGTGTTTTACATTGCTTACAGGCCACTGGTGTCTAGGCGGGGGGTTCAGTTTGGGTTGTATTGTCTTGGGGAGGCAGGTATGGGCAGTTGTTGTTGTAAGAAAATATTAAAGATAATTATAACATTAATATTAACAATGGATATTGATCATACCGGGACCTTTCATGACAAAAGGAAAATGATACCCAATTAATACAGTCTAAAATATAAACTATGGAACTTTGATTAATACTTCAATTAATAACTATAACCCAAAATGACCATATCCATAGCAGAGGTTGGCAGTATTCACTCTACAACATTAATTAAACAGACCAGCATGTTTATTCCACAAACAATTATTAAACAAGATATTAAAGGTGAAGCACACAATATGAATCCAACTAAAAACTAAACTAAAGAAACCAAAAAGTGTGTGCGTGTGTGTGTGTGTGCGCGTGTGTGTGTGTGTGTGTGTGTGTGTGTGCTTGCTTGAGAGACAAAACAAGGCCGCATGGCCTACAAAACAACATGTCTGACAAGGTGAAACAGCAAAGATGACTGAATCAAAGATGGCAGCTGGGACCTCAGCCACTTGGTCTCTTTGTCTTATCTGAACACGTGTTCAGTCAGGACACAGAGTGTGTGATTGGAGAGTTCTGAGGTTCTCTTTGAATGTGTTTGTCTCTCTGTTTAAAGCCAGTTCACTTTTCTTTTGATCAGCCGGTTACATAGAGAGACCCTGTGTCTGTGTGGAGCACAGCTAACACATCAGCTGCCGATTCAAAACCCGGACTATAAACAGACAATAAAACAACACACCATCAAACTAATACATGTGCATTGACAGATGTTTAGGTTAAACAGCTTAGCCATGTGCCATTACTGTGCTAATTCTCTAGTTCTCATTGTTAACATCTCAGCACTAACTTGCTTGTTGCTCCTTTTTGCTTAAACGTTAGCTGGCAGACTTTGTTGTAGCTGCTAAACACTTGACACGACGGAACAATGTGGAGGTCAGCTCCTTTCATTAAGAGCCTGTTTTTACACCTAGGTGGGAAAATGGAATAGTCCTGTGAAACTGAGTTAAATGGCTCAGCCACCACTTTGAGTGGAGAATCTCAACAATCCATTCAATCACATAACACAGCAGTGGTTTCTGCAGAGACCAGTAGCGGAGATCTCCTCTACCGAGTGCTTTGGTCTGTCGCTTTTGAAATCTATGTGGAACTCTTTAGAATTGTAAACACTGAGTCAGAGGTATCACAGTAGAAATATGGAATATATCAAGTAACCTTAATTAATCCCTGACTATATTTCAAGAGAAAGTTATCCCCCAGACCACTTTCTCTCAGCTGAAAGCCAGCGTATACGGGTATTTAGTAGTGTTGTTGATGGATGCAGGTCCAACTCTTGACATTTTAGTGCAAAGTATTCTACATATTGTGCTATAGATATTCTTAGCGACTGCCCTCTACTGGTTGAAACCAGACTATTGCCATTTCATTTAGCTATTGGCTGATCAGAACATCCTTCACCCACACACTCGTCAGAGTTTAGGAAAGCACATTACTTCCACCAGATAATCAGCCGTTAACGTTGGTTTCACCGTGTTTTGTAATGTGCTGATGGCTTAACAAGTTAATGCTTATGCTACAGTGGTGATGGAAAATGAGCTGACGATGGACGCAACTGGACGTGTGTTAGCAGCGTCTAACATTGATCCTGTATTTGGCAGGTGCTGATTTCATTTCCTGGCAGTAGCATTGAAGCAGTGCACTGTGGGTACAGTTGGGCTATTTGTCAGTGAATAAATGTGACAACTCCTCAAGACCCAAGCCAAGTTCCCCTTTTCTTGCTTGCCCCCTGCTGATCAAAGTGAAGAGAGTCCAGACTCACGGGGGGCTGACCTTTATTGCTACTCTAGTGACAAGCTGCTCTTTAGTGTTTTGGTAAAGCAGCTGAGTCAAGTGTGACACCTAGTGCTCACATTTGGTCTACCTGGTCTGGTGTTGGCTGACTTAATATCTAACGAGTTTTAAAATGTTTACACTGACCCTACCAGACATGCTCCTCTCGTCTACTTTTGGCCTAATTGAGGACTGTTGAATAACAGTAAGAACGCTGAATGCTGTCTGCACATGGTTTGTCACTCCACCCAACTGGCTCATAGATATTAAGCCCCCACAGCCGTGGTGCAGTTACACTGGCACTGGCACACTACACTAGCTATATTAGTTATATATATTATAGATTGTTGTGATTATATATTTCCACTCTGGTGAATAACTCATGACATCACAGATATTTCATTTCTTCTTTATACTTTTTTGTGAATTCATTTTTTTTTTTTTTTAAAGAAAAGGGCATTTGATCTGATTAGTTTTTTGATGTGATAAGCTGTTGGTTCTGAGTAAAATATAAGGACAAAGGTAGAAGAGAGATGAGCACTTTGTATATGTGAGAGAGGGAGACATGTGAGCTCTGTTAACCTGCACCTGCCCCAGAAAGCCCGTGTTCTCAAGGGAACCGTGTCCAATTATTGTGTGTGTGTGTGTGTGTGTGTGTGTGTGTGTGTGTGTGTGTGTGTGTGTGTGTGTGTGTGTGTGTGTGTGTGTGTGTGTGTGTGTGTGTGTGTGTGTGTGTGTGTGTGTGTGTGTGTGTGTGTGTGTGTGTGTGTGTGTGCGCAGAGAGAAGTTCAACAGGTGTGTTTGAAGTAGGAGGATACCATGACTCTAAATCCCTCTCCATATTCTTCAGGCCCAAGCGGACTGAAGGCTGAACTGAGGAGCCTCCTGTGACTCCTATGGAGCACTGCAGGCATCACATTTTGGTCCAGACACCATCAGACATTGTAACTTAATTGGCAGACCAATATAAAACTTGTTTTTTGTTGGTTTGAGGACAAACAGCTGATGTGACCTACCGCAGGCAAATTTTGTCACATTATTAGTATTATTAATGAGTATTTATTTCTTTAATAAAATAACGTCCTCTGGGGAAACGTCCTTACTTCTGTCGTGATTTTAGCTCTCTCCAGATTTGGTCTTTGGGTCTTCATTTGACCTTCCAAAACCGAACCAAGCTCTGAATAGGCCCATCAAAACAGTTTGATGCTCATCATAATGCTTTGGTGCTAGTACGTACGGCCATTTACAACAATAGGTGTTCTTCAAAACGTGCGTGTCAGACTCTTTCGGTGCATTTTGGCCACTGATTTTTACTCATACATCTAGACAATAAGCGTTCCCCCCAAAAACCCACGTGCACTCTCTCTCTCTCTCTCTTACACAAAATCACACATACACACTCCTCTCTCCACTGTGTATTCCACCTTAAAGTACTTTTAGCCTTGGCTAACAACTTCTGTCACTGAGTTATTTGTGTGACCATATGGAGCTCTAGAGACACAGACGCACACGTATGCACAGTATGCACAGACGTGTGTGTATATATATTTATATATATATAATCAGCCCAGGGCTTGTGTATTGTTATTATGTAAGCAGTTGGACATGCTGCCTGGGCTGTGTGGAACTAGTTTCACCTCAGCGCTCTGATTGTACCAGCAGAGACCCTGTAGCCCGTCTGTTGAGTGGGAACTCAACTGACCCATGTAGAAGAACTCCTCCTCTCCACTCCCCAGTGCTTTCACATAGATAGAATATATTGAGCCCAGTGGCTAAAAGCTGCAACAATCAGTTACTCAAAGGAGAGATCCAATCGAGATGAAAGCTAAACCCGGCGAGCTAGACTAGGACTAAGGATATTCCACCACCCACTCTGCTCCCGGCTAATGTCCGGTCGCAGGAAGAAACGGGCTAACCCAGCAAATTAGGTCAGTGACTGTTGTGCCCACATCTTTACAGAGACCTGGTTCCATCGTTGCATCCCGGATCAAGCTGCACTTGACAGGCGGACTGCAGGAGAGTGCAGGATTCAAAGCTGTGCACATCCCTTGATGCACCACTTAAAATAAACAACCACATGTCTCAAATGAGGAGCATGCCATTGAGAATCATGTAAGCAGAGAGCAGGACTCTGTTTGATGATCAGTGATGCTTGGGGCTCAAACACAGTCAAAGTTGATGGACATTGTTTCCCTGATGTCAAATTTTTAACGTGAAGACGTCGGCCATATTGTCCAGAGAATTATTGTTCCTGCTGTTTACATTCCTCCTGATGCAAGTTGAAGAAATGCACTTGTGTAGCAAATGCAGTTTCTTTTTCAACCGTGTTGCATAATGTCAATAAATCCTCCATAACTCCTCCATATTCGGCATGGAGGTCAGGTTTGTGGGCGTGAAGGTGTGTAAGTGTGTGAGTGGCCTATAACAAAAAGGAGGAAACCGTTTCTTTTGGAAGGCATCATTGGTCTCTGATCTGCTTTTTGAGCTGTTTTTCACACAAGGAATATTTTCAGAATGCAACTCCCTGTGAAACCACAAACCATCATTTTTTACATTTTGTCTTGTGTACAGAAACATGCTAACCAGTGAGCTTTAGAGGTGTTTGTTCACACACAGACATGGCATTGATAGCAATATTGTTGTTTAACTCTGGACAAGAAGCGGATAAGCATATTCAGTGTGTGGGGCTCTACAGGAGAAGCTTTAACTTCTCTGTAGAAATACAACTCAAGAGTTTGTCCTCTTTAAGAAAATGAACAGTTCAAAGAAAAGTATGCTTTGAAGCATGTACAGTGTAGACCAATATAACGGAGTCAGTGCAAAGTGCAGCAGTGCTCTCCCTCTGTTTTCCTTGTCTTGACTTTGCCCTGCCCACAGCTCTCCCTCATTAAACCAATGTAAGGTGTATTGTTAGCTGCTGCTGTCACCTCTGCACTCGCTGTCAAACTGAGTTGTTGTGTGTGAAACTACCAGACCCATTGAGTTGATTTCAAACTCTTTAAAACAACTGCCAACCTCACTTCTCTCTTTCCCTCTGTCTTCCTCTCTCCGTTTGTCGGTCAGAATCCAACCCAGGTTGGCACGGCCCTGCAGGTCTTCTACAACCTGGGCAGTCTAAGAGCGACCATCAGTTCTGTAGTGGGGGGTTACAGGACCACCATACACGACAACATCACTGGTGCTTTAGACATCAAGGGCCTGACGCAGCCAACCAACCCCAGAGGTAAGACCCAAGGAGGAGGTGGTGCGGTGTGGAGAAACACTAGCATGCTGCAGACATCGTCCTCATTTCTACAAGATGAAAGAGGATCGCATTTTATAGTTCGACCCAGTTCATGAGACCAAAATAGATTATTATACCATGGCCACAGAGAATAGTCCGTTCTGGCTGGAGGGCGTGTGTTATTTTCATGGCTCTGATGTAGCGGCCACATCATTGTTCTAATTAATGACACAATACTTTCAGATACACGGGCACGGTTAGGTTTCACAAAGAAATGGAAATGAGCAAAGTCTGATGCGTCTCCTTCCTCTGTGCCACAGAGCTCCATTTCTTTATCCAAAAACTATTCAAAATATACATTTTTTTCTGAGGCGGCAGTGGCTCAGTTTGCTGGCGTTTCGATTCACAAAAATGAAGCCACGTTGCTTCCTGGGTTCTTCACAGCAGCCCGCTGCTCCTAGGGACGGGTTAGACGCAGAGGTCAGACTTCATGAGCGTACCTGTATGTATACGAGGACTGTAGTGAGCCACAGTGGTGCTCTGGGTGACGTGGTCCTTCACTTCACACTATATATGAAAGTGTATTTAAAGTTTTACATGTTCAGTAGGAACCAATGAGCTTGTAGCTTACAACCACAGATGGGTCAGTACGTCTTGAGAGATTGATTAATACACTGTTGGTTTTGGTATTTTCAATGGTATTTGATGAAAATAAGAACTGCAGACTTAATAATAATAATAAACAAAATATGAAAATAGCAGTTGAATAAATGTCTCATGATCTTAAGAAAAGCTTTTCTCAGTTGCTGTTGCATTTGTATAATAATCATAAATGCTGTTCTGCGTGCGCGGTGTGTTTGGGACATACGTAACACTGTTCCTGCTTTCACAGGAATCGTATCAGAAACAAACAAACAAAAAGCTGACTTGGTGAATTCGTCCCCTCAGGTGCACCAGGCAGAGCAGTGCTGCCCACACCAGGCAACACAGCAGCTTTCCGTGCTGCTCTGTGGACCAGCCTGGAGAAACTGATGGACCAGATATGTGCTGCGTGCAGACAGGTATTCAGCTCCCTGAGACTACTCACTGACTGTAAATTCAGTGTTGAATAGTTTATTCAAATTAGAAACCCAAGCAGCAGGACTGATGGATTAGGTGTGCTGCATACTTTCCAGGTGCAACATCTGCAGAAGGTCCTGATGAAGAAGAGAGACCCTGTAACTCATGTGTGCTTCATCGATGAGATCATCAAGGTGGGTGGCACCACTGTTCTGGTTCTGTGTAATAATTATAGGTGTAATCCAAACCGTCACAAAGCTCTAGTCATTTATTACAGAAGATAATGGTTTTAGTATGACTGAATTTGCATGTTTCTCAATATAAGACATCCACACAGCATACTAGAGCATACATGACCGCTTAATTATATGACACAAATGAGATCCACGAGCGCTGATGTAGAGGAGCCGCACACCCAAATGACTTCTGGGAGCGCCTTGAAATCCCGCTCCGAACATCTCTGCTGGCGAGAGCAGTACTGGAGCCTGCAAGGAGGAAACCAGGCTTTGGGCGCGTGCTGTTATCCCTGAGCGCACAACTACTATCATTGTTTTCCGCTTGCAATACTTTCACCTGCTCGCTTGAAAGAAACTTTCACCTGCTTGCACTCGAGAGGTATTGTTTCTGACAGTAAGTGGGCGGATTCATTGGCAACTGGTTCCCTAATTATAATTGGCTGCAGTACTCCCCTTGTTTCATCCGTACTATGCATGTGCAACTCTCAACAGAGATGAGAAGAAAGGAAGATGGCTCAACTTATTAACTATTTCCATCATCATATTTATTGATTAAGACTTTTTAAACAGGTTTGAACGTCTTCTGGATGAGATCTGGTGACACACGACCAAGCCCAGCCCAGTTCTACCCAGCCTCGTGTCCGAGGCTTGGCTGGGTGAGCACAGGGTGAACCTGTGTAATGCTAATATATGACAGCCGCTGGTAACGAGTGGACACAAAGGATCGGGGTCCTGGGCAGCTGCTTGCTGTGCACAGTTGATAATCCAGCCTTGACTTTAGTGCGTTCTCTTTATTTTCCAGATAAAAGTGCTGCACTAGAGGTGATACATGTACATGGCTGCATACACAAGGTGGCAACTGATTTTTAATGAAATTATAAAAATGTTGAAATATGAATACAATTTACAATGCCTTATTTTAGACAGACGTTTTATAAAGTGAAACATTGAGGATACTTGAGACCTGTTGATACAGAGTTGGAAGCACACTATTGTCTGAAACACCATGGTATGTGGTAGCATTATGATTTTCCAGACCAAGCCTCTAAAAGAAGCCCCACACCACAACGATCTGTTTGTTCAGTTCTTTTCTATCCCACTCACATGCAGTTAGTCCGTTAACAACAATGGAGTCACAGAGGTTTGTGAAGGTAGAGGAGGTGGAGGAAGTGATGATGCAGTGGATGGGAGGAGGAGAGCTCAGACAGCTGGGCAGCAGACCTGCAACAGGCTTCTCTAATGGGTTATTAGAGGAGGATACACACACACACACATGTCCGATCCCATTAGATAATGAAAGCACTCCTCAGTCAGGCTCTGTGTGTTGACCTGTGGGTCTGTGTTGGTCTCTATTACTACTTACAGCTGGTTTGGTCATCTAATGTTCATACAGAAGGTAAATGTTGAAGGACGTCTGCTCTCACTACCTCAGTGATGGCAGCATTGATGATGATTGTGATGATAATGAGCATTGTGAGGACTTGACTTAATATTGTGAATGCAATTATTAGTCAGGATCATTTGTTTCAATTTCAAAATGGTTTTACTGCAATTTCTGCACATCAACACAAACCTTTCTCTCCTGTCTACCTGATGACAGGATGGACAGCCGGACATCCTCTACACCTTCTGGAACGATGTAACCAACACACTCAGTGAGGAGTTTCAAAGAGCAACTGAAGGTAAGAACGCTCCGTCTCCTTCTCCTGAATCCCTTTAAGAGGATGCTGACAGTTTATATATCCAAGCTGCTCGTCCAGAGGGAAGGGAAATTACATCTTTAAGGTGAGTCTCAGACAGACGGTAGATAGCTGCTCTACAACCACCAGCACACACAACTAGTGGAAGGTCTCGTTTAGTGAGCCTTAATCATCAGGCCGTAGTCAGAGAACAGAGAACAGCAGGAAATCAATGTGGCTGCAAGTAATAAAAGACCTGTTGTTCATGGAGCTATCGCCGCAAACAGGACTCTCATTCAACCAGTGTTGCTTGTACAACCTTAGTTTCTATTAAGTCACTGCATCAACACGCCATGATGATTCTAACTGGGACAAAAATATAACAAAATGGGTCAGAAGTGGTGACACATCAAATTATTTTCGTAAAAATGCTGCAGTAGCAGAGGATCAAGACCAGCTGCTGCCTGGAACACAGGAATGCTAATAACAGCCCACAATATGCTGCTGATGTTACAGGCTGTCAGTGATGATGCAGTGACTGTTGGACCCTTTGTAGTGATGGAACCCTTGTGATGAGCTTTAATGCCATAACCCTCCGAACCCCAGAACCCGCCGGCGGGATAGAAAAGCGTTTTTTCTTTAAACAATCATCAAAACTACAACGTTCATCACAGCCAGACGTTGTGAATACCGTCTTTAGCGTCAGATGTTCATCTTGCCGACGGTCACTGAACAAATCATGTGTGACGAGCGATTCCGTCAGAAGAAGCAGCTGAAACTAAGCTTAAATTGTGATATTTCATCAAAAACATTTTGTTAGATACTGTATGTGTTATTTAAAATGTCCCCCTTATAAACCCTTTACCCGAACCAGAGCCTGTAGAAAACATTCAATTCTGAGCCCCTCAGCGCAACCAGGAAGCAGTCCTGTGACAACAATTCAGTGAATCTTCGACAGCACTGCAAGCTGCTGAACACAGAGCAGAGAGGAGAGGCTGCAAGTAGAGGTTGTATAGATGTGAATAGCTCAATGTATATATAGCACGTGAAGCCTCCATTTTTTCCAACATTGGTAACACTTGTGGACACTAGTTCAAGACCCTGTTAGGTCCAAAAATACCGGTTTACCAAGGCGCCAACTTATCTCCAGTTAATTGTTTACGGAATCCTCTGAACAAGTTAACCAGGACACATCTGTCCCTTACACCCTTACTGAGTGCGAGAGTACCGCTTTACCACTTCAAATTATTTTTCACAATTCCAGGATCGGAGTGTCTTCATAATAAAGATGTCAACACTACAGGTAGCCTGCCATCAGTGTATGGATGGGTGTGAATGGGTGAATAATGACATGTAGTGTAAAAGCGCTTTGAGTGGTCGAAGACTAGAAATGACAGTCCATTTACTACTAGCCTGAGATCCTTTAATGCTGCAGGGGGTTAGGGTTAGCAACTGGTTTGTTGAATGTTGCTATAACTTAGGGACCCATTGTTGCATAAAAATATAATAAAAGATGCTACATAGCTGCTCAGTGCAGGTTTTGAGAACCTGGCCACAGATATGATCAGGCCCAGGACTGAGGAATTGAACCATTTGGAACCTGCTCTAAATGGGAGCTGAATGTTGTTTCACCTCCTCACTCATCCCTCTCTTGTTCCTCCATCTCACCATAGTGTCTCTAGTCATCTGAGAAATAAAGCAACAAATTAGAAGGAAAAAAGGAAGATTTAATAATACTAACAATTACATTTCTCTCTCTCTGTCTCTCTCACTCACTCACTCACTCACTCACTCACACAGATCTTATGGAGGCGTTTGTGTGATTACAGGGAATAACAAAGTGAGAACAGGAGAGGCGGTTTTGGCTGCTTGCTAACATATTTGGCTTCAAACTGAAAAGTGTGCGTGTGTGTGTGTGTGCGTGTGTGTGTGTGTGTGTGTGTGTGTGTGTGTGTGTGTGTGTGTGTGTGTGTGTACACAAGCTGTGTGGTGAAGATATTCTGGAACAGAAATGAATAAGGAGGGATGAGATGCTTGTTAATTAGAGCTGTGATTACTGATTATCCTCAGTATACCTCTTCTTCCTCTGTCCATAGAACTCCATTAAAAACACATCAGTGAGCCTCACTGTTGCTCTGGTGACATGTTCCTTCATCACCATGAACACACACACACTGCAGTTTGTTCTGACTCAATCCCACACACACCGTCCTGCTCTTACCAATACTCAACAGAACAAAATGTGAATTAATCCGCTGCTGAAAATGGTTCTCAAAAAATGCACTATTATTGTTATTTTATATATATATATATATATATATATATATATATATATATATATATATATATATATTTATATATATATATATATATATATATATATATATATATATATATATATATATATATATATATATATATATATATATATATATATATATATATATATATATATATATATATATATATATATATATATATATATATATATATATATATATATATATATATATATATATATATATATATATATGATTAGCACATCCAGCTATCATATCTTGTTTTATCTCATTTGTTATATCCATACACAGAAATGTAAAAACAATGTTTGTGGTTTGAGGGGTGCAGTGAATAAATGCAGCTTCCTGGAGTCTTGTCATCCCAGTGAGGTTGCCAGGTTTGGTATCATCATATCAAGTAACCTACACTGTAGCTGGAGACACCGCACAGAAGTGCTAGGTGGGTGGATACAATATTGTCCAAAATTAATTTATCCAGCACCTAACTCCTCCTAAATCCACAAATGATCATGTTTTACATTTCTGTTGGTGTATATATCAAACACACAATTATTAAGCTTTATGGGTTGAAATATGTTTGAACTTTGGACGGAGTAAGCTAGCTTTTTGCCCCTCTTTATGCTAAGCTTGGCTTACTACGTCTTGACTCCAACTCTCTACTTAACACCAGGCGGCAACCTTCGGTTCTGAAGTGAAACAAATGCTGAATAGTCTTGACCTTGCATTCTCCCTAGTGTCCACCAGGGGGCGACTCCTCTGGTTGTATAGAAGTCTATGAGAAAATGACTCTACTTCTCTCTTGATTTATTACCTCAGTAAACATTGTAAACATGAGTTTATGGTCTCAATCTCTAGTTTCAAGTCTTCTTCAATACAGCATGATGTTCATTTAGTACATTATGGTCCATTTAGAGTCAAACAGACCATAAAGCAGGGGATGCTTTAGGGCGGGGCTACACAGTGATTGACAGGACTCTACAGCTAACAGAGACGTATACTGTACAGCGTCTCTATGTAACTCCTCCACAGTCCAAATATGGTCACTTTCCTTCACTGGTTGCAAAAAGCCAAGATGGTAACGACCAAAAGGCCAAACTCGAGGCTTCAAAAAAAACGACTACGTCCACTTCTTGTATACAGTCTATGCTTAACACACAGAGAAAGTATTCAGATTCGATAAAATGTTGAACTTTTCTGTTACAATCCCTTATAATCTACCAGGTTTGTTGGGATTGTAATGAGAGGTCTTTTCTTCAGGTCTACAGGCCGTGTAATATGTTCTTGTCTGGGACTTAAATGTTCTGTCAAAGCTTTACACATCATTTGTCCTTTTGACTTTGCTCACTCTTCGCTCTGCTCAGAATCATTGTATGTAATAAGCAGGTTCCTCACTGCCTCTTCTTTCTCTCTAGCTTCGTCCTTCCTAAAGCAGGCGCTGGAGGGAGAGTATCCCAAGCTGTTGCAACTGTACAATGAGCTGTGGCGCCGCCTGCAGCAGTACAGCGCCAGCCTGCAGGGGGCGCTAACAAGCAGCGGAGGTATGGACACGTCTCTGGACATCACCGCCACAGAGACTGACAGCCAGGACCTCTTCACACACGGAAAACAGGACTACAAGTGAGCAGACACCATATATAATATATATGATATTATTGAACAAGCCCTTGTATGTTTCTAAAATACATTGCCTACCCTAGCTTTAATAAGTGATGTGTAGAATCCCAGCCTAGCGCTACTTTACACACAGAACATTGAGTTGCAGAAAGAACACCCTGTTAAGTCTCGGTAGTGGAGTTGGTGTCAGGACAGGAGAGAAGAAATGTGATCGGTGCATCTGTAGTTGGAGAGACGGTGAATGAGAAGAAGGTGGGAGGGAGAACTGTGAAATGAAGCAGGAGCAGAGAAGGAGGAGACACTGAGGAACAGAGGAAAGATGTAACAGGTGGAGGGAGAGGGAGTGAAGAAGTGGTGACAGAAACAAAGTATTTCCTTGTATGAGCATGAATCACGGGAGCATGTGTACTGGTGCTTGTAAGCACGTATGTTAGACAACAGAGTTCCTGTACGCACCAGTCACTTTTTAGAATTATCGTGTGTGTGCGTGTGTGTGTGTGTGTGCGTGTGCACGTGTGTGTGCGTGTGTGTGTGCGCGCAGCCCAGAGAAGGCTCTGAAGAACTCTCTGCAGCCGTACGAGGCCGCCTACCTTTCCAAGTCGCTCTCTCGCCTGTTTGATCCCATCAACCTCGTGTTCCCTATGGGCGGCCGCAACCCTGCCTCCAACGACGAGCTGGACAGCATCATCAAGACCATCAGCAGGCAAGCACAGCACATGGCAGTCTGTCTGCCTTACAGCAAAGACCCACTGGAAGGGACTCAATGAGATCAGATGAGCCTTTATTGGTCCTAGAGGGGACATTTAGGCCTGGCAGCTGCACACAAACAGCAATAAGTACATAGAGACAGGTCAAACCAAAATACATGAAGATAAGTACATCAAATAAAATGACAAACTATAAAAGAGCCATCAGACTCAAAATGGCAACGCAAGAAGTATACAAACGGGTTGCGCTTCAACCATGAGCTTGTGTTCCCCCGCACTGATACAGGGCCATATTCTCAGTTAAAATGTCCTCATGTCTGTTAAAGAACTTTATCTACAAACCCAGATAGTGACACAGTGACACCAAAACAGTATAGTAGAGAGACACGTTCTATTCACAAACATGGAACTGTTGTACAGAAAATATAAAATGTGTTTTGTTCACAAATGACAGATATTTATGAATGTATTAGTATCAGGATGTAATTGTAAAATATGAAACTATTTGCATTATTAACAGTGAAATGAGGCTTTAATGTGTTAGGCATTTTCAATGATGATTGAGGCCATTTTGTCTGGGCGACTGTGGCTAAGTGGAGAGCAGGGCCGTCCTTCAATCAGAGGGTCGGTGGTTCGATCCCCAGCTCCGGCTCGAGCGAGACACTTAACCCCAAAAGTGCTCCCGTAGCTGTGTGAGTGAGGTAGAATCTGAGTTTTAAGTCCCTTTGGATAAAAGCGTTTGCTAAATGAATGTAACGTAACAAATACATTTATGTACTAAACTAAGATTCTTCTCATTCTGTCTTCATGATCTGACCAAAAAACACATTATTATGCCCTAACCTGCAAATACACACACAGTTGGTACCCATATTTAAAAAACACATGAGATGAATCATTATTGACTGACATCATGCACCCAAGCAACAGTTGAACTGCAAACATACTGTATAGCTTACACTTGATCACTTCCAGGTTACATGACTTTAATGTCCTGTTTGTTTGTTTCTAGTGAGCTGAATGTGGCGTCAGTAGATCCAAAGCTCTCTCTGGCTGTGTCCAAGAATGCTGCTAAGACCGTCCAACTCTTCTGTGTCAAGTCTGAACAACTGGTGTGTACAGCATTGTGTGTGTGCATGTTGGTCAGTCTAACATTCTGAGATGGACCCACTATGTGTCCATAACACAGCAGGAAAGTGTTTGAATGGATGGATAAAGCAACACTGTTGTGTGTATCCTGTGTACGTACCATACACTGGCTCCCTGTGTGTCCCTTTGTCTGCAGCTGTGCACTCAGGGGGAGGCCAGTCAGGTGATTGGTCCATTGACAGAGGGCCAGAGGAGGAATGTTACTGTGGTCAACTCCCTTTATCGTCTGCAGCAGGCCATCGCCAAGGTAGGAGGCTGCAAGAAATACTTTGTACTGAACAAACACACCTGCACATGTGTTCGGTTATGTCAAGACTGCAGTAGCTTTATAACTTCAGCTGTCATGATCAGACCTAAAGAGAAATGTTACTATAGCACTGTGGTCATTTTTCTCATTTGATCACTAAGATCTCACCACAATCATTTCTTTAGTGATTTTGATGTTAAGCTTGCTTTCCCACTTTATAAGAATCGTGAAAATGTTAGGTTTAGAATTAGTGTTGATGTGTAATGTACATGCTTATTAAGTTCTTAACTGAAGATCCAGTAGCCTCCAGACGAACCAGTAAACATTAGCATCTATAAGAGATACTACCCTGAGCCTCCCACTGAGCACTGATCCTATTAGTTTGTTTCTGTTTAAAAGAGATGCACTTATGACTTCTGGTGACTAGTAGTTCTCTTGAATACATATGTTGAGTACACTTATTGTAAGTTTCTTTGGATAAAAGCGTCTGCTTGTTACCTAACATCCACCGTCGTACACATCACATGTGGTCATACTGATGACGCGTCAGCTTGTGGCAGTAATTCAACATGTCTTACTCCACAGATGTAGCGTTGCATTGTTGGACTAAAGATGGACAGTTTTAAAAAACGGATCAAAATCAATGCAGCAGATACTCTCTTTTTTTATTCCACACATTCTTCTTCCTTGTTCAAATCTGGAGCATACATTACCCACAATGCAACTGGACCAGTCAGAGATTTACTTGAGGACAATCATCAGATTACACACACAGCTCCCTCTGGAGCCACAGCCGGCGCTATACAACGTGTTCACCGTGGTGTGCGAGTGGGTGACGTGCATCCCATAACTTCACTTCTGTTCTGGCTTTGCTTCCTGTCTACATCTCTGCTGGAACTAATCAAATGAAGGCAGAAATGCTGCCCTCAATAATGTCTTCCAGATACAAATAAAGAAAACGAGAATAAAACATGTGTGCTGAATATTCATAGTTTCAAAAGTTCAATCAAATTCAATATTTTGAAAGTATTATAGGGCTGCACTAAACAGAGGACAATATTCTAGAGACTGATCTCAGTAGAATGTTGTTCTGGTGTTCTGGTACATAAAGTGAAAGATGCAGCAAGTTCATGTCTGTACTGTTTCTTTAACCGTGTACAGGTGATGTCTTTATCTTCATGGTTTCAGTGGTGCCCTGTTGAAAGCGATACACAAATGTATAGATGTTCAACCTTCTCAGATTTCCATCAGGACTCTTCTGCTTATTCAGACATGGGTCAACATATTCAACTGTCATCACAATTATATAACAAGGTGCCGTCTGACAGGAGCCTAAGACATGTATGTACTAATGATCTTTATGCAAATACACATTTTATGTTTCTCAACTGCACACCACCAGGCAGATGAGAACATCAACAACTAGCTACATTCTGTAAAGAAAGCAAAGCATCAGATATGAGTGAGCAGGTTGGAGGCTATCAATGGATTATTGCTTCTTGCTGAATCAGCTTTAATGAATTGCAGAAAGAGGCTTTTGCATATGTTTGCATGTAGCTATGAGATAGATTAGATTCGATAGCATCAGTGTGGTTTACTGCACCTTTATATCAATGGTAGCATGTCTCCTTGGTTCCAGCGTGTAGTAATTGGTAATTAGTTAACTACATTTGTCATCGCACACATTAGCCCACACAGCGTTCTAACTGTGTGTGTGTGTGTAACTGGACGCTTACCTTCCTAATGCATAGAGATGTAGCGTGGACACAGAAATGCATGTACATGACAAGAAGCCAAGGAGGTTACAGAAGAGCAGAGTGCAGTGTGTTCCTTCAGCGTCCTTCATCAAACATGTATGGTGTGTCCTGGCACAGCAGCCGGGCTGATTGATAGCATCAAGAAACAGATTACTCCAACAATAAATATTTAACCTCAAGTCTTTAGAATGTGATTGTGTGAGAATCTATTCCAGACAGGCGGAGGGAGGGAGGGAGGGAGAAAGACGGGATGTTAAATAGGAAATCAAATCCAGATCCTTTTAGTGCTCGCTGTTTTTGTATTATTTAGCAATAGCTCAAATATTCTTGACCTCTCTGTGTTGAATAACTTTAGACCACTGTCACATCTCCCTTTTATCAACTGAAGAAGCTCTATAGACTTCATTAAAGAGCTTCCTTCTTTGCTGTCCTTTCTTGACACATGCAGTTAGTTTCTGCAATGGCCCTCAACTGGTTTCTTTCTTAGATGCACCGATCGATCAGCTGGTGACCGGAATCAGATGGTTTTCAGCTTGACCAGCCAGGACCTTTGATTGGCCCGTCGGTTGATAGAGATGATTCTGTGCCGGTCAAGTTTACATGCGTGCACCTCTTGATGGCTCACCTTGCACAAACAGCGGCATAGATATTGACTGACTAGTATCACAGCCACACACACACACACACACAGTATTGCCAACTTGGCAACTTTCTTGCTCAATGTTGCAACTTTCCTTAGCGACTTTATTGCTAAAAAAAACGACTAGAGACAAATTAGATATATATACACGCTCATTCTTTTATTATATATGCTTCCGTGCTCCTAAAATAAACAACAACATGGTATAAAAATTCCTACTTATGCAGATGACACAAGACTGCATATCTCCAGCGCCGATGTTCCCAACAGTTTAAAAAAATGTAACGGACTGTTTATACGTCATTTTATTGCAATTTGGGTGTATGACAACCGGTTGAGATTAAAGAGGTACTCCAGCAATTCACTCTTTCACTTCCACAGTGTAACACACCTGTCGCTGTGTGACAGCTGTGCTACAAAAAGTTGAGCTGGTCGCAACTTTGTTTATCTCTTCAATGATGCAACGAAGCGTGGACCAATCAGATGTTTTTGTTTCTCCCTGGTTGTGTGTGTCCCCAATTAATCTAAATCTTTGATGTTTTTTACACCCCTTGATGCAGACTTCTTTGAGCTGTATTTTATTTGCGTACGATGCTATACAATTATAGGTCATCATTATGTTTTGCGTTATTTTCCTCTAAATCTTTGATTTCCTTTTTTTTGTATTTGCAGATTATTTTAGGATTGGCGTCATGTCCACCAGTGGCTGCAGAGGCTCTCACTTCTTCTTTGGAGGTATCACAATTTTGCATTCAATTTACACTAGTTTAGTTTGTATATTTATCATGAAAGCTATGACTATCATTATGACACAAAGTTTCCTTATGCACACTTGTATGGTAGAAGATGAACTGTGTATTTTGCCAGCTGCAGAACTGCAATAACATAATCACAGAAAACGTCTACTTTATTGTAATGGAACTTTTTGTCAATTTGTAAAAGACCTAAAGCTCAAAACCTTTTATCATAACTGTGAATTAGAGGGTTTCACAATCTGTACAAGATACGACCCGCAGCAGTCCAGGCCTACAGAAGCTTATCTTGGGTCCTAGGCAAACCTGAGCGAGACCTAACTATAAACCTGAGTCAGCCCTAACTATAAACCTGAGCCAGTCCTAACTATAAACCTGAGTCAGCCCTAACTATAAACCTGAACCAGCCCTAACTATAAACCTGAACCAGCCCTAACTATAAACCTGAGCCAGCCCTAACTATAAACCTGAGCCAGCCCTAACTATAAACCTGAACCAGCCCTAACTATAAACCTGAGCCAGCCCTAACTATAAACCTGAACCAGCCCTAACTATAAACCTGAACCAGCCCTAACTATAAACCTGAACCAGCCCTAACTATAAACCTGAGCCAGCCCTAACTATAAACCTGAACCAGCCCTAACTATAAACCTGAGTCAGCCCTAACTATAAACCTGAGCCAGCCCTAACTATAAACCTGAACCAGCTCTAACTATAAACCTGAACCAGCCCTAACTATAAACCTGAACCAGCCCTAACTATAAACCTGAACCAGCCCTAACTATAAACCTGAGCCAGTCCCAACTATAAACCTGAACCAGCCCTAACTATCAACCTGAACCAGCCCTAACTATAAACCTGATCCAGTCCCAACTATAAACCTGAACCAGCCCTAACTATAAACCTGAACCAGCCCTAACTATAAACCTGATCCAGTCCCAACTATAAACCTGAACCAGCCCTAACTATAAACCTGAGCCAGCCCTAACTATAAACCTGAACCAGCCCTAACTATAAACCTGAACCAGCCCTAACTATAAACCTGAACCAGCCCTAACTATAAACCTGATCCAGTCCCAACTATAAACCTGAACCAGCCCTAACTATAAACCTGAACCAGCCCTAACTATAAACCTGATCCAGCCCTAACTATAAACCTGAACCAGCCCTAACTATAAACCTGAACCAGCCCTAACTATAAACCTGAACCAGCCCTAACTATAAACCTGATCCAGTCCCAACTATAAACCTGAGCCAGCCCTAACTATAAACCTGAACCAGCCCTAACTATAAACCTGAGTCAGCCCTAACTATAAACCTGAGCCAGCCCTAACTATAAACCTGAACCAGCTCTAACTATAAACCTGAACCAGCCCTAACTATAAACCTGAACCAGCCCTAACTATAAACCTGAACCAGCCCTAACTATAAACCTGAGCCAGTCCCAACTATAAACCTGAACCAGCCCTAACTATAAACCTGAACCAGCCCTAACTATAAACCTGATCCAGTCCCAACTATAAACCTGAACCAGCCCTAACTATAAACCTGAACCAGCCCTAACTATAAACCTGATCCAGTCCCAACTATAAACCTGAACCAGCCCTAACTATAAACCTGAGCCAGCCCTAACTATAAACCTGAACCAGCCCTAACTATAAACCTGAACCAGCCCTAACTATAAACCTGAACCAGCCCTAACTATAAACCTGAACCAGCCCTAACTATAAACCTGATCCAGTCCCAACTATAAACCTGAACCAGCCCTAACTATAAACCTGAACCAGCCCTAACTATAAACCTGATCCAGCCCTAACTATAAACCTGATCCAGCCCTAACTATAAACCTGATCCAGCCCTAACTATAAACCTGATCCAGCCCTAACTATAAACCTGATCCAGCCCTAACTATAAACCTGATCCAGCCCTAACTATAAACCTGATCCAGCTCTAACTATAAACCTGAACCAGCCCTAACTATAAACCTAAACTAGCTCTAACTATAAACCTGAGCCAGCCCTAACTATAAACCTGAGTCAGCCCTAACTATAAACCTGAGCCAGCCCTAACTATAAACCTGAACCAGCTCTAACTATAAACCTGATCCAGTCCCAACTATAAACCTGAACCAGCTCTAACTATAAACCTGAACCAGCCCTAACTATAAACCTGAACCAGCCCTAACTATAAACCTGAGCCAGCCCTAACTATAAACCTGAACCAGCTCTAACTATAAACCTGAACCAGCCCTAACTATAAACCTGAACCAGCCCTAACTATAAACCTGAGCCAGTCCCAACTATAAACCTGAACCAGCCCTAACTATAAACCTGAACCAGCCCTAACTATAAACCTGATCCAGTCCCAACTATAAACCTGAACCAGCCCTAACTATAAACCTGAACCAGCCCTAACTATAAACCTGATCCAGTCCCAACTATAAACCTGAACCAGCCCTAACTATAAACCTGAGCCAGCCCTAACTATAAACCTGAACCAGCCCTAACTATAAACCTGAACCAGCCCTAACTATAAACCTGATCCAGCCCTAACTATAAACCTGAGCCAGCCCTAACTATAAACCTGAACCAGCCCTAACTATAAACCTGAACCAGCCCTAACTATAAACCTGAACCAGCCCTAACTATAAACCTGATCCAGTCCCAACTATAAACCTGAACCAGCCCTAACTATAAACCTGAGTCAGCCCTAACTATAAACCTGAGCCAGCCCTAACTATAAACCTGAACCAGCCCTAACTATAAACCTGAACCAGCCCTAACTATAAACCTGAACCAGCCCTAACTATAAACCTGAACCAGCCCTAACTATAAACCTGAACCAGCCCTAACTATAAACCTGAACCAGCTCTAACTATAAACCTGAACCAGTCCTAACTATAAACCTGAGCCAGCTCTAACTATAAACCTGAACCAGCCCTAACTATAAACCTGAACCAGCTCTAACTATAAACCTGAGCCAGCCCTAACTATAAACCTGAACCAGCCCTAACTATAAACCTGAACCAGCCCTAACTATAAACCTGAACCAGCTCTAACTATAAACCTGAACCAGCCCTAACTATAAACCTGAACCAGCTCTAACTATAAACCTGAGCCAGCCCTAACTATAAACCTGAGTCAGCCCTAACTATAAACCTGAACCAGCCCTAACTATAAACCTGAACCAGCCCTAACTATAAACCTGAACCAGCCCTAACTATAAACCTGAACCAGCCCTAACTATAAACCTGAGCCAGCCCTAACTATAAACCTGAACCAGCCCTAACTATAAACCTGAACCAGCCCTAACTATAAACCTGAACCAGCCCTAACTATAAACCTGAACCAGTCGCTAAGACTAGAAAGCAGCGGGTGGAAGACCTGAGTGGTCCATGTTGTCTAATGTTGTTAGGTGTAAAGGGTCAAAGTGAGACAAGGCACAAGTAATACTCCTGGAGAACTGGAGGGAAGGTTCATTCCTGGATGTTGTGGCAATATTCTGTCAGATGGCAACAAGTTAGTTATTGAAGAATGTAGCAAATGGTTCACATTGTTTTTGGACAACATCTCTTGATGGGTTTGTAGACGGTGAATTAATAAGTCGATCAGCAGTGGAGCATAGAAGTTTACCTTTGTTGATATTTTTCATTTCAGATTTTAGAGAAGAAAGACTCATAGTAGTCATTGAGACCATTGTTGTGTGTGGGTCCAGAAACTTGCGAAAATAGCAAATGTAGTTTCTAGCAGTCTGTTTGGTTGTCAAAATTAATATTAAATTGAGATAATTACACAATTGTAGTCAGTGGACAGAGAGTGGTGACAGCAAAGTATTCAAAAGACACAGATTCCCAACTGAGGATCTTGTGCAGAACTTCAACTCAAAGATACAAAATGTCATCGATTGTATGACACCTGTTAAATATTTAAAACGGAATAATAAAAAGCCTACTGGAGAAATGGAGCGGTTGTAAGGCAGCTTAAGAGAGAGTGGCGTCCTGGCAGAACAGAAGCGGAGAAAGAAACTTCAGGTTCAACATTTCTTTGCACCTATATTAATAAGACAGTAGCTATTCCACGGCCTCTCTTGTCACATCTAGCCGTTTGGATGAACTTAAAGCTCTTAAATAGTGTTTCTATCCAGCCAGGTCTCAGTCAGGGGTGGGGCTAGGGTGAAGTCCAGGTTATGGCTATACGGTCATTAACTAAAAATGACTTATTCGTTAGCGACCTGACGTTTAGTGAAGACATTTTCTTATTGTTCGAGGTCTGCTGTAGCCCGTAAGAGTTTAAATCATTGGCACATACAATGTAGACGATCAGATGTTGATGGAGATGGGATTTGATTTTGGAGTTCGGTATGCTCTTATTCTGCTTCTATTTCCATTGTATATTCTTTACAGAATGTCTAGTCAGAGAACTTACTTTGTTTGTTGCCCTCATTTTTGATTCAGGGAGTACAGGTCCTGATGAGCAGTGCGGTGCAGCCTCTCCTGCAGTCAGTGAGTGACTCCATAGAGGCCATCATCATCACGCTACACCAAGAAGACTTTTCAGGGTGAGCAACAGTGACTGGGAATCCGTACTGGAAGCGAGACGTAAGCCAGACTTGATCTATACTGCACCGATCCATACTGACTCCTCCGTCGGTAAATGCATCTGCCCGTCTGTCAGCAGAGTGAACAGCTGCTCACTAACCGGCCTCACCAGGCCAACTGACAGCAGACATTTACTGAACCAAATCAGTCTTCATCTCAGCTCCATGGGTAGAAATCAACAGTGTTTGGAAGCCTTTGTATTGATTCATTGATATTGTTTGCTTGCCGTGAGGGGAATCTGCCACAAGTGAAACAGGAAAGCACACGAACAGACTGTCTTAATCAATCAATGTAGATAAGGTTAATAAGTTCAAAACATATGGACAGCGGGACATTTGTGTGATTTATACAGCTGTCTATGCAGATTAGGCTTAACTAAACGTGACAAAAATAAACTTGTCTAAGTGTAAAAAAAAAATGGGGGGGGTTCCCATTCCCATTCCAATTCCAATATGCGTCTCATGGAGTCAGTGCGGATTGATACATTTAATAAAATGGAAGCGTACCTGTTCCGTGAGCCACCCAAGTGACGGAAATCCAAAATGCTTTAAGTGGGTATCAGCGTTTAGCCTGTTTACACTGCAGGAACTTCTCCTGTGATCCGGGGATCATTTCATGAACTCACCGGCGTTTGGACTGGAGGAACTCTCACCTAAATTCAGCTCATCGGCTATAATTCCGGGTCTCAAAAAAGTCCCTTCTCTGGGTGTAGCACTTTCCGATGGGCCAGGAACTATGGGGTAACCAAATCTCATGTGGACAGCACTGGGTGCCACTAGAATCACAAGTAGGACAAGGAATGGTTTTGCCTAATCCTAATCTAAATTTTGAAATTGGAAATGAACAAAGCTGATAGCCCTTTTCGCTATAGCCCGACCAATACTGGAGTTAAAATAATGTGTTTTCAGCTCATGAGCCATCTGTCGATGCTCTCAAGGCTGCTCACGGCGCTCTTCCTGAGCTGATCTACTTGATCTACATCCTTGAGGCATGTATTTGGGTATAGTCTCATTGCCGATGTAGAAACGTTGGTCTGACAGCTTGTCCTTGACGATGGAGAGGATTCTGGACTTGCTCTGCTTGATCTTCCTCCAAGCCAGTTTGATGAACAGAGGTACAGTACAAGCCATGGTCCGGTTGAGTATTGTGAGGTCCTCCATGTAGGCCCAGGTCTTATCGCCTGTCCTCCAACCACCCACCGAGATGGCCTAATGATCACCTCCATGTCCAAGGTTAAGGCTAGTGGAGAGATTATACAGCCGCCATGACTCCCTCTTCCGGATGTTGCCATTTTGTGTTTGCATTTTTGTATAGCCTGAAAGGGGCTCCGTGGGGCCCTGGAACTGATGAGGCCCTGCATACAGATTTCTCCACTTCGCTCCATCTAGGCGGGTTGGTGTGTTCCCGTGGCTGGACTGGTGGAGTGGGAGGATGATCTCTTTATGGCGTCGGTTGTCCGTGCAGGACATCACCCGATATTTTTCAAGATCTGCCTTTGACACTGAGAGACTTCGACTCTTCTCTTTTGTGAAGACACCCTTCACAAATTTGAAGGGATCTTTGTGGAAGTTTGCTCTTGTCCTTCCTGCAATTCTTTACCATGTTCTCAGGTCTCCTTAGTGCCACATGCCTGCTCTGAACTGCAACAGGTTTATGCCTGCCTTCTCCTCTGTAGCCTTCATCCATTGCTTCTTCAGCTGCCTTCTCTCTCTGACTAGGCGATTACTTTCCTTCTGCCTCCTCCAAGATATTGCAGAGGTCAGCGTTGACTTCCTCCCTGAGCAGCTCTTTGGCCTCTGGATCTTCTTTTTCACTGCAGGTCGTGATGGACAGGGTTCAGGTTGCTCTTTTGTGCCTTGATCTTCCTCTGCTTGGACAGGGTCTTTCATGTCCAGCAGACTTGGGTTTTTGTCCTGCTGCTGAACCTCAGTTGACCGACTCGACTGACCTGGAACAGCACTGAAACTCTGGTATTATATCGGCATTGAAAATTAAGTGAAGAAGATCGTTGCAGGATGCATGATTTAGCATGTGTTCTGTTCTCCATAGCCATCCTTTCAAACAGAAATGCAATTTCAATATTATTAGATATTCAGTATTTCCATCCACTTATAAAGTGAACCTATTTTAATCTCTGTGTGTGTGTGTGTGTGTGTGTGTGTGTGTGTGTGTGTGTGTGTGTGTGTGTGTGTGTGTGTGTGTGTGTGTGTGTGTGTGTGTGTGTGTGTGTGTGTGTGTGTGTGTGTGTGTGTGTGTGTGTGTGTGTGTGTGTGTGTGTGTGTGTGTGTGGGCAGGGCTCTGTCCTGCCCTGATAAGCCAGATGTTCCGTGCTCACTCTACATGAAGGAGTTGCAGGGCTTCATCTCTAGAGTGATGGCTGACTACTTCAGACACTTCCAGTGTGTGGACTTCATCTATGAGAGCACAGAGTCCCTCGCTCAGAGGGCCATCGAGCTGTTCATCCGCCACACCAGCCTGCTGCGCCCGCTGGGAGAGGGTGGCAAGATGAGGCTGGCTGCTGACTTTGCACAGGTGAGGGAGCCCTGTCTGAGGCGGATGTGTTCCCAGGCTGATTCTAGTGCCCCTTGTGTACAGCAAGGTTGACAGATGATTCAAAAATACCAATGTCATTCACCACACTGAAATGTATGCTGATGTTTGATTACTGTCTGTGTGTATTTGTGTGTGTGTCAGATGGAGTTGGCAGTGGCTCCTCTGTGCAGGAGAGTGTCTGATTTGGGGAAACCTTACAGGATGCTGCGCTCGTTCAGGTGTGAACACTTGTGTATCATTAAGACCAACACTCATCACAATCATTTGTCTGTGATTTAGTTGATTTTTATCAACATGTTTAGTAGCGATGTGGCCTTTTCAACAGGAGCCAGTTGGTATTTAAGGCTCAGTTCAACAAAGTAAACCACATTCTCATTAGAGCAGAGAAACAGGTTTATCTGCTTTGTGTCAAAGCTCAACAAATAAGCACGGATCAATTACGTAAACCCAGCTTTACATTCAAACTCATTGCTCACTTACTTCTAGAGCAGGGGTCACCAACCTGTCAATCACAATCAACTGGTCAATCTTATAGTCACTTATCCAATACATTCATGTCATATTGGGTTTCAGATTTCCCCTCCCCCTTTCCTTTAAGCCTGACTGTGTCCATTGTACACTATATTATATTGTGTCCATTGTACACTATATTATATTGTGTCCATTGTACACTATATTATATTGTGTCCATTGTACACTATATTATATTGTGTCCATTGTACACTATATTATATTGTGTCCATTGTACACTATATTATATTGTGTCGTTTGTGTTCCAGGCCGCTGCTGTTTCAGACCAGCGAGCTGATAGCCAGCAGTCCAGCTGTGGGTGACCTGATCCCCTACAGCACCCTGCTGCATTTCTTCTTCACCAGAGCGCCGTCTGAGCTCAAGTCCCCTCACCAGGCCAGTACACACACACACACACACACACACACACACACACACGTTTGTCTCTTTTGAGGACCATCCTTCCCTAGCCCCTAATCCCAACCTTAACCATCACAACTAAATGCACCAACCTGAATCTAGTTCTAACCTGACCTTTAAACCCAGTCTTAACCTTCCAACAGTTATACCAGTGATGGCTGGCCAGAGGTCCTCACAATGCAGTTACGTCGTCACCACGACGGTGCTTTGCAGTGTGTGTGACTATACCTGCTAAACAAGTGTTCTCCCCCACAGAGAGCAGAGTGGTCCATCGCCCGTTACTCCCAGTGGCAGGATGATCATCCCTCTGAGAGAGACAGGCTCACTCTCATCAGGTGACCTTCTTATCATTTGCTTATTCCTGTTATAGGTCAGTGTGCTGCTACATGACAGGGAAACCACACATCTAAGGCTCTGTCTGCCTGTCCTGCTAGATCAGGGGTCACTAATAGGAGGACCGCAATCCGGGTTCGGACCCAAACGCCGTTGTATCCGGACCCTGGACCTTAGACATTACTGTGATGTTCTGGACCTTTAATGACTGGACCTCGCTGAACTTTAATAGAATACCTCTGTGCTCGACCCATCCCATGAATAGCTCAGAGAGCACTGACATGATGAACATTGTACACTGACTCTCAGCTCACTGCATGTGAACTGTGGTGAATGATCAGCCTCTGGTGGTGAACTGTGTGTAGCTTGTTGCTAACTCACATTTCTCTATACTGATAACTGATCAGATATTTATCTGAACCAACATGCAGCTCAGCACAACAGTTCATCTCACATCCAGAATGCACTCAAACAAAACGCTGTCAAATGTCCGTATCAGACCAGTAGTCTCAATGCCACCAGTAAGACTGTCCCTCATATTAAGACATAACATCAGTGACAATCCTAAACCAAGACTCCGATACCACAGATTAGAACACGGGCTCTTCTGGGTTCTGCTGCCTGACGGTGTCCCAGAGATGAATCAGAGCTGCTGCAGTTCACTTCATAGTTTCTCTTGTTTTTGCCGTTTTTGAGTCGTCATTCCAAGTGCACAAAATGAAAGTATATTAATCCCAGTAATGCAGTACAGAACTATACATATTCACTATACATACATGTTTAGACACGCTACAGATATAGAAATACAACATCAACCATGTCTTCTGCATTTGTTCTCAGCCACATCACACGTATGTGTCTCTTAACACTCCAGGAACTCTTTCTGTGTGCTGACATCCAGCATGCATTGTGTCCAAGAGGGACCTCTGACCATGTGGCTTGGAATCAGAAAATAATTCCTCTATGGCGTTGATGGATGGAGAATAAGTTGGAGAAAAAAGGGGCCAAAAAACCTACATTATTATTTTAAGAGTGAAGGAACTATTCATTCCTTAGACCATTGGGAATGGCGCTCGTCACCTTTGGGAACTCGCTGAAAGCTTGTAAGCTAACCATTGTTGATCTAAATCAAAGACAGATTTAGTTTACCACAATGTTACTTCTCCATGACATTGCAAATAAAAGATATCATACATACTTGTGGCTTCTATAGGAGCATCTGCATCACAATGTCGTAGCTCCTGTCTAGGTCTACCTGGGATGGTGACGATATTATGGCTAATAATCAAAGTACTCGATTCAGAACGTGAATGGGATTTTCACTTCCGGATCCCCACTGTTGAGCTCAATGGAGTAATGTTTTGATGAGCAGGTCCGTGGTAAAAATGTAATCAAAGCAGGGTTTAGAATATAGGATAAAGGAGTAAGGATGCACACAATGCATTATGGGGAGGAACACTTGATGCAAACACAACTTGTGATAAACGTCCCATTCAATGAAAACATTAACCAACAGTCACACACACAACCTGTTCCTCTGTCCTCTCTGAGACGTGTGATACAATCACTCTCATGGCAAAGCATGCAGTACATCATTAGTTATTACTGGATGAAAACTGTTCATAACCAACAACTGTGCTGTTTCATCTCTGTTCTCTTTTAAGGGGCGCTCTGGAGGCCTATGTGCAGTCAGTGAGGGCTCGCCAGGGGAAGGAGTTTGCTCCCATCTATCCCATCATGCTCCAGCTGTTACAGAGAGCCACCAGTGGCTCACAGGACATGCGAGTCTGAGGAGGACGACACAGCGTCATAGTATCTGAGCATGAAGTGTGCTCGGGGTATGTGGAGGCAGAGGATGTTGTGGATGTCATTATGCATTCGTACAAAAGGCCTCCATTATTATTTATGACTCTTCCAGCTGAAACGTGATCTTTCATACTATTACTATTCTGACTCGATCAGGACACTTTGTTGTGGAGGGATACATGGACGTGTGTAGATTCTCATGATGAACTAAACATTTGGATTTGCCACATTAACTGGATTTATCTTTGAGTGACCAAAGCTGGAAATCATAAAACGTGTCCATTTTAATTAGGGGCCACATTTAGATCTGAAGTTCACAATGAATTCGATTTAAACTTTTTTTCAGCGCTGTCATTTACATTTTCTAATTCTTGGAAAGAGATGCTATGCGGTACCATGATGGATATTCACACACACAATGTTCCATGTGGTCCAATGTAGTGTTGGTTGTTTGGAAGCAGGAGGGTTCTCCCTCGTCTCAGACTGTAGCAGCACGGCGGCGTGTTGAAGTACAGCAGGAAGCCGCGCTGTGTCCTTTCTTCCCCTCTGGATGCAGCAATAGCCTCCTGCTCGTGTCTTTAAAGGACGAAATCCAAAGCTTATTTCGATCGCTTTTTGATTTAGAATCAAATTCGTGACACCCCTAATCATATTACTGACACTAACACTTTATTATCCAGTTATGATCTCTGTGGAAAGCTGAATGCAAAGACTCTCTGCTGTTCGTATGAAGGGCTTTGTTATCCTCACATGGATGCATACGAGTGTCTCTTCCACAATATCTAAACTGAAGAACCATTCTTCTTTACTTCAATGGATTCAGCTTTCTCCAGACACAGCTGTGTGTAACTCGTGGTGTATATAGTAGTTCTGTCATGTTCATCAATGACTCCTGAAAATAAACGGGGAAATGTTTGCACGACTTTTATTTGTACAGGACTTCATTAGAAGCAGAGGTATGATCTCACACACAGACGTATGACATGAGCACTTCACAAAGTGGACTCAGATGGGCCACTTCCATTGGTTGGGTGGAGGCTCTTCTGTCAGGGGCTCCCATGGTTTCCACTCAGACATCTTCCTGGACAGAGCCAGCTCACATTCCGCCTGCACACAGGACACACATCCAGGAACGCTTTGATGAACTGATTAAATGAACCCTTCAAGATGAGACACCTAGCTGGCATCCATCTACACACACAGAACCATGTTTCCCTGGAGACAAATATACAGAACAAGGTACAAACATAGTGTGAAGTAGTGCAACAGACACACTTACTGTATGATCACCACGTCTAAACTTTAACATGACGTACAATTTGGTTTGTTTCGGCTTCATGTCTAAATGAGAACTGGCCCAACATTTTAATGTGCATCAAGAAATGAAGACGTATCGACCTACCTGGAAAATGACTTCTTCAATCTGCCCACAGTTTATCTTCTTCTCCAGCTTCTCAACATCAGCCTCCTATGAAGAGACACACGTTGATCATATGAATGAACATGAACACACACACACACACACTCTCCAGCACCACGAGGGGTTGGCTGGCTCTGTGGTCTTTGGCTTTCAGCTAACATGGTAACCTCTGCTGACTAGTCCCATCACTGGATCAGACTCATGACAGGACTAAATATGGAAGAGACGATCCATAAATCAGAAGATAAAACACTTGCACAGTAGATTATTTATGAGCGGTTCATTTCTTCTCTGCGTTGGCAGTAGAACACGTACGTCACATATTCATAACAGTTCATAAGACACACAAGCAGCAACACTCACTGACACTGAATATTATTTTAAAAGACATTTGATTGACCTACTGTAATATTATTCTCTATCTTTTCCTGCTTCTTTAACATATTTCCTTGCAGGTATCACCGCTTCATGTTATATCAAATACTCAGCGCCCTCATGTGAACTAGAAGTGACTGCCTGCCGTTGGATAATGAGAGCAGTTCTCTGGGTTCACAGGGAGTCTACTCACTCACCGCTTTGACGTGGTTGAACCTCTCGCTGACCAGCTGCTCTGTGTACTTCCTGTAGGCTGCGTCCTGCGGCATAGTCTGCAGTGACGCCAGGATCTTCGAGTACAGGATCCTCAGACGCTGAGAAGACCAGAGCAGATCAGTCGGTGGCACAAACAGATTCTACTAAAGGCCCTCTAGTGTTTAACAGTGAAGGCTGATGAGCCATGATGAAGTGTATTTGTGGTGTCATGTGATCACGGTTTGTCACCAACACATCTAGGGTGACTAGCTGTGATGTGTTCAGCGTCGGCTGCTCACCTCGTGGGGATTGTGGGACACGGCCAGGCCGACCAGGCCGGTCGTCTGGAGGAGAGAAAGAGTCAAACTTCATTCTGACCTACGTTGTCTAAGCAAATCCACAATGTTGTTTATGGATACAGCTTTAAGAACATTTAATCATTTAACAAATCAAATCTTTTTTTAAGTAGCACATATAAGACACTCAGCTCAAGTATTGTAAATGCCAACAATCAATCATTTGTATAATTGGACAGAATTGAAGCTATGATGTCATGTGGTGGTAGTGATGTGACGTGAATGAGTTAAACTGTTGGATCGACAGACAGCAGAACAATGATCAGTGCTCCAGAGCTCAACGAGGCTTCAGTAGTCAAGTTACACCTCATCATTTTATACAAACTTTTGAAAGTAGATTGTTACTATTATTATTCATTTTAAACACTTAACGTTGGGTAAATAAATTAGCTCCAGATTCTATGGACGAACAGCAGAGTGTCTGGACATGGTGTCGTAGTAATGCTAAACTAACTGACCGCTAATTGTAATTATTCCACGTTTACAGTGTGAAGGAGGACTTTGTTATCGTAACATAATGCTTAGCTACTGCTTTAGTCTAACGTAACCAACCTGTGTTCGGTCTGACACTGCTAACCCAGCGTCTCGTTTTCACTGCGCGTGTGTAACTCAACCACGTTAGTCCACCTTCAGACCGAGTAGTGCAACAATAATGACTCAGTCTGTACTGCATTCTTTACTGCTTTATATCGCCAACATAAAACATGACCTCTACTCGTACCTTTTTCAGCAGCCCAGCCATTCTTCTCTGCAGTCAGGTCGACTTCCGTCCACTGAATATGACGTCAGCGATTATTGTGCTGGGAGACAACCTACAGTAGCACCGGAGTCCCGGTGTCTTTATTGTACCCTTCCATATAAATAGTGATTATCCATAGCTTAGTGAAAAGAGGCCTAATTATTATTTCTTAGTTAACTTTTGCAATTTCACATTGTAATATATATTACTGACAAGATCATGTCAGCGATTTATTGAGGATTTATTGAAAAAGCAGTGTTTAGTTTTCTATAATAAACATTTGAGGCAGGATTCATGTTTTGTAAATTGTGCACAGCGTTCTTTGACTTCAGGACAAACCCGTTCCTTATATTATAGATTATATTAACAGCATGGCTCCCTCTGCTGCCCGTCAGCGGACCATCACCTGTGTGCCTTTCACTGTTTCCTCATTCTTTATATCGTTTTAGCATCTTCCTAATTTCGCCCCATCCATGTCTGACCGGGCCGACGTTCTGCATCACACTGTAAGTAGCACAGGCTTTCATCAACTTGATTTACATTGCAGGCCAGTCACAACCATGTTACATTTTGAAATGTGTCGTGTAAATAAAGACTTCAGACTCAGTGGTTGGAAAAAAAAAAGTTTAATGACATCAAACCAAGCAATGCCAGCTATATGCACATAACCAATATTATCAGTTTTTAAAACATCTATTTGAAATGTTTGGCAGAAAAAAAGACATCTATCTACAGTACGGTAAAAAATTAAAAGTATAAAAATATATTACAAATCTCAAGTATTTACAAAGACAGCTTCTCTCTACATGTGTCTGACTGTCTACAGTGACACTTCTGTCAGTTAGTTTTCAGTCTAGTTACCTAAAACAAGCAACATCTCCTACACGCCCTCTGCAACTCAGCACCTAATGCAGAAAACAGTGGTGGCCTTGGACGGCCATGACAAAGAGGTCACTAAACTCTCAGCATCCTCTGGGAGAGGGAGGGGGGAAGAAGAGGAACGAAGAGGAGACGATCTCCTCCTCCACGTTGGCTTAGCAGGAAGTGACAGTAGAGTTCCTCTGGAGGTGGTTAGAAGAACATCCTATGGCAGAAAGAAGGTTTAGATACTTATCTCTGGTGTTTCTACCAACATCCAAATGTACCCCCCCCCCACCCCCACCACACACACACACCTGTAGATGTTGGGGTCCAGGAGCACAGCTGTGTCTGTGGGGAGCTTGGACAGATGAACCACCTGGGTCTTCTGCTGCAGTCTGTCGCTCTCATTCACCCACACATCTGGCAGTCTGACACACAGACAGAAATACATTTACACTGGATCAAAGATCACATCTGGAATGTAGTTCTCCTCGCATGCAAAATATGTTTTCTTTTGAGTGAACAGTGGAAAGCTTGATGTTCTCACAAGATTTGCTCTCGAGCTACAATGTGATCTAAAAAAAAGAAGCCAATCACCTCATCTTATCTTCATTCAGCCTTTAAAACAGCAGCTGAATGAACTCAGAAGAGAGTCTAGTCCACTCTCATCCAAACATGCTCTACAGGGGAACTGATGCTCATTTTGCATTTAAGGAGACGCATTTCTTTCCTCATGTAAGTCGATGAGAAAAAATCTCTTCTGGCCCCATTGCCTCACATGACGAGGTCATCACAGTTGAACCACTGTGTGAACGGACTCAGTGACAGTAGTGTTGATGTCTCTCTGCAGCCTCAGCTGGGAATCTAACGGTTGACTGACAGCAGTCCAGCAGCACATTCATGCTTCCAATGTGAATATATTTGAGTTCTCTGGTGTTACAAAGAGCTCACAAATAAACAACTGATTATGACAATTATTAGAATTATTAGACTGCCTAGAATATAACAGGAGAATTACTGATTGATGAACTAATACTTTGATGTAATCCATATCCTGGTATTTTGATGGACTGCTGGCGGGACAGAGTGATGAGGAGGACTTACATGTCTTCAGGTGTCCAGTGCAGCAAGACTTTCACTTTCCCAGAGTCCTCTTTCCTCCTGGCCATTACCTGAACATACACAGACACACAGGCATGAGGTACTGCTGTGCTGCACAGCGTCACATGAATAGTGTGTGTGTGTGTGTGTGTGTGTGAGAGCCCACCGTGCTGTGGAAGACCACACTATGTCCGTTGCCCAGGCTCTCGATATGCGTTGCCAGGTTGAGGCAGATGGCTCGATGGCGGATGGCGTCCATGGTCTGAGCATCAAAGAAGTCATGAGGTCGGGCTGGAAACAAACAAATAGTTTCAATAATACAGAAATAACAGATTTAAAAATAAATAAATGATCTGACCTAAAACATCAGCCACATGATGTCGTCTCTTTGATGTCAATCACAGCAGCTAGCAGCACTAGCTCCTGAAGTCGCTAAACCTAGCAAGCCACCAAGTCAGCAACGCTGACAGCCGGCCTCCTTCCAAAGCCACGCCCCCAAAATGATCACCATGAACGTAAACAACCAGCGTGGCTACACAGCCGTCAGGCTAGCAGCAAGTGCACGAAGTAATCTTCGTCATCAATTACAAAGAAACGCAGAGTTCCATGACGGCTTCCTGGTGAAAGCATGTATTCCCTGAAGAACATGCTAAAGAAAAGCTAAAGTGTGGAAGTATTAATAGAGCAGATCTACGATGAGGTCGTCTCCACACCAAACACACAAGTATAGAACTTTCACTCAGCAACAGCTGTAATGAGGTCAGTCCCCGCCTCCTCTAGTCCATGTCTCCTTGGACACTTAACCCCGCATTGCTTAGGTACTGTAGGTTGTGAGATGTATGAATGTTAGAGTCCTGATGGGCAGGTAGCCCTGTCATCAGTGGGTGAATGACGACATGTAGTGTTAAAGAGCTTTGAGTGGTCAGAAGACATGAAACGCTATACAAGTCCATTTACTATTTAATGACACGCTACAGTCACAGAGCTCCATGTCCGAGTATAGATTATTAGCAGACCCTGCATCCCATCAGGAGGAGCACAGCATGAGAGTTTAAAAGAGGACTTTGTATCAGAGGTCTGAGTAAAGCTTCCTTCTCTCCTAGAGTCACTGTAGCTGGAGGAGAAACACCAGTACATAAGCTTTTATCTAGGACTAGAATCTAAGCCTCCACAAACCAGTCAAGCTCTATTTCACATTCAAGTCTGTTGGAAATGTCATCACTTCAGCATTTTTATTCTATTAGATATTTGTGTGAAATGGTCATAATTGGTGACCTTTGACCACCAAAATGTGATCCTTTCATACTGACGAGGACGTTTGAGCCACAATTGAAGAAATACTCTTCAGGAGTTTCTGAGGAATCAGATTCATAAGACTGAAAACATGAATAAAAATGGAACACCGTGAAAATGTATTTGGATGTAAAGGTGTGTGTGTGTGTGTGTTGCACTTACGGAGGGAGCGTCTGTGTTTGTTCTTGAGTTTCCTCCTCTTGTTAAGGCCGGCCTTGGATGGAGACTCCTCCTTCACTTTGCCCTGATTGGACACTTTGGAGGAGCCCTGGGAGCTGAAGTGAGTGGGCACGTGACGGGCCAGTCCCCCCTGAGAGGCAAAGGTGGCGTTGCAGCCTCCCACCACACACTGCAGGAACACAGTGAAGTGAGAGGGTGGACAGGGTTACAGGTACGTTTCCACTGTGGTTCATGGCTGACTGGACATCATTGTGTGTGTGTGTGTGTGTGTGTGTGTGTGTGTGGTCACCTTGAACGGCTTGTCTCCGCTGTGGGTCAGCATGTGTCTCTGCAGCCAGCTCTGACTGGTGGACGGCGTGTTGTACACCTTGCAGCCCTTCCACAGACACACAAAGACCTGTGGAACACACACACATACAAGCGCACACTGATCAACACACAGAGAGCAGCGGTGTGATTACTGTAGAAGAACAAAAGACCATCTATAACATGACAGAGAGGCCAGAGGGACTTTCAAACTTGAGTCTATTGAAGAACTTAGTCGTCAGTATACTCCGTCAGATAGTTAAATAACTTCTCTAAATGTCTTTTTATTCATGAGATCTATCTCAACAGCAAATACAAAGAACACAGCGTGTACATTGTGTTGTTCAATCCACCACGGGTCTTCTAGTTTGCGTAAACGTTCTGGTCCTCCAGATGTGGAGGAATGTTGAGGAGGCTCTTTTAGTTTCTGGGGTAGTTCTGGAGATGAACTCCTCTAGTCCATCACACAGAGAGGATACACCCTAAAGCTCTGCTGCTGTTCTAGTGTGTACTAGAGGTTGTCAGAGGGCTGGTATCAAGTTACGTTCTCCTGTTAATCAGTGTACCATTTCAACATTCAGGTTAACTTCAAGTTGATTTTATGACAGATATCTATATATCTATACCATTCATAGAGGCAACGTGCAAAACTGTTTTCGCCCATCACCAGGACATTGTTAGAATATGAGAGAGCACGATACAAGAAGGCTGGCATCCTTCTAAAGATCTATAACCCCAACAACCTTCCACCAGTATTGTTCATCAGCAGCTCTACTTGTGATGGGATCACACCGGACATGACTGGAGACAGACACACAGTCTCGTTAGGAACAAATTCCCTAACTTCCCTAAATAACAACCGCCAATGTCTGTGAAACAGTTCCTTTGGCGTGTGGATGAAGACGCATTGCTAGCGTGCCTTTGCTTAAGCTGCCGCGTCCTCAGGGTGTGACCTGGTGTACAGGGAAGATGAAGATGGAACCAGCCATGACAGGACAACCGACTCTCTCTGTGATCAAACCTCTAAAGTGTGGAAGTAGCTGAATCAGCCTCAGATGAGATCATCATGTACTGTGATCAGCAGCAGAGCAGCCCGACTGCTGGGGAACAGTATTCATGCCATCACTTCATACATCTTCCACGGTCAGAACAGAAGCCATGTAGAAGAACAATATGGTGACATTGGCTGTATTGTAGATGAGATCATCAGAGGGCCTGAACACTGCTGCTGTCCTAACACGTAGAGGAAGAAGTTCTCTGATTGAAAGTGGAACAGAGAGCTCTAATCGTTCAACATGGAGACAGCTGGGCCATCACCTTCCTCCATACACATGCAGTAACCTGAGAGTGAGACACTGACCCCGCCTCTCTGCCCGTCCACATGTGTGGCTCTGATGTGCTCGGCCAGGTCGGGGCTGCTGGGGAACAGCAGCTGGCAGTGGTCCCAGCAGCACGTGGAGCTCAGAGACTTGCCCCCGCCTGCTGCCGAGCCGCTCCCCACCGCCGCGCCGTGGCCGTTGAGCATGGCCGGGGTGGAGCGGCCGCTGGACGCCGTGCTCTCCAGGTCCATCAGGGTGCTGCCGATGCTAGAGGACACAACACAGAGACCACATTAGAGACCAAGTACACACCGGAGCCCTCACTGCAGACACACAAGAACTCACAGCTCACACTGTACGATTACACACCATCCCAGACCACATAGTGGAGAGTAGATGCAGCTTAGACCTCTGAGGGTGTGTTATTGAATGAGAGGAGCGAGTTATTAAAACGCAGATTTAAGCTGGAAGCATTTGTATCATTGACCCATTGTGTGTTAAAGGACCATGGTACCATTGTAGTGCCGTTACTTTAACAATGGATATAAATGAGAGGCTGCTCTCAGTCATGGTAAACATGAGAGCAGTAACATGTCGCTCATTTGAGCATTTGAACATTCTTAAGGTGTGCATGTGTGTACTGAGCCAGCTGACCATCTGCTCTGATCCCCGTCCATACTGGCTCTCTGTGGGGGCTATGCTGACATGACCTACAAGAGGACCAACACCTCTGAAAGACACACACACACACACACACACACACACACACACACACACACACACACACACACACACACACACACACACACCCTCTGCTGTGTGAGGGAACAAAAGATACAGTGAAGTCGTACAGCTGCCACAACAGCAGGATTACAAACGTTAGGGGCAGAGAAACAGGAGCAGAGTAGATCTCCTTTATGAGCCACTTCCACACTCAATGTCTCACTTACTGCTCAGCGCCTTCAAATGCCATTAAACAAAGTCAAACCAATACTGCAGCTCTCCAGTCTCCACAAACACGTACTTCTGCAACTTACAAATATAAGAACTCCTGACCCACGGTCCATGTAGTAGCTCTTCTGGAGCTTTCAGCCGGTTCTCACTGTCTTCATCAGTGGGTGGCGTTTGCTCGACAAACACACAGTATTTAAAGATTCATTATTTTTTACAGCAACTTTTTGAAGCAAGCTCCACCCACCGATGAAGAACGTGGTTCAACCAAAAGGAAATACCTAAGACTGTAGTCCATTCGTCCTGAACAGCTCCTTTACTCTGCAAGAACACTAAATGTGTTGTACTTTGAAATCGGCACAAGTCAAGTACATTTGATTGGATGGCAGCCTCGTCTTCAGACAATAACACAATGACTGATGTCACACCCGTCTGAATGATGCCGTGTTCACACGACGAGCAACACAGAGAAGCGTGGCCTTCTACATAGTGGGCCGGTGTCGGTTGAAGTGCTGCTCGGGCAGCGGTTGGTGGAGTTATGTCGTTACGCAGCGCTGAACGGGACAGCTACACACGCTCAGCCGCTCGTAGTGTGAACACAGCATCGGGGTCACGCTCGGACTAAACTGTGGGATCTCCAAAAACTGGAGGGGACAAACCTGAGGGGACATTCAGCATCGTATCGTTGCGTCAACAATCACAGCAACTACTACTGGTGTTTCAATGAGACAACGCTGTTTACAGATGAATTAATAGAGGAACATTTCAAAATATGAATCAACAGGGAGGTGGAGAAGACTCCTGGGTAATAGTTCCATTTCCTGTAATCAAAGTGGGACTACGAGTGGAGCTTCCACGGATGCCTGTCCTGTTACTCATACTGAACCTCACAAGCAGCCGGGTAGGTGTGCACAGTACAGGTTTCACAGCCGTGTTAGTGTCATCATTTCCCTCCTCGTTGGCATGACTGGTGTGTGTGTGTGTGTGTGTACCGAGCGTGGTTAGATGATATCTGGCCACGGTTCAGGATTTAACCCGTTTAACAGCTACTCTAAATGATTCGCACAGTTTCAGTGCGTCAGAGGCCTTAAGGGGAAGTCACCTTTCTAAAGAACCTTCCTTACAGCCTTTTAGTAAGTGTGCGAGTTATAATCCAAATCTTTGATTGTTTGTTTCAATAATCCATATTTTACTTTACTATCAAAGTAGTGGTTAGCAGCTCAACCATCTCTGTTTCTGCTGATTGATCATTAAACTGTTGGGAGTGATGTGTGTGTGAAGAAGTGTTGCTTGTTGCGTGGACGTCTCAGTCATCATGAGGAGAAACAAACTACATTATAAAGTGAAATTTACCATTAACACCAGAAAGTTATGGTAACGAATATAACGGATACATTATATATCATCTTGACTTCGGGATATAAAGATAATAATTCGCAGTACAAGTACACATGACTCTGGTGGGAACATGCTGGTACTACACAAAAATGCCACTTCAGCATTTTATTTTATAAAATGCTGTTTTATCACTAATTTTGCGGAAGATGAGTGTTACATTAGCTTTAGTCCCGCCGACACTCGGTGTAAACTTCAGCGGTGACTCGTCCGTGTTTGTGGAGCTGCTTCTGAAGGATCTGATCTCATTCACAGTGGTTTTGGATATTATTGCAATGAGCAGTGGCGACACACAAACCAGATATTGACACGAATGTTTGGTGAAACTAACGAGTAACAATCACCCGATTAGATACGATTGTTTTGTTAATTGTATTTGTTTGATCGGTATTATTTTATCATTTCAACAAATTCACAACACATATACTAATGTTATTGCTGCAATGCCTTAACTTCCAATCGTTTCGATTTATCAGGCGATCACACTGAAACATAAAGTTGTAGTGTTGTTGAATTATTACTGTTTGACAGCTTGAACAACACTGCAGAGGTCCATCTCCCAAATCTGCCGGAGGTTGCTCCCGCCGACCGCCCGCGGGGAGATGGAAGAAGTAGCGGGGGAAGGGACGCCTGCCGCGGTCACATAGCTCCGGCACCACCGCGATAGCCGGCGGAGGAATGAGAGGCATAGCTGGGAGCTGATAAAGGGATTCGCCCCATAGCTAGAGACGCGTGCTGTTCTCAGATATGACCTATGACAAGAGAGCAACATTTCACTTATTAATAACAACAACCTACTCAAAACCCTCCGACAACGTTCCCAGAACACACAGTTGTGCGGTTAACGGAACGTTGTCGTCACCGCAGACGCATGTTCAAAACTTCGCCGAATAACCCCGGGGACCGTTTAATGAACCCGTAGAGCACGTCCCGGTTCACGGAACGCTCCTCGGACCGACAACGTGCCCTGCTACACGCACATTTCTTAGCTAACTCTTGAAGACAGTGCAGTCGGCATCGTGGTGAGACCTCACATAACCTCTCGGTGTTTCTAGGCCTCTTCACGCACACAAGTTAACAGACCTGTCCTCGGAATCCATCCGGCTGAGCGGCTCTCCATTAGACGAGCTCAGCTCCACGCCGGCTTGTATTTTGGTGCCGTGCTCGGCTTTCTCCGCCGTCTTTGTGTGCTCGCTCGGCGGTGAGGAGAACACGTTCTCTGCCTCTCTTTGTTCTTGTTTCAGCACCCGGGAGTCCTCTTGTGCGGAATCAGTGCTACTCGCCAAACTCCCCTGTGCGGGACTTTTCCCCGGTTCAGAGAGTTTACCACCGGGTTCCCCTTCGTCGTTGCCGGTCTTTTCGGTCGGTACCGCTCTTTCTTTGCCGTCTTCGCGAACAGGAGACAGGTCGTCCCCGTCCTCCGCCGCCGCACCACGACCACTGTTCACGTCCATTCCTGCTCTGTGCTCGTTGTTGTCGCCCGGTTCCTGTTTGGGGTCCGGCACGGCCTGTCCCTCTTTGCCGGTTTCTGCCGTATCCCTGGTTCCGTTTTGATCCGTCGTCGGCTGGGAATCTTGTTCGGCCCCGTCGCTCGTTATTTGAGCCATTCTCGAACAGTACAGAAAGCTATTTTTGTGATGTTCCACTCGAAAGTTGCCCTCCGGCTGCCGTTCTTCCTCCGCTCACACTCCCCGCTTCAAGCGTAAAACTCAGCAGGGGGTTTGCATGACGTCGGGGCTCCGCATGGCCAAAGCTCTTTTATTGAGAAGATGTCTCACTCTGTAACTATACATGTATCCAGCAATACGTTGATAATAAAGTTGAGTCAAGTGCTTCTCTAAACAGCAGTGCTAGCAAAATGATTCTCTGTAGTTTTTGCATATAGTTTACAAAGTTAAATTCTGGCTTTTTGACACTGACCAACATAAAAAGCCCACATGTCTGATGTCGTAGTGTCATTTATAAATATCTGTATATCTGTGTAAACAAATAAACATATTTCCAAATTAAAATCGACTCATTGGGATAACTACGATGGGGTTAGAAGCTAACTAGCGTCCCTTGCAATTAATTAATTATTAAAATGTTTGTTTTCCTTTCATATTCACTACTTTTGATCTTGATGGAATTGTCTAACCTGGTTCAGAGAGGTGGGTTAAATAGGGCACAAGGAGGAGCAGACTGGAATTATTTTGTTTACGAGTGAGTCATCCTCGTAGAGATAGACGATCTTCGGCATTGTGGCCTCTCAGCTCCACGTGTTCCGACAAACAGAAAAATGATCCAACTCCAAAAGTGCTGAAAAGGCACGTTCTTATCTCAGCAAGGTGCATATTCCTGCAGGCACCACCGCTCTTTCGAGCCAGTTTTAGCGTTCATGACTGTACCACCGCTCTTAATACGGCTCCAGTCTGAACCGTGGAGCTCTGAACCGTGCAGATCTTAGTGGCCGACTTGTTGCATTGAAATTAAGGCCTGCTTCTGTAATGCCTGTGCTAACGTTGAGCTGTACTCTCAAAATATCAATGCTTCAAGGGGGATTTATTGGGGTTCGATCTCCGGCTCCTCTAGTCCATGTCGAAGTGTCCTTGGAAAGATACTGTGTTTGTGTATAAGGTGTGTGTGTGTGTATGTGTGTGTGAATGTTGACTAGTAGTGTACAGTGCTTTTAGTGGTCGGAAGACTAGAAAGGCTAGAAAGTCTTATTTACTATTATCATTATGCAACATGACGGTGCACAATGAAATGCAGTATCTATACAAGAAAAACATGATCAAACAAAACAGTATTGCATTTTTAAAAAGTTGCATCAAGAGGAATGTAAACAGCAGCAACAGACGGCAAAAAACATCAAAAATGTGACATGTTCATAAACCCGACCATGCTTGAGCACCAAGCATCATTGATGTAAACATGATTCTGCTCTAGTCCCATCGGAGTCTTGTGCTCGTTCCACCCTGCAGCTTGATGCAGGATCCCACAATGGAGGCAAAAATAAAAATATAACTCATCTCACAGTGAAAGCATTTCACGAGGTCATCTCTCATTCCTGCTCCCGGTCAGAGCAGGCTGAGTGCTGGCCCCCGGATGTGCTGCTTGCAGCTTTGTCAAGAACCTCTGAGCTCTCGTTGACTCCATGGAGGGTAAGAATGGTATGTGGACTTGTATTTATATAGCGCCTTTCTAATCTTCCGACCACTCAAAAACACTGCACTCTACATGTCAACATTCAGCTATTTTGTGTTTAGTAGCTTTCCCAAAGACACTTTGATGCCGGGGATCAAACTGCCTATGAGATAAGATAAGATAATCCTTTATTAGTCCCGCTGTGGGGAAATTCACAGGATCACAGCAGCAAAGTGGACACAAGATACAGAGTACAATTCAAGAGCAACAAGTAATATAAATAAGTAATAAACAGTAAGAATATCAACTAAGTCAAAAAGTACAACATCCACAGTAACTAAGTATAACTAAAGTAAAATAAGTAAAATATTAAAATATTATATATACAGGCAGGGTATTTTTATTGCACAGTGTGTTTCTATTGCACATATTTTTAGTGTTGTTGGTGTTGTGTGGTCTACTGGGAGCACAGCTGGTTGTGCAGCCTGACAGCAGCAGGAAGGAGGGACCTGCAGTACCTCTCCTTCACACACCAGGGGGGAATCAGCCGGTGGCTGAAGGAGCTGCACAGAGCTGCCAGGGCGTCCCGCATGGGGTGGAAGGTGTTGTTCATCAGGGATGATAGCTTAGCCATCATCCTCCTGTCTCCCACCACCTCCACCGTATCCAGTGGACACCCCAGCACACTGCTGGCCTTCTTGATAAGTTTGTTCAGCCATCAGCGCTGCAGGGGCGGCGTGAAAGTGCATCTGCGTTTCCGTGGCGTGCCCCCGGTCTGTGGACCACAGTGAAATCATACGCCTGCAGCTCCTCCATCCAGCATGCCAGCTGGCCTTCTGGCTCTCTGAAAGACATGAGCCACTGTAAGGCAGAGTGGTCGGTCCTGACTGTGAAGTGGAGGCCCCCAAGGTAATATTTGAAATGTCGGATGGCACTGACCACAGCAAGCAGCTCCCGCCTTGTGACACAGTAGCGACGTTCAGCCTTGTTGAACTGTCTGCTGTGATAAGCCACCACTGTCTCCTTCAGGAGTCACTTGGGCCAGCACAGCACCTGCGCCTGCATCACTGGCGTCTGTGTCGAGAATAAAAGGCAGGGTAAAGTCACATGAATGTTCTTCAGACAGTGCCACAGTAGAGATTTAGCTCTTACCTTAAGGTCCAAGATGATTGATAAATAGTCGGCTCTGGAAGTTCAGGAAGTGTTCGATTAATACCATCTAGAGAAGGGACTCAGGTCTTCCTCTGCGAGGAATAGCAGAATTAACATGAATAAAGTTGAGGTTGGCCCTAATGCTACTTTAGTTTTGAACATCCCCGAACAGAAACAAGCTGTGAGTCAAGACACCTCAGCTCTGGACAGGTTGATTGGAATGCTACGGTATTGCTTCAGGGTTGAGGTTATGCTTAAGCCAATAAAAAAAACACATACAGACTTCCAAAAGTTGTGTGTTTAAAGGACACGCCATACGAAAGGAAAGCTCTGACTCTGCCCTTACACACTATGGAGAGAAAAGGCTGTGTTTCTTGTGTCAATTACCTGGCTATCCAAGACGCAACTGTCCAGAGGGGAGACGTCCTCCACTCTGGTTTGCGAAAAGACTGCAACTACAGCCAAAGTTCCCAAGTCAAGTCTCCATGGACTGAACTACTGCCGCCTCTAAAATAAGCAGATATGTCTTTTTTGATTACTCAAACAAGTCCACCCCCACCTTTTGGTCTGGAGTAGCTCTCTGTACTGTGTTCTGTTTCTGGCATATTTCACATTTGTCTACTGTCTCTCTTATCTGGGCAGATATACAGGGCCGCCATACTGATTCATAGGGCTCTGGCTCAGCATTTGGAGATCCCTTGATGACCTTCGTGGAGTTTAATCGTTATCTCCCCTCTCAGTAGCTGAGGTACAACAATACTCTTCTATTTCATGAGGTACAGATACAGCTCTGCTGTGACCTGCCAGTAAGGTACAACGCCTGGTTTCTCTGGCCGTTCCGTTAAACAGTAGCGTACCACTGTTTTACATCTTCTATAGGTTTGTTGTGCCTGTTTGATTTCATCCAACCGTGGGACTGTAGCTGGTAGTAAAGACACAACAGCTTCCACAAACACCTGGACGTCTTGCTCCAGTGGTAGGTCTTCTGAGGACGGAGTGTTGCTCAGTGGAGCTCTGGACAATGTGTCTTCGATGATGAGATTTTTACCTGGGACATGGACAGTGCCATAGTCTCATTTTAATAGTCTCAGACGGAACCTAAGAACTCTGGGGGGCAGATCATCCAAACCTCAGGTGCTCAACAGTGGGATCAGAAGTTAATGGTCTGTCAGTAGTGTGAAGTGCAGACCCTGCAGGTATGAGGCTAGTGATTCTTTCTCAATCTGCACATAGTGCTTCTCCGTTTCTGTCAGTCCTCTTGAGATGTACAGTATGTCCTGAGTCATATGTCATGAGTTTTTGTTTGAGAAAAAAAATCCTTTTATTTGCTGTTTTCTGCACTAACTTTTGCTGGTAAGCTGCTCCGCAAGTGTTTACTCACTGAGCTAAACATCTGCAGTTTGTCGCAGAACATAGCAACTTCATTATACCAGTGGTGGGTCATCAGGGCCTGCAAGGCCTTCTCTGCTGGCCTAAACAGAATCACAAAGTTATAGCTATTTTATAATTTAATATTTTTTCTTAAATACACTACATGTATTATAATTTATATAAATATTTTCCCCATTATCGTATGTTCTCATTGCACAGCTACTGTCTTCCTCAGTTGCTCTGCTTCCAGTGCAGCTTGTTTTAAGTAGAGCTTTTATCCAATCAGATTTCACCTCTGTGTCTCTAGGTAAGAACAGAGGCAGAGGCCTGCAGACTCACAAGTGAATCCATGTGCAGTTTAAGTGAATGGGGACGATATTGTTGATTGTCATAGTCTTCAACCAATCAGATCTTTAGTTTGATATGTTGAGCGTATTCTTTGACGTGTCAGAGCCTGCTAGCTGGTCTACAGCTACGTCAGCATTACGTGCAGCTCTGCTGTGAGGTGCAGCGTGTGCTGTGATTGGTCAGTGGGCGAGCACGTGACTATCGTGAAACGATCACGTGATGCAGCTCAGCCAATCAAATATGGGCATTCTGACAAGTTTCCTGACTCCAGTGAGATGTACACACACCGTGACACAGGGGACTGAGACGAGGAAAGAGATAGCAGAGCAGTACAATTCTTATGTTGGTTGTGAAAGTAAAATCATAAGACGGACTCCAAAAGAGAAGAATGGGTTGTGGCTTGTGATTAAGAGGTGATGGTGGATCCTGTAGCCAGACCAGTTGACAACCACTGTCCTACATGAGCGCAGGAAACAATATTCACACAATTTAAGCTCCTGCATTTTCCAAATTATCTAGTATTATACAAACGTATTGTTCGGTTTCTAAGCTTTAATATGAACACGTAAATAGTTCCAGTCCTAGAAACGGATAATAGTTGTGGCGCCATCATGAGGGTATAAGGTCATCTACAGATGAAAAATAGCCTTTTGGCTAACTCTGGCGCATTTGCAGAAATGTTTTTTATTAATGTGCACTGTCCCGTTCAAATAAACCAATAAATAAGGTGGTGTTTCAGCTGCAGGACAGCAGTGAAGGCCCAGGTATAAAATGCACGGCCCGCCACTGCACTATACATGGTGTCAGAGAGTGAAAAATAACTCAAAATCCCCTGCTGAGTTAGGCAAATAACAACAGTTCAATCAGGAGAGACCTGTTTTATAATTTAACAATGATTTATTATACATGCATCAAATATGAAAAGTGCAAAGTCTTTGGCGATTGGACTCCATCCTGAAGTAATATCAGCGAGGGTAGGGATACTGAGGTCCAATAGGCCTACTCCCCCCTGGAGTCCAGACACTGGTGGTGGTGGTGTAAGGAGTTGCTGCAATCTGATGAATCAGGAGCCTGACTGTGATGCTGACTGGAGGCGACTGGGGTGGAGGAGGGTCGCATCTGCTTAACGCTGAAATGACAACTGACAGCAGCAGAGAGGAGAACACTTTAAAGTTTGACAGCAACGATATGATTGGCTTAAGGAAACTGTGTGCAGAATCTGGTTGGTTACTTAAAAGTGCATGCCCCCAATCAGCTGATGGAGTAATTACAAGGAGAGGAGAGACTGAGATTATCAGTGAGTGTCTTCCTGACTGAACTTGTGCTTGAGCTACATTTTACCGAGTTACCCGGAAGACCAGTAGAATTTGCCGGAACACGACAGAATTTATAGCTCCGTCAATGATTGGAAGCTGCCTTCGTCCCAAGGTCGCCCCAAATAATGACACTCTCACCACCGGGCTTCACAGTTGGCCTGAAGTTCTCATGATGGAATGCAGTGTTTGGTTTTTGCCAAACATGATGCTTGTCATTTAAACCAAAAAGATCTATTTTACACTCAGAACATTATTTTTCATCCACGTAGCCCTAAGCAAACTGTAGATGGGCAGCAATGTTCTTGGTGGAGAGCAGTGTCGTTCTCCTTGATATCCTGCCATACACAGCACTTCCTCTTGAGTGTTTGTCTGATGGTGGACTCATGAAGATTGACATTAGCCCATGCAAGAAAGGCCAGATGTTCCTCAGATGCTACCTCCTGACCACTCCCGATGAGAGAGGAATTTTCTCCATTTGTGCCCGACAGTGTAGAGGTGGAGGCCAAACTCTTTAGATATGGATTTGTAGCATGTTATTGCATGGCACACTTCCACACAGCTGTATGGTGTTGGCTAGACATTGATAGTAAAGCCCCAGGTTTTATTAATTTACTGGGGACTAATAAGCTCACATTGTAACACCCGACTCCAATTACCCCTTTAAATGAATTGATAATCCGAGAGGTTCACTTACTTTTCACAACAAATACATTAAATGTTGGATATTGTTGCTAAATGAATAAGTATATCTTTTGTATTTTATATGATGTTATTTTCTTACTTTTCTACTTCTCTTTCTTCTCTTGTAAAGTAAAGTACTGGATACCTTCACTTCTTTCAATGAAACGTAGACTGTGATGTGAGAACAAGTAGACTTGTATTAATTTTAAGGAGTCACAAGTCAGAAAGGTTGGGAAGGACACGTCATGTAGTTCAAGCATGTCGTTGTACAAAAAGAAAGATCAGAGAATTAGACCTCAAGAGCAAAATATGATTTGACTTGCAGACAAAATGTAAACCAAAAAAACACATTTTAAGAACATCAACATTTATTTCACATGATATAAAACAGATGGGCTATGAACTCTTTGCATATTGACCCTAATAATATTAATACTGCTTATAGTTAGTTATAATATTCACTCTTCTTCTTTTCAGTGTGTACATAAATTATGCTATCTTGTTTTATTGTTCATTTTGTTTTACATTTTATACATCTATTTTAGATTTAATTTATGTCATGGAGCTCCATAGTCCCACTTATTGCTTGGTACATGTGCTATTCTCCAGTTCTTCACCACCTATGACAGATTCAAACGCAGAACATCTAATCTGTGTCATGTCCTGTGTATATCTTCTAAGTAATGTAAACTAAAGAGAGAAACAATAGGAGACAGAACTGACAAAGCAGACTGGAAATCCAAAACATTCACATATTGAATGTGTCGTCTTCCCAACATGAATAATCACAACTTCTGCAAAATACTTATTTCTGTCCAAAAGAATCAGCAGCATGAAGTGGCACCTTGTTGAAAAAGTAAAAATCTGCTTTATGTTGATATATGTACTTTTTATATATTTATATGTGTATATCCAATGACGGACAATATGTCATGTTGCATGTGCACAATGAATGATGAGGGAGCCTCCGGTCTCAAATGAACACAGAAAATCTAAATCAGAACAGGTTCAAATCCGAGCGTCTGTGGTCACTTTGGGTTAAAGTAAAGCACTGCATGTGTGTTGAGATCTGGTGCTTAGCCCCCCATGAGACTTCTCCTTTATGCAGGTGTACGCTCACCTCCAACAGCTCAGTAACAGCAGATACCCCCTCCTCCAGATCAGTAGAATGTTGTAAGAGTGATTATGTTAAGATGACTTTAATAATCAGTAAGGTATCAAATGTTCTGTGAGTGTATGGTTGGCAACACATGTCTATGGAGTTATATTACTCCCAGAATAAGTCGTACATACAGTCACGATTGTGAAATGGTTTGATTTTGTATATTTATAGCAGTAAAAGTATAGCCAATCAACAACAACACAAAAAGGGAAAGAACGAACAACTAACCAGGGTCCGTGGGACTGACAACCAAGAGATACGACTAAGTGTTCCCCCTCAGTGTTACGGTGTTCCCCCTCCGTGTTACAGTGTTCCCCCTCTGTGTCACGGTGTTCCCCCTCTGTGTTACAGGGTTCCCCCTCTGTGTCACGGTGTTCCCCCTCTGTGTTACGGTGTTCCCCCTCTGTGTTACAGGGTTCCCCCTCTGTGTCACGGTGTTCTTTCCCCCTCTGTGTTATGGTGTTCTTCCCCCTCTGTGTTACGGTGTTCCCCCTCTGTGTCACGGTGTTCCCCCCCTGTGTTACGGTGTTCCCCCTCCGTGTTACGGAGTTCCCCCTCCGTGTTACAGTGTTCCCCCTCCGTGTTACGGTGTTCCCTCTCTGTGATACGGTGTTCCCCCTCTGTGGTACGGTGTTCCCCCTCTGTGTTACGGTGTTCCCCCTCCGTGTTACGGTGTTCCCCCTCCGTGTTACAGTGTTCCCCCTCCGTGTTACGGTGTTCCCTCTCTGTGATACGGTGTTCCCCCTCTGTGGTACGGTGTTCCCCCTCTGTGTTACGGTGTTCCCCCTCTGTGTCACGGTGTTCCCCCTCTGTGTTACGGTGTTCCCCCTCCGTGTTACGGTGTTCCCCCTCCGTGTTACAGTGTTCCCCCTCCGTGTTACGGTGTTCCCTCTCTGTGATACGGTGTTCCTCCTCTGTGGTACGGTGTTCCCCCTCTGTGTTACGGTGTTCTTTCCCCCTCTGTGTCACGGGGTTCCCCCTCTGTGTTACGGTGTTCCCCCTCTGTGATACGGTGTTCCCCCTCTGTGTTACGGTGTTCCCCCTCCGTGTTACGGTGTTCCCCCTCCGTGTTACAGTGTTCCCCCTCCGTGTTACGGTGTTCCCTCTCTGTGATACGGTGTTCCCCCTCTGTGGTACGGTGTTCCCCCTCTGTGTTACGGTGTTCCCCCTCTGTGTCACGGTGTTCCCCCTCTGTGTTACGGTGTTCCCCCTCCGTGTTACGGTGTTCCCCCTCCGTGTTACAGTGTTCCCCCTCCGTGTTACGGTGTTCCCTCTCTGTGATACGGTGTTCCTCCTCTGTGGTACGGTGTTCCCCCTCTGTGTTACGGTGTTCTTTCCCCCTCTGTGTCACGGGGTTCCCCCTCTGTGTTACGGTGTTCCCCCTCTGTGATACGGTGTTCCCCCTCTGTGTTACGGTGTTCCCCCTCTGTGTTACGGGGTTCCCCCTCTGTGTCACAGTGTTCCCCCTCTGTGTTACGGTGTTCCCCCTCTGTGTTACGGTGTTAACCCTCTGTGATACGGTGTTCCCCCTCTGTGTTACGGTGTTAACCCTCTGTGATACGGTGTTCCCCCTCTGTGTCACGGTGTTCCCCCTCCGTGTTACAGTGTTCCCCCTCTGTGTTACGGTGTTCCCTCTCTGTGATACGGTGTTCCCCCTCTGTGTTACGGTGTTCCCCCTCTGTGTCATGGTGTTCTTTCCCCCTCTGTGTTACGGTGTTCTTCTCCCTCTGTGTTACGGTGTTCCCCCTCTGTGTCACGGTGTTCCCCCTCTGTGTTACGGTGTTCCCCCTCCGTGTTACGGTGTTCCCCCTCCGTGTTACAGTGTTCCCCCTCCGTGTTAAGGTGTTCCCTCTCTGTGATACGGTGTTCCCCCTCTGTGGTACGGTGTTCCCCCTCTGTGTTACGGTGTTCTTTCCCCCTCTGTGTTACGGTGTTCCCCCTCTGTGTCACGGTGTTCCCCCTCTGTGTTACGGTGTTCCCCCTCTGTGTTACAGGGTTCCCCCTCTGTGTCACGGTGTTCCCCCTCTGTGTTACAGTGTTCCCCCTCTGTGTTACGGTGTTCTTTCCCCCTCTGTGTTACGGTGTTCCCCCTCTGTGTTACGGTGTTCCCCCTCTGTGTTACAGGGTTCCCCCTTTGTGTTACGGTGTTCTTTCCCCCTCTGTGTTACGTGTTCCCCCTCTGTGTTACAGGGTTCCCCCTCTGTGTTACGGTGTTCCTCCTCTGTGTTACAGGGTTCCCCCTCTGTGTTACGGTGTTCCCCCTCTGTGTTACGGTGTTCTTTCCCCCTCTGTGTTACGGTGTTCCCCCTCTGTGTCACGGTGTTCCCCCTCTGTGTTACGGGGTTCCCCCTCTGTGTTACGGTGTTAACCCTCTGTGATACGGTGTTCCCCCTCTGTGTTACGGTGTTCCCCCTCTGTGATACGGTGTTCCCCCTCTGTGTTACGGTGTTCCCCCTCTGTGTTACGGTGTTTCCCCTCCGTGTTACGGTGTTCCCACTCCGTGTTACGGTGTTCCCTCTCTGTGATACGGTGTTCCCCCTCTGTGTTACGGTGTTCCCCCTCTGTGTCACGGTGTTCTTTCCCCCTCTGTGTTACGGTATTCCCCCTCTGTGTCACGGTGTTCTTTCCCCCTCTGTGTTACGGTGTTCTTCCCCCTCTGTGTTACGGTGTTCCCCCTCTGTGTCACGGTGTTCCCCCTCTGTGTTACGGTGTTCCCCCTCCGTGTTACAGTGTTCCCCCTCCGTGTTAAGGTGTTCCCTCTCTGTGATACGGTGTTCCCCCTCTGTGGTACGGTGTTCCCCCTCTGTGTTACGGTGTTCTTTCCCCCTCTGTGTCACGGTGTTCCCCCTCTGTGTTACGGTGTTCCCCCTCTGTGTTACAGGGTTCCCCCTCTGTGTCACGGTGTTCCCCCTCTGTGTTACAGTGTTCCCCCTCTGTGTTACGGTGTTCTTTCCCCCTCTGTGTTACGGTGTTCCCCCTCTGTGTTACGGTGTTCTTTCCCCCTCTGTGTTACGGTGTTCCCCCTCTGTGTTACGGTGTTCCCCCTCTGTGTTACAGGGTTCCCCCTTTGTGTTACGGTGTTCTTTCCCCCTCTGTGTTACGTGTTCCCCCTCTGTGTTACAGGGTTCCCCCTCTGTGTTACGGTGTTCCTCCTCTGTGTTACAGGGTTCCCCCTCTGTGTTACGGTGTTCCCCCTCTGTGTTACGGTGTTCTTTCCCCCTCTGTGTTACGGTGTTCTTCCCCCTCTGTGTTACGGTGTTCCCCCTCTGTGTCACGGTGTTCCCCCTCTGTGTTACGGTGTTCCCCCTCCGTGTTACGGAGTTCCCCCTCCGTGTTACAGTGTTCCCCCTCCGTGTTACGGTGTTCCCTCTCCGTGATACGGTGTTCCCCCTCTGTGTTACGGTGTTCCCCCTCTGTGTTACGGTGTTCCCCCTCTGTGTTACGGTGTTCCCCCTCCGTGTTACGGTGTTCCCCCTCCGTGTTACAGTGTTCCCCCTCCGTGTTACGGTGTTCCCTCTCTGTGATACGGTGTTCCCCCTCTGTGGTACGGTGTTCCCCCTCTGTGTTACGGTGTTCTTTCCCCCTCTGTGTTACGGTGTTCCCCCTCTGTGTCACGGTGTTCCCCCTCTGTGTTACGGTGTTCCCCCTCTGTGTTACAGGGTTCCCCCTCTGTGTCACGGTGTTCCCCCTCTGTGTTACAGTGTTCCCCCTCTGTGTTACGGTGTTCTTTCCCCCTCTGTGTTACGGTGTTCCCCCTCTGTGTTACGGTGTTCCCCCTCTGTGTTACAGGGTTCCCCCTTTGTGTTACGGTGTTCTTTCCCCCTCTGTGTTACGTGTTCCCCCTCTGTGTTACAGGGTTCCCCCTCTGTGTTACGGTGTTCCTCCTCTGTGTTACAGGGTTCCCCCTCTGTGTTACGGTGTTCCCCCTCTGTGTTACGGTGTTCTTTCCCCCTCTGTGTTACGGTGTTCCCCCTCTGTGTCACGGTGTTCCCCCTCTGTGTTACGGGGTTCCCCCTCTGTGTTACGGTGTTAACCCTCTGTGATACGGTGTTCCCCCTCTGTGTTACGGTGTTCCCCCTCTGTGATACGGTGTTCCCCCTCTGTGTTACGGTGTTCCCCCTCTGTGTTACGGTGTTTCCCCTCCGTGTTACGGTGTTCCCCCTCCGTGTTACGGTGTTCCCTCTCTGTGATACGGTGTTCCCCCTCTGTGTTACGGTGTTCCCCCTCTGTGTCACGGTGTTCTTTCCCCCTCTGTGTTACGGTATTCCCCCTCTGTGTCACGGTGTTCTTTCCCCCTCTGTGTTACGGTGTTCTTCCCCCTCTGTGTTACGGTGTTCCCCCTCTGTGTCACGGTGTTCCCCCTCTGTGTTACGGTGTTCCCCCTCCGTGTTACGGAGTTCCCCCTCCGTGTTACAGTGTTCCCCCTCCGTGTTACAGTGTTCCCTCTCTGTGATACGGTGTTCCCCCTCTGTGGTACGGTGTTCCCCCTCTGTGTTACGGTGTTCCCCCTCCGTGTTACGGTGTTCCCCCTCCGTGTTACAGTGTTCCCCCTCCGTGTTACGGTGTTCCCTCTCCGTGATACGGTGTTCCCCCTCTGTGGTACGGTGTTCCCCCTCTGTGTTACGGTGTTCCCCCTCTGTGTCACGGTGTTCCCCCTCTGTGTTACGGTGTTCCCCCTCCGTGTTACGGTGTTCCCCCTCCGTGTTACAGTGTTCCCCCTCCGTGTTACGGTGTTCCCTCTCTGTGATACGGTGTTCCCCCTCTGTGGTACGGTGTTCCCCCTCTGTGTTACGGTGTTCTTTCCCCCTCTGTGTCACGGGGTTCCCCCTCTGTGTTACGGTGTTCCCCCTCTGTGATACGGTGTTCCCCCTCTGTGTTACGGTGTTCCCCCTCTGTGTTACGGGGTTTCCCCTCTGTGTCACGGTGTTCCCCCTCTGTGTTACGGTGTTCCGCCTCTGTGATACGGTGTTCCCCCTCTGTGTTACGGTGTTCCCCCTCTGTGATACGGTGTTCCCCCTCTGTGTTACGGTGTACCCCCTCTGTGTTACGGTGTTCCCCCTCCGTGTTACGGTGTAGGGAATTGTTCCCTTTCTGCATCGGAATTTCCATTTGGACCTGGGTTGCAGGGGCTCTAAAGGTGTGTTTATACTGGTGTTCAGACATAGTCTCATGCCCGTCTGTTGAGAGAGATACACTGCTATTTGAATCAATCAAGCTGACTACCCAGGCTGCGTAACAGCTGCTATATAGACCAGTGGGTCTGTCTTCTCTGTCAGCCTTCCCTTCATCCAGAGCGAGTGCTCTACCTGGTGCTAACATGTTTACTTCCACCAGATGCAATCAAAGCTCTCAGCTGAAAGAACACTTGCCTCTGAAGCGCTCCTAGCTGGGCATTTTCAGAAGAGCGGAAGGCGTTTTTAGCTGGAAAAAATGCCTCGGTGGAAACATGACTTTGTGCAAAAATGTGACAACTGTGATACGGATTCATTTTCAAATCCTTAACCTTGGATGTTAAAAAGCATCCCTCCGTCTCACTCCCTACCCTTCCAGTAGCTCTCAGTCTCATTGACCCCTCTACAGGATAAACAGATAGGAAAACTTCCAAAAACAAGCTTTTTAAAAGAAGTTTAGCTTTTCTGATAAGAAACGAAACATACATAAACAGACCTGTGCAACAAACACTCCTCCTCAAACTACTACCCACTGTCCTGGCTGTGGGGAGGACTTGCTTACAGGTCAAGTAGTTTTAAGAAATCAGTTGACACTTGAGTTTGTCAAATCTTCCCTGGTTCCTCTTCAATGATGGACCTGGTACCGCTCTCTGTTAATGCACAGCTGGAGACTGATTTGGAATCCAGAAAAAGTATCAAGACTATAACGAACATTTCTTGAGTTGCTCAGGTAAATTTAATTGAAAACAGAGATAATTTGTAAAATTTGTATGCCTTCACCATTTCACAATCTTATTTTTATGCAGACATGTTTGGAGAACAATGTGACTCCATATAATTGTTGTTTTGGTCAGGGACATATCAGTATGGAAAGATCTAACATGTGCTAAAGATACAGTTCATTTGCCTTCCTTTCTGTCTAGAAGTGGCCCATCAGTGTGGAGTCAGTTAGCTGGGCTGTCATCCTCTCAGTCTCAGTCTCCGTGTGGGCATGTAACAGTAGTATCAAAGTAGTCCTGTTGTAAAGGCAGGAAGCCGTGGAGCATGCTCTGTGCAGGCGGGCTACATTTGGGCTTTACAGGACACCAGTGTGGATGTCGAGGCCGGCGTCGCTCACGTGTCACTGCTCACCAGGGTGAATGTCTGTGCTGCAGGGAGGAGAAGAAAGTCATCATTTTTCTTTTCTCTTTTCTATTGGTGCAAAATGAAAACAGTGTGATGGTGTGATGGAAGCAGAGATCAAATACACTAAAGATCACACTCCATACACTTGGAAAGTAGATTTGTATGCTGGTTTCAAAGCCGAGGTATGAGGGGATAAAGGAACTTAGTGTTTCATACAGTATAAACACTGAATGTCTCTCTTCCCAGATTCCATTTTCATTCCATGAGTTGCAGTTTCATTGTTTACCCACTGGAGGCTGCTGTCCGTTTGTAGACTTGCTCTCAGACACAGGAGGAGACAGAACCTAAGTTTTTTATTTTGGATTTCAATCTGCACACAACACAAATTGAGATGAGCAGGGCACACCTGTACAGCCTGAAGGAGGACTCATTGGGATCAGGTGGAGTGAAGGTAGTCTATGGGGTCATGTGGTAAAGTCATTGCTGTACCATGTGTATGAATAAACGCTCTCATGTAACTTCAGCAGCGCCAAAATGAAGAGAAAAGTTTATGATTTTATAGATGCTTGCCATTCCACAGTCTCGTGCAGAGGTGTCAAACTCATCTTCACTCTGGGCCACATCAGCATCACGGTCGCCCTCAAAGGGCCGGTTGTAAATGTAAGACTGTGTAAATGTAACTACTCCTAACATATTGGTAAATAACTGTCTCTGCATTTGATTATTGTTTATTCAAGTGTAAAAATATTGTACATGCAGTTATATAAATGTAAAATGATATTTAAGCACATTTATGTTATTATAACATAAATCATTTTAATTTAGGGTTAAGAAATCCACATTACTCTATCAAAGATCAAACTATTAAAGAAAATAACAAAGACAAATATCAATACAATAACTTTGTTCAAAGCTATTTGTGTCACCTCTCTGCATCACTAATGTCCCCGTCGTTGTCCTGTGCATGGCAGCTACAGCCAAGAGCTCCTCACTGACGGTCAGGTCTGCCTTCAGCCTCTGATGAACACTGATGTATGATGTGTGATGTGTCCGTGTTGTCTGTGCTTTCATCAACAGCTAATGAAGAAGACGAGTACCTGCTCGTCTCTTAGCTAGCTGTGTTGTTAGATTGCTGCTAGTTCATGAACTCGGTCTGCGATGGTGTTTCTTCTTCTGGTCGGAGCTCAGCTGCTCACACACCTTTAGCATGCACTGGGCTGTAGCTTCTGTTAATATATTCTGCTGTGATTGCATTCTGCCTTTTAATTCTTGGACAATTCTATGTATTTCTTGGAGGATAAATTTAGCTCCGTGTTTGGTGTCAAAATGCGGCAAATTCGCGGGCCACATAAAATGACGTGGCGGGCCGGATTTGGCCCGCGGGCCTTGAGTTTGACGTGTCTGGTCTCGTGGCTCTCAGTCTGTCTGTGGTTTATTGGTGCATACTCATCTTGCAGTAAGTCTGGGCCTCAGTCAAGAAGTTGAAAATGATTGTATTTATTTCATTATGTATTAATTTTTAGTCAGATCTAAGGACATTGAGTCTAAATATGTTAGTATCAATATTAATAAAGACTAGCAGGTGCAGGATTTATAAACACTGATGTTTTAAGCAGAAGCACACCAACATAGATTCAGACCAGCCACCGGCCAAACTCTATACAACTTTCAAAGAATTTAACAATATATTAATTTAACTGACCAATGATTTGACTGTAGATAAATAACTCCTACATTATGGTATAAATCTTGGGTGGCCCGCTATTATAAAAAAATGAACTAGAATATGACTTGAGCATATTTCTTACAAATGATAAAGAAATGCTTTTTGTAATTTGTGGGCTCACCAATAAACGACTGTAATGTCTAATGTACAACAGGTTGGTTGTGTTGCGTTATGGCACACATGGTGTTCTGGTCTACAAACAGATTTTCTTGCAGTGTATCTGGTAAAACTACGCATTCTAACATTTATATATATTATTTTTGTAGGAAATATATTTTTGTATTTTGCCCTGAACAGACACATGAAACAGAAAACCCCACATGTGTGATGACAGGATGATAACTCTTCTTCATGTCACTATCCCAGAACTATTGTGCAACATATGATCACTATCACCTAAATCTTTGCGGCCCTGTAATGTGTTTTGGCAGACCATATGCCATACATTATATATAATGTCAGAGCGTCTTTAGAGGTGCAGAATTCGAGATTGGGAGCATTTCAATGGCTCTCAACATGGCGGCCCGTAGCTAGATAATGGTGCTCACAGCACTAACAGTAGTTACCTGAGAGGGAACCGGGAACTAAAAGCATGCACTGCATCCCGTCTGTGTCAACAAAGCAAGCAGAAAGAAGCTCATATGACAACACACACAACCACTGTGGAGTGGTTCGTCCCTCAATCAGAAGATCGGCGACTCCTCTAGTCCGTGTCCATGTGTCTTTGGGCAAGACACTTAACCCCAAACTGCTCCCAAAGGCTGTGCCATCTGTGTATGAATGCTTGTGAAAAATGACATAGTCCTGATGGGCAGGTGGCACCTAGCATGTTAGCCCTGTCATCAGTGTGTGAATGGGTGTGAATGGGTGAATGATGACATGTAGTGTTAAAGAGCTTTGAGTGGTCGGATGACTAGAAACGCTTTACAAGTACAGTCCATCTACACAGGTGTGAATGTCTGCTCAGGTCGACATTACACTAAATAAAGCTTGGAAGGTCACATGTGATGGAGGCAGGTTTCACTTACCAGCCAACATGTTGTTGTTGTTGGCTTTCTTTTCGTCTGCTGTCAGCTGGTTGGAAGAATCCAATCTCTTCTCCAGCTTCTCCTCTCTGGTGGTTTGCTGCGTCACGTCCGGTTCCTCGTCCCTTGGCTCTGGGCTCGGCGTTTCAGGCTCAGGAGTCTGGAAGCTACAATCAGCAGAAGCAGAACAGTTCACACTCTGCAAGGACGTGCACAGACATTTTGAGAGGCTGTTACTCGACCCTGCTGGGGTTATAGAAAACATGAGATAGCATAGATGTCAATATGATTGGAGTAGTATTTTGACATGTTTGTTTTATAGACATGTCTAATATTAGGACCTTGCATTAACCTACATAAATGAAGGTTGATCAGTCAGCTTTTGTCTTCCCTCATTCACATGGATCAATGACCCAACACAGTGGCCTGATGTTGCTCATCTGGATATCTATACATATTAGATTGAATCACCAGGTATCATGTCTGTAAATAAGCCAACTGTTTGATCCAGGCTTGGCTGAGATGTAGTTGGAGAACACAGTCCGATGCTGCTGTACAGTATGACTGTACTGAGTGCCTCCCACTCAAGCTATCTATCATCAGTGGTAACTGCTACCAGCATCATTCAGCCTGACAGTGAGTATTCACTCTGGATCTGAGTGTTTGTTTCACAACAGTCCTGATGTGACAGCGCGATACTTTCCCCCATAGGGGGTGGATGACACTGATGATGTCTACACTGACGCCAATCAATCAACTTGCTGTGCTAACATCATACTATGTGTTCCGCATGCGGCTGCGTTCAGAGGACCGTGACGGTGCTGCAAGAATAAACACACTGGTACAGCCCCACCCATCTACACCTATGGGTGACGTCAATAATGGATGAGGGTCCTGGGACGTTTGGGACGTAATAGCTTCATGAGATTTGAAGGGATCTTAGACCATGCACACACACACACACACCACACACACACACACACTCACACACACACACACCTGTTTTCAGTGGTGGTGTTTGTCAGCGAGCTGGTCAGATCTTGCTCTCTGCTTTCTTCATCCTCAAAAGGCTGAAGGTTTACAATCTCCACATGCTGCGGCTCTGTGCCCAGGTCCACAATCACCACCCTCTGGCTCTCACACAGCTGAAACACACAAACACGTCTGAATTAGAAAGTGCAGAGTTTGGCAGGCTTTGCATGCTGCGATGTGCTGGGAATCACATACAGAGAGTAGTATTGGTACCAGGAGTTACTCTGATGTGTACATGCTACATGTCATGACATGCTATTGTTTTTAACTTGAAACACAAAAATAAATAATGATCACTACAAGAAATGTAAATGAATATTGATAAACATTGAAATCTGTCTGTATATTTGATGACAACAGAGGTCAGTTAGTGGAGGAGTAAATAAATAAATGAAGTGAGAACAAAAAATACATGATGACAAAATAAAACAACAACTATTGAATAAGTCATTCGATTAGATAATACATCTCTGGTGCTGTGTACAGGGCTCCATGGCTGCAGGAGCTGTTGATGTCTATGGTGTCAGTGTTTCCTGTTCTGTTGTGTTTGTTCCTTTTAAAATGTCCAGCACAAACATTGCTGCGTCTGTTTGTACTTTCATCAACAGCTCCATGGTGAATGTACTGTTTAGAGATGGCTTTGGCACTCAGTAAAGACTTGATAGAGACAAGCAAAGTAGCGGTAAAGGACATGCTTTTATATCACACACATCGTGACATGGAGCATCTGTCTCTGTCACTCCATCCATTTTATTTACCAAGATCCACCTGGATCAGCTGATGATGTGGATCATGGACTTCCTGACCCTAAGAACACGGAGGGTGCTGGTGCCACTGGCTCCCCCCAGGGCTGTGTCCTCTCCCCCCTGATCTCATCCTGAGTAGAGATTGTTCTCATCTCCTTGCTCTCTGGCCCTGCCCACGATCACTGGCCTGTCTGTGGAATGGTGTGATAGCTGAATGTCACCAAGACCAAGGAGATGTGTGTGGACTTCAGCGAGCATGGCGTGGTGAGGATTGCAGCCCTGGTTCATGGGGAGCCAGTGGAAGCTGTAGACTAGTACAGATATCTGGGACTGTCATTGATAACAAACTGTGTTTTGAAGCTAACACAGAGGTGATCATCAAGAAGCACCAACAGCATCAGTATTTCCTGAGGAAGCTAAACGTCTTTGGGATATGCAGGAATATCCCCCTACATTGTGCAACTGCCTCAAGGAAAGCACATTCAACGCTATCACCATCAAAACCAAGAAGGGCCTCCAGAGTATAGTGACCGCCTGCTCCAAAACCATAGGCCACCCTCTCCGAAAAAGCCCACTACATCCTACAAGATGCATCCCACTGGAGAGGAGCCCAGACGCAGCTATCACTGCTGGCTGAATCCTGAGATGAAGCCCTTAAAGCCAACCTGGCTGTTTCCACATGTCCCAGATGACAGTTAGAGAAGATACAGACACAACAGCAGATAACCGGCTGTGTGGCAGACCTGGCTGAATTCTAGCAAAGAGAGCTGTGTACGGTGAAGCTGGGTGCCCCTGCAGCCTCCAGCAGACTGCACTGGGGACACACAGCCCATGTGCATGTATCTCCTATATGTATTAATTTCAAATGATTGATATGCGTAGTATCTGTTTATTGTTCATGAGCTGTCATATATCTGTTGGATGCTGCCCTTAACTAATATTTGTCTCTCTTATTTCGTCGTTAGGTTCTCGAGAAGACAAACATACTTTACTGCCAGAACAATGAGATTGAGAACATGCCACTTGGTTGCCATAGCAGCAGCAGCAGTAACGCCAAACCGCCCCTAGAAACCATTAACATGTTTGATCCCGAACCACTTACTCTAACATTACACTACACTTATCATAAAAGATATTGTTTGCAGTGCCATCACTGAAAGAGCTTTGTTAAAGCCCCTACAATGGTTTAACTCTCCAGAAGACTTTGGTCTTTTCAAGGGATTTATTGATAATAAATAAAGATAAAGAATAACACCAGACTTATCCTTTAACAGCTTGTCAATGAATTTAACTTTTAACTTTCAAGGGAAAGCAAAAGTAAGAATGAATAGAAGCTGTAAGAGGAAGTGATTGACTTAGGACCAGCCCATCGGTGCACCTGTGCAGCCTTGTCTTCAGTACCTCGGTGTCTCTGCTGCTGGCCTCGGCCTGTGGCTCCTTCACACTCGGCAGGGTCACGTCCCCGTCCCGCTGCACTCCCTCACACTCATTGTTCACCTCCTCCACTCTCTGCACCTCCTGGAGATTGAAACAGAATCTTGTCATGATCTGTTTGTACAGTCATTATGAGAAACGTGCACCTTATTCATCATTATATAACCAACCCGTTATCTGATCCCTATTGTAACAAGGATGAAAACAAAAGCCAACCTTTGCACTTTATACAAGTTAACCAAAATCCAAATGCTCTTTTGTTTCGTTTTAGTATTTTTCTTTAAAGTTTGTGTGGCACAATAAGTCATGTATAGTTCAGTAAGTACAATCATGTATTGTGTGTAATGTAAGTTAAGAGAGTTTATTATGTTTCCTGTGTGTTTATGAGGAGGACGTGTTCATTGTAGTTGAAATTTAGGGCACAGCGTTATTTATCAGCAGCTACATTTGTAGGCAGTAGATCCAGTGGATCCCAGTAGGTGTCAGTGTTGCGACATGAGCAGTGTCTGTGACGAGAGCCACAGGGAAGTCTCGCGTGAATACGTGAGAGGATGAGAATCTCTGAACAGGATGGAAGCAGAGAGCGCTGTGGAGCGACTGCATACCTAAACGCATATCTTAGTATTTTGCAGAACATTTTCATTCAATGTGTAGCACCAGATTGAGCCTGCGTGACATCATTCAGTGCACCGCTACATTTGCATTTGTTTTTGAACTGGTTGCCAGGACAGCGTGAAGTTTACAGCTAGTGAAAACAAACCTGAGGTGCACGTTCTGTGTGAGTCCCTCCAGCCTCAGCAGCCGTCCTGCTCTGCTCCATGTGAGCCACCTTCAGCTGCTGCAGAGCTGCCTCCAGCTCCACAGGGTCTGCACAGGCCCCCTCTGCCTGGACCCGGCTCTGCACACACACACACACACACACACACACACACACACACACACACACACACACGCACACACACACACACGCACGCACACACGCACACACACACACACACATACACACGCACACACACACACACAGAAATATTTGACAGAAAGGATAAGGTAAGCACCAGAGCTGAAACAGTCTAGTTAAGGTTATATGTATATGTGTGTGTGTGTGTGTGTGTGTGTGTGTACTGGAAATGTGTGTGTGTGTGTGTGTGTGTGTGTGTGTGTGTGTGTGTGTGTGTGTGTGTGTGTGTGTGTGTGTGTGTGTGTGTGTGTGTGACATCACCTGCTGGATAATCAAAGGGTTGTCTTTGCTGAAGGATGGCGAGCGGGATGGGGTTTCTCTCTTCTTCTCTCGGAGCGAGGAGGCCTGCTGGTTTCTCCTCATCCTCTCCAACTGCTCCTCCACACTCATCCTCATTCTGCCCATCTCTCTCTCCCCAAACCCTGTCTGATCCACTGCACTTCTGGGTCGGTCCTGTACAGGACAAGACTCAGTGTTACTTTCTTTTTCTGCGCAGAGACTCCTGACTGCATGACCATGGCAGCAGTGCTGGTATGTATGGGCTTTGTTTGTCTGGTTTTTGTCATGATTGCAAGTAGGTTTTCCACAGATGCATCAGTACAATGATAATTAACATAATCAGCACTCTGTTACTCTGAGATTATCTTTTGAACAGAAATACGGCTTTCACTAATTCATTTTAATTACAGATTCTTTGATTAGTATCGGCTGCTGTCAATAAATGATTGTGTCTTCTCTTCCCTGCTCCAGTTAAGTTTTGTATTTATTGTTTTCAGCCTTATGCTTTCGTCTGTTTCTGTGGTTAAATGCTGCATGTTGTTAGTTCATGTGTTCATTACTGGAGATATTTAAGATTTCAACAGCTGCAGCACGACCAGGTCAACTGGAGACAAAACCTCAACCACAACAACTGGGATTGGAGTGATATATCAACAGAAGAAAACAAGATAAAGAAGCCTCTATGTTTCACTGCTAAATCAACCCAGAACACCAGAGAGAGATTTAAACAAGAACGTTCAGCACTGAGATGTGAAGAAAGGAATGAAGCTCGGACTCCGATAGAGCCGCATGTCATTGTAAATGCAGATGTGTATCTCCTTCTTGGTAGGGCAGATTACAGATCTAAAGAGCTCTGACTCAAAGGAATGTTCTCCCACACAAACATTCTATAAAACTATATCAAACTTGTATCTAAAGATGTTTTTGTCTCTGTTGATGCCGAGGGCAAAACCTACAGATCTGGATTCAGGCTTCTTGGTCTTCCTCAGGGTGACGTAGGAGAGAACGGTGGAGGACTCTGGGGGACTCATGGGAGATTTGGTCCTGGGAGGAATGATGCCCACTGGGTAGAGGGGCGCTGTGGAGAGATGGCAGGGAACAGGGTCACTTCACCATTAGCAGACAAACACTGCGGTCAGGCTAGTTGCTCATGTTGTAGCAGAATATTCAACATGGTTCATTTCACAACATGTTGTTAACAGACAGAGGAGACATTCATTGCTGTGTTTGAATGCAACAACAGAAGAAAGGATCAACCTTATTTTATAAGAAATATTATTATTGTTATAATATGCATACATACACACAACACATACATATACATCTATAAAACTAGACAATGTGTACTGTCAACTCAGACATCCCAAATGTCACACGTGCTTAGAGAAATGCATCTCGTCTGCTCTCTAACAGAATTCAAACGGCACGTCTTCAATGTTTAATACTCTCAGTGATACAGTCGAGGGATACCTGGAGTCCAAATGAGACGTTTGAGATGCTCAGAATCCTACCATGCAACAGCTGTGCCTGCACTACTTTTAGATTCCAGTATTGTTCAGCCGGGTCTTGTTTCCTAATTGTTGCCCTTCTGACTTTGGATGATGGACTTGTGTTAAGAAACCTCCAGAGGTTCAGGAAACATGGACTCGAGCAAAACAACAGATTCTGGTTCAAGCTCTCTGAGCCACAATAAGTCTGTTTTTCCAACGCTTGTCTGGGTCAGAGTTACCCGAGGGAGGAGCAATCAACAAGAACTTATTGATTTCAAAGAAAAAAAGTGCAAAACTGTGTTTGTTCATAATTAGTGTTGACTTTCTCTATAAATCGAGCTTTTTCACCAAAGAGCCAACAAACCCAGTTGTGGGCTTCAGTAAGGAGCAGGAGACTTCCTCTGTGTGATCTTTAATGTTCTGTTTTAAGTCTCCTGGGCTTTTTGAACCATGCATACATTTTAGTTTCTCATACCACAGTGATGCCCATCTCATCACTGGACTGGAGACCAGAGAAGATGTTGCTCCTGAGCTTTAGCTCCAGAGTTTGAACAGTGAGTTAGTTCTGACCAAATAATTACACTTGAAGCGGCATTCCATAAGTGCTGTAACTACATCAAGAGTACAACAACTAGGACTTTGAACTCCATGTATCCCTCTCCTTCAGTGGCGTAAGGCAGCTATAGAGGGCCTCAGTGCACACTAGCTACTAGTTATGAAGCACACACAGACACCACTGGGCGTATGAAATGTGTTGGATTTTACAGTCCAATGAGTTATTAAGGCTAAAACTCTCGCCTCGCTACGGGACCCAATGCATTCGCACTGCCTGCACTTTACAGCCCTGCTCAGCTTTACAGGCACTAGAATAACCGGTAACTTCATTAACCGTGAGCCGATCTATGACGATGGGAAGGAGCCAGGATACTGACGTAACAGCTGCGACAGACACAAGGGTTTGGTCTCAGCATTGGTAGGGACACTGCCAGCCCCCCCCCCCACCATCCAAAAAAAATGTTAGTTGATATCAGGGGCGTTTCTAGGATTCAAAGAAAAAGAAAAGAAGAATTTTTGGGGCCCATTTGGGGCCGTGGATATCCATTGTTTCAGACAGTTCATAGATTGGTTCAATCAGAAAGAGTGTGATTTTGCTCTGTAGTTTTGCTTGCATTCAGTATATGATAACACAAGAGACAGAATTTCAGGGTCATAGTGAAATTTGACAACACAAATATGAACTTTTCTCAAATAAAGAATATCCGCGCACACAATGGATGGAGAATGGACCTGACAGTGTCAACTTTATATCGTTAAGTATGATGATAGGCTATTGGATTGTAATCTGAAGGGGGAGAAAACATACAAACCAGAACGCACGCACAGATGTAGCATGTTGGAGTTATAAATAACTTGTCCATGAGAGAAACAATAGTTTAATTTAATGACATCACCAAAATAATTTTTTTTTTTTTTTTTAAAGCCAATAATGCCAAATTATTTGGGGGGGGGGGGCTAAAGAACATTTGAGGGGGGCTTCAGCCCCCCTCAAATAGGCCTAACGACGCCCCTGGTTGATATTGACAGGCAAACTTTATTAAAATATATTAACATTTGTGTAACTTGGAACTGATTTAAACATAATAACAGTAACAAAACCTTAGTTTAAATACAAAACAGTATTCTGCACCAATAAATAATAATAATAATAAATAATTAAATAAATGAATAAAAAACGTTCTGCTAAAATGCCAATATACAGTAACAATATATTCTATATCCAAAATATATATAAAAAACTTTTCCCAGTTGTGCAGCCAAAAAAAGACAAACAAATAAATAAATAAATCTATTCTGCAGCACTTAATAGGCAACAAATAAAGTGCTTTCCTCCTTTATGCAATTATTAGTAGTGCTGGGCAACGATTACAATTTTTAATGGCGATTAATCGCATGGATTTTTTGCGATTAATCGAGATTAATCTCATTGTTACGGCAAAGTTCAATAATGAATTCAAAAGTAGTGTATTGCGCACTTTTATTTTAAAAGTACTGCTATATGAACAAAAGGGCAATAACATTCGGTTTGCAAACAAATCAGGTGCTTTTTAACAGCAGTATTCCCTTTACACAGCAGCAGTTATATCTCTTCACTATCTGTGCTCAGTGTGTGACTGTGTGTGAAACGTTCCACTGCTGTGCAACAGGAATAAAATGTTTCAGCACGTTTCATCTAAATGTGTGTCTTGTGTCTTCATGACAGTCAGAGCATGTGAATGCTCTAACTCAGAGGTGATGATGGTGACCCAGCAATCACAGAATAAAGACACCATCCATCCATCCATTTTCCTCCGCTTATCCGGGGTCGTGTCGCGGTGGCAACAGGCCAAGCAGGCCGACCCAGACCTCCCTCTCACCGGCAACATGTTACAGCTCATTCTGGGGGATCCCGAGGCGTTCCCAGGCCAGCTGGGAGATGTAATCCCTCCAGCGTGTTCTGGGTCTTCCCCGGGGTCTCTTCCCAGTTGGACGTGCCTGGAAAACCTCCAGTGGGAGGCGTCTAGGAGGCATTCTAATTAGATGCCCGAACCACCTCAGCTGACTCCTTTCGACGCGAAGGAGTAGCGGCTCGACTCCAAGCTCCCTCCTGATGACCGAGCTCCTTACCCTATCTCTAAGGCTGAGCCCGGCCACCCTACGGAGGAAGCTCATTTCGGCCGCTTGTAGCCGCGACCTTGTCCTTTCGGTCACGACCCAGAGTTCGTGACCATAGGTGAGGGTAGGAACGTAGACCGAGTGGTAAATTGAGAGCTTTGCCTTCCGGCTCAGCTCCCTCTTCACCAAGACGGTCGCTTTACTGCTGCAGCCGCACAGATCCGTCTGTCGATCTCCCGCTCCATCTTACCCTCACTCGTGAACAAGACCCCGAGATACTTAAACTCCTTCGCTTGAGGTAGGCACTCCGTCCCCACCTGGAGGGAGCAATCCACCGGTTTCCGGCAGAGAACCATGGCCTCAGATTTGGAGGTGCTAACTCTCATCCCCGCCGCTTCACACTCGGCTGCAAACCGCCCCAGTGAATGCTGGAGGTCACGATCCGAGGAGGCTAACAGGACCGCATCATCTGCAAACAGCAGAGAGGCGATCCCGAGATCCCCGAACCTGACGTTCTCCGCCCCCCGGCTGCGCCTAGATATCATGTCCATGAAAGTCACGAACAGGACCGGAATAAAGACACTTTACGCACAATTTAGGTGTATGTTCCCTTTAACTCTCGAGATGCAGGTAGCATGTTTTATACTTAATGTGAATATAATTCATACATTGTTGGCATCTTATTCTGAAAACAGGATGTTCGTCTGAAGAAACCGGATGTTGTCTCACGTTAATCTTTCCGCTACCTTTCAAAGTCCTTCGCTCGCTCCCGATCTGTGCAGTTTGAATGCGTTTACGGTGAATGTCAGCATATAGGTGCACTAACATGTGAGTGTCTGCTGAGTTGACCACGGAGATCTGAGTGTCTGCTGACTTTACCGCATCGATGTCCAGTAGTCTCCATTCCTCCACCGCTGCCAGTGAGCAATGGGCTTTCAAAATAAAAAAACGTGCTATAAAATAATTGTCGGCGTTAATTAATTAATGCGTTAACGCGTTAACTTGCCCAGCACTAATAATAATACGAATGAGTTTGCAAATATATTGTGCAAAATTATTTTTTCTAACAGGCAATTAAAATTAACAAAATATTGGTGGGGACAATTGTGTCTTTCCCAAACTTTGGTCGTGACTAGTCCCTATGGACCCTATGCAAACCTACGCCCACAGCTTTGTGTCCTGAGAATAAAAGAGCTGTCACAGATGTTACCCAGGATGTGCAAAGAGGCAGGGACACACGTGTTACACGCCACAGCTGAGAGCCTCTGGCATACAGAAGCCTTCTGGGACATCACGGCAGTGAGTGGACATCTTTATACAAACATACAGGCACCATGTGGTGAATCGTGATTTATAATGAGTCGCCAAACATCGTCTGAAAGCTCCCTAACAGGTAAGTGGAGAACATTCACGGAGACAAAGGAACCATGGAACAACGTGCTGTCATCAAACAGGTACATGTTCAGGTGTTGCTGAGCAACATTCCAGCTGCGGAACTATTTGTGTTGGTGGAATAGATGATTAGATGAACAAACACACCATGATCTGTTCTTATTGCAAACTAAAAAGGACTTAGTGGAGCATAAAAACATATTATCAGCAGCATGAACATCCAACACTGCAGACGTGAAGGAGCATCAGCTTCACGTGACTGAGTCTAGAGCTACATCTCTCTATATATATCTATACCTTTTGAAGCTGAAGTGTCCTTACTCTCAGCAGAGCTCTCTGTCCTGTCCTCACCGTTGGCCTCGTCTCCTTCCTCCTTCACCGTGGTCAGCTCCGGCTCGCTCTTATACAGCCGGTAGTCTGGAGCTTGCTGTGAGGAAGAGATTGCTCAGGGTCAGAATACACACTGAGCAGCAGCAGCCGGGCACACACACACACACACACACACGCACACGCACACGCACACGCACACACACACACGCACGCACGCATGCACACACGCACACTTGTGGACTTTAAGGAAAAGCAGGGTTGTCAGTGGTTCTTTGGTTGCCATACTCTATCTACATGGACGTCTAATGGCTCATGTTAGACTAAGTACAGAGTGAAGCTCTTTCACACATTAGAGCACCAACCAGCTATCGTTGGGTGAAGCCTTATTGAAATTGAATAGATTATTAGTAAGCTTTTTATTTGTAGTCTTTGAGTGTATCTTTGGGATGCTTGAAAACTCATGAAATTTTGCACATGCCTCACAAAACACATATCTGATTTGGCTCTTGAGCTCTGGCGTGTCTCAAGCACCCCGTAACATTTTTCAGAGTCGAAGCCCCACCATTTACTGTCCCGTGGCTGTATGGAATGTGTATGTAACATGTGTGCTTGGAAGTAAAACATATACCCAACAGGAAGTCAGCCATTTCATTTCATGTGCAATTTTAGGCCTTTTTTTGCTTCTTACAGGCACTGCACTTTAAAGAGGTCCTCTTACAGAATTCATTAGATCTACTTCAGGACAATCCACAGACCTTCACAATGCAAAGTTAACAAACTCTCGAGTTTTCATGGAACGATCTTGCCGTGGAATGGCAGCCATTTTGCGCAATTCCCCATGAAACAGGAAGTTGTCCAGTGTCCAACTTTGTCCAGTCTGCCCGCCGGTGAACCTGACAGGCGGGAAGGTGTGAGGGGCCGATCATCACTGCTTAATTCAGTGTGGCTTTGTGCACACTGGGCTTATTATTCTTATTTCTTATTGCTGTGATGGGTGAAAACCTTGTATCGACCAAATGTCAACTTTTCAGAATCAGAGAAAGTGCTTCATGAGCTATTGAGGCTGAAGAATTTTCTCAGCCAAGAGAGTACAAAGAGAGTTTATGACAGATTAGGACCACTGTAAGAGAGAAAGATCTCGCCATTTCAAGAGAAATGTCTTTATGAGATAGTCGTCATTTTACCAGAAAAGTTATATTTCAAGATAAAAGTTGTAACTTAACAAGAAAAATCTTTAACATTTTATAACAATTGTCATTTTATTGGAAAGACTTCCTGAAAAGTTTATATTATTTTGACAGTTAGTTTTACATGGAAAAGTTGTATTTCAGCATTTATTTATGAATATCCCTTACATTGGGTCTTTATACTCTGTGACCCTAAACAGCATACGCGGTTACAGATAATGGATGGATGGTTCTTTATAGCACCAATAAGTGCCATTGCAGTAGTACAGGAATAATGGGGAGTTCTCTGGTGCTATAAAAAGTATTTTTCAATGAGCACACTCAAAGTAGAAGGCAAGACAGACTCAACACACCAGTGTAAACCTATACAATCAAACATCACCCTCATAAGAATGGAATTCCACAAATAGATCCATGTATGGACCAGAATGGGTCTGACCATGACAGTGACGGCTGAATGGAGCATGGGTTGAAGGGGTAAAAAGCAAAACAACACTGAAATGACTTGCATGTATCCAGAATGGCGCTTGTTTAGGAATGAGTCTCCTCCGTGTCTATCAGGTCAGCCTTTAGGGTGGATTGGAAAGGTGAAGATGATACACATGGATGTAAAAATGGTTGTGAGCCCACAGGATCTTCGGGGTGCTAATGGCTGGCGGTCACAGTGAAGCAGAGATGTGGACGGAGGGAGCAGACATGGGAGGTTATGAAGGTTCTCAGTGGCTCTTACGCTGTGCACGCCGTTCCTGGCGCTGCCCTTGCGATCCTCGGGACGGTGCATGTGGGGGGGCAGGCGGCCGCCGGGGTGCGAGTGGTGGGGGGGCACGTGAGGGGGGTGCTCTGATGAGTCGTAGTACTGGGGGAGGGGCGGGCGGGGGGGCACGCTGTCGCCCTCCTTGAGAGAACTGAGTGGCAGCCGCGTCACTGCCTGTTGACAGTTAACACAGCTGGTCTCATCTAAGGAAATCATCGGCTCTTACTGGACCGTACTTATGCTGATGAGTTGGGATCAGAACAGCTGCTGCTGCTGCTGGAACTAAAACAGTAAAGTTGTGAGCTGTAAAACCAAAACAATGATCTGAAAGATGCTTCGTAGAGCTGAAGGGAGCTGCAGAGAGTAATGTCTGCATGTCTGTACCAAACACAAACAGAAAGACCAGCGGTACAGCACAGAGCCATTACCTGAGCTCAATAGGTAATGGGCAACGATGGGCACCATACAAAGGTCATCATGAATTTGTTTGTTTATTTGAATAAAAATAAAATTTGCTGCATTACCAACTGCCTGTATTTGGCAAAAAGGTCACTTTGATAGATTAGTTACGTCAAGCACGTTTTCAGATTCATATCTTACTGAATTAAAGTGAAACCAGCGGCTGCCTGGTCAGATGGAAATCAATGGAAACAGTCTGGTTAGAGGCTGAACTGCATGTTGATGTCTCAGGACCTGTAAATTAAATCTCATCTAATCTGGTATGGGTCTTGTATATCGTGTTAAATAACACACAACTAGTAACTAACTGACTACTGGCCGTGTGCTGCATGCTAACCCTTGAGCAAACAGACTGTTAGCCTGCCAGCAGGTGTCTCTCAGACAGCCGGCTTTATGGTGTTGGTTGCTAACCCTACCAAGACTACAGACTCATTCTGTCTTCAAAATGACTAAACACATGAAAGCTGAGTGTGGTGTACTGTGCTGAGTGTGCTGGGCGCTGCCTCACCTCATCCTTCTGTAGACTGGAGAGTGGTTTGGAACCAGGTAAACCTGCTGAATATGGGGATATGGAGAAAAGAACTTTAACATTTTCTACGATAAAAGACACCCGAGAAAGCATTTGTAGTCACATGCTTATGTAAAGCAAATCATCAGATAAATATGAAGTTAATCTGAGAATGTGACTTAAAGGAACAGTGTGTAGGATTTGGGGGGATTTATTGCCAGAAATGGAATGTAATATGTAATATTCATAACTATGTTTTCATTTGTGCATAATCAACTGAAACTAATTGTTGCGTTTTCGTTAACTTAGAATGAGTCATTTATATCTTCATACGAAGTCCGTTACTTTGAACTGCCATGTTTCTACAGTAGCCCAGAACTGACAAACCAGACAGCGACTCTAGAGGGAGACCTTCATGGTGTTACGTTACCCGAAGACCACCGTGGTTCTCTACACGCTAGGAAAGGGAGGGGTAATAAGTCAGATGAAATTTGCAACCTCACAACTAGATACCACTAAATCCAACACACTGCTCCTTTAGGTGTTACTGGGGACTCTCACTGCTGTCTGTGCTCCGCTGTGGCTTGTTTTTGGCCAGAGCCTCCATCACGTCCTGGATCCTCCACAGCTCCTTCTGGATCTGGATGTGCCGCTGGCTAGGAGGTTCTGTCTGAGGACACACACACACACACACACAGATATAAATGCTGTTAAAACCTTGATCACCCCCCGAAGGTGTGTGTGAGTGTGTGTATGTGTTACCTGTGGGCTGCCCAGGGCCTCTAGCTGCTCCAGCAGGTTGGACTTGGCCAGAGTGACATCTGCCCCCATTTTGTCGTACTCCCTCCAGGAACGCTCCAACTCCTGGAACCAGGACACCAGCCAACAGGAGGGTCATTAGACTCTGTGTGTGTGTGTGTGTGTGTGTGTGTGTGTGTGTGTGCCCAAACATCTACTTGGCAAAAGGAATTCTTGTACCTGGCTCCATACTTTCCATTTATCCCACTTATCTTGATATTTTAAATAAAGAGTTATTGGTGCTCAACACTGTGGCAAGAGATATGTACTCATTAAGCATCTCTCTCCTTGGAGTAAGCACCACACAGGTCAGAAAATCAGGGCATCACCAACGTGACAAAAAGTGCCTTTATCATCTCAAAGGTAAAGAAAAGGCAGGAATTTTCTAAAAAGCAATGCGCAGACTGATAAAAACAGTCTTCCCTCTAATCATAGTAGTGTGTGGTAGTGTCTGTATCTACAGAGACCCTGCCCTCTGCCTGGACTTTCTCTTTTCTTCTTATGTGGCCGTGTTCGGGACGTTTCAGGGTGTCAGCAAAGAGCGCTTGTGGCCCACGTGGGGCTGTGACCCCAAGCCAATAATAGAGTGCAGGGCGAGCAGCTCGTTCAGGTCCATTTGTCACGCCCCTCTGCATCTGATACCGAGGCACAAGTCCCTCTGTAGTTCTGTCAGATACAAAGTGGCCGTGTTCAGGACGGGTTGTTTCACCGCTGTGTTGTCCTCTGCTCCTCTTCTCTGCCGTGTGCAGAGTAGCTGTGTGTCTGTTGATACAGAGGTACACACACCAGCAGAGCCTTTGTTGTGTGGAGGTGTGGGTGTGTTCATTGATGCTTCGGAACGTAAACAACGTGAAACAAACAGATTGGCTGCTTTGCTGTCACTAATGCAGCCCCCTCTCTTCATTCCCTCTACAGCTCGCTCGACCATCGCTGCTCTCTCTTTCCGTCGCTTGCTGCTCGTTGAGCCGAGGAGGAGTGGCCAAAGTTTTGCTATAATTCAAATGCTGTGTGTTTACAAACAGCAACCGACAAACGTAACGTATACTTTACATATAACCAGAGTAAGAAGCTCTATGTACTTACCCCAGGTCTTTGACCCTCTGGTTACATTTTCTGCACATAGTATCTTCTTTGGAATGAAATCAATTACTACTGACATTGTGACAAAATCAGGACTTTTCCCTGCACGAAAAAACATGCTGGATTTTGCATCCTGCACATGGTCAGTCACAAAAATGATCTACTTTTGCCAAAATGGCATCTTTCTATTAGCTTGTTGAACCCCATCTCCTGGAAGCTCCAAAGACCTACTGGTAGACTTGAAACTTGGATCACATAGGACTGATATCCTACTCTGAGGAGCTTGATAAATACGAGTCCAGCTATTTCTTGAGTTGCAGTTGTATTCAAAAAACACATTTTATGACCAAGAAATGGGGTAAACTGCCAGTGTTGGGTGTGTTGGTTGTGTTGGTGTGTTGGTGTTGGGTGTGTTGGTGTGTTGGGTGTGTTGGTGTGTGGGTGTGTTGGTGTGTTGGGTGTGTTAGTGTGTTGGGTGTGTTAGTGTGTTGGGTGTGTTGGTGTGTTGGGTGTGTTGGTGTTGGGTGTGTTGGGTGTGTTGGGTGTGTTGGTGTGTTGGGTGTGTTGGTGTTGGGTGTGTTAGTGTGTTGGGTGTGTTGGTGTTGGGTGTGTTAGTGTGTTGGTGTGTTGGGTGTGTTGGTGTTGGGTGTGTTGGTGTTGGGTGTGTTAGTGTGTTGGTGTGTGTGTGTGTTGGGTGTGTTGGGTGTGTTGGTGTTGGGTGTGTTAGTGTGTTTTGTGTGTTAGTGTGTTGGTGTGTGTGTGTTGGGTGTGTTAGTGTGTTGGGTGTGTTGGTGTTGGGTGTGTTAGTGTGTTGGTGTTGGGTGTGTTGGTGTTGGGTGTGCTCACAGTGGTGACTCTGGACAGCTCTCTGCAGGTGCTGAGTAGGCCGTTCTGCAGCACGTCTCTCTGCTGGACCAGGCTCTGTGAGGCTGCAGCATTAGAGCCGCTCTGTTCACTCAGCTCCTGACTGGCAGACAGCAGGGCCGTCTCAAGAGTGTGCTGCCACACAACACACACACACAAATACTTATTGTACACACAAGTCTACACAAAGACACAACAATGAATGCACACGCTGATGGCTGTACCTTCTCTCTGTGTAGCTGCTGCAGTTTCTCCTCCTGCATCCTCACCTCCTTGTCCTGCTCACACAGTCTGCTCAGCTTGGTCTGACACACACACACATACACACACAGACATGAACTACACTTCCTTTGAATGTTATCATCTATTTCACTGCAAGCTGGGCTGGTCTTACGTCTATGTCAGGCTCCTCTGTGCGCTGGATGAAGGAACCGTCTATGAAGTCGTCTGGACTGGTCTGAGTCGAGGAGGCGGACAGCAGGGGGCGACAACAACACATCTGTTAGGAGAGCTGAGAGATCCAGGCATGCTACTTCATGCAATTTGGGGAAAACAATGATCTGACATCTCTTTTTCCTTTTAACATAATTTCCCCTAATGCACTGAGGATGCAGTCTGTCAAAGTGTGTGTTAACCAATGACTATCACTAATCTTTCTGATAAAACACCAGAATTTGATGTGAATGATATAAATAAATGGTTATCTGTTCTCTTAGAGAGAAACTCTTCATGTGCTTTGGCCTGTTCATTCCAGAGGAGGAGCGTGAGGGGAAGATATCCACTGATCTGGTTGTCTTTCCCTTGAAGCTGATCACCCAGGTGTTACCGGGGATATTGTGGCTCAATATTATAATGTAGGGAGAGGTGGAGGGAGGTGTAGCCTGAGAGGACAGATGCACACAAATAATGATCAAATTAAGCTCCAAACTATTTCATATATTAATCAAACGCATAAGTGTAATTTCCCACTGGTGACTGGGAGGACATGTGAACCAAATCGGTTTTGTCTCCTCTGTTGTGACAGTTTCAGTCTGATTTACTCACTAAAATCCGAGTAAACACTGTCCTCTGACAAATATAATAATGGTATGATCAAATAATAAAACATGTAGATAAGTTCATCTACATTGCCTTCAAAATAAAGCTTCCAGGGCCTCCCACGTCCTCTCCCAGCCAGACAGGAAGCTTTGACCCAAATTAATTTTACAAAGCGCATTATCATGTTCTGTTGAGATGCACAGCGGAGGATCCTCTCAGAGGACAGATGGGCCCTTTAAAAAGCCACTGGAAGTCATCTTTGCACCCTGACACAGAAATGAACGAGCCACTGAATAGGCTGCTGACAGCACTGATAGAAGGAATGACATTGTTTCAAACTGCAGCTAAATGTTTTCACATCACATGCATCCACACCTCACATAACCTGGAGGAAGTCCAGAACTATGAAAATACAACAGTATCACAAAGGACTTTGCTTCAACGAAGAACCTTTTGAAGGCAGAGTTCAACATTGTGGGAAATACTGTATATATATTCATTGCTGCTGTTATTATTAGTAGTCATCATTTTCCCATCATTATTCTGCTTACTACTCTCATTATATGAATCATTTATGTCATACACATTGAATGTGCTCTGTTATGTTCATTCTGTACACATGACATCTATCACACTCCATCCTGATAGAGGATCCTCCTCTGTTGCTCTCTCTAAGGTATCTTCCTCTTTTATCCCTGTTAAAGGGTTTTTGGGGGAGTTCTTCCTGTTCTGATGTGAGGGTCAAAGGTCAGAGGATGTCGTATGTATACAGATTATAAAGCCCTCTGAGGCAAATATGTAATTTGTGATTTTGGGCTATAGTGAGATGAGAAAAGCTATCTAATGGTGTAAGTGTGAAGCTGGAGTTATGTGATTGTATTTTAGCTACGGAAGATTTAATGGGGGGGGGGGGGCAGAATCGTGAGTGTAACAGATGATTTAAGCATGAAGAAGAATTGTGCATCTACTTGTGAACAGCAACAGGGATTCTCCCTCTCCTAATGATCAGAGCTGCTTGTGCTCTGTTTGGCAGGGTGAGCACAAACTCCAGCTGAGAATTGAATTGAATTTCTTGCCAAATGATTTCATTTTTAATTAAGCCGTTGTGGAGTCGTTTTGAGATTTAAATACATTTTATATTGTTAAAGTAGTTACTGGCTAGAGCATAGCTTGTTCTCTTCCTGTTAGTCTGACACACTGATGTAGACTGTGGGTATCAGTCAGCCATTGGACATGTATTTCACATGGCTTTCTCCTCCCCTTCCTCTATGTTACTCAACCAGCCAGCATCCTCCCAACAGACGAGGCCCATGAGTAATGTAGGAGACGGTTTAGCTGAACTCGACAAGGCATAAATATGTAAATCACTAAATATTCACATGGTCCTTATAGAGAAGCAATATTTTCAAAAGCTGACTTTTGTGCTTGTGCGGACATTATCTTTGAAGAAGGACCCTGACGTCCACATGTGGGTTGCAGCTATTGCAGCTTGATAGGCAAACAGATCAAGGAAGGAAGAAACGAGCCGGTCCATGATCAGGATTACATGTTCAGATTCTGCTCTTACGAGTCCATCGCACTGACTAGCACACTGAGTAGTGCTCAGAATTAGTTTTGTGTCTCAAATCTTTTGTCGTTTATTTACTTCCACAGCACCACTAGTGTCTCTTTAATCCGTGCACAGACAGCAGTCAGTGCAGTGACTGTGGGCAGCGTCCTGGAGGCTTGTTGTCACAGTGAGGTTGCCATGTTCACTCCCATTGTACCTTTCCAGAGACTAACACCGTGGTGAAGGGTAAATGGTCAATGGACTGTACTTGTACAGTGCTTTTCTGTCTTTCCAACCACTCAAAGCATTCCCACCCATTCATACGAATAAAACGTTGCTTATAACACATTTTATAACACGTAACTTCCTCTTCACAAGAAATGACATTCTTATATTTCCGTTTCGTGGACAACCAAGATATTATTTGTTTTTCAACTTTGGTTATCTGTTTCCATCTGTTTCAGTCTTTATGCTAAGCTAGGCTAACCATGTCCAGACTCTCACTCTTGGAAAGAAAGTAAATGTGTATTTCTGAGAATGTTGAACTATTCATTTGAATAATGAAAAACAGTAGGATCATTGTTCTCCACAGCACATCTGAACATCCAGGCAATGTAAGCATTTCCAAAGTAATACCAACAATGACCAGTGCTGTATGGAGACAGACGGGGAGAGGAGGAATCGGAGTCTATGGAACATTAAGCCATAAGCCATACTCGCTTCAGCTCACATCGAACAGAAAGCAATGAGATGAGATGTACTCAACCAAAAAGAACTTCACAAACACTTGAAATAATGTTTTAAAGAATGTTTTCTGGTTAACAACTGCTTAATGAACAGACTGCCTGCATCCAAAGTGATGAAAGAAGAGGTTGAATGTGGAGGGGAAGACATGGAGACACTGGGCTACCGGGGCAAAGGTCTGGTTCGAGTCTGCTCCACTTCAGTCAGGTTCAAATGAAAGAGTTCATTTAGAAACAACAGGGACATCCTTTTAGGGGAAATACACCCCAAACCTCCTGCGCTTTTGATAGCTGAAAACTACATATGCGTTATACGGAGTTCTTCAGTCTAAGAACACTGCGATGTACTCGATGTTCAGCCTCAAAAACTCAAATTTTGTGTTTTCAAGTTGAATGTAAAATATAAGATTGTGATTAATGATGCTTTGACCCATCAACAGGGACATCCAGCAGGTCAAAAGACAAATGGACGGTCTTGACCCCGACTCAAACCAGAACCTGCCATGGACCTTACTTGCTGATAGAGTTGTGGCCTCGGTGCCGAGTTCTCGATCATAGTGTGAATCATGAAGATTAGAGGCTCATTCTCCTTCGTCTAGCGGAGCGCCGAGGAGAAAGAGGATACAATGGTGTGATAACATAGCAGCACGTGTTGCTTGAAGGATTCATGTCTGATATCCAGGAGCTGGAGAAGGACTAGCCCTCCTCTTCAGGAGAAAACTCAGGATAAACACCGCTCTGTAGGACACTTTACTGCTCAGTTACTATTGAACACTTACTGATCTAACATACGCCATGTTAAAAGGACCATTCCTGTGTTTTTGCATAAGCCAATTTATTACAAATACCTATAATCTAAATTGGTATTAAGCATTTTCAAAGCTCTGACTGGAAGTTGTGATAATATTTATTTAAGAAAAGGGTTTTGAAAATGATAAAATATTTGATTTGGAGTCAATGGATTGTTCCACTACCTTTAATGTACATAAACTGAACCTTCTCTTCAAATAGCCTCTTTGTACTTTGTGAAAATCTAATCATTTTAGCATCCAAGCTGCTAGCCGCTCCCTCCTACAGCCTGTCCAAGCCCATGAGCTTTTGAGAGCCGAGCAGTGGTTTACAATGATGCAGGAACAGTTCTAACCTACAGGCTAAAATCAACAGCACATGATCAGAGTTTGCCTCTGTGAACTGGAGACAGGTTGTGTTTTTCTTGCAATTAAGCTGCTCTGTCAATGTTAGTGAGATTCCAGTGGAAACATCCATACTCTTTCTAACATTAACAGTTTGGGCAGATAACAAATACGTGGAGTTGAGTTAAATAACTTGTTCAACCAGTGGCCTCACACCACCACAGTTCTGCTCCCTACGAAGCCTGCATTTAAACAGAATTCTGACATTTACATTTACTCCCCGGGACTTCTCTCAGTTTGTAGTCTTGGGTGTACAAGGCTGGCATTTGCAAACAATGAGAGCGATTGAGCATTGCTGCACATGGGTTCATACATAAGAGGCTGAGAGGAATGTTTAATACAGCTCCCAGCAGTGTGCAGTGTTGTGATTGGACTAACAACACGAGGTTCCACCCATGACTCCAATCAGCAGCTCTATCTGCAGTAATATCTTCCCTGCTCTGAAGATAAATCAACATGAGCTGAGGTCTGCAACCCGTTTCAAGTCTGCAAGATACTATTCATGGAACACTAAACTCAAATGAAAGTAATACCTTCCTGCAGGTTAGCTTATTTAATAAAGCATAACATGGTATGCATTGAAAATGGTAATAAAAGAGTTTCAATATGAAAACCATCAGTATGGTCCTCTATCTTTCCTAGATTAGCTAAATAAATGCATAATAAGATGACAGGCCTTTAGAAACTGTGCATAAGAGATGAGATTGACCCATAACTCGAGTATTATTAAAAGAGATAAAGAAAAAAAGATGCACCAGAAATAGAGACAGAAACAGAGATCATAAACCATAAAACATGCATGTACGTTTTCTAGAAACAATGTTAACAACGTTAAACAACAAATGTTAGTTTCCACTAAGGGTTAGAAAAGTTCCAGTGCTTCACAAAATGTTCTGGATCTGGAAACGTTTAGTATTTTGGACTTCGTAGAGACGGAGACAGACAGGAGCTCAGAAGTCCTCACCTGGCTGTCCAGGTAAATAAGGTTCCTTTGGAGGTGATGAGATAGAACATCAGTCTGCAGACGCCACAGAGGAAGGAAGAGAGGAAGCAGGAAGAGTGACAGGAGAGGATGGAACAAGGGAGTCAATGGCACATATCAACAGGAAGGAAGAGATGACATATTTCATTATCTATCATTGTTTACTTATTCTTCAGTAAGAATAAACTTCAGCAACATGTTTTAGTTGCCTAACCTTAGCTATAGATTATTTGTCAACAACAACAAACTATAACCATAGTATAGTTGCCATGCACTGATATTGTAGAAAGAAAGGGTTGGCATTGAACGGTTATCCGTGTTCAGTGTGGTGATAGCAGGGTTACACCAGCTGGTTACATAAGATGCAAAAGAGATTGCTTCCAGCATTGCTAGACTTTTAGCTGTGGTGAGCACCATGAGTGAAGAACAGCAGGCTGAGAGAGGTCATAGCTCTGTGGAGAAGATGCAGCTGGATTCTCCTAATATGGTATTTTGTTGCTACCAGGACATGGAGGGCTGGCCCAATCCTTCAGTACATATTTATAGCCAACAAAAACCCAGAACTAATGTGAAGATGATGTCACTGTTCACTTCAGTCCAGTAAGTTGAGAAAATAGATGACTTTACAGTAATGCAACCTTTAACAGCAACAATATCCCAAATGGTACAGATATATATTACATTGGTTAGCTTCTATCAAAGGCATATGGTAAAGCTGTCAGCAGTTAGCTTATATTCTGCAACATAAATTATGAAATTGACTGAATTTCAAGCATTCAGTCCAAGACACGTGGCAGCATGCTGCACTGCTGGTATAGCAGACAAACTGCACACCTGCTGTACATGCATTACAGATGAACTTACTCAATATAAGCTACCTTAGACCTGATCAGGTTGAAGCATTAACACAGAGCCCGCTCATGATGTACATGTTGTTTGATACTTCCGCTCCTCTTCATGCTCTCCTGAACCACAACCGCACAGACCACATGTGTGGACAGGAGTAGTGCCCACGTACAAAAACACACATGCTCAAACACACACATATACAGGTGCAAAAGAAAGCCCAGAGATCAATAATTCTCTAAAATGAAATTGAATTTGGCGTGTTCTGATAGCAAAATGTTAGATTTGACTCTAAAATATCCCAAAATACAACATTGCCTACAACTGGTCAAACATGTCATGTGCCTGTGCTGTCTATATACTATCAGGTTAGTACCTGATGTGCTGTCTATATACTATCAGGTTAGTACCTGATGTGCTGTCTATACACTATCAGGTTAGTACCTGATGTGATGTCTGTACACTATCAGGTTAGTACCTGATGTGATGTCTATATACTATCAGGTTAGTACCTGATGTGATGTCTGTACACTATCAGGTTAGTACCTGATGTGATGTCTATATACTATCAGGTTAGTACCTGATGTGATGTCTGTACACTATCAGGTTAGTACCTGATGTGATGTCTGTACACTATCAGGTTAGTACCTGATGTGATGTCTATATACTATCAGGTTAGTACCTGATGTGATGTCTATATACTATCAGGTTAGTACCTGATGTGATGTCTATATACTATCAGGTTAGTACCTGATGTGATGTCTATATACTATCAGGTTAGTACCTGATGTGATGTCTATATACTATCAGGTTAGTACCTGATGTGATGTCTGTACACTATCAGGTTAGTACCTGATGTGATGTCTGTATACTATCAGGTTAGTACCTGATGTGATGTCTGTACACTATCAGGTTAGTACCAGATGTGATGTCTATATACTATCAGGTTAGTACCTGATGTGATGTCTGTACACTATCAGGTTAGTACCTGATGTGATGTCTATATACTATCAGGTTAGTACCTGATGTGATGTCTGTACACTATCAGGTTAGTACCTGATGTGATGCCTTAGTAAACGGGTGAATGTGTGAGGTGCTGAAGGTCACCTTACTGCCAGTTATTTAGGGATCCCAGTTCCCCTGCTCTGTTGCTACGGTTACTTCTCACTGCACCGTTGACCTGAGGACCTCCAACATACATCCAGGTGAGTCTTGTTGATCGGCTCACAATGATGCTCTAAGATTTTGACCTGCCAGCTCCTCCTCACTGGCAGGTGACATGACATTTTCGTCTGGTAACACAACCATTATGCTGCGTTCACACCAAACGCGGCGCGAATTATTCGCGCGAGTAGATTACATACAAAGTCTATGCACAGATGCGATGAGACTGACGCGGCGCGAATTAGCCAAATCGCCCCAAACGCGTGAGTTGAAATTTTTCAACTTCGGCGAAATATTCGTATTACGCCCCAGCGCGATAGCCTATCAGCGTTGAGTTGCTTCCCCTGTCATCACTGACTTCCTGCCGTTGTTGAATCAGGAAATAAATACTGTAGCCGTCTGTGTTCACCCAGAGGTCTACGATACCTCATATCAATAGAGACCGGACCAAACTATGTGTATAAATGTGTGTGTGTAAACCATATGGTACAAACAATGAATAGACGCTGCTGTATTTACGTCTACATGACGTTATTGTGAGTGTTGGTGGAGCTGCTACAATGTTAGCATAGCCTAGCACCGCTCCATCCGCTCCATTGAGAAGACAAGTAGCCTACAAATCGGCATCATTACGTAGTTATTTCGGAGTCCCTTTTTGTCGGTTTATTGCCGTTAAATCACATCCAAATCAGTTTATTTTATGTTCATACAGCTGTAGTAAACAGCGACGTGTGGCTTGCTAGACACAGTGAATACAGCTCGATAAAATCCACGGAGCTCCTTTGGACAATATTATGAACCAGACATGACGACGTTTAGTTTCCCGGGATATCTGTGACTTCCACAACACGTACTAAGCAGGAATAGAGGTTCTTTTTTTCATGGTTAATGGCGGACAGTTGAACGGCTTTCGTCCCCTCTCCGGCGCGTCCAGCGCGATTCGCGCGAATGTACACAAATAGTCCCCAGCGAGACCGGCGGCGTGATTAACGCGAATATGCAGCGCGATGAATTCGCGCCGCGTTCGGTGTGAACACGGCATTAGTCTTTGTTGTTGGCTGGAGCGGTGATGTTTTAGTGTTTTAATAGAATCTTAACTTCTATGGTAGTTGGTCCTCCATGTCCCCGAGGAAAATTCCCACGGTATGTTTATGTTCCTGTCATATTTTTCTGTATTATTGTTGTGGTTATATTTTGAGATTGCACCACATGTTCTGTGGTACTTAACCATAAATCCATTTGTCTTCCAGTGTGTTGGACCAACTGTTTTACAGCTCATTAACATTAACATCAAACCACATTTCATGGCAATTCTTCTAAAAATGTCGACTTGTTTGTGATCAGCAGACCTTCAGAGTCAGAAGGATCCATCGTCTGGTAAACATGAATGACGGAACCACATTCTGTGCCAATGTCTCCTGTAGAAGCTATTTCACTGTTTAATTATTCAACTTGCTAATGACATCTTTTTTGAGTCTGTACAAAATCTCTTGACGATACATCCAGCAGTTGTTGAGATTTTTCCGTCTGGACCATATTGACGGACCATTCGTCTTTAATCACCAACACAAACAGAAATAGCTCACAGAATCTCTCAGAACACACCGAAAGCAATTTCATTTGGAGATAACTAACAGTCTCATGCAAAGAAGCTCCCCTTGCAAATACACATAAACACACAGAATAATACTAATAACAATGAACTGCCTGGTTGGGAAAGCACCAATGTGTACATGCATGTACTACCCACACGTAGTGTACAGACTCAGTGCTGACCTTAGCGTTGGGCCCCTCCAAACCCAGGGCCATTAGCTGAGCTACTGTGTGCTCCCGCAGGCTGTTGAGCTCCGCCTGCTGCCGGCGGAGCTTGATCAGGAGCAGAGTCAGCTCCTCGGGCTGCACAGAGCAACACACAGAGGAGAGAGGAAGAGCTGCCACACTGACGACATCAACAACACCCGTCCACTGATTGAAATCAAACATGATGCAGTGACTCGGACCACCTTTAAGAGGAGAGGAACTACTTCAACTGATGATCAATTCTCCAGTTCTAACCATTTAAACCCATTATTTTCAATCTGGAGGCAGAAGTATATTTCACGCTGATGAGTATGTTGCTTCTGTAGACAGGTCAACCCCAGCCTCACATTTCCTCTTTTTACATCTAGTTTAATCAGTTATTTTTATAATTAGTTATTCATTCAGGAAAGCTCATTGAGATCAGGATCTCTTTTGAGAGAGAGGCCTGAGAACAAATGACATAAACACAAGAAACAGAAACCTCAGCATGCACCATCAGACAGCCCTTCCATGCAAGGTGGTGTCTAAGTTCTAGGCTTTAAAAGACACCACTTCAAAGGAGGCTTGGGACTGACATAGACATAGATGTGACGCTTGGTTTGAAATATTCATGACAGTTATCTGTGTTGCTAATACAGTTCAAAACTTCATTCTTAGCCATAGGGGACAAAAAGAATCCACAACTGACATACCAATGCTTTATGAAGCTGCTCTGGCTAACAAGCGAGCATTACCTATTTACTATACAGCAGGTACAGAGCAACGGTAGCATCAACTCTTTCAAACTTAGCTGTATTGTGCTGGCCATGTATATATATAGTGTACATTTATCAGAGCATGCCTGAGGTAATACTGAACCAAATGAAAGTACAGTAAAGCTGTAAGACTAAAACAATAAGCTAAAAAAGGCTGAAAAGCTCAGAAGAACTGCAGAGTCGGGATAATTCCCACTAGCTGCATCATTGCAAGTTAACCCTTTCTCATTACAGTTCGTCATTTGATTCATGGGTGATTTTTGTTTAGTTTGTTTCCTGTTTTATTTTGAAGTTCCCCACCTCTTGTGTGTTCACTTCACTTCACTTCCTGCCTTTGTGTGTTTTCCCACCTGTGTGATTGTCTGCCCCGCCCATGATTGAATCACCTGCACCTCCCCAGTGTATTTAAACCCTGTGTTCCCCTGTCTGTGTTGGTTCGTCTGCTCTGCTTTCATCCCTGCCGTGTTCCCTGTTAAGTAAGTTTGGTTGTTTTGGATTTTTTAGTTATTAAAATCACCATTCATATCTTCTGCTCCCTGTGTCTCACTGCTACCTTTTGCCCCCCACAGTGATGGTTGTGACAGATATTACAAACATTGATTAGTGACTTTAAGCTGCATTTATCAACATCTTCATATTAACAATGGCTCAAATGACAGCAGCCCTCCAGAGCTTTTTAGTCTCATCACTCTCACGAGGAGCGCCCAGCTAAAGATCCAGGGAGCTCCCTGAGGAGTTGATGAAGACCCAAACAAAGCTAAAAGGAGAGCGAGTAATGCACTTAACGTTTGCCTGGTGACCAAAACTTTGCTTCAAATGAATGATGATGTTGTTGCTGCTTTAAGGGAAAGGATTGTTTCTCCAAACAGACTGAAGAGAATAATACAGCTGGAATCTTAACCTTTACATGAAGGATGAAGGCACACGCTCTCATTTGACATGAGGCTAAGTGAGCTAGGAAATAAACTGCATCTGAGAGAATTCAATAGAATCTGTCCACTTGAGAGGAAATGTGGCAGCCTTTCATTGACCTCATGACTTTGCTACTGGCTACTGTCATCTACTTTCAATGTTATTGTCACTTTGAAAAAGAGTAACCGCGTACGCCAGTTCAGTTAAAGATGTATGGACGGACTGTCCACACAGACACGGGTCTCACCCACACACACAAATTACTGGGAAGTCTCTCATCAAACTGCAGACGCACTCGACTGCCGTCGAGGAATCACATTATTCACCGCTGGCTTCAAACAGAAATATCAGTCCTGGTCCTTGTCGTTGCTTACGAGTAAAGACCATTTTGTGTGTGCGTGTGTGTGTGTGTGTGCTGTCATTAGGAGACAATGACATTGTCAATAATTACATTGGTCCTGCTGAGACAAAGAGAAGAAAACATCATTTGATGGATGTGTGAGTGTTTGAATGTCAGCGATGGACGGCTGTGCCTGTTTTATGGGAAAATAATGTCAAAATTCTCTTGACTCTGTAAGAGTTTACTGAAACCAGGGACAGTGGATCTCACAGCATGAGTGTGAGGGGAGCAGAATAACACTCACCGTCTTGCCTTGCAGAGACTGTGGGGTGATGGACTGTGGAGGGAGCCCGACTGCGATGGATCGTCGGTCAGGTTGATAGCCGTACTGTGGGGAGGGGGTGAGATTGGAGTGGATTTAACTAAGAAGATTATTGAACTCATAATAATAATAAATGAATAACGTGCATAATGATTTGTAGTTAATTAGCTGATGCAAACATTGTCATGCCCTTTAACTGAATGTATCCACTAACAGAGAGGAACATGACTGCATCAAAAGAGACACATTATTAAAATGAGAAGGTAACATCATCATAACATCATCCTCTTATCTATTGGCCAACATCTGCTCTCTTTGTCAGCAGACACAGAACAATCATTGGACTCAATTAATGTCAACGTAGCTGAATTGTGCCGCTACAGTGGGCTAACAGAAATGTATTGCATTGAGGCAGCACATTGTTAAACTAAAAAAGGCAAAAGTAAAATGAAGATCTGTCTTAAAGTCATTTCATCCTGTATTCAGTTTTACCGCTACAACAAAACTGGATGAACAGCTCACAGACCCAAACACACAGATTCACTGCTAAATGAGTTATAGGTAATATGTAGAGCTGCTCCTGCATGTTTACCTTATCCTATTATTCTCACAAATAATTATATTCTGAATGAATTAGAATTCAATCAAATTTGAACCAAACTAGCTTTTGAACCAAACATATCACCCCCCCCCCCCCCCCGTGGGTTAATATGCAGCCACAGAGCAAGTATTTCTTCAGGAATGTTCTTGAAGCAAATGTCATGACAGTATCAACAAAGCTCAATGACTGACCAGGCTCACCACTGATGCCTCCATTTCACAAAGATTCTCTCTCTCACAGACCAAAGAACCTTTCAGAGATTGAAGATTACTACATTTCAGTTCAGCTCATTGCTTCCTCCTCTCTCTGGCTGTGAACACAGAGGAGAAGGTGTGTCGCCTGGTGTATTAACGCGTCTCAGTCAGACAGGACACACTTTATCTGAGGTGTCATCGGGCTCACAGTCTGGCACGGGGACTGGACTCGGGCTTTAGACTAGTGACAGGAGCATTGGACTCATGCACTGAATGCAAACTCAACTCTGTATCCTTCAAGACCAACCCGTCCTATGTCCCAAGACATCAAATAGCGCCGCTTGGTCAGTGCCCCTCGACATCGGAGGTCGACACATGGAGGACCCCCATGGCTGCTGTATGAGATGCAGCTTTCAACTAACTCTACTGTAAACCCTCACGCAGGCGTAATGGACGGTAAGATGGTAATTGGACTGTACTTGTATAGCGCACAGCTACGGGAGCAATTTGGAGTTGAGTGTCTTGCCCAAGGACACATGGACACGAACTAGTGGAGCCGGGGATCGAACCGTCGATCCTCTGATTGATGGACGACCCTGCTCGCCTAAGAACATGTAAGGTAGTGTAAAGTGTGTGAGAGTCTGCTTAGAGCGGGCGAGAGGGCTGAAGGATGACTCAAACAACACAACGTGGTCTCATATCAAACTGAGTAATATCTTCATGGTCCACAGCACAACACGTATTTAACAATAAGGGCTCTAACATTGTGAGATAGCTACATCTTTTCTATTGGCCTGAGTCCATGTCACATGGTGATGTGATATGCGACAGAACAAACAGGACTTCTGTCCAGGTCACAAAACTAAAAGTGAACTGACCGGGTGTTCTTCTCTCGGAGCTGCAGAGTGTCGACCGAGATGAAGGTTTCTCGTTTCTGCCTTTTTACATTGAGTAAAGTATAAACTATCAAAGTGTAGACAGACCGATCAGCCCCGCTGAGTGTCGCAGTAAACACACAGTAAGCCCACGCAGCACGTGATGATAATGAGATACCAGTGTTATGTGACCGGCTCTGAACAGTCGGCTTGAGTTCTGAGTATTCTTTCCGTGCTGATAGTTAGCAGTTAACTGATGACTGTAGATTTAGATTGTATGGACCCAGTGCAAGGGGGAAATGCTGACCCCTATGGGTTAGGAGCAGGTAGCCTCGTACTACACATTATCATCTTTGATTTTACTTGAATTGTTAACGAGGAAGTATCATCTCTTAATTTACATATCATTTGAGTCAGTCTCCAGTGCCATGCCCTCTACCTTGGTGAGGTGCGTCCTGTGCCAGTGGTCCTGCGTCACGTCCTCCCTGAAGACGGGTGAGGACACCTCGGAGTGGGAGCTGCTGGGGTTGTGAGCGACCTGCTGGCGAGGAGGGGAGAAGGTGCTGTAGGGAGCCAGGGAGCCGTGGGACGGCGAGGTGGGGATGGAGTGTGCCACGGCGTGTTCAGAGATGTTACCCATGGTCTTGGTGCTGGGCAGAGTACCATAATGACCCACAGCTGGAACAGCAGGAGAAGAGAAAGTCACAGTGGAGTAAGACGCTTTCTGTGATGGTCATGACACTAAACTTCTGTTTCAAAACAGAAAGAAAAAACAACTCAAAATAATAATGACATAAGAATTTATATCATTGAGGCTATTTCAGCAAAAGCATGTCTAAGACTTTTCTAACACAAAATTAGAGACATGAGAAGAGGATTGTTCAAAAGGAGCTGCAACCCTTTATTAGAATGAACCCTTCATTCTTTTTGTTCTCCATTTAACGCTGAGACATCGTCTGAGTTGAAAGGTTAAAGGTTAAAGAAGAGGAATAGAGAGATATAATGTGGGGCTACATATCAGTATCCAGTTCTATTTCTATAAAATGATAACATCAAACATTCTACAAAAATAATACAATTGATTGGGATCAAATGAGAGAGAGCGAACACACTCACACACAGGTTTAGTGACATGCTCAGTAAGCTATTGTCAGACAGGGACTGACAGTGTAAGCTGGTATAACAGCTGATGGTTGAAACTATAACACAAAATGACAATTACAACACATTACACACACTGGGTCTTTTTGGATTTTGGGACATAAAACAGCAACCTTAACAGACGACTCAGTCCAACTCTAAGCAAGAGCACGGGAATGTTATTATATCTGAGTACAGGGTGTAGATCTGCTCCCGTTTGCCCTTTGAGGTTTTAATCTAGCTAAGTGGTAAAATTGAGAGAAAGTACAAATCGTGTGCATTAAAACGCCAGGAGGTGGAAGACACAAATGTACGACACTACAGCAGGCTGAGCAGGGACAAGAAGTGAGGTGAACTTCCATAATCAGTCTTAATTTACTTAATCAGTCCGAATGTTAGATTTCTCTGTTATCTAACTCCATGTTTACCACATCTCAGCCCGTCTGTCTCTGCCTGTGGTGATGTGGTTAGACACTAATTTGTGCTTAAAAGTTGACCTTTTGTTTCATGATTGCATTGTTGTCTCTAGTTATAAATACACTAAATTATGAACAGGTTAGATTATATGAGTGTCTCTCTCCAGGACCAGATTACCCCCCTGGTGCCGTGGGCCCCAGTTTCCTGCTTGGACCCAATAGCAGGGCCACATTATGAGCACGAACTGTAATGTGGCAAGGAATGAAATCCTTAATAAAATATGAATAAAAAGTAGGAATGACATTGAACAGGATTTGCTTTGTTGTGAGGAGGATGTGGTAAGAGTTAGCAAGCTGTCTGAGCAAACTACAGGCTAGTGTGGAGAATTTCCTCTTGAAAACTCCAACCTCTCCTGTCATTGCTCTTACTGCAAGACAGGAAGTAGTATTTTCTGTCTGTGGTATCAGTACCTGTTGGCTGAGCCAGACTTTGCCTGGAGAAGGCCTGCCTCTGCTGCCACTCGTACAGCTGCCACATGGTGTCGTCCCTCATCGACCTCCTCTTGTCCGCTGTGGTGATGGTGGAGGTGGAGGCGGGACGGAGGGCCCTGTCATACACAGAGCCCGCCGCGCTGCAGATGCTGTCGGGCCTCATCATGCTGTTGCGGGGCAGCGTGCGATAGCCCTCCGGGTAACGAGGCACGATCTGAGCACGGTGGCTGGGCATGTTCCTGGGTAAGGTCTGGTAGGACGTTACACTGGGAGGGAAAACAGACCGACTGATGAGTTGTGAGTAGTCAGTCAGTAGTTAGGCCAGTTTTCACCATTTTCTTTATGTTGGAAAGGGGGGGGGGGGTCTCTCTGGTAATCCGGTGTCTCCATAAACATGCAGACCCGTCTGATGGGACATCCTGTAGCAGCCTGGTGTCATTGCATGTGATTTAAAGAAGGTAAACACAGTGGACAGCCACACACAACACTCTGACCTGACTTATCAAATCCATTTCATTATTTCTGCACATTTGTTCCAAGTGTTCAGTTTGCTCTTGTTGACAAATGTGATGATTGTCAGCAGATTGACGTTGCACCAGAGACTCACCTGTTTGAGCCTTCTCACCTGTGCACCAAAATACCACACAGAGCAGCAAAGCCACTGTCAAGGTGCAGAAAATACCAAACGGTTGGAGTGCTGCTTGTGCTGGTTGTTGGGCTGCATAGAGTTACAGAACACTGTCAAAAACAATACTCTTCATGCTTTACACTTTAAGGATGGTTGCATCTGACTCTCATTCTTTTGAAGCACAATCGACCAAAATGAGCAAAACACATGTTTGGTCCTTTTATTAGACTGTAGAAGAGTAAAGAAGATGGAAGAGGAAACAGTGGACAATGCTCCACTACATTAATAAGGCCTCCACAATAATAGGCCTGTCTGGACAATAGAGGAAACAGGGAACATTCAATATCTGTAGCGGACACTTGATTTTCTGGTAAGCTTTAGTGTAGAGCTTATGCAGAGGTCTAACCCTCAATCTGACACGCAATCAGTCTCAACTCAATCAGCAGGACAGATGCCTGTTGACCCCGAACTCCTCCAGCTAAAAGACCTTCTATTATGTCACTTGATCATCTTGATCATCTTGTAATGTTTGATGCTGCAACATTTTAAGGCTCTATCGCAACCTTTGCTGTGTTACTCATCTACACACTCACCAAGCAAAATGCCTTGATGATTGTGGTCTTCATGGTTCATGGATCCCAATAATACTCTTATGGGTCACTATAATCATCGTCCATGGTGGCTGTGAAGTAATTCCTTCGCAGAGTAACTACACTGTAAAAGATTGGGCACAAAAGCCACAGTCCCAGTTCTGTGCAGAAATGAATTACAGGCTCAGCAGGGAAACACCGACGGGGATTTCATACTGTGAAAGATAGCAACTGGATTTGAGACTGACTACTGAGCAGTACAAAGGAATCACTTTATGGCTAGAAAGGAGGAATAATTACAGCAACTAACAACTCTATCAATGCAATCAATCCGGTACATTTGAGCCTCATTCAGTTCCATGTAGCCCCTACTCATCACAGCATCACAGTCTTCCTTCTTCTCATTTCTTCACCTTTGCATTCAGCAGGGACAATTCTCAATTCTCAAAGAATATGCTACCCCCATCCCCCCATCCCTCCACACACAGTGACAGTGGGGGTTCTGAAACTGACAATTTGATTCTTTCATACTTTTTTCCTTTTTCAGACCTCTGACACTTTATATCTGAGCAGAGGACACCAACATGAACGTCTTTGAGGAGAAACTGTCCCTGCGTGAGACACTGATCCACAAGTTGCTCTGCAGGCGCTCCACAGCAGCTTCTGTTTCTAGAATGGTTAAGAGGTCACATTTCATAAGTATACCTGTACTCTCTCTTCTGCTTTTCTTTTTATTTGAAGTTAGCTGCAAAATGTCAGACTTAAGACTGGGAACGCTTCCTTATTGAATTCTGCTACAGTACAGCCACTTAAAGTCAAACAATGCTCACTGGTGTAGAAGATCCAACCAGCAAGCCTCAATTTAAGACCACACCACCTTCACTGTGAACATGTGTGCTCATTCAATTCAAATGATACACATAGCCACGCGGGTCCAGGTTTGTGTCATGTCTATGAGGGATCTCCTGGCAGGTATCCCCAGATGTATGACCATGCAGACTGTATATGCAGACTGTACACTAGAGGGGAGCTTGGGCCGCATATTTCTGTCCAAACGCGACGGAGAACAACGAGCAAACAATCGACCTCTCGGGTCCAGAGGTGTGACAGCAAACTGAGCTGATGCAGAGAGACAGGTGGTCTTTCCTCAGCCCATCCTGCTGCCACCGTGACCCCACTACAGTGACCCTACGTCACTGGTGCTCACTGTGAGTAATACTGTTGTTAGCAGGAGCAGGACTCGCTGTTAACAACAGTAACAATCAGTTCTACAACAAAGTTACTCTTTTATTTCCCTCCTTTGCACCAAGTGCTGATAAAGATGACACATGTGGCTCAGCAGCACTGAAGTTGCTCTGCTCTCATTACGGTCTCACTTTCATGACTTATTCATGGCAGCAGGAGGAGAGCGGAGCATCGGCGCTCTGTTCGTCTGTTCCACTGCGTTGCTGGGTTCAGCCGGCTAAACGCCAGCGCTCCCGCATGAGATACACATCTGTGATGACACAAAGTGCTCTCAGCTGCCGCTGCCACACCAGCTCAGAGCAGATCAGGGACGGAGAAGATACACTGGAAACGAGGAGACAGATGGGATGGCAGAGATGAAGAAAGGTCTTAAAGTGTGGGGAGGAACAAAGGGAGGGCGGTTGAAATGTGTGCTGTTAAGTGCAGTGTGCTTAAAACAGTTTTTTTCTGTGTGTAACATCTATGACATAAGTTAAGCATTGTGATAATTATGAAGTTAATACATTGCAATGATGCAATTTCATAAATCATCAAAATAATATAATTACAATTGGCAAAGCAGATTAATGTCTCCATTCACTTTATCATTTGGAGTATGAAGATCACTGACTGCTATCAGATTGGTACTCGTGAGAGGGGAAAGTGAAATATCCAAGAAAGGTAGTGACAGAAGGATGGCCGCAAAGATGGTGACCAGCGTGTGTGAGGTGCTGACTGCTTTAAAGTAAAACAACTCTTAGCTGCTGTGATTTATTGTGAAATGATGATGTATGAAAGCTGATGATCAGCTCAATGTGCAGCTGCCCTTGTGTTTATGAGCTTTATAGTGTCTTTCATCTGTACAGCCCACTGCTTTACCTTTGACCTCACTCTTAGCGCTCTAGTGCTATTTTCAGAGAAGAGCTTTGAAGAGCCACAGTACTCTACCTGCTCAGCAGCAAACAGCAGACAGACAGTCAGAGACTAGCATTTAGCAGCTAAAGAGACGTTTCTATCAGAAGAGACCAAATACAGAGCTAAGAGAGAGAGAGAATACAGGACTGACATCAGGTGGCCAGAAGCATGACTGCTAATGTGGAGCTGTAACTCATGGATGTGTGAATAAGCAACGGTTTGCTTTAAAGGCTAAACTTGAATGGTGTTAGTATGAAACTGTGAGTTCAAATCAACACATTTCACTGGTCTTTGTTAAAAGCATTACGTTGACTGCTGCTGTCAACACGGACATCAGCAGGATAGATGTGTCACTCGCCACTGACCGGTTAGAATCATCTGCCCTCCCAAACAGAACATCACAAAACGTCAGACTGAATGAATGAAATGACAATCCAGTCTCTTCATCAGGCTCGTTGTAATCCTGGGCTCTGAATGGTGGGGCAACATTTGAACATACAGAACCTGGAAAGTTCTAGAAAATTCCTTAAAAGAGAAAGTGGACAGAACGAGCGCATTAAAGTCCTCAATTTTACATTGTGAATACCCAAGAATAACAGTACAATGATGTAAGCACACATGCACACGTCAGTCGGTCTCACCTCCTGGAGTCATCGTCCTGTCCTCTCGTCCTGTGTGTGCGGACCCAGTGTTCCAGCTGCTGCATGGAGTTGGTCCTGGACAGGCCCCTCTCTGGCTCCTGGACGGAAGCAGGGGACTTTCCTGGACCCAAAGCCAGGCTGCTGTCCATCTCTCCCGGGCTGCACTCCCCAGGCTGCTCCCCCACAGTGGACCCTGAGCCGTTGACCTGCGCAGGAATTTGGACATTGAGGTTGGCCTGGCCCTGGCGAGATGCTGACACTGCGGCGGCGATAGCGGCGGCCTGAGCCGGCTGCAGCTTGATGCTGTTGATTTTAGTCAGAGACCTCTCTGCACTCAGGTCTCTCTGGAAGCCATACTTCTCCCCACGGACCGTAGCATACTTCCCTGCATCTCTGAGAGTAGCATATCTATCCCCTTCTCGGAGCGTACTGTATTTCTTCACTGCCTTCAGAGTGCCGTATTTGTCCACAACTTGTATGGTACCATATTTACTGTCCATCTCCCTCATTATGCCGTACCTCTCCGTCTCCTTCAATGACAGCTGTCTCTTCACCTCTCTCTGGGGAACGTATCTATGTCCTTCTTTCTGGAGTGTGTGCCTTTCTCCTATTTTTTGCAGTGCATATTTTTCTCCATCCTGCTTCAGCAGGTACTTCTCTCCATCTTTAGTCGGAGCGTATTTATCCTCTGTTGGCGTCACACTGCACTTTCCATCTACGTTCTGAACAGCATACTTCTCCAGATCCTTGTGAATTGCGTACACCTCTCCGTCTTTCTGCAGCAAGGATTTCTCCCCGTCTTTTCGCAGCATGTACTTCTCTCCGTCATTGTGGAGGAGATACCTCTCTCCGTCCGTCTGAAGCATGTATCTCACGCCGTCTCTCTTCAGGGAGTACCTCTCCCCGTCTCTCTGTAAGGTGTAGTACTCACGCTCCCTTTGGCCGTTGTGTTTCTCTGGGTCTTTTTGCCGTTTGTCGTCGACTCGCGATAAGGAGTGTTGTCGCACAGGCTCACGGTTGCGTTCGTTGTTCTGGATCTCGGGCTGGGTTAGGACTCTGTGGTTTAGTAAGTTGTTCAACTCCTGAGGTGTTCGCTGATCCACTTTCAACTTGTCCAGTCTGAGAAGAGAGATGGAGAGGGGTGTGACAAAGAGTAGAGATTTCTAAGAGCTGTCAAAGATGTCCCTCTGGGTATTGGCCCTTCCCTCAGGAGTAACTTCATACTCACACCCAAGACTTTTAAACTTGAATATTTCCCTCTGTGATACTCTCTGAAAACATGAGCTCAAGCACACACTGTGTAGGATATACTGTATGTGGTGTGTGTATAGGTTGGAGAAATAGTAGCAGTTTTTTCTAACTTTGAAACTTTTTCAGATGATCTAAACTACTGAATATGGTTTATTATCTATAGATGGGTTCAGGTCCCTCCTCGCTATAGTTTGAATTGTTTTGTGTGTGTAACTGTTACAGCTGTGACAGGATGCTGTTATCATTCAGCGCTGTGTATTTTGATGAATTAGTGCTTCATGACCTGGACAGGTGTTCCTCTGTCTATGAAAGACAGTCTGTTTATATAAACAGACACAAAACATATATCTTGATATATGTTTTTTTACAATCATCATATCCGTCTTGGTCCCTGTGTTGAGCACCGACCTTCTGACTGGTTCAGTGTGGACCAGGGCAGTATCCGTCATGACTTTCATCCAGGACTCCATCTCTTTGGCCGTGTCAGTGCAGAAATAATAGGTCCGCATGTTGGGGTGAGTGGCCTGGTAGTGTAGGGAGAGAGGGGGAGATATGTGAGATTAACAGGAGGAGGAGACACAGACAAACTGAGCAGGAGATAAAACAGCAGTGTGATGGGGACCTTGAGATACCAGCTGGAAGTCTTTACATCATTCCTGTTGGCAGAAGAGTGTGTTTGTGTACAGTATGAGAGTGTGTGTGTGTGTGTGTGTGTGTGTGTATGTGTGTGTGTGTGTGTGTGTGTGTGTGTGTGTGTGTGTGTGTGTATGTGTGTGCTCCCTGCCTGTCTCTCCATGTGTGTTTCAGCTCAAGTGTGAAAACACAAAAGTGTGAAAGTCTTCAAGGCTCCTCTGTGTATCTTGGTATAGATCAGGGGTCTTCAACTAAAATTCCAAAAGGTCCAGATTACAATAATATCTAACCTGTGCTATTTAGTGCCATATATATATATATATATATATATATATATATATATATACATATATATATATATATTCAAGAAGTCTAATAGTAGTAACAATGTCTCTGTGTAGTCAACAATTGTCAAATCAAATAAAGAAAGTACATCAATTATATTTTAAGAATTATTATTCTCGGTTTTCAAATTTAACTGGATGGATTATAAATAATACATAAATAAATGTTCTTCTCATTTCAAGTACAATAAGGGCTGCAATAAAGAATAACTGACATAACAGAAAGATTTTCAAAAATGTGCATCTTAAAATAAAGTAATTCATTTTAGAAAAATCAATTTCACTGAATTGTCCTGCAGCTTTAAATTCAGTTCATTCAGGTGTGAAGAGATGTCAATAAAAAAAGCCACAATGTTATATTATTCTCATCTTCTAACAAGATAAATCAGTGAGCATGGACTTTATCTGTGGTTATTAAACCACTTGTTTCAGCTCTATTCTCTCTGTTAACATCATTGATTCTGATCATTTTGGGCTCTCAGGTTTATTTTCTGTGTCTTCATTTAGATGTGAGTGGGTACGTTTGTTCAAAGAGTTGTGCTTTGTCTCATAGTGCCGCTTCATTTACCGCTTTTATCAATAGTTACGGTTTCTGAACATATTAGACATGCTGGTTTTAACTGCCTGTGGGAATAATTAATATATGAGATTCTGTTCATTCATGCTTATAAATTATATTCTCTCTGAACACGTTTCTCTTTTTGGAGAACGTCATGTGAGGTAACTTCTCTGATCAGCGCAATATTCCTGCTCTTCTTTCTATTTCCTCGTCTCTCCCCCGTGTGTCACGTTGTGTGTAAACCTCACTCGAGTCAGGAAACGTGTCAGAATACTCATATTTGATTGGCTGAGCTGCATCACGTGATGTGATTTACACCGCATTGGTCGGTGTGTTTCCTGCACCGCTGAACAAGTGCCGTAACGGCTGAATAAGTTGCGCCGGTTAAAGTACAAACTCGGTGCTTATGTATGATTCCGAACTATCGATTTTAGGTCCTGGGTCCGGATGCAACTGTGTCTGGGTCCGGATCCGGACCACAGTCCGCCAGTTGGGGACCCCTGGTCTAGGTAAAACTGTATAAATAGGAATTACACTAACGACTTCCAGTGTGTGTGTGCATATATATATATATATATTTTTTTTTTTTGGCATACCATCCAAAGTCTTGCTATCACAGTGAGGGTCATAGAAGCATAGTAGGGATTAGTGCTGACTGGATCACAGTGAGGTTGCCATGTTTAGTATCATTATTCCTTGAACAGAGACCCAAACCTTCACTGACTGACTCTAGAAATCCAAACTACAGCTGCTTCATAAGAGATAGTTCCAGCACGTAGCCACAAACTTTATAAATGTTTTTTTGTGTACGGATTAAACAAATGAGAAACATGTTAGTCAGTCAGCTTACTTTGGGCCAGTATACTCTATCAGAGCAGTTTGTTGGATGGTGGAATAGCTTCGGACACGATCACATGTGAGGCTGTTCGGAACAGCTAAAAACACTTGTGATTTCCGTTGTGGTCGGCAACATGTCTCACGAAGTCCTAGTCCTAGTTCTGTTGGTAGGCGGATTTCTTTCACTTCGGACAAAGCCATGGGAGCTGTTTCTTTATGCTAAGCTAAGGCTAACCACGCCCTGACTCCAGCTCTATATTTGAGAGACGGACATGTGATTAATAACTCTCTTCTCATCTCACACTTCAAAAACAAACACATAAAACAATTTCAAATAATCAACTTTAAAACCACTGTAGCATAGGTTCCTCAAGAGTTCAGGGACCGGACTTCCGGTGGAGAGGGGTATGGAGTAGAAGCACGCGTTGCACTCTCCCGTAACTTTTTCAATTACAACTCTTCATCGACCCAAAAGTTAAATTAACAGCTTGCGCAAAGACACGTACTGTCCTTCAACTGCACCATGACCAGCGAAACTAAACTGAACAGGAGGGAAGATGCTAAAAAAGACGAGCCGGCGCCCCAAGCTAGTCAGGTTAGCATGTCTGACCTGACTAGCCTGCTGGAGGAACACCGCAAGTCCATATCATCGGCACTCTCTCCGAACTCAAATCTGCATTTGCATCTCTCAAAACCAAACTATATGTGATACAAGCCACAGTGGCTGAAAATGGCGAACGAATCGCAAGTTTGGAGACGGGTGGACTTCTATAAAGCTTCATCGGAGAGTTGCCTCGATTTTGTAACTGCTTGTTTGTGGGTTGGTGGTCTGACAGAGGCGTTGATTGTACCTGCTGTTGTGATTGTATCTTAAAATGGTTTGCATAAATCGAATCACAAGAATCGTAGCTTTCCAAAGATATGTCGCATCAGTACCTTCCTATACATAGCAGTTGTGTACATGACACAGATGTACAGTTAACACTCCTGTTAACAGGTATACAAAGATCAGATTCTCACTCAGAGACTCCAGTGAATCCTTCGAAGAGACCTGGAAACCTTTCAGAAACGATTTCAACGACGCTGCAATCCAAAAAGTGAACTAACAAACGCCCCCCCACACCCTCCCTTTTTTCTTTTCTTTTTGTTGTTATTTTTAGTTTTCTTTGTCTTAATTTCTGTTTCTATTTATTTTGTGTTGTTGTTATTGAGCTTGTTGTTGTGGGGATCTTTTGTCTCTGATTGAATCAATCTTTCTACCGTACCTCCTCAGTGTGTGTTTGTTCGTTGTGTTTGTAGTTTCTGTATTCAGTGGCAGTTTGTCACAGTTACACTACCTCCAAGAGACTGAATGTAATATCCGGTATATCCCAACTGTTTTGGGGGTAGTCCTGTTCTACCTCTCTGTCTAAAGTATTTGCAAAATCAATAAAAAGATTGATTTTGCAAATGTGCTCCCATTGGCTGGCTGCATGATAAGTCTATTTGTGTAGCTGGGAGCAGCCCTTTACAGTCCTCCAGCCTGTGACTCTCTGTACCCCCTTTCAGCTGGACACAGGAGATTTACCTTGAAGGCGTATTTCCTGCTGATGTGGTCATCCACCGACAACATGGAGATGTGAAAGCTCGGCAGCAGGATACTTCCCAGGATGTTATCCTCTTTCTCATCTGCATCAAAGAAGAAGGAAGAATAGTCATATTCTACATATTAGAGCTGGACATTTGCATTCTAAGCCACATCGACCTCCGCTAAACTAAGTTTAGTGTGGATCTGGCTAGGATGAGGTTGTAGATTAAATAAGTGCTTGGACTGGTAACACATGACCCTAAATATCCATCTTCGGTAAGTTAGTTTGTCGTGATTGAGAGTCCAAGTTTGATTCACACCAAAGGCAATGTGGGGTTGCTTGATATGCAAATGTTGAGTGAGTAGATTTCTAAATGTCTTTGCAGACAAAGTCCGTATTTTTCATCCGAAATTCCATTTCACACTAATTATTATCAGTCTTGTATTATTTAGTCTTGTATTGCAAATCTTTCGCAACAAATGGAATATTAAAACGTATCAGACTCAATGTGTGAGATTTGTTAACATAACATTATGTTAGACAACATTACATTACTTATTGGCTGACGAATTTTAAAAAACGCTGACGAAAAATATGAACCTGTTGTGTAAAGACCTTAAAGATGATATTTTACATAAATATACAAGTTCAGTTAGAAACACTTACAGAGACAAAACTGACTAACAGACGACGATGGAACGACACCTGCTGAGGACTACAAGCTCAGTCTGCTGTCATAACACACACACACACACACACACACACACACACACACACACACACACACACACACACACACACACACACACACACACACACACACACACACACACACACACACACACACCTTTCTGTTCTCTCATTGATTGTTGTCTTTCACATCTCAGAAACCAAACAGCTGCAAAGCACAGAAGATGTGAAGCGCAGCCATGATGCTCTACAGTGGATCCTCTGACCAAGTAAATATTTATTGATTCCAATGAAAAAAGAAAAAGCCAGAAGAAAGTGAGCTGATTCATGTTGTGATGGTAATGAGTGCATGGCTCTATCTCCTCTCTGTGCTCCGATAGCACCATGCTGCTCTGATGGGAGCTTACAGGCTACAGACTAAAGGCAGAACCACATCTGCTGCACCAGCTGCAGTAAAAACCTACAGAGCCTCCAGCCAGCGCTGCTGTTTGCTTTAACCGAGGCTGCACGGTGAGCCCTGCAGCTCCTCCGGCCCTGTGCCTGCTGCTGAATTATTGAGATACAGAACACACACAAAGAATGAGCAAGACAGAGAGCGAATGAGCAAGCTGGCATGCAGAGAGATGCATACACTGCAGCGTGAGTGGGTGTTTCCTTGAACGGTTGACATTTCACGGTTATTCACTGAGATCTGAGGAAGTCTGTTTGTTTAGAAGAGTCCCTGATCTATGTACAAAGGTACTGTAACTGTCAATAGGTTAATTGAGATAAACGTTTGCTTAAATGACAATTATGGTTTATTATAACCAGATTAACTACTTATTTTATACTTTTGGGCACCTGTGGATCCTCAAAAGACAGATATTTCATATTGTGTGAACACATAACTAAATAATTTGTGCACCCAAGATTTTAGATCCATATCTTGTTCAACAAAGTTATTTCAAGATAATAACTTGTGCCCAAAAGGTAATTAGTAACTGTACCTTATAATAGTAATAGTATTTATGGACAAGATAATAATATGTCCACACAACTTATCTTCTTGTGCATAACTACATGGAGAGAAAGTAATGAATTACATTTACTCTCATTACTGTGAGTAAGTTATGTCTCTACTCCACTCAGCATCTGATGCTTTATGAGGGCTTCTGTACGGGTCCACTGATGCACTCCATTCATCATCACGTCTGAATTAGATTGTAGGATTAACATCTCCTGCTCGTTTATAGAAGTGCAACATCCCAGTAGGCTGTAAGCTTTTACATAAATCTGCAAATAATCACAGGCTTTACATTCACAGAAAAGTGGAAATGTAAAAAATTCAACTGAGTTCAACATTTACCAAACTGTATTTGAAGCACTACGTCCACTTTAAGCACAAACATGACAAGTTAAATAACAAATGAACTGCACTTATACAACGCTTTGCTACCTTAATGGAGAAAGTGCTTTTCAATTGGCCTGTCATTCACTCATTCACCCATTCACACACACACCCATTCACACACACACACACACACACACACACACACACACACACACACACACACACACACACACACACACACACACACACACACACACACACACAGGCCTGGCCTGCCCATTGGGAGCAACAAGAGACTTCCACGTGTGGAGCCAGGGATCGAACTGCCAACCCTTGATTAATGGACCCGCTGTACTTCCTGAGCCACAGTAAGTCAAGTGCACTTACACATTATAAACGATGTGACGCAACATGTCAATGCACTTCATTCTGTGCTTTGTTATGCTTATAAAGAGAAGGGCTACTTACTTTTTACTTTTATTTGAATTTGAACAATTCATCTATTTTGACTTGAGTAGAAGATATTTAAAGTAACAGTACATCAAGTATGTTGGTACTCGTTCCACCCTCCAGCTCACAGAGGATGAATCCTGCTCTGCTTATCTGTGAAACATCGTGACAACCTCGATAACCTGCTTCATGTAATGTGATGACAGCTGACATCATTAGTGTTTGCCACTCTCTGGTAATAATGGAATTATTAGAGTGCATGTAAACACAGAATGAATTAAGACGAGATCTGCAGTAGATGTTTATCATCTCTGCTCATACAAAAAGAATTAAGTGCAACAAATCCAAATCCTGCAACCAGCTCCCAGCCTGAGTGACAGAAGGTACTTAGGATAAAGTGACAGAGCAGGCAGGAGAAAATGGAAAAAGAAGAAGTTATTATCGGAGAGCCGAGCACGTCATTGTCCTTCCCGAGGACGCCTCCTCTCTCTCGTCTCTGGCTGGCTAAGCCAATAAACATCCAATCTTCCCTTAAGTTCGTCATGAAAGCGCCTGCTGATTGCGCTCTGGGAGCGGCTAATTTGTCAATTTATGGAGATGGAAAAATCTCTCTCAAGGGTTTAGGAGACACGAAGGAGGAACAGATGAGCTTTTGTGAACGTAAAAGTTCTAAATTAGCGGTGATGTAATGTGATTGAAAGCAAGGACAACTACTTTTAACTGGCAACCTCTTGACCCATATTCTTCCCCGTTACACTGCTTCTCATTAAGTTAAGAACAGTGTGACAGCGCGTCATCTATGTTACACTAGCTCCTTAAAGGTATATGAGCTCAGAAAAAGGTTTCAATGATGACAGCACCACCAGAGCATGGCTGGATACCACTAGTGACTAAGTTATTCTTTCCAAAACATTCAAGCAATCAAAAATGGAAATATTCTAATTAGCTTGTGCATACAGTATTCTTCCACAAGATATATTCTCATTTCCTGTTTAGAGCACTGAACCTAACTTGAACTCAGGTCTCTGTTGGTACCAATCTAACAACACGGCCTTAGCCTCCTGCATGGCTCTGCCTTCATGAGTGCGATGATGAAATAGTGAAAGCGCCTTCTTGAATTGCCCTTGAACAAAATATGGACTTGCTTTTGATTTGACAGTTAAACCTATTTCATTTAACAGCCTGCATCATACATTTGGATGTGTGTCTGTGTGTGTGTGTGTGTGTGTGTGCGTGCGTGTGTGTGTGTGTGTGTGTGTGTGTGTGTCCTCACCGCGGTAGTAGAAGAGGCACATGTCGCACAGAACGAACCACCTCTTCTTCCAGAGCTTCATGCCTGTGCTGTCCTGCATGGGTCACAGGTCACAGACTGTCAGTAAGTCCGTCATAGTGTAGTGATTACAGAAACCAATTGACTCTCTCTCTCACTCCGACACACACACACACACACACACACACACACACACACACACACACACACACACACACACACACACACACACACACAGCAACAGCTTTTCTGCTTTGATCTCCCCTCACTTCCCTTCTCTTGACACCATCACTGTCTCCCCCTCTGGCTGCTTCTTTTAACCAGCTTCTATCTCCCCCTCTGAGACAAATTACTCTTTTTTATCTCTTCATAACGCAGTGACAAATTTGCCTCTGTGGAGCTCGAGGCGAAAGCCTGTGCTTTGTTCTCTATGCTGCTGCTCTGGTTCTTCTTTATAAGCTCTTGGAAGAAAGCGTTCCGATAGGTTCTTCTGGAGGGCTGGTTCTACCATAGTCTGTATATAAGAAGTGAACGTGGTCACCGAGACTTCCCCCTTGTGGACTGCTGTATTGAAGCCTCAAGTTTGGCATTTTGGTAGTCACCATTACGACGTTACGATCTTGGTTTTTGCAACCAGAAGTGAGATGAAAGTGTGGAGCTAAGTTCAACCAAACACTGAATAAGACACTTTTAGGTGACAAACATGTTTACAATTAATTTTCATGAAGTGAAAATACACTGTGAAAGGGTTGAAGCTGTAAGACGAAAATACGGACAACACTGTAGTTACAGTGTAGCCCCGCCCTAAAGCATCCCCTGCTTTATGGTCTGTTTGACTCTAAATGGACCATAATGTACTAAATGAACATCATGCTGTATTGAAGAAGACTTGAAACTAGAGATTGAGACCATAAACTCATGTTTACAATGTTTACTGAGGTAATAAATCAAGAGAGAAGTAGAGTCATTTTCTCATAGACTTCTATACAACCAGAGGAGTCGCCCCCTGGTGGACACTAGGGAGAATGCAGCTCTAACACATGAAGCTTTGACTTCACTTTACAGACCTGCTTCTACAGCGAACAATTTGCTTCTGAAGTTTTTGAAGAAAGATATTTTCAATGGGTCTTGAAAATCAGGAACCCTTTTCATCCAAAGAACCCTTCTTGGAAGATTGAGTTCCTCAATGACTGTAAGCATGTGTTAAAATATCCTCCCAGCCTACACACTCCCAAATACTGTGATTGTGAACCATGATTGTCGTGGGTTGTGCAGCACCACACCACACCAGCCCTGCCCCTTTAAGAGCCTCATTAGGAACCCCTGGGTTTAAGAGGGACATCCTTGGAACAAGAAAAGGTTCCCAGTAGACCTCCCTGGGTGGGTTCTTGTTACAACTCTTAGAGGGTGGAAAGCATCTGAAAAGAACCGCCAGAGAGGGTTCTGGGTGCTCTCTACAGGAGGTGTCTGTGCTTGGCCAAAGATTGTTTATGAGGTAAAAGAAGCTTCACTCTGTAACACCACTGTACAACAGCGAGTAGACAACTCCAACAGAATGATACGTCTTACGTTTAGCGCTTCGTGTGACGTCAATTTCACATTATCTAGTTAACTTTTATCATCATATAAATAATTGAATCTTATCCACTTTACAGTTTAGAACCAGAATATTCATTATTTAGATTGAGTTAAAAGATTAAGGGTTATCTGTAATAATCAAAAATATTGCCTAAAACGCGACGTTTCCCCAAAATAGTGCTTGTCTGCTGCCATCAGTGCACCATAGGAGCTTCAGTTATCGCTTTCAGAGTGTTTGGGTCTGAAGAGTCTACCCTCCCTTGTGCCGTGATGACTGCAGTGACAATACTACGTCTTTGGAGACCATCCGCTCACTTCTGTCAGGGAGCTCTATGCCTGACAGGTCTGTGGGGAAGAGAGGGGCTATGCTGGTGTGAAGTGAATCGATGCTCATCTCAATGTGAATGCAGTGAGCAGCAGCACAGGGGCCAATGCTGAGATGCGGGTTATTGAAAGCTGAGTTGAATAGTGCTCGATGGGGCTGTCTTCAGGAAGTCGCACAGTGGTCACAGGTCCACAGACCAATTGAAATAATGACCCACAGTAGATCTCTGTGGGGTGAAGAAAACTGCTTAACTTACAACGAGTGGGTGGAAAGGGAATGAAGAACAAGCTAAGCCTCAAACTAAGCTAGCTAACGTCCAGTCAAGCCCCACAGCGTTAACAGGATAATCCCTCTCCCTCCGCTTCCACAGACACGCTGCAGCAGCACTCAACGTGTCCAACCCAACACATCAGGAAACTCAACTGCCATTTAGTTTCACCTCATCGTTCAGCCTGACACAGGCTTCATCCCCACTGCATGCTTCTGCTTGACTCGCCTCACCAATGGTACCAGGTCCTTTACTCCACACTACAGATAGTACCCCCTCAATGTAGGCCAGATTCTCAGCTGATCGTCAGAACAGCAACGTGTGAAACTGCTGTTACATCATCTTCAACACGACACTCGCTGAACCCTTTCATTGGCAACCAAACAGAGGAATGTCTGCGCTGTCAACTGTACGAGGTGTACGTAATGTACACGGTTTCTTTTTGCCGGCTGCCATTTTTTAAAATCCGGGAAACGTAAATCAAAAAAATGCTGTTGACGGTAGCTTAGCTATTTAAAAATACTAAGTGTGTGCAGGATGTCCCATGTCGTGCTATTTAGGAACAATATTTCACCATGAGAACACACCGATACTGACAGATAAAACAGTGGCCTAACTGAATAACAGATCTCACAACAAATCTCTATGAACGTTGGGATACTGCACTGTTCCAACACGTAACTCCCCTCAAACCACACATTCTCTTCTTTGTTTCATGTTTGTGTACGGATTAAACAGACCAGAAGTGTGGTTAGGTATGTTTTGGACTTTGGGCAGAGTCAGGCTAGCTGTTTCCCCCTGCCTCCAGTCTTTATGCTAAGCTAGGCTAACCATGTCCTGACTCCAGCTGTGGAGTTAATATACAGTCCTGAGATTGTAACTGATATTTCTTATCTTTATCTTGAAAATAAAAAGCAAATAAGTGTATTTACAAAATTATTTTCACTGTAGTAACATACAATAAAACTGAATCAATTCCAAATGCAGTGAATAATACTACTACTTTATGTTCATCAGTGTGCACCTTTCACCAAGCCATATTCCCCCACCTGTCTTCTATCACACCCCTTTGTCCCACACACACTCAACCACATCCCATAACCTTTCCACTGAACGGCCTTCCTCCTGTACCTGTTTGTAAAGCCAGTTGCTCTTGACCACCGGGGCATTGGGGTTCCTCTTGATGGAGTTTGACCTCTTTCCAAAGTTGTGAACTTTTTTGAAAGACCTTGATGGCTGCAGAAAGACATGGACGGGTACATTTGTATATATACTTATTTTCAGCTCTAAACATTTGCATCACAGTTCAAATGTACATTTTTCAACAAACAAGTCACACAGAATGTGATGTATTTGTAATCTGTAGTCTGTTTCCATCCAGAGATATAGAGGGAGCATCCCTCCCCTGATCTCAACAAGTGTTCGGTGCATCGGTTGTACAGACGCTTGTATTGTAAAACAGCAGCTTTTCCAGCAGCTATAAAAAGCAACAACAGAGGCAGATGTATTCAGCTCATTAAACAAAGCATATTCCACATTCCCCATACATCATAGCTCACTGACTGAAAGATGCTGCACTCCAGCATACAAGTCAATAGCAGAAAGATACAAGAAGTGCTTTGATTAAGTCTACATTCAAGACAAATAGAATGATGTCATTGAACCAGTTCCAGATGTTGTACTCATTAGAGGGAAGTGTCTTAATGTTTCTGGTTTTCCTCTAGAGCCACTATCACATCTGAATCTCCTGACAACATGCACTCTCCACAGTGGATGATCATTTCACTTTATTTTCTTACTCCTAAGTTTACATTTGTCCACAGTCAGCCCGTCTCCCAGGAGTTACTTGTGTACATCAAGTGTTGTTCAGGAGAAATGTATTTACTAGCATGTGGTTACGTTTAGGTTAATCTACTACAACACATTTCACATTTGTGATTCTGGGTTGTATCAGAAAAATGATTTGACTTAAAACACTAATTTAAGGGTTAGATTGCGGTTTTGGTTTAATATTATATTGTTATGCTGTCTTGTGCTTCAGGTCACCACGGACAAGCAAACAATTCAACTAAGACCGCGATCTGTCCCGAACCTCACAAAGGATTTGAGCTTGAACAGAAATCAAGTATAATATAATATACTATACTGGATACTATATATATATATAATATAGTATAATAATAATAATAATAATAATAAGCTGCCGTTGCTGCTCTGATATTGTCGGCAAACAAAGAGATTTGTTGTCAGTCGACACTTTGCAGGTATGTTCAGAATTAGAGTTTTACAATTTGGAAAATACAATAGGTCCATTGACAAAAAGCGTCTTCATCATGTTGATGACGAAAAATAAATCAGGCAACATTAGATTGTATTTAGTACATTTGCTGTTACAGACTGGTCGTATACAGTTGTAGTTTCTAGCAGACAGGGTTTGTACAGGACGCTGCATAATGGAACAGATTGTGTCACGTTGAGAGAAACTAGTGTGTGTGGATTAGTTACTCTAGCACAGGTTTGCTCTTGCCTGCATGTAGTCACTGTGTGGCATTAAAGCAAAAGAAAACACACACAACTGAATCATTTACATTGTGAAACATCCTCGAAATGTTCTCAGCTTCTTCTCAGCCAGTTTAACCGTAAACAACCTCTTATGTGTGTCGTTCTCTGTGTTTCTCAAGCAATAGAGCTCAGCTCGATTCTAATGAATGACTTCTCATGAATACATAAAGATATGAGGTGCTGTAGCCTGCTTCTCCAGCCTGAAGGTACCTACAGCACTGCATTATGGGAACAACTCTTTCAGGGGTGAAGGCTTACTGCTGGTGTAAATCACTTAAGTGCATCTGTTTTATTCATTTCATCAATTATCAGTATGCTGAAGGATGAATGTAAAAACGATCAGAGACGACCTGTTGAACTTGAGCAGCGCTTCGTTTGCATAATCAAACATGCAACTGACAATTTAAAGGACAAGTACAACATTTAGTAAAACCCGCTTGTTCTCCTGGCAGATAAGAAGATTAATACCAATTTCACGTCTGTTTGTATTATTATTAATTTTTATGATGTATTATTATTAATAATAATAATAATAATACATTATAATAATTAATATCAGTTATCATAAAGACTGGAAGACAACCAGCTCATGTTCGCAAACATTGGATTATGCAAAAGAAGCCTCTAAGAAAAAGGCTGCGTGTGTTACTGCACGTACACACACGTGTTGATAGAGTTACACTTTCTGTTCATGTAATAAGAGTAATAACATCACCGGTGTGTATATGAGGAGAGTGGTACGCTGTAGTACAGTACTGTACACAGAACACAGTACAGTATGAGAGCTACAGGCCTCCAGCAGCCTCCCCTCATATAACCACACTGTGTAAAACATTCAGCTTCATCCACCTCAGTAAGTCTCTCTCTGCTAATACGCTATAGAAAGCTAAGTTATTATTAGAGGTGTGATTAACAGAGATGTGCTTAAGATGTGAGGCCTGTATGGCTGGAGGCTGACCCGTGTGGATGAAGTGGAGGTGCTGGTGGCAGTAGTGACAGTGGTGGCCGGGCTGCCAGGGAAGGTGCTGTAGTCGGAGCCACCCGTGTAGTTCGACGCCTCGCTCATGGTGCTCATGGGACGCTCCTTCTTGTCACTGCTGCTGCTCTGCTCTGACGAAGCCTGAGGAGCCGACCTGCCACAGGGCGAGAGACATAGAGAGACAGAGACAGAGAGCGTCAGTCAGACATTTCACCTCCATACTAATGATGTACAGTACCATGACACACCTACAGGTGAGACCTGGAAGTGTGTCATTCAAACTGCTCATTCATAGAAAAACCAGACTTCAAAAGCCAAAGTTACACTCTTCTTTCTGACAAATATCCTGAAAAGTGACAATTAAAATTTGATGTGCAGCCATCTAACTTAAGTTGAGCAAAAGATCCCAGAAAAACACACACTGAGATATGTGAGCACGGCATCAGTCCAGACTGACCCCAGCTCAGCTCAGCAGTCACATGTTAACATCCATCTCCTGAAACAAAGGTGTGAATGTGTCCTTGGTTGAATTAGTTCATGCTGTTAGAATAACTGTGACATGTGTGTGTGTGTGTGTGTGTGCGTGCGTGCGTGCGTGCGTGCGTGCGTGCGTGCGTGCGTGCGTGCGTGTGTGTGTGTGTGTGTGTGTGTGCGTGCGTGCGTGCGTGCGTGCGTGCGTGCGTGCGTGCGTGCGTGTGTGTGTGTGTGTGTGTGTGTGCGTGCGTGCGTGTGTGTGTGTGTGCTGGGATCGTGCTACCTAGATGACAGAGAAGACCTGCTAATGTCAAAGGCAGAATCCAGCTAGCCAATCATCCAACCCCCCACCTCATCAAGCAGACTCTATCTCCACTCTCTTAATGACACACTATCTCTGTCAGGGCCATTAGAGAGAGGGAGGAGGGCAGCGAGAGGAAGGGGAGAGTGGCTTGAATGAGCGCGAGCAGAGAGGGAGAGCCACAGAAACAGAGATAAAGAAAGTGAGAATGTGAGGGAGGAGAGTTATTATTCTCTGGGTGTCACCTCTGAGTCATGCCTCTACCTCCACACAATTTAAATGGCCTGACAACTTGGCCTGACTAATTGAACCAGCTCAAAGTGTTTTGCCCCTAGTTTAGTAGAAGGACAATTGCTAATGTGAGAAAAAGAAAGTTCAAGGTCCCAGAGATTACGGTAAAACTAGCACACAGTTCCACCAGCAAGGCCAGCAGAATACAAACAGAGTTGTCCACATTGTTGCTATTGTGGACGGCACACAACACACAAGCTTTTATATCACTGCTCAGGAGTAGTTCAGGTGGGTCAGTCAGTCTGGGACCCTCAGGTCATAACGCACAGAGCTCAGGTATAATCAGACAGCTCAGTGGGGCTACAACCACCAACTAGAAGCATCAACAGGATCGCATGAACGTTATAGATCCCCAGAGGAGAAACTGGTTTGTCACCATGAACAAAGACATACACGATACATCAACAAAGACATAGACACAATAACCACAATGCATCATCTACACAACAGATATCACCAGGCAGGGACATGGAAGACAAACACACAGTTCCACTGTAAAAAGAGGGCGGGTCCTTAACAGGTCAACCTGCTTTCTTTTATCACATTACATTGTGTACGGCTATGTTCTGCTGCCGCTACTCTGTGTCCAGTTTTACAGTTAAAGCTTAAAGCTCAAGTAATCAGTGTTCTCTTCTCAGTAACACTGGATGAAATGACGTACGTGCACTGTAAAAAGGGTCGTCTGTAGTGATACATCCACAAAGAACTCTGCAGTTCCCTCAGAGTGTTTTAGCCTCTTCTATCTCATCATTTCTATTTTGTGTTTTCCAGCCCACAGCTTCCACCCTCCTCTACCTCAGAGGAAGAGCTCCAAACAGCACGCAGACACACTGAGGTTGGGAAAGGAAGCTGAACATCACCATCGTACAGCTAAAGAGAAGACAGAGCTCAAAGGACAGAATCGATTGTTTTGACCAAAATCATGACTCCAGATGAATGCTAGAGTTGTTCTTTGTCCACTGGACGTGTAAACAGACAGATGTGTGCTAACATGTTAGCTGTTACAGGTTGGTAAAGTGTTCATATGTCAGATGTTGTGTTTTGGCTTGTTGCTGCAGTTTTCCTTCATTTTTGGCCTAAAAAGGTGACCTGATCTTCAGTACTTTATCATCGGACCAGCATCTCACTTCTAGCCATGATACAAACTGGATGCTGATTCCAACTCCACAGCTGTGATCAATGAGTCGATCCTCTAAAGAAAAAGAATAATCACCAGTCAGGGTAAGACCAAAGAAAAGTCTTTCAGGTGAGCAGACTGGCAGTAAAAGAGTCAGCAGAGTACCTGTGGCTTATGTATACCGCCATAATCACAAAGGTGCAGAAAGCAAGTATACACCATCATTTGAGTTGATATCATCTTGCAGACTTTGCTTCACTACTTTAGGCGCAGGTTGAGACGAGACCTGTACCTCAGTGTGAAAACAAACCTTGGTTTGACTCCCAGGTGTATCACTTGTGATCACTCTGCTGATCAGATGGTCACACAGCATCAGTAACGGCGTCTTCTTAGCAGGTAGAGCCCTGTCATCTGTTCAGGCTGAAGCAAATGATTGGACGGGCTTGTTACAGTCTGTACCAGACACAGCTACCTGCCGTCAGTTCTCTATTTAAAGCCTGCACTGCTACACTTCCTGTAATGGGAGGGTTACAGCCTTTGATTTGGCTTTCAATGGTCAAAATCTAGGAAGTGTTGAGTTTCATAGATATTAGCTCAACAACAATAAAACAATGTTAGAGGTGGAGGGATTGACTTGATAAGTGAATGGACACAGAGAGGGCTGAGCATGAGGATGAAGCTCATTTAACACAAGCAGAGCAGAAAACAGGAGGACTCTTATCAGATAAACACAACTGTGTTTCTAATACAAGCATCTTTTAAATAAACCTGAAGGACACCATCTTAAATGCAACATGTGATGTGAGATTCATTTGATAAAGAGAATGAAGAGACAGATCGAACGCTCAATGACACCAGTGCTCCTGTGAATGGGCTGATGGGTAATTGCTTTAGCTGTGAGAATGACTCATATTACACATATTTCTCAGTAATGATTTCTCTTTCTTTTATGTTTCTGGACTGGATCAATGAGATCTCATAGTGATGAGACAATCTAAAGCTTTAGCTGTCATTCAGCAGCAGCCTGACACCTGCTTGTATTTCATCATTTCAGAGGTAATACAGCCTCTGCAGAAGCAGCATTAGTTCCTATTAAATCACACACAGGTTATTATTCCAACACTACACCGTATGCTGGAGACACAACCCGTGCCATACACTTTAATCATCCAGAACATCATTGCTGCATTAGTGTTGCATAGCGGCTCATCGAGCAGTTCACACAGTCTGAAATAAAGTTAGTGTTAGCGAGAGGTGGAAAACAAGGAGCAAGAGAGGAATGAAGCCTTGAACTGACGATGAAGACTAAGCTAGAAGAGGGATCAGTGCCTTACGTCTTGATTTGATTGCTGCCATAGTGAGGCAACTTTAAATAGACTGAACTTAACAGCTTGATTGTTTGCTGTCTAACGGAGTCACACAAGAAGATCAGTATCATCTCTGTGTCCAGCACAGACAGAAGCTTAGTGCACCACCAGTGAGTGGTCATGGGTCGCATCATTGAGTCCCTGTAATACAGAACATTCTTTATGTTGCCAAATGATACAAGATGACATCCCGTTAGTGGGAGTTCCCCTGTTTGTTGGAATCTAAGTGTGAATCTAATCTGTTCTACCAGTTTGAACTTGTTGATACTTCCAGCAGATTATTTAAGATGAAGCCAGGTTATCCTGCATTTCTCCTGTAAAACTGAAGAACACGGTTTGAAACACTTATGATAGAGATATGGATGTTTGGCTAATGTGGTTCCTCGCTTCCCTCCACCGTCTCTCTTCCTCTCGTCGTCTCGTCCCAGCAAAGATGTGAGAGACAGATGTGAGCATGCAGGAGTATTTACCAGACGGGACGTCCTCGTTTACTGCAGCACCTCAACATTCAAATGTGTAGAAATAACTGAGCAACAATTTAAAAGAAATTCCCCTGACGCCCGATGACTGCTGCCATATTAGAGATAATAGATTTATTTATTTCAGGGCTTCACAAAACGTAGATAAAATGTGTATCAGGCTACTGAGACAGAGTATACATGTTGTAGTGAAAGTCTGCCAGCCTCCTTAGGTTGATATTAGGACTAATATTAATAACTGTAATGTGCGTCTGGATAGATTGTGTCTGTGTATTTTCCTGATTGAGCCAAGAAGCAAAGAAAAAAGCCTTTTGGCTAAAGAAGTAGAAAAAGTGTTTCTGGTTTTTGATTCACTCATGATTCAGATCGTAAAACGTTTTATTTCATGAATGAATATGATCAGTTGGTGCTGTAATACCTATTGTTAATCTACATTTATAGCCGACAATCATACAATATCATTATTACAGTAAAGCTGTTTCCGCAACAGACCGGCTGCTCTGTTCTCTCCCAACAGACCGGCTGCTCTGTTCTCTCCCAACAGATCGGCTGCTCTGTTCTCTCCCAACAGACCGGCTGCTCTGTTCTCTCCCAACAGATCGGCTGCTCTGTTCTCTCCCAACAGACCGGCTGCTCTGTTCTCTCCCAACAGACCGGCTGCTCTGTTCTCTCCCAACAGACCGGCTGCTCTGTTCTCTCCCAACAGACCGGCTGCTCTGTTCTCTCCCAACAGATCGGCTGCTCTGTTCTCTCCCAACAGACTGGCTGCTCTGTTCTCTCCCAACAGATCGGCTGCTCTGTTCTCTCCCAACAGATCGGCTGACCAACCCTGAACATTCCCCAAAGGATCCCTCGGTGGTTCCTAGTTTATTGAACGATATGATCTACAGATTCTGGTATTTGTCAGTGCTCACATAGTCCTGTTGGGTGTTTATTTATGAGTTACATTGTTTTGTTCAGCCTTGTGTGGCCAACCCTCAGTCTGGTTAATGTGTTTCCTGAGGGGCAGCCATGTTCAGGTGGTGCGTCTTTATAGCTGGCACTCCCAGCAGGCTCAGGTGGGGCTCGTTAGCTGCCGATCAACATCCTGACAGAGAGAGTCACAGACCCCTAGTGGGAGGGAGGGGTGGTCACAACACCAATCTACCAGCTCCTCCCAGCAGGCAAAGTGATTATTCATTTAAAGCCATTTCTCCATCAGCTATTCCAGTCACGGCTTTAATCCTTCAGAGTTTCTGTTTCTCTCTTTTCTCTTCATCTTTGTCTCACCTTTTCTCCCATTTTCCACTTTCTATGGTTTTTTATCTTTCTGTTGTTTGTACAATCAGACCACTGAAGATATGTCAGGAGACAGACGGAGGAAACAAGAACAGAGCAGAGCCACATGAGCTTAGAAACCTCCTCCTCCTAAACTTGAGTAGGCTCGTACGAGATCAGGCAGAAGAACCAAACAATGTATTAGTAAGTTGAATATGCCACAAAGCAGGGAGAAGGGGAAACTAGAGAGTCATCCAGGAGAGCAGGAGCTGCAGAGGTGTCCGGTACATTCTGATGAGATGAGGAGAACTTCCCCCGAGGGACAAAAAGCAGACTTTCTAGATGTGTGTTTTATGGATCTCTTCATTTAAACTCCTCCTCAGTGAGAGACGTTTGAATAGCTGAAGAAAGTTGGAGCACTGACTCCAATTAAATCGCCTCAGGCAGGAGATGGTTATGAAGGGAAAGAAGGAAATGTATTGCTAATATGTAACAAAACATCTTTGGATATACGTCAATAAAGCTCAATAAAGTCTAAATGTGGATACTTCAGTTAGTACACTTCCATGTAGTACACTGTGAACTTAACTGTGAAGGGCGTGGACGAGTTGTCTCCAATCAAACACGGCTGTTTTGATCGCTTCTTCTTCTTCTTTTAAATTGCAAATGACCACCTGATGGAGCGTTACTGACGATGTGTGACGGTAATGAGAAGCGTTCTGTTGTGTCCCACCGAGTGCGTGACTTTAAGGTTTGTGCTCTTTTCTCCTATTTGAACGTTTCTCACGTTTTGCTCGTCTCTTGTGTGCTCGTTCGGAGGGACTAAACCTTCAGCTGTGTTCTGATTGCATCATTGCATCAATGCTCTGATAACATCTGTAAACATGCATTTCATCTATTTTTGTTGTTTTGGGATTTGGATAAGATTAATATAATGTTTTTACCAACATAAAAAAATCAGCAGCACAAAGCCTGCTTGACTCTCATGAGTCAATGGACGACTGCATCCACACAAACACCTTCCACACCAGCCTCACCATCTCTGCTTGAGATTCTACATCATGTCAGTGCCCTGTTAGTGCCCTGTTGGCACACGTGTGTGGGACAGTGTAGTTACTGGGCCAGTAGCACTGAGCACTGTCACGGCAGCGCTAGCTGTGGGTGGCCCGAGGCCAAGGCCAAACAGTTTCATATAGTTGTGAATGTCTTCTGATGATTAAATGATAAAAGAAGAAAAGACAGCGTTTGAGATTGTTGAGTGAAAGTGAACGTGTTGATCTTTTAAATGTGATCTAAATGTCGGCGGTTTAATGCTGGTTTCAGTAAAACCACCTGAGAGAAAATCGTCCCTTTATCTCAAACACACTCATCTCCTCATGAGACCAGAGAGAAGATATCCTCGGTGATAAACCTGAGAGCATTCCGTGTGCAGTCACGTTCAGCAGCTTGTTAGCAGCTCCTCAAGGATCTCTTGAGTAACTCTGTGGTGCATCAGGTTACATCTGAGGAGCCTGGAGGGAGAGCTGAGGGCTTGTGCTCTTTTATTTTCATATTCATTTAAAAGTTTGAGAAGAAGGGAATAAAAATGCTTGAGGGCTCATGTGGCACTAAGACGCCTTTATATTACATCAAATACAGCTGCTGTGTGCCGTGCCTTAGAAACACAGTGCTGAGGAGATGAGATGACAGATCCTCTGTTTCTCACAGCTGTCTCTCGGCTGCAGGAGCTGCAGGTCCTGTCCAAGCCCCCAAGTCCAGCACCAGGCCGTGTGGCATTCAGGCATGATAGCCCCAGTACTAACCGCAGGTCATGTGACGCGTCACACTTACATGTGACCTCTATTTAGGAAATAATTATGAAAACTTTAAAATGCAATGATTCTTAGGCAAACTCTGGAGTTCTTCTTTAGTGATTTGTAAGTGGATTTATGAACGCTTATTACCCAGTGGACATGAGAGATCATGATATCCTCAGAAAGTGCAATACACAATGTATCTGAAAATATGTATCATGTCTGTGTTTTCTGATTTGAGTTATGAGATTAAGAAGAAGGAGTGTTTCTAGCTTCACTGCCTCCATGAGCTGTGTGTCTTTCAAAATTCTTTCAAAAACATGAACAAAATCTGCAATAGCAGTTCAGGTCAAGTCATCAAAGCTTTGGATCAAGAGCTGGATCTGATTAAAACCGTCCCGATGGGCCAGACTGTGAAAATCAGGTGTTATACTTTTTTTGGTCACCACTACGAGTGACCTCAGATATCTATGGTCCAATGTTGATAACGTCAAAATAAGCAAAGCTATCCATAGACAGAGTTGGGTTCGGTTTATTCAGGTTCAGACTCTTTAAAAGGTCCCATGGTTTGGAATTGGGTCATGTTTATCCCAGCATGCACTCCTGCTCCCTCACTCCAACCAGAGTCTTGTCATATCACAGCCAATAAAAGTAACAAAGGGAATTGACTTGTGGCATTAAGAAAAGATTATTATCATTATTATTCTGATGTAAAAATATTTATATGAAAATATTTGCATCTTAATGGTTTCAAACAGGAACTATTATCCCAAGTTCCCACAGTCCTCTGCTTTCTGCTCAGACAACAGCGGCCTCACAGAGACGATGGCTTCAGAGGACTGTTGGAAATGAACAGAAGACTTGGAGTGTTGTTCAGACTGTAGACTGTGATAAGCTCCCAGTCAGTGAAGACGTCCATGCTGCTGCATACTGATGCTCTGTTTATGTCCTCACAGCTGCATGGCCACTCAACACACGGCCTCTGATTAGGACAGTCGCCCTCAGAGCTTAGACATGGCCTAGAGATGATGCAGTCCTCCACACCACTACTGTTAAAGCAGCATCAGAAGAAGCTTTACTGTACATACTGAACTTAGTCATTTAGTTATGTATTATCCTTTTAAACAACTGCCTCAGATCTTTTAACTATAAAAGGTTATCACACATGTCTCACAATGCTGCAAGGAGGCAAAATCGACATCATTTCTTATAACAATGTCAGTTTTAAGGCTCAAATAATAGCTCAGGGCGATTAAAGGCTAAGAGAGCAGATGAAGACGAGGTAAACAACATCAGGGCTGTGCAATAACAGCTCACATGGTAAAATCAGCATAATGTATATTTACGCAGCACAGAGTCATTTCATAGTCACCACTCACACGTTCTGCTTTCATTCAGTCACTTTTCCTTTTTCTGTTTTTGTGATTCAATTTCCTCGTTCAATGGTTTCATCCTGAAGCCTGTTTTACATTCTGGTACGTTTGTCTCATTGGACGTTGTGTTGCTTTGGCCTCTAGCACTTCCTGTTCACATCATACAGACTATCAGCTGGAACACTGTGACACAGAAGGGACAGTCTACATCTCATTAGCAATGATGCCACTGACTGTGGAGAACCCAAGTGTAAAGAGTGAGTTAGCAGTCGATCGTCTTGTGTTCTGATTTTACTGAAGTGTGACGAATTATAAACAGAAGTTGACGAGGAAAACAAATGTGACTGCAAAAATTCAGATGCTGCACATATATTTTCAGAATGTATTGTCTGTTCATATCCAGAGAATGTATTACTAACTAGCAAGTTCTATGTATTAAATAAATACAACAATATAACCCTCTGCTGCTTTATGTTCATGCTACTCTGGGGTCCTCTCTGGAACTTAACCGACCCAAAACCGAGACACACTGACAAGTCTGGACTTGAGACCTGGCTCTGGTCTGAGGAGGATTTTTGGGGTCTGGTATATCCAACAGTCACATAGTACATTCACACACTGACAGCTGCACAGAACAGCTCAACCCAGAAGCATTCCATGAATGAATCCGTCTACAAGTGTTTTCAGTGACCTTTCAAATCAGCACAGAAGTCAGAAGCCTACAAAGCTGTGTGTGTGTGTGTCAGCGTGCAGAGAGACTTACTGTTCATTTACGACAAAGATGCAGTTGTCTTGGGAGGGGACGCCGGACACCGGGTGCTTACAGGTCACCTTCCTCTCATTGTGACTGCAGGGAAAGAAAGAGGATGAAATCAATCATTGCACCAACACCAAGACACTTCAAACATGTGTAATGGACTGAAGGCTGGGACACATCATTCATACAAAATACAATAGTACACATCTGCATCACAAACAGTACTACATCTGCATTATTAACAGTACCACATCTGCATGATAAACAGTACCACATCTGTATTATAAACAGTACCACATCTGTATTATTAACAGTACCACATCTGCATGATATACAGTACCACATCTGTATTATTAACAGTACCACATCTGTATTATTAACAGTACCACATCTGCATGATGAACAGTACCACATCTGTATTATTAACAGTACCACATCTGTATTATAAACAGTACCACATCTGTATTATTAACAGTACCACATCTGTATTATTAACAGTACCACATCTGTATTATTAACAGTACTACATCTGCATTATTAACAGTACCACATCTGCATGATAAACAGTACCACATCTGTATTATAAACAGTACCACATCTGTATTATTAACAGTACCACATCTGTATTATTAACAGTACCACATCTGCATGATGAACAGTACCACATCTGTATTATTAACAGTACCACATCTGTATTATAAACAGTACCACATCTGTATTATTAACAGTACCACATCTGTATTATTAACAGTACCACATCTGCATGATGAACAGTACCACATCTGTATTATTAACAGTACCACATCTGTATTATTAACAGTACCACTTCTGCATGATATACAGTACCACATCTGTATTATTAACAGTACTACATCTGTATTATTAACAGTACCACATCTGCATGATAAACAGTACCACATCTGTATTATTAACAGTACCACATCTGCATGACAAACAGTACCACATCTGTATTATTAACAGTACTACATCTGTATTATTAACAGTACTACATCTGTATTATTAACAGTACTACATCTGTATTATTAGCAGTACTACATCTGCATTATTAACAGTACTACATCTGTATTATTAGCAGTACTACATCTGCATTATTAACAGTACTACATCTGCATGATAAAGAGTACCACATCTGTATTATTAACAGTACCACATCTGCATGATAAACAGTACCACATCTGTATTATTAACAGTACTACATCTGCATTATTAACAGTACTACATCTGTATTATTAACAGTACTACATCTGTATTATTAACAGTACCACATCTGTATTATTAACAGTACCACATCTGCATGATAAACAGTACCACATCTGTATTATTAACAGTACTACATCTGTATTATTAACAGTACCACATCTGTATTATTAACAGTACCACATCTGCATGATATACAGTACCACATCTGTATTATTAACAGTACTACATCTGTATTATTAACAGTACCACATCTGCATGATAAACAGTACCACATCTGTATTATTAACAGTACCACATCTGCATGACAAACAGTACCACATCTGTATTATTAACAGTACTACATCTGTATTATTAACAGTACTACATCTGTATTATTAGCAGTACTACATCTGCATTATTAACAGTACTACATCTGTATTATTAGCAGTACTACATCTGCATTATTAACAGTACTACATCTGCATGATAAAGAGTACCACATCTGTATTATTAACAGTACCACATCTGCATGATAAACAGTACCACATCTGTATTATTAACAGTACTACATCTGCATTATTAACAGTACTACATCTGTATTATTAACAGTACCACATCTGTATTATTAACAGTACCACATCTGCATGATAAACAGTACCACATCTGTATTATTAACAGTACTACATCTGCATTATTAACAGTACTACATCTGTATTATTAACAGTACTACATCTGCATTATTAACAGTACCACATCTGTATTATTAACAGTACCACATCTGTATTATTAACAGTACTACATCTGCATTATTAACAGTACCACATCTGTATTATTAACAGTGCCACATCTGTATTATTAACAGTACTACATCTGGATTATTAACAGTACTACATCTGCATTATTAACAGTACATCTGTATTATTAACAGCACCACATCTGGATTATTAACAGTACTACATCTGTATTATTAACAGTACTACATCTGCATTATTAACAGTACCACATCTGGATTATTAACAGTACCACATCTGTATTATTAACAGTACTACATCTGTATTATTAACAGTACCACATCTGGATTATTAACAGTACCACATCTGTATTATTAACAGTACCACATCTGTATTATTAACAGTACTACATCTGTATTATTAACAGTACCACATCTGTATTATTAACAGTACCACATCTGTATTATTAACAGTACTACATCTGTATTATTAACAGTACCACATCTGTATTATTAACAGTACCACATCTGTATTATTAACAGTACTACATCTGCATTATTAACAGTACATCTGTATTATTAACAGTACTACATCTGCATTATTAACAGTACATCTGTATTATTAACAGTACTACATCTGTATTATTAACAGTACCACATCTGTATTATTAACAGTACCACATCTGTATTATTAACAGTACTACGTCTGTATTATTAACAGTACCACATCTGTATTATTAACAGTACCACATCTGTATTATTAACAGTACTACGTCTGTATTATTAACAGTACCACATCTGTATTATTAACAGTACCACATCTGTATTATTAACAGTACCACATCTGTATTATTAACAAACAATAAGAAAATAAAGTCAGGATCACACTACCAACACACTTCCTCACACACCTGGAGCAGTGGCTGATACTAAACTTCAGCATAACGTCCTGTTTGGATCTCAGTGATTGCAGATGACAAGAGTCCAGTTCCTCCAGAATAACAGAGTTCAGAGCATACGAGACACAAAATGAACTTCCAAAACGCTGTGTGCAGCCGGGTTGACAGCAGACTGGTTGTGTGAGAGCGACTACAGCAGAACAACAGTGGACAGTTTCCCTCTCTCTCTCTCCCTCTCTCCCTCTGTCCCTCTGCCCATCTCTCCCTCTCTCCCTCTCTCCCTCTGCCCCTCTCTCCCTCTGTCCCTCTCTCCCTCTCTCCCTCTGCCCCTCTCTCCCTCTCTCCCTCTGCCCCTCTGCCCATCTCTCCCTCTCTCCCTCTGCCCATCTCTCCCTCTGCCCATCTCTCCCTCTGTCCCTCTCTCCCTCTGCCCCTCTGCCCATCTCTCCCTCTCTCCCTCTGCCCATCTCTCCCTCTCTCCCTCTGTCCCTCTATCCCTCTGCCCATCTCTCCCTCTGCCCATCTCTCCCTCTGTCCCTCTCTCCCTCTGCCCCTCTCTCCCTCTGCCCCTCTGCCCATCTCTCCCTCTCTCCCTCTGCCCATCTCTCCCTCTGCCCCTCTCTCCCTCTGCCCATCTCTCCCTCTCTCCCTCTGCCCATCTCTCCCTCTGCCCATCTCTCCCTCTGCCCCTCTCTCCCTCTGCCCATCTCTCCCTCTCTCCCTCTGCCCCTCTCTCCCTCTGTCCCTCTGCCCCTCTCTCCCTCTCTCCCTCTCTCCCTCTGCCCCTCTGCCCCTCTCTCCCTCTCTCCCTCTGTCCCTCTCTCCCTCTGCCCCTCTCTCCCTCTGTCCCTCTCTCCCTCTGCCCCTCTCTCCCTCTCTCCCTCTGCCCCTCTGCCCATCTCTCCCTCTCTCCCTCTGTCCCTCTCTCCCTCTGCCCATCTCTCCCTCTGTCCCTCTCTCCCTCTGCCCCTCTGCCCATCTCTCCCTCTCTCCCTCTGCCCATCTCTCCCTCTCTCCCTCTCTCCCTCTGCCCCTCTGCCCATCTCTCCCTCTCTCCCTCTGCCCATCTCTCCCTCTCTCCCTCTGTCCCTCTCTCCCTCTGCCCCTCTCTCCCTCTGTCCCTCTGCCCCTCTCTCCCTCTGCCCCTCTCTCCCTCTGTCCCTCTCTCCCTCGCTCCCTCTGCCCCTCTGCCCATCTCTCCCTCTCCCTCTGCCCATCTCTCCCTCTGCCCCTCTCTCCCTCTGTCCCTCTCTCCCTCTGCCCCTCTCTCCCTCTCTCCCTCTGCCCCTCTCTCCCTCTGCCCCTCTGCCCATCTCTCCCTCTGTCCCATCTCTCCCTCTGCCCATCTCTCCCTCTGCCCCTCTCTCCCTCTGTCCCTCTCTCCCTCTGCCCCTCTCTCCCTCTCTCCCTCTGCCCCTCTCTCCCTCTGCCCCTCTGCCCATCTCTCCCTCTGTCCCATCTCTCCCTCTGTCCCTCTCTCCCTCTGCCCCTCTCTCCCTCTCTCCCTCTGCCCCTCTCTCCCTCTGCCCCTCTGCCCCTCTCTCCCTCTGTCCCTCTCTCCCTCTGCCCCTCTCTCCCTCTCTCCCTCTGCCCCTCTCTCCCTCTGCCCCTCTGCCCATCTCTCCCTCTGCCCCTCTCTCCCTCTCTCCCTCTGCCCCTCTCTCCCTCTGCCCCTCTGCCCATCTCTCCCTCTGCCCCTCTCTCCCTCTCTCCCTCTGCCCCTCTGCCCCTCTGCCCCTCTCTCCCTCTGTCCCTCTCTCCCTCGCTCCCTCTGCCCCTCTGCCCATCTCTCCCTCTCCCTCTGCCCATCTCTCCCTCTGCCCCTCTCTCCCTCTGTCCCTCTCTCCCTCTGCCCCTCTCTCCCTCTGTCCCTCTCTCCCTCTGCCCCTCTCTCCCTCTCTCCCTCTGCCCCTCTCTCCCTCTGCCCCTCTGCCCATCTCTCCCTCTGCCCCTCTCTCCCTCTCTCCCTCTGCCCCTCTCTCCCTCTGCCCCTCTGCCCATCTCTCCCTCTGCCCCTCTCTCCCTCTCTCCCTCTGCCCCTCTGCCCCTCTGCCCCTCTCTCCCTCTGTCCCTCTCTCCCTCGCTCCCTCTGCCCCTCTGCCCATCTCTCCCTCTCCCTCTGCCCATCTCTCCCTCTGCCCCTCTCTCCCTCTGCCCATCTCTCCCTCTGCCCCTCTCTCCCTCTGTCCCTCTCTCCCTCTGCCCCTCTCTCCCTCTCTCCCTCTGCCCCTCTCTCCCTCTGCCCCTCTGCCCATCTCTCCCTCTGCCCATCTCTCCCTCTGTCCCATCTCTCCCTCTGCCCATCTCTCCCTCTGCCCATCTCTCCCTCTGCCCCTCTCTCCCTCTACCTCGGTGCCACTTCCTGTACACATTTCCCTCTCCTCTTTCTCCTCTCGTCATGTTCTCTCATGCCTTCATTCATCTGTTTGAGTTTTGTTACACAATATATAATACAATGTTTTGATGAGTTTACTAGTTGATTCTGATACACTATACCTTCAGTCTGTAACTATAGTGATGGCACCGTCCAGACTCCAGACCTCCTTTTCTTCTATCACTCTGCTGTCTCTTGTTTCTTCCCTTGTTCTGTCTCAGTACATCTTCCATACTGTTAATTTATCATCACTCTCACTTCTCCACTATTTCTCTTTCACTGTCTCTGTGTCCTGTCTCACTTCACTGTATTGTCTCTTTCACACTTAATCTCACTCCTTCTTCTCACTCCCTTCTTTGATGATTCATTTCTCACTTATATTTATATCTTGCTTGTTAACTTCCTCGTATCGCAGCTTTACGTCTCCCTTTCTTGCATTATCCCTTCGTCTTCTTCCTCGTCATATGCTGCTGACAACACGATGACAACGATAGTGACGTTAGGAGGAAAGTTTGTAACACACATATTCAAAGAGCGTCTAAACTAACCCTAATCTTAAAGCAGTTCATCACCCTGATCTTAATCGAATCATTCAGAAAACCTTCACTGCCTTTAACGAGAGAACTAGTTCTCTCAAGATCACACACTCTCACACACACACACGCACACACACACACACACACACACACACACACACACACACGGAGGCTATATAGAGATCTTTGAACTTGTGAGGAGTCCACATACCGATACGTCAGCACGTAGGAACACTTACATGTGTTTCCTGAAGGAAGGGAATTCTGTCACCGAGGGATTGCTTCAATTTAAAAAGTAATAATTTCTGATTGCAACTCAAAGTGTATCTGATGACATTTCCTGTGTCAGAACTTTAAATGACATTGACCTAACACTTTGCAGCCAAGACATAATGTGTCTGCTCTATCAGCCATCATCACAGGGAGCAGACTGGACTGTAGTTCAGGAAATGAATCTATTGGTCGTGTTATCTGTCAGACCTGCATTCACAACAAGACATCACAATAAGATGAACGCACGATGAAATAAAATGTGTGTAACAGACGTGTGTAAAAGTAACAATAAGTTCTGATGTCACACAGTCACAGTGGCAGGAAGCCTCTGGATCACTAAGCTACAATCAACGGAAAACTTTACTCCTGTCAAATAAAGTAGGACCATTTGAAACAATTGCAATGTCATTGTGCATGACGTCAATAAAGATCTTGATTTTTTTTAAATAACTGAAATATAATATGTAGAACCCGTCCCAGCCCTGATCGTGTCCACTGCAGCCATGTTGTATTGTTAGATAGTCTTTATTCTGCAAAAACTAAAGCTTTAGATGGTTTTTCTGTTTGTAATCACCACATTTTTCAAATTACATTTAAGAATCCAACAGCAAAATGTCTTTCCTGAAACAACGTCCGAGTTATTTTAGATAAATAGTAGACTTTGCTGTCAATCATCTTCACTGGGTGGAGTTCTCACGCCAAAGCTGGACCAACAGACCTGCATGGATGACACCACTGGAGGTACAACACGCTCTGGTAATTAGCCTAAACTGACACTTTAGGTGATCAGTATGGGACGGGTTAGATCAACTGCCTCATTTTGTGTGCGTGTAAGTGTGTGTGTGTAGTCACAGGCATTAATCGCCATTAGCCAGCAAGCACAAAAAGGTAAGTCGGCTGATTCTTTACCATCACTTCTGACACCTGAGTGAGAATCCTTAGTTAAACTCAGAGGGCTCTCTGGGGGGTCAGCATGTGTTGGCAGCAGATGGAGGCTGAGCATGTGCACCGTTTTTATACCTACATCAGTGGATGCCAGATGTGCAATAGCCAGAGGGAGTCACAGAGGGAGGGGTAGGGGGCTCCTCCTGGGTCTAATCTAGCCAGCCGGGCAACACCGTAGCTGGGATAGCTCTGTTACTTCAGTCCCCTGCTTCTGGAGGAGAGCCAGGCCAGCCGGCATGATCAAGAACACCACAGGTTTCCCCCTAATAAATACATGAAAGTAGCAGAGGACACAACAATGCCTCCAGTAAAGTAGGTGGCACTATGCAACCTCAAAAGCAATGGTTGCAATCTTCCATCACACAGAAAGTAAAGAAGCAATGCTGCTGCTGCTGCTGTGCTCCAACACCATGGAGAGAATAAGGCTGTCATATAAGGCTGTCATCCACTATGGTGTATTCAGTCCACTGTGTGAAATAAATAATAATGATCTGAGATTTGGAGAATGAAGTCATAATGAATATGTTGCTTTGTCTTCTGTGCATGTTCAGCGTGTCAGTGCGTAGGTTCCTGCAGCCAGCAGTTGGTTAGTTAGTAGCTCTGTGTCGCTGTCTCTCAGGGACAGCTCTGCTCTGTTTGAGTCTCTCCGGGATGCTTCCAACTGAAATGCTGTCGGAAGCAAATGTGAGCTGCACTTTATTGGAGGTTGTGAAGTTAAGATTTGTGTGGACAATAAGCCACACAATGGTGAGATTTATGTCCATAGTGTTTTCAATTTTCCAATTCCAATGAAGAGCACGGCTGTTCTCTCAACAGAGACCCAACGAGGTAAAGTGATGCACAGCTGACTCTAGGGCAGGTGGGACTTTTATTGAAATATTCTGACTTTATTGTCATTCAATTATGACTTTATTCTTCTCGTAATATTACGACTTTTTCTTGAAAATATTACGACGATATTTTCCTCGGAGGAGACACATGTTAGGATGTGTTTTTAATGTGCAGAAAGCTTTGAACAAGGACAGGAATCTAGCTGAAGCACACATTAGTGATGGAGTTTATGAATGAATTCAAATGAATGAATGTATCATTGATTTGACCACATGCACATATAAAGAGGTCCTCAAACAAAAGACACAAAAGAGGCGCCACACCCTTAGTTAAGCCCAACTTTAAGCCTGGTGTAATTCTAACACGTGACCTGTATACAAATTGAAAAAGGGATATTAGCTAGAGACCAACACTTGTTTTGTTTTGTGGCTGTTAACATGTTGATTTCTGCTGCAGAGTTTAACATGGAGGTCTATGGAGGTCTATGGAGATTTATCCGCTTTTGGATCCAGCCTCAAGTGGCCGTTTGGTGAACTGTTTCTGGCACTTCCTTGTTGGCTTTATTTCTCATCACCTGAGGTTGTCGGTTGGTTTTTCTTCACATAGACTAGTGCAGTGCTAGTTTAATACATGTCTGTTGGCCTGTGGTGTTGCTGCTTGCTGGAGAACAGCTTTACAAACAACTTGACACTCACTGAGCTTCCTTGGGTCCTCAGCAACACACCTGCCATGACACAGAGTCACACGCCCAAGTCACGGCTACTCACGGTCAGAAACATCAGTGAAACAAGCCGACAGTTTGTCTCACAGGAAGGAATGACCAGAGGTAGACTCCACTGTTTGGGAAGGCAGACAACTAAAAGAACCCGTAACAGTTATGAGTTTATTATGATGTCTAGATATGAAAAGAATTGATTGTTGTTAGGTACTTTTGTAACTCATTATACCCTGAAATAAATGAGAAAAGACCACAAAGCACTTACAATATATACAACTCAGCTGTATACTCCTTACTGTGTGCTTGTACTGCAGAAGGAACACAGAGAAATCACTAAATCTGTCCGTGAAAAACACACCCAGCTCAGAGTTACTCACGGCTCCAAACATCAGAGAGGTACACTTAGTTGAGCTAAATTCCAAATGGGTGAATAAGTCTCTTGTTTTTAATTAATAACCACGGTTATGAAGTACAGCATGGATATAATGAGGAGGTATTTAGCCGGCAGTTAAGTTATAAGTTAGTAAGGTAAAAACACTGTTCCTGTTTAGGCTGAACGCTCGTGCTCATTGACTTCAACGTTATTCAGCATTCATGTAGTGTTAGCAGGCTGTATCCAGCAAACAAGTACTACAGCCAATGAGCCGCTGTCTGTCCACTGCGGACAACAGGCTGACCTGCAGAGCTTGTTTATTCAAAGTTTATTAATATTGAACGTGTTGCGTGTCCAAATTGTGCAAAATTCAAGAGCGCTCTCCATGGCGTCCCCAGCAACACAGCAAGCAGCAAGTGTGAATTAGATTGGACGAATGGTTCTTGAGATATGCCAAGGACACACACACACACACACACACACACATACACACACACACACACACACACACACACACACACACACACACACACACACACACACACACACACACACACACACACACAGGGATGCCTTGCTTTATTAGTTTAGTTTAATAGAGTTGAATTATTGATCCCTTCAAAATGTCCTTTGCGTGACTTTTCCTCAACTCAACACAAAACAGACCACTTTTTCATGAAAAGGTTAAAGTCCAACTGAAACCACATTTTGTCATCCCTTGTTGTAGCCAAAATGATATCAACGTTCTGAATGTATTTTGTTAATATCTTGTCTGTGCTGGATGGGAGCCGGTCCCTGTCTGTGTTGGATTGATAGCAGCTGGAAGGCTGCCAGACTGCCGGTGTTACAGCAAGAGACACACAGTAGACAAAGTTACCCTGTAGCCTACATGTCATGGGCAGACAACGTGTCGTTGGCAATATTGAGGAGTAAGGATCACACCAGCATCTAACATTTGCAGTCCAGTTTACTTGCTGTTTAATGTACTGTAGCTGAGCAGCTCTCTAGTCTGCTAACTGACGTTAACAGTGCACCTTTTCTGGCTGAATGTTTGTTTGGTCGATCGTTCCAGGATCTAAGGTTCAGGACAAAGTGTGTCTTCATGTTTGCAAAATAGATTAGAAGGCAACTTTAGCAGGAAAGCTACAATAATCCGTTATTTAAAAAGTGAGACAGCAAGCAAGCGTGTCTGGGACCATGTCCACCTTAAGGATGATGCCAGGAAGGCAAAGCCAGCACTTGACTGGTTTGTAGCAGCAAGCTATAGGCTATGTATGTATATAAGTAAACTAGGGTCAGGTATTCCTTCATTGCACAGGTCAAGCCTCTGCAGCAGTCAACAATTCCTCTCAGCAAGAGGCCAAAGCCCTTCTTGCTCGTTGGTTGGTATAAATCAGGCTGTTTTAGAGGCAAAGGGCATCAGGTTTGTGAGGGTCATAAAATGGGAAGGAGAAAATGAAGAGACACAGGGAGGCAAGAGAGAAAACGAGAGGCAGGAGGTGAGGCCAAGACACATAAATCAGCAAATAAATGGAATAAACAAAGAGAACAAAGACAAGAGTGCCAATTCAAAGCAGCCTCCTGGTGCGGTTCCAAGCACATAAAAAGTAGACGTTAGAAAAGTGTATTGTTCTATGAGTTAAGGCGTAGCCCCCTAAGAGCTGTCCCTATTGGGTTCATCCTTGTGGGTATGCAGAGTCATGATGTTTTTTGCACCTTTGTGCCCTGCAGGGCCCCCTAACACCCACACTCATGACAGTTCTGCTCACAATTAAAACCAGCATTTCTTCAGCTGGTGCCAGAGTGGCCAACAGCTTAGAGGGCTACAACTATACTCATAGAATCAGGAGTTGCAATACGTAACTAACGTTCTGTAACGTAGATAGGCTTCACCTTCTAAGAGCCTTCGCTAATGGGTTATGGACGAAGCTGATGTCGTCTATGTCCCAGTGTGACACCAAACATACACCAGTTGGCAAACCGTAAACGCCATACAAAATAAAGCAGGTTGGCACGGACTGAGCCACGGTTAACACCATGTCAGCCCTATGTGGAGGAAAAGGAGGCAAGTGATGTTACACTCTCTACTCTGTGCAGCAGTGCAGCTTCAGACGCGTGGGATGCTAATTATGTACCATAGTGCAGCCAGCTAATCCGTGATGATCGGAGCTTTTTTAGCGTAAAAGCACCAGATCAACACTTCATCTGCCGTCTAGCACATTAAAGACTGAATGAGTCAGTGAGGACTCCCAGATAGAAATGGATGAAAGGGCACAGAGAAGCCCAGGACACCGCTGCGTAGATGTCATCCCCCTGAGGAGGGCCATGGACGAGGATAAAGCTCTTATGAAGTGTGCCCAGACACCTTGCAGAAGCTCCATTCCTGCTGCATTATAGGCTTGTGTGATCGCGTCACACAGTTAGTGAGACAAACACAGTTTTGACTGAGCCATGCCTTGCGAGTGCCCTCTGTAATGAACCAACAGCTGCTGTGTCCTTCTTATGTTTATTGAGCGTACAACTAACTAAGAAAGCTTGCACTGGGCAGAGTAGGTGAGACACTACTTCTGCCTCATTCTGGCAGAGGGAGGAAAGAACCCCTCCAGAACTATGTTTCTTGACCGAATGCAGTAGCTGTAAAGTTGCTGCGCTTCCGCAGGATGGAATGACAAACAAGCAGGTCTGTGATGGGATGCACATTCTGATCACAGAAGGTCCCACATGCTACACGCCCATCCACCATCTTGAGCTCTAGACCTTTACTTTCCAACGTGCTATACAACTGAGACAATACGTACTGCATTAGCACTGTCCAACGCCATGTCCAAGTCATTTGACAACATCCCACCCTGACCTCCTCCTTATGACTTCTGTGTGTATACGTATACGTAAGGATGCCACACTTCCTGGATTGCAAATGTAATCCAGACAGTGATTATGTTTTCTTCTTAACACATTAAGCAAAGCAAATTAGTCGGATATAAACATATTATGTAGGGTTAGGGTTGCTTAATCTGTCTCCATTTGTCTGTCTACCTTTCCTTCCGCTGCAAGGTTTTTCCAATCCTCCTTACATACTGTATTCATGGCTTTTAAGCTGCCGTCCTTATCAGAAGAGAATTAGAGGGAAGTGAACAACAGAATATGCCAAAATGCCCAGATAACCCATTTTATTACAACCAATGGAAGTGCAAATGTCAAAGCTATTATATGGTGCCAACAGACAAAGATGCGGTGTAAAAATGAGAGAAATATGAGCAGACAGGAACTTTGTGGACCTGCATTTGTTTGTCTAGCCGTTGAGCAGTCACATTGAAAGCCACACGTTCTAGTCAACCATTAGAACCCATAAAACAGGTGTGAGTCTGTCTACGACACATTGCTCTTCTTACCCAGACGGAACACACGCACAAAACATTTGACATGATTAACATCTGCACACGGGAGCTAACTGCCACAGAGCTGACATCTGAATAAACAATCTCTTTGCACACATTGTGTACGAAGCACCAGGTATCATGGTGGAAGACAAACACAGACATTAGAACATGTCGGCGCACACACACACACACACACACACACACACACACACACAAAGGCACCATCTTTAAACAATAGTACAATAATCAGCTAATTCTGTCCATGTTAAATGTCAGCTAATGTTTAATGTCATTAGCCGTCGTGTAGACGAACGTGCTCTGCTGTGAAAAAGCTGCCTTGTTGTCAGATGAACCTGTGTGTGTGTGTGTGTGTGTGTGTGTGTGTGTGTGTGTGTGTGTGTGTGTGTGTGTGTGTGTGTGAGAGAGCCCTGTAGCCCTGCATCCACAGCCTGACCACAGCTCTCCTCTCCTCCCTGTAGAGTAGCTGCCATTCACCGTCTCTCCCTCTGGCCAGGCCACTAACCTTTCAGAAAGGCCACCAGCACTGTCAGCCCTGCTCTCACCCTTTCCTTTCTTCCTCCTTCAATTTCCTTCCTTCCAGCCCTCCTTCTTGGTTTTCTCTTCATATCTGCTTCTTCCTTTGTTCTCGCTGCCCCCTGCTCGACCTTTTCCTTCTCATTTCCTCCTTTACTGTCTCAATGAGGTCCCTGTCTGTCTGCCATTCGTCCAGCTGCTTCTCTCCATCCCTTCTGACCTTTTCCCTCCCTGCTTCTCTCTGCTTCCTCCTCCTGGCTCTGCAGTCACCCTCCCTAATCACTAATGTTTGAACATCTCTTCTATGGGGAGGAGAGACAATCAATCACAGGCTAAATGCTAATACTAATACCAAAAGAGCAATTTGTAGGTTGAATTTTTTACATAATTATACTTAACCTAAACTGAAAATTAATTGTTTTGAGCAATGCAATCTTTCAACACCATATGCGTCACATAACGTTACAGAAGTGAGTGGTTGTCACTGACTTTGCTTCGATACTGCTCTGCAGTGACTCCAGGTTTGCTTAATATGTGTTTTGTAAATTAGCGCTTATGTGTCTGCTTTCACAACTTGAAAAAGCAAACGCTGTGAATTTAAGAACTGAAGAAGAGATTAGTTGTAACTTTATTTCGAGCATCCAGCAGCCTGTAAAGGACCGCTTCGGACAACACGCTCCACTCAGTAAGCCCCGCCCCCGCTGCTGCACAGAGCGCTGTGGCTTGCTTGTTCAAAGTTCATTAATATTCAACGAGTCCAAATCGACACATCCTTTGGTCCCCCAGCAAAACACACATCAAAATACAAACATATACATACAGACGGCTCTTGCTTTACAGCTAAATAAATGAATTCTTCCATTTAAGTGATTATAACAATGATCTGAAATCTGACATCGATCATTGAAGACTAGGGTAAGATATAACACTTGTCACCTTCAAGGTAAAACCCCAATAATGAAAGAAAGCAGAGAGTAAACTACAGTCTAAAGCTACTCAAGATCAGCAGAAGTATCGTGTGTATCAACAATCCCTGTCAGATATCAAGGGTAGAAAGCTGAATTACTAACCAAGCCCAAGAGCTTCCAACAGGCGGGAGAACCAGGATTTCTGTAATTTATCAATACAACGTTCACGTCCTGCAAAAGCAGTAAATAATATTGCAGATGAGAGTGAATCATCTAGCCTGCCAGTCATTCTGCTGGACAGCTCAGAATCAGAACTGGTTGTTTACTAATGATGCATTATGATTCACAATAATACAACAAAGTTCAAAACAGCCAAAATGTGGACTTTTAAAGCCTGAATGTTTCTCCGGTGGGGCATGCCCCCAGAACCCCGAGCTGGTTACTTTGTCCCAATGGCTGGCTGCACCATGTCCTTGTGACTACAGTAAGTATCACTAAAAAGCTTGATAAGAATCATCACAAACAACAGGTACATACGATATATTTCACCTCTGCATGTAACCCATCCTAGCACTTTTAGGAGAAGTGAGCTGCTATATAGCACCCGAGGAGCATCTTAAGGGTACAGTGTTTCGCTCAAAGATACTTCAACATGCGGACAGTAGGAGCCTGGGATGGAACTGCCAACCTTGTGATTTAGATATGACCCACTCTACCCACTAAGCCACAGTAAACCACACGTATCACAAGATCTAAATGTGTCATGCAATATGTTAATCTCAGTTTATAACTGATGGCAGGATGTGAAATAAGTGATGATGAATGTCACTGGGCAGCATATGCCCTGTAAAGTGCCAGCAAAGGCTGGCAAGTTACAGCTGAGGGTGGCAAATGATAGTTCAGGCTGACAAATACAGCCAAGGATGAGCAGTTATAGCTGGGCTGACAGAGTACTCTTACAAAGTCTTATAGTCTTACAAAGTTAAGCTGTGTCTACTGAGTCTAACAAAGTACAGATGAGTCTAACAAAGTTCAGATGAGTCTAACAAAGTTCATATGAGTCTAACAAAGTACAGATGAGTCTAACAAAGTTCAGATGAGTCTAACAAAGTTCAGATGAGTCTAACAAAGTTCAGATGAGTCTAACAAAGTTCATATGAGTCTAACAAAGTTCATATGAGTCTAACAAAGTACAGATGAGTCTAACAAAGTTCATATGAGTCTAACAAAGTTCAGATGAGTCTAACAAAGTTCAGATGAGTCTAACAAAGTTCAGATGAGTCTAACAAAGTTCATATGAGTCTAACAAAGTTCAGATGAGTCTAACAAAGTTCAGATGAGTCTAACAAAGTTCAGATGAGTCTAACAAAGTTCATATGAGTCTAACAAAGTACAGATGAGTCTAACAAAGTTCATATGAGTCTAACAAAGTTCAGATGAGTCTAACAAAGTTCAGATGAGTCTAACAAAGTTCATATGAGTCTAACAAAGTTCAGCTGAGTCTAACAAAGTTAAGCTGTGTCTACTGAGTGTAACAAAGTTCAGATGAGTCTATCAAAGTCAGGATGAGTCTAACAAAGTTCAGCTGAATAGATAGATGAGTGAATGGATGAGTCTGACAAACAGACAGCTGTCCCTGGCCAACAATAGCTAAAGCAGACAAGGTAGAGCTGAAACTGACAAACTGAGCCTAATGGAGTGCAGCTTAAGCTAATGGAAGTTGATCTTGGACTGACAAATCTCAGAGTATAATGACGATAGTTTACTGTGGAGGCTGATATACCTTTCCATCTCTGCTCATATTTCATCATGTAGAAACTCCTGCTAGACTACCCTAAGCAGCTCTACCTCAGATACCAACATGGCTGGTCGAGTGAATGTGCTGTTCCACTCAGTTCCACTCACACAAAGCCGTCCAGACGAGCTTGCCAACACATTCAACCAGCAACAAGCCAAAGCTCCTTTCTTAAACTGAGACCCAGCGGCACAACAAATCGCCTTTGTTGCTTTATCACAAAGCATTCCTTTCTCCCAATATGACGAGAGGAAGAGTCTTAATCAGGTTAGCTGAGAGACACGCTGTGCTGTAGGACAGGTGTTTACCTGTGGGTTGTCTGAACTGTGTGTTGCCTGAATAAGATGCACTCATTTGAATTCATTGTCATTTTTTAAAACTAGAAGTTCCTGATACAAATGTACAAACATCACAAGGATGTTTTCATCAAAGTAATGATGAAGCTCCTTTCTAATGTAGTCTGTTTTACTTACTTTCGCCTACAGCTTTAAGATATTACCAAAAGTTATACACATTTATTAGCTACAAGCTTCTGACCTGCCAAGCACTCTGCAGTTGAAAGTTAGCTTAATGCTACATTATTAAACATTTGTTATCTTAAATTGATCAAACATAAAATGTCACACATAGTGAGAAAACCACAGAGCCTTACAGTCAGCCTTTGCAGCTCAATGGAGCGCTTTAGCATCTGTTAGCCAATTGTTCAGCAGCAGCAGTTTCCAGTGAAGAAGCTTTGATAAAGCTGCTGTTCACTATCTGATCCGCAGCAGACAGACAGTCAGAGCATTCAGCAACTCAGACTCAGACATTTTCTCAGAAGTTGGTGGAGACCAAACCAGAGCTAGAGAAATGTTAATATTAGACGGACTTTTGTCAGGTGGACACAAACACGACAGCAAATGACTGCTAATGTTGCTTCTTCTCAGCTGGATATGTAAACAGGCCATTTTATGATAAATCAGCAATAATAACTTCCTAATGCGATTAGTGCTTATTGAAGGCACATATATTGATCATAGCAGGAACAGCATTTAACTGAAACCAGTAAATCCCACATTTAATGGGAAGTTTGGTGATTAATGTCATATTGTCATTATGAAATTCTATTATTTCACACACAGAGGTATTAGCTCTTAACATTGGTCGCTTTCAACTGCTGTACGTCACACTGCCATATGCGGTAAGATCCGCCTGATTAACTGAACTGAATTTAAATCAAATAAGTAACCAATATCATTAAATTATATTAAATCAAGAGAGCAACAGTCAATTTTGTGTCTGCTCAATACATATTGTATTTGTTTACTACCTTTCCAATATGGTGGACGTGACATACAGCAGTCCGTGTGGGTGGGGCTGCGTTACAAGTGACCAATTGAAAAAGGGCAAATGCCTCCCTTGGTTTCCAAAAGTCTTGTTGATTTGAGTGAGCAGAGCTCCACTCGGAGTGCAGAGTAACCTATGAGAGTGTGTATGCACTTCTATACATGCAGGAGCCGCTCTTTGCCTCTCTCTATGTTTTTCCAAATTGCAGCTGCCGGTACAACTCTTGTTTCTGAACTGGTGCGCTAGGACTTATATTGTGCGAATGGCAGATGAATATAGAATGAAACAAGATGAACATATAACATTTCTCACGCTTTCAAGTGTTTTGCATTTGCTCCCAGTATATTCCCTGTGCCACACAAAGCACATCACTCATGTCCTGTATTAGCTCCCATGTTGCTATTGGTAACTGCGACAGATGGTTGATGGGATTGGGATTGTGATGAAGGTCAGCCAGGTGAAAATTCCACCAAAGAGACAACCCAAAGAAATAATGAGAGATGGAAATCTGTGAGGAACAGAGGCCATCTCTCTCATTCTGTTCTTTTATCCTCTCCTCCATATTTCCTCCCCACCTATCATCATCATCATCATCATCGTCACAGTCAGCTGCAGTTAGCCTTGATGCCCACAGCCTCTCAGTGCATGAAGAGGCCAGTGATATCATCCTCCTTCTGGCCTTTAGCCAGACAGAACCCACTCATTTTACATTTTCACACTTTAAGTGATTGGCTGATGGATAACTTCCATTGAGGGCATTGCTAGACAAAGCCTCAAGACCTGCCATTAACTATCCATTACTGCTAGCATGTGATGCACATGAGCACTCAGCCGCTGGTTGAAGTCATACATTTTGTACAAAGCACTTAAACCTGCTCATATCACATAATCACACATACATTAATGTTATTCACATTTATGAAGTATTAAAGGGGCAACGTGCAATATTTTTACATACATTTATGGACACTACTTTCTACTCTTTTGAGACATTGGTGAAAGTAAAAAAAAAAATTGAACTGGCAACCTCTACTAGCCTCTAATGCAGTGATTCTCAACTGGTGGGTCGCGACCCAAAAGTGGGTCGCGGACCGGTTTTCAGTGGGTCGCGGGCCTTTGCCTGACAAAAAAAAATAAAAAATGTTGTGATTTTATTTTGAAGGGCATTTTTTATGCAGCGGAATTATTCCAGCATTTATGGCACTTGTTCAGCGGTGCAGGAAAAACACTGACCAATGCGTTGTGAATCACATCAGGTGATGAAGCTCAGTCAATCAAATATGGGTATTCTGACAAGTTTCCTGACTTGAGTGAGATGTACACACACCGTGACACACGGGGGAGAGACGAGGACATATGAGCAGAGCAGGACTATTTATTGAGGTGTGAGTCGTGAAAGTCAAATCATAGGACGATCTCCAAAAGAGAGAAATGGCCAGAGAGACCAGAGTCATTACACTCTGAAGAATTCACCTATATGAGTCTGTCCAGTCAAACACTAATTTCTCTTTTTAGAAGATGAGAAAAATATAATATTATGGCTTTATCACTTCACCCTGAATGAACTGAATTTAAAGCTGCAGGGAAATTCAGTGAATATAATTTTGCTAAAATGAATTTTGTTAAGTAATTTATTCTTTAATCCAGCCGTTATTTTACTTGAAATGAGAAGAACATTTATTCATGTATTTCTATGTATTATTTATAATCCATCCAGTTAAATTTGAAAAATTTGAATAATATTAGTTAAAATATAATTGATGTGTACTTTCTTTATTTGATTTGACAGTTGTTTACTACACAGAGACGTTACTACTACTAGACTTCTTGAATATAGATATACCCAAATTATATATATATATCTATATATATATATCTATATCTATATATCTATATATATATAGATATATATATATCTATATCTATATAATTTGGGTCGTGGGTCCCGGCTTGTCATTAAGGGGTGATGGTGGGTCCCGCAGCCAGACCAGTTGAGAACCACTGCTCTAATGCATTTATTTTCTAAGGTTGCAACTACCAATCATACTGTGAATGTATTGATCATTGTTTTGATATTAATCATAGTGTATGTGAAATGTTAAAATACTGACATGTTCAAAAGAAACATGCATTTAGCAAATACCCTGAAAAAAAGATGCAAAACAATCACTAGATTATAGCGGCTTCCAGGACTCTAATTCAGTATTCAGTGTGTTACATAAAAAAATAGGGGAAGCGTTGTAAATATGGAAGGCTATCTGTTTTTACCTTTCACCTGAACAGAAAAGACAGCTGTTGGTGCCAGAGATTGGCCAGCGATTGTGTGACTCTAATGGGCTTAATTGCAATCACATTATTGACTCGTGACTAAATGATTAATTGATTGAACGTCAGTATCTGTCAATAGAATGGATTCATTCATTCTCTGCTGAAATAACTATTAATGTAAAAGTCTCTTTTCAGTGTGTGAGTAAGTCAAACTTCATACTTTATCAACTCAGTGGAAGCTTTAACTCGAAGCTCCAGTATTGGTTAATTTGATCGTACACCACTAAATGAAGGTCAACCGTGCTTCTCTATTCAGGATGTCAGAGTTCTAGGCTCACTCAAGAACTCTAGGGCCAAAGATGTTTACATTACATTACATACATTACAGTTATTTAGCAGACGCTTTTATCCAAAGAGACTTACAATAAGTGTATTCAACATAGGTATTCAAGAGAACACCAGAAGTCATAAATACATCTCATTTTTTAAACAAGCATCTAAGAGCATAAACCAGAGCCAACGTACAGTGCAGAAACAAACGAATACAATAAGTGCAACAAACTAGTATGAATACAATAAGTGGAAGGCTCAGGGTAGTACTTCTTGAAGAGGTGAGTTTTCAGCCTGATGAAAGATGGGCAGCGACTCTGCTGTCCTGACGTTAGTGGGGAGTTCATTCCACCACTGTGGGGCCAGGACAGAAAACAGCCGTGACCGGGTCGATCGGCCGCAGGGACCTCTGAGCGACGGGGCAACCAATCGCCCCGAGGCAGCAGAGCGAAGTTGTCGGGCGGGGGTGTAGGGCTTGACCGTGGCCTGGAGATAGGAAGGAGCTGTTTCTTTCACTGCCCTGTAGGCTAGCACCAGAGTCTTATACTGGATGCGAGCTCTTACAGGGAGCCAGTGTAGAGAACGGAGAAGGGAAGTTGTGTGGGAGAACTTGGGGCAATTGAACACCAGACGAGCTGCAGCTTTCTGGACAAGCTCCAGAGGTCTGATGCCCGACGCCGGGGCTCCGGCAAGTAGTGAGTTGCAGTAGTCCAGGTGGGAGATGACAAGAGCCTGGATGAGCACCTGCGCCGTCTCATCAGTGAGGAAGAGGCGAATCCTCCTGATGTTGTAGAGCAGGAATCTGCAGGAGCGTGTAACCGATGCAATGTTTGCTGAGAATGACAGTTGGTCGTCCAGGGTCACACCCAGGTTTCTTGCAGTCCGAGTTGGCGTCACCACGGTATCGTCAATGGTGATGGACAGGTCTCGGTGCGGGCAACCCTTACTGCTGTTTCCAAAATTGCTGAGAAATGTGTTGCAGAGCAACTTATTACACACCTCAACAGCTCTCCATATCAGCTGCATCCTATCGAGTTTGGTTACAGGGCTAATCATTCGACTGAAACAGCCAACTGCTTCCTCTTAGAGAATGTGAAGCTTCAAATGTATAAAGGGGGTGTAATAGCAGCGGTTTTTCTTGACCTGAAGAAGGCTTTTGATAGTTCATCACAATATCCTGATTAATAAACTGTCAAATTTTAACTTTTCCCGAGAGTCTCTTGCCTTGCTGAAATCCTACCTTAAAGGAAGAACCCAGTGTGTCAGAGTGGGTGATGTTTCATCATCTACTCTGAGATCTAATGTGGGAGTACCCCAGGGTTCTATTTTGGGACCCTGACTATTCATCCATCCATCCATCCATTTTCCAGGAGGCATCCTAATTAGATGCCCGAACCACCTCAGCTGACTCCTTTCGACGCGAAGGAGTAGCGGCTCGACTCCAAGCTCCCTCCTGATGACTGAGCTCCTTACCCTATCTCTAAGGCTGAGCCCGGCCACCCTACAGAGGAAACTCATTTCGGCCGCTTGTAGCCGCGAACTTGTCCTTTCGGTCACGACCCAGAGTTCGTGTCCATAGGTGAGGGTAGGAACGTAGACCGAGTGGTAAATTGAGAGCTTTGCCTTCCGGCTCAGCTCCCTCTTCACCAAGATGGCCCGGTGCAGCGCCTGCTTTACTGCTGCAGCCGCACCGATCCGCCTGTCGATCTCCCGCTCCATCTTACCCTCACTCGTGAACAAGACCCCGAGATACTTGAACTCCTTCGCTTGAGGTAGGCACTCCGTCCCCACCTGGAGGGAGCAATCCACCGGTTTCCGGCAGAGCACCATAGCCTCAGATTTGGAGGTGCTAACTCTCATCCCCGCCGCTTCACACTCGGCTGCAAACCGCCCCAGTGAATGCTGGAGGTCATGATCCGAGGGGACTAACAGGACCACGTCATCTGCAAACAGCAGAGAGGCGATCCCGAGACCCCCGAACCTGACGTTCTCCACCCCCAGGCTGCGCCTAGATATCCTGTCCATGAAAGTCACGAACAGGACCGGTGACAAAGGGCAGCCCTGGCGGAGGCCAACACCCACGAGTCTGACTTAGAGGAACGTGTCTGACTTATTGCCGAGAATGCGGACACAGCTCCTACTGCAGTCGTACAGAGACCGGATTGCCCGTTGTAATGGGTCCGGCACCCCATACTCCCGCAGCACCCCCCACAAGAACCCCCCGAGGGACCCAGTCGAAAGCCTTCTCCAAGTCCACAAAGCACAAGTAGACTGGTTGGGCAAACTCCCAGAACCCCTCCAGTAGTCTTGCAAGGGTAAAGAGCTGGTCCACTGTTCCACGGCCGGGACGGAATCCGCATTGCTCCTCTTGGATCTGAGGTTCGACAAGCGGTCGGAGCCTCCTTTCCAGCACCCTGGCATAAGCCTTCCCCGGGAGGCTGAGTAGTGTGATACCCCGGTAATTCGAGCACACTCTGCGGTCCCCCTTTTTGAAGATGGGAACCACCACCCCGGTCTGCCAGTCCATGGGCACTGATCCCGACCCCCATGCGACATTGAAGAGGTGTGTCAGCCAGGACAGCCCAACTATGTCCAGCGCTTTCAGCATCTCAGGGTGGATCTCATCCACCCCCGGCGCCTTGCCACCAAAGAGCTTTTTAACTACCTCAGCGACCTCTGCCAGGGATATGGGTGAGCCTCCCCCTAGGTCCTCAGGCGCTGCCTCCTCTGCAGATGACATGTTGGTTGGGTTTAGGAGTTCCTCAAAGTGCTCTTTCCACCGCCCAACGATGTCCCCCTTCCTGAGCCGTCGGATGGTTTGCCAGAACCTCCTTGAGGCCAACCGAAAGTCCTTCTCCATGGCCTCCCCGAACTCCTCCCATGCCCGAGTTTTAGCATTCGCGACCACCGCAGCTGCAGCCCTTCTGGCCTGCCGGTACCTGTCAGCTGCTTCAGGAGACCCCTGGGCCAACCAGGCCTTGAAGGTCTCCTTCTTCAGCTTGACGGCTTCCCTCACCTCCGGTGTCCACCACCGGGTTTTCGGGTTGCCGCCACGACAGGCACCGATGAACTTCCGGCCACAGCTCCTAGCGGCCGCGTCCACAATAGAGGCTTTGAACATGGTCCATTCGGATTCCGTGTCCCCAACCTCCCTCGGGATGTGTGAGAAGTTCTTCTGGAGGTGGGAGATAAAGACCTCCCGGACAGGGTCCTCCGCCAGATGTTCCCAGTTCACCCTCACTACACGTTTGGGCTTGCCGGGTATTTCCAACCGGTTCCCCTGCCATCTGATCCAACTCACCACCAGGTGGTGATCAGTTGACAGCTCTGCTCCTCTCTTCACCCGAGTGTCCAAGACATACGGCCGCAAATCAAATGATACGATTACAAAGTCGATCATTGATCTCCGGCCTAAGGTGTTCTGGTACCAGGTACACTTATGAGCCACCTTATGTTCGAACATGGTGTTCGTTATGGCCAAACCGTGGCAAGCAGAGAAGTCCAATAACGAGACACCATTCGGGTTCAGGTCGGGCAAGCCGTTCCTCCCAATCACCCCCCGCCAGGTTTCTCCGTCATTGCCCACATGAGCGTTGAAGTCACTATGGAGTCGGTAGGCGGCGCCCTTGCCAGGACCCCTCCCACCGACTCCAAGAAGGCCGGATACTCCGAACTGCTGTTTGGTGCATAAGCACAAACCACAGTCAGAGCTTTGCTCCCCGCAACCCATAGGCGCATGGAGGCGACCCTCTCGTTCTCCGGGGAGAACTCCAACACAGCGGCGCTCAGCTGGGGGCTCGTGAGTATCCCCACTCCCGCCCGGCGCCTCTCACCCTGGGCAACTCCGGAAAAGGACAAAGCCCAACCCATCTCCAGGAGTTTGGTTCCAGAGCCAGCGCTGTGTGTGGAGGTGAGTCCAACTATATCTAGCTGGTATCGCTCCACCTCCTGCACCAGCTCTGGCTCTTTCCCCGCTAGCGAGGTGACGTTCCACGTCCCTAGAGCTAGTCTATGCCGCCGGCGATCGGCATGTCCAGGCCTCCCGCCTGACCCGCCGCCTGGTTTGCATTGCACCCGACCCCGATGCTTGTCCCTGCGGGTGGTGGGTCCACAGGGTGGCTGCTCCATGCTGTTTCTTCGGGCTGAGCCCGACCGGGCCCCATGGGTGAAGGCCCGGCCACCAGACGCTCGCCTACGAGCTCCCCTCCTGGGTCTGGCTCCGGGAGGGTGCCCCGGTTTCCCTGGTCCGGGCGAGGTGGCTGAAGTCCATGGGCTGCTTATCATAACGGTCGTTTTGAACCACTCTTAGTCTGGGCTCTCCCCTGAAACCTGTTTGCCTTGGGAGACCCTACCAGGGGCTAATGCCCCGGACAACATAGCTCCCAGGATCACTGAGCCACTCAAACTCCTCCACTACGTTAAGGTGGCGATTCGCGGAGGAGCCTTTACTATTCAGTTTATACATTCATGATTTGCCGGGTGTCTGCAATGGGTGTGATATTCAAATGTACGCTGACGATACAGTGATTTATGTGCACGCAAAAAACAAAGAAGAAGCTGCACTTAAACTCACGTCCACAATGACAAATGTAACTAAATGGCTTGCAGATTCCTGCCTTCACCTGAATGACAGTTTGTATATTCTTCACAAAGAGGGCTTGCAAAGTGTCACCGGAGCCAGATGTTTATGTTGCCGGTGAGAGGCTACAGGTACTGTCAGATTTTAAATATTTAGGAATTTTTATTGATTCTAATCTCTCTTTTAAAAAGCAGATAAAACATGTGACATAGGTCTTAAAATTTAATCTCATGAATTTCCAAAAGTCACCATCACTGCAATTTCCTCATCAAACACCATATATTGAGTTGGGAGAACCTCATTAAACTCACTGATGTGTGTCTGGTTTTTAAAATTGTACAGGATATGGCCCCGCCTCCACTTAGTGATTTTATTAAACAAAGCACTCAAAGCAGCAGACTCACTAGATCTGCTTCAAGAGGTGATTGTGTTATTTCACAAAGGTCAAGCTCGTTTAGTAAATCTACATTCTCTGTGAAGGCAGCTCACTCGTGGAATGCTCTGCCACCACACATACGCACACAAAACACGTACAAAACATGCAAGCATAACTTTAAGGAATGGCTTGTTGCCAATCAGGTGTGCAAGCATTGATGTGCTGTCTGTCCTGCTTGCTTGTTTTGCCTATATGTGCATTTGTCTTGTTCAGTGTTGCTATTTTCTATTTTGATGTGTCTGTTATGTGCCTCAGTGTTATATATGTGCTTGTACGGTAGGTGGGTTGGTTCTGGCTGACGCATGCTGCAGCCTGTTATGTCTGCTCTGCTCTAGTGTCTTATGTACACTTTTCTTTCGCTTATATGTGTATTGGTTTTGTCTATACGTTACTGTCTGTTTATCTATGAATTTTAATTCCATTTTTATTTGATATTTTGTAATTTTAGGCTGCCTTCAAACATCTGGCCGGGGACAGCAGATGAAAACTAGCCTCTCTGGCTAACTCTGGCTAACTCTGGCTCACTTACAGTGTGACTGTTGATTGGTGAGCATTGTCCCTGAAAAATAAACAAATAAATAAAATAAAATAAACAGAAAACTAGTACAGGAGCATAAAGAAGTATAAAGTGTGTGTGTTACGTCCTTGCTGGTAACACAACCATCGTCACACTTTGCCTTCAGAATTCTTGCACAGACAGACAGACTGACGGACTGTAGAAGTACTCTAAACCTCCTCCGTGGTAGTTCCCATACAGCAGGTGTCTCCAGGACCACGTTAGCATGATGCCTCACACAGACTCACGAGGTGAAAACAACACCAGCGTTGATGAGCACTCTAAAGCCTACGTGATTTCATCAGGTATTATCACACATTGTAGTCATGCTGAGTCATACTGAGATCTGGGAACACAGTGCATTGCAATGACGTCTAACGCAGAAAGAAACAAGAGCGAACAAACCATCAGTGTATCCAGTTTATCTACCTGAAATGTTGGTGCTAATCTCTCACTGCAGAGGAAATCCACAGCTATTCTGACGGTGTGTGAGATACGACACAAACGCAGCAATACAACGGACGGTTTGGGTCATTGTTTTATCTTCCAGGTAAGTTCTTTCCAGGAATGTCGCCATGTTCCCAGATGTTAGAAATGACCTTGGTGAGCACAATTAGGTCATTACTGACAGAACGTAACAAAAAGAAGGTCTGCCAGTTATCTTGCCCATGGTCTCATTTGTTTGTACCAGTTACACTTAAGTTGACAGTGATATATTGATTCCTCCTGGGAGTAAGGACAAGAGACGTGAAGACAAAAGGCACTCATGAGATGTGAGGATCTATACATTACTACTTCATGCTTTAGCTTGCACATAAAGGGCAGAGCTGTGTGGACTTAGATGCACAAACAAGCAGTGACACAAACAGGTCAGAGAAACCGGCGGGATAGGAACTAACTGCACTGCATCGCTAAATTAAGCCACAGTGAAAATTGAGCTTTCCACTCAATTTGCATTGAAGTCTGGTTTCAAAGAGAGATCAAAAATAAGTAGTTTGCTGTTGGTCAAGCTCCATTCAGAATTTCCTCTTCATGTCAGGACTTGTGCCCGAGTCATTTCCCATCACCTTGTTTACCAGAAACTGGACTGTTTTCAGAGCCAGCTTCATAGAGACACAACAGAAACAGAACATTATTAGGTTGCTGTGATGGAGAGGCTTTTCTCTGGCTGTGTATAATTGGCAAAGCTTTGTCCGGCTTCCACAGTATCCACCAGCTCTAACGTCTCCATCCTTCACTCCCCGTCCTCACAGCCATTAGGACTATGACGAAGCCGTCCACACGGTTGATCTATCAACCGAGCCATCTGATGTGACTGTCAACATCATGCTGCTGCTGCTGCAGGACTTCAACTGCCAGCTGGAGACGGCAGCAAAGTCTTGGCTCTGAATAGGTAACCAGGTATGTGTATATGAAGGTAGGTACATCTCTTCTCCTATCAATCAGTGGTAGAAAATCACAACTGCCTATCTAATAGACAACGGACACATTTTGTTTAACAGACACAGACTAATTAATACAAAATAAATGGATATTGAACTACTGATACAACATAACTAAAGGTAACTAAGAGATAAAAGAAAGACATTTTGATTTCCTTCTCCTAATATATAGAACATATATAGACTTGGTGACTTTCTACCTGCTAATAGATATTCAATAATATAGTAATTCAAAATGTCTAATAGACAAACCCAAGCCCAATAGTTATGGAAATAAATGATCCACCTCTTTTAAATAGAACATACATTGGGACTATTATCCCTGATACATAGATAATAGATTTTCTTCAACTAACAAAAAGAAAATAGAATTAGAGACTGTCTTGCAATTTTCTACACCAAGAAATATGATGTTGCATATTTTGCCTCCATATATGAATGAAATGAGTGAAACCCCAAATTCATCATGAGTTAGGCTACAACTGATAAACAAGGCAATGCTCCAAGTCAACCAAGCATCTGGATCTGATGTGGCTCCTCATTGACTGCTTCTTCATAAACACAAGCGTCCAGCGAGCAGTGATGACAGGAGCTGCTGAGGAAATGGCACCTCTGAATCAGCCAGCTGAAACAGCACACACACCGCTCAGAGCCACGGGGAAGCAGCTCATTTCATTTTGCTCTTATTTTGAAAGAAAGCCTTGGCAACAGCATGTGTGAATCTTGCATCACAACCTACACTGCCAATAAATAACCTCTCAGCATATGCCTTACTGTACGGCAAATCTCACAGTCTCTGCGTTCCAGGAGAATATGCACACTGCACATATCGTAACAAAACACAACCGCGTTAAAGTCCACAGCTTGTTGACTCACCAGAGGAATTGTAGCAGGAGTTAAGGAGGCAGGCAGAGCAGGAGGAGCACGGCTGTCTCTTCCATGGGCTTTGCTCCGGGTGAAGGCAGCTCTGCTTGTGCAAGTGCTGCTAAACAGCCCTCCCTTCCTCCCTCTCTTTCTCTCTCCTGCTCTGCCTGCACCACCATTGTGCTGGTGTTATCAGACAGATGTGTCAACGTGAAGTGGATTCCTGCAAGAAAACCCCACAAGGCTGCCCGGTGAAGGCAGCAGGACCAAGCATGTCCTGTCAGCTGTCAGAAAGAGGATTCTGAATTCTGTACACTGCTGCACTGCCACTGCCCTCATGGGCAACACACAAGGTTTGTCAATTTATCTACATGTATCTAATTCATCTGCTGTTGCATTGCTTCACCGCAAAGCCTGCTAGCTAACATTAGCAACAGAGTCAATGACAACCAGAGTTATAGCACACACAACACAGGAACACTTGTGAAGCTTCATATACTGTATACTTTGAGTACATATGGTAATTTTTTTTTACAGTGACGGTATTATATCATGGTATTACAAAATTAAATATTAAAATTTTTTTTTTATTGTATATTGGGTCCAAATAAGAATGAAAATGAGGTATAGACCTAGACGTGTTCTTGGATTAGGGAGCCTGCTCCATCATGTAAATGTAATGTGAATCATCCAGTTAGTAGCCTCATTACAGCCAAGCTGTTGTTTTGAGTTGAGAGTGAACTGTATTGCTGAGCAAACTGGATCTCAGCAATGCAAATGATGGCATCGAGGTCAATGCCTAACTTTAACTATTAATGGTCAATGCCTAACTTTAACTATTAGTGGTCAATGACTAACCTTAACTATTAGTGGTCAATGACTAACCTTAACTATTCGTAGTCAATGCCTAACCTTAACTATTAGTGGTCAATGCCTAACTTTAACTATTAGTGGCCAATGCCTAACTTTAACTATTAGTGGTCAATGACTAACCTTAACTATTAGTGGTCAATGACTAACCTTAACTATTCGTAGTCAATGCCTAACCTTAACTATTAGTGGTCAATGCCTAACTTTAACTATTAGTGGCCAATGCCTAACTTTAACTAGTAATGGTCAATGCCTAACTTTAACTATTAGTGGCCAATGCCTAACTTTAACTATTAGTGGTCAATGCTGAACCTTAACTATTAGTGGCCAATGCCTAACTTTAACTATTAATGTTGAATGCTTAACCTTAACTATTAGTGGTCAATGCCTAACTTTAACTATTAGTGGTCAATGACTAACCTTAACTATTAGTAGTCAATGCCTAACTTTACCTATTAGTGGTCAATGCCTAACTTTAACTATTAGTGGTCAATGACTAACCTTACCTATTAGTGGTCAATGCCTAACTTTAACTATTAGTGGTCAATACCGAACTTTAACTATTAGTGGTCAATGCTTAACCTTAACTATTAGTGGTCAATGCCTAACTTTAACTATTAATGTTCAATGTTTAACCTTAACTATTAGTGGTCAATGCCTAACTTTAACTATTAGTGGTCAATGCTTAACCTTAACTATTAGTGGTCAATGCCTAACCTTAATTATCAGTGGTCAATACCGAACTTTAACTATTAGTGGTCAATGCTTAACCTTAACTATTAGTGGTCAATGCCTAACTTTAACTATTAATGTTCAATGTTTAACCTTAACTATTAGTGGTCAATGCCTAACTTTAACTATAAGTGGTCAATACCGAACTTTAACTATTAGTGGTCAATGCTTAACCTTAACTATTAGTGGTCAATGCCTAACTTTAACTATTAATGTTCAATGTTTAACCTTAACTATTAGTGGTCAATGCCTAACCTTAATTATCAGTGGTCAATACCGAACTTTAACTATTAGTGGTCAATGCTTAACCTTAACTATTAGTGGTCAATGCCTAACTTTAACTATTAATGTTCAATGTTTAACCTTAACTATTAGTGGTCAATGCCTAACTTTAACTATTAGTGGTCAATGCTTAACCTTAACTATTAGTGGTCAATGCCTAACCTTAATTATCAGTGGTCAATGCCTAACTTTAACTATTAGTGTTCAATGTTTAACCTTAACTATTAGTGGCCAATGCCTAACTTTAACTATTAATGGTCAATGCCTAACTTTAACTATTAGTGGTCAATGCCTAACTTTAACTATTAGTGGTCAATGCCTAACCTTAATTATCAGTGGTCAATGCCTAACTTTAACTATTAATGTTCAATGTTTAACCTTAACTATTAGTGGCCAATGCCTAACTTTAACTATTAGTGGCCAATGCTTAACTTTAACTATTAATGTTCAATGCTTAACCTTAACTATTTGTGGTCAATGCTTAACTTTAACTATTAATGTTCAATGCTTAACCTTAACTATTAGTGGTCAATGCCTAACTTTAACTATTAATGTTCAATGTTTAACCTTAACTATTAGTGGCCAATGCCTAACTTTAACTATTAGTGGCCAATGCTTAACTTTAACTATTAATGTTCAATGCTTAACCTTAACTATTTGTGGCCAATGCTTAACTTTAACTATTAATGTTCAATGCTTAACCTTAACTATTAGTGGTCAATGCTTAACTTTAACTATTAGTGGTCAATGCCTAACTTTAACTATTAGTGGTCAATGCCTAATCTTGTGAGAGTTTCGCAACTTGCTGGGTACCTTGTAGACACGACTATGTTGTGTCCACTACTTTTTTGTTTGCCCCCACATAACAAGAAACTAACCAAAAAACAAAACATGCTATTACAGGTTAATAGGCAGATCAGAAAACAGTAATCTGACCAGTACTCTCAGGATACATTACCTTGTCAAAGACAAATGTGCTTAAAGGGTAATATGGACCTGACAGTGGGATTGTAACAAAGGGTCACTAAAGTCTTCACAATACATCCACGAGTGTTGGCTGCACACCGATCAGGGGGGACAGCTAGCGAGCGCCTTGGCTCTGTACCATGACAAAGTTGCTCTGTTGTAAATGCAAGAGCATGTTGTACCTTACTGCCAGAAACAGGATTTGTGTTTGAGTCCATGCAAACTAATTACAAGCAGTCTAGAGTTAGGTTATCCCGTCCTCTATGTGTATCATTAAACTTCATTTACATACAAAGAGGATTATGGGAGATTAAAATTGCAGCTCAGGTGTAAAGATTTGGCTGTTTTGTGCTGTACAGCTTCTGTTGACTGTTGAAGCGGGAAACCTTTCTTCTCTCAAACATCTTCTCAAAGGTTCCAGCAGGAGGGGACACACTTTTCTGGGCGATGAATATGCTTTGATACCATTTCTCCCGATTTCTGTCCTGCATAAGTGCCTTCAGTTGTTTCTGCAGTGAAAATCCTTTTCAGCTGTGAAATGAAGGTCTACATCTTAGAGCCGTTGGATTCTTCCAGCTAAAGCAAGCGTCTTTATGTTGCACCATTTGTCTGTCACTTAGCTATTTCTAGAACAAATGTCGTAGGTGTGAAGCTTATAAAATTCAAAGAATGTATCTATCATTAAACATGTATACTGTTTGCTCCGAGCTGAAACATTTCAACAAGAAAAAGAGGTAACCCACTGCCTCTACACAACTTGTTAGATCACAGAGACTGAAGGCTGAACATTACCATTCTTTGAAGTGACTTTTGTTGGAGTGTTTTACAGTCTGATAGTTTCAAAGGCTTTTTCAGTTTGCTCAGAGTAAAATTCAGAGAATACGTTGACTGTGATCAAAGCGATCCCTTCTGAGAACAGTTCTATCATCTCATTCTGCTGACTTGCTATAAGCAGCATTTATTTGGGGAGCAATTCTAGACTCCAGTTTGGGACCCACACGATACCAAGACCAAGCAGGCCATGTCAAGCTTATTTTCATCAGACTCATTAATACCTGAGTTAGCTTGGGTGCTTGACATTATGCTTGTTTTGTTGTGGACATCTTAAACTTTTTTAACCTTCAGAGAACGAGCACCCCAATAGCAGGGGCAACCCATGACATAACCTATAACATGAGGCCATCAGCTTTCAAAATCTGTGAACCAATTGTATTTTGTCCAAAATATGTCTTATTATGAAGTATTTAAAAAATAAAGTTGTACTGATTTAAACTTTGTAAATATAAGACAAGCTGAGGTCAAAAGGATCATTTTCAACAGCTGGCTCCTAAAGCTTCAAAACAACCACCAGAAGGTGAAAGACACCAAAAAAAGTACACATGACTCTTTCGCTCCCATTCATACAAATGTGTGGATACCGTAGCACTGTGGGATCCAATGGGATTCTTCCATTGGATTTTGGATTATTGCAGAAAATAATCTCTGTGGCAAACAAATGTTTATGATATTTACCTATTTTGATCAGCAAGATAATCTTCACAAATAAACAACACTATTAAGATTTTTCAGTGAATGCAGTCGCCAGAAGTAAAAAGCTAATGTTAGGTGATAAAGGAACTACACCACGGTCACATGATCACGAGTAAACACAGCGCGGCTGTGGAGGCGGACTAGTAGCTGTGATGACCTTCAGTAGCTGTGATGACCTTCAGTAGTCTCATTTAGACATTTTTCAGCGACTGCCTTCCTAAAGACACTTAAAAGCTTTGAAATTCACGAGGAGGGTATCTACTGACGTATTTATACCGGAGAGCAAAATATTTCAATATCGTAAGCTTGTCAGTGTTCCCCCTGTTTGCGCGCCCCCCCCCTTTGAAGGTCAAGTTAATTTTGTTTAATTTTGTTTTCGATATAGCGCCTGTCACAATCAGGCTTTGCCTTGGGTGTTTTGTGTGTGGTTTTCTGTAGCTCCTCACTTCCTTCACCTGTCCCTAATCAGTTCATTCAGTGCACCTGCCAGTCACTCTCTCCCTCATCAGCACAACTCTCCTCACCTGTTCTAGTCACTATTTAAACCCCTGTCTTTCACTCACTCACTGCCAGATCATTGCTTTTGTTTCCTACCTACCCGCCCGTTTTGCTCTTCCTGTTCCCGGTTTCCCAGTCTGTCTGCCCTGTTTTTGCCCTGCCTTGTCCTGCTGGATTTCCCCCCTTGTCTCGTCCTTGGATTACCTGTTTTTGTTTCGTGAGTTATTAAAACCCTTTTGTTCACTACTCTGACTGCATTTGAGTCCTCATTATGTCCCGTGACAGCGCCAGATCACAACAGAAGTGATTTAAGGTTCCATTTCCTATAGAACAGGTCTACACCGTGTTCTGTTATTAAACACACTAAACAGTCTTATGTTATTTATCTTATTTACACGACGGCATGTCATTTCTGTCTCTACATGGTCACGAGCGTACAATTCTCCTCTGCTCTCTGTATCGCGCACGGCGGAGTTCCGCCCCGATACGCGCTCACACACACACACACAGACACGTGCGCGCACACACAGGTGAGCACGATCCCACCAGCGGACAGAGAGCGTGCGTCAGAAAATATGTTGCGTCAACCACCTGAAAAGCAGACAACAATATCTGCGTTTTTTAAACGCTCCCATGTGGTGAAGATGCAACACTCTCTCTCCTCCGAGTAGTAGCAGACAAGAGCCCGAGTGCTGCACGCTGCACGGAAATACTCCCCCTGGCTGTACAAGACTGATCTTGGTAAGTAAGTAAATACATACATGCATAAATAAATAGACAGATTAGATAGATAGATAAAATACAGTACATAGAGAATGAATAGGGGATTATTTCAGTTTTCAGCAATGTTCTGTCGAATATGTAGACAGCATAAACCGGCAGTTGTGAGAGAAACCAGACCCGGTCATTTATAGTCTCTCTGCCAGTCCTACAGAAAGGACAAACTTGACAGACATGGCGTCTGAGCATCACAGAATAGCCTGTCAGCAGGTAAAAATGGTTTATTCTATTATGATTTGATCAATAACATGTTTGGCTCTTCAATGCTGATGATGCATGTCATTTCAGGCAACACTGTCCTTGCATCATTTGAGCCCACAGTTGTCCGATGTTTAGTTCAAATTATAATACATGTAGTGTATTTAAGAAAAAATATTAAATGATAAAATAGATATAGCTTTGTGATTCTGTTTAGGCCAGCAGAGAAGGCTTTGCAGGCCCTGATGGCCCACCACTGAAAGAAACGCATGAACACCATGATCCCTTTAGGTGTTTGTGCCCCCCCCTGTAAAGCTAGGGGAAACACTGCTTGTGTTCACCACAGACACAATGACTTCAAGACGAGGGAACTGGAGTTTGCTAACTCATTTCTGGGTTTCAGGACTTATTCCTGCACCACTCTATTGGTCAATATTAAATGCATTAATTCCTATTCCATGTTTTGGAAATGGAAATAAATAAATACATGTGTAGAGTGTTTTAAAGTAATACTCGTTAACAGTCAACAAGTAAAAAGTAAAGCCGCCTCAGTATATCACTGTTATAAGTATAAGCCTTATGGTTAAAGAGATATTCCTTATTCATTGTGGGGAAATCCTTTTAGGCGTTTTCCTGCACTTGAAAGTTGTTCTCTCTTTGTATTATATTTTCAGTTGCCATACTACCAAAATACAAGCTCCTCTAAGTGACACTGGTTCTGAGGACTAAAGCTGGATATTTGGTGCTGAGGAAGCTGGCACAGCAGATGTAGCATGGAGGTCACAGACAGTTCAAGCTATTGTTGTCATTCTTCACACAACCATTTGATCTTTCTTTAGTAAGACTGAGTGTAACACCATGCTCTGAGGCAACATGAAAGAGACTTTGTTCCAGTCTCAAACCTTCAGCTCAATGTAAAAGCAGCACCTGGTGCACAGCTAGCCTGGCTGGATGTGTTTGGTTAGTGTTGGTACACAGACAGTCAGCGGTGTGGATAATGTCAATCCCTGCATATTAAATGCTCATTTGCAATTTTCTGTAGCAGTCTCAGTAATATTTGTCTCCTTAAGTTTACTGAAGTATATCACATGACATGCTTAAGCTTTGTTTGAGTCACATAATTGAGGACTGCTTTAATTTAACACATCATACTATATTCAACACATGGTTCTGGATTACTCAATTAAAGTATCACTGTCCTATTTCTGCTTAAAATCATTACATGATGTAAAATGTTCACTCACTGTCGGATGCTCTTGGTCATACCAACTAGTACTCTTGCTCTGTAGTTATCTTTGAGAAATGTTCTTTGTAGGCAGAACATATTTATTTCAATCTGAAGCCAAACAAATACTTCCTTTTTCTTTGAGGGTAAAATGAAGTATTTAAATAGTAAAAGGAGTGTCATGTCCGTTCATTACTGACTTGGAGTCAGCAATAGAATGGTTTTGAATTTGACTGTAGTGGAAGTATGTCAAGTAGAGTTGAGATCCCAGAAGAGCTGCCCTGAGTAAAATGCACAAAGATTAGACTATAAAGATAACGCCAAAGAACACAGAGCTTATATGAGTAGACATTTAGTTTAACCTTAGAGTTGATTCATGCATGTATGTTTTGTGAATTAATACAAAGTGATCTAATAACCATAATGTGATTGTAATTATGATTCTATTAACAAGAGGCACTAAAAGACAGAAAAATGTTGAATTTGTCCTCATATGAGTAACATGACCTGAAATAAGGAAGTGTATTCTGTTGAGGCCATGCATGAGATCATGAGGAGTGAGGAGTGTGGGAATGAGGACGGCTCAACTGGACAGTAAAAAGACAAGACTTGGATCATCGAGTTGGGATTGGGCTTGGGACACCGTTTGGCCCTCAGCTGAGGAAATGGTCCAGCACAAGCATCGGAGGACTTTGTCTCTGCTCACAGCTAAGAGGACACCGATCGTGGGCAGGAATTGGCTGACTGAGATTCTCACGTCCCCCCTGCATAAGCAGGAGAAGAAGGACACTGTTTTCTGTGGCTCTGTACGGAGTCAAGATGATCGCAGAAGGAATTTCCTCATCCTGGCAGGAGGAGGCAGGTGTCATGCAAAGACCTGGCAAGTCATCTCCTCCTACACCACGAAGGATGTATTCTTCAAAAAGGACTTTCACCCAGCCTCGCCTCAGTAACAAATGAATGTAATGATCAGACTGTAATGAAATCAAGTAAAGGAAATATTTGAGCTGTTGCTTTTCCCCTTCTAGCAATCCTGCAACAAATATCTAAACTGCATTTAAAGCAAGTGGTCCTGAGAATTCATTGAAAAGGGAGGGAAGAGTACGCATGGCTGTAACAAGTATTCCTGTGTGCCTAACATCAACAGAGCTCTGAATGGTTATTCTAGTTCTAAGTCCACTAAACAGACCCTCAGAGCCTATTCCTAGCTATCAAAACCTATCCTAGCACCTTACGAAGAACCTAGATCCATTAGAGGAAAGCTGCTATTAACTGATGCGACTGATAGCTGCATTCGGCCAAGAGGGCCTCTCTGCCGTGTGCAGTTGCCAGAGGAAGGAGGGTAGACGTCAGGAGGGACGGCAGTGAGAGAGCCAGGCGAGTTTCCTCGACCACCAGCTTAAACAGATCACCGGGTATCCCGTCAGGTGGGTAAAAACCCAATACGATGGGTGATTAAATGGAGAGCTGGTTTATTTTATAGTCCTGTATCGAGGTTTAACTCCAGGATCCAACAGGTGTTATGAGAACCTCAAACACTTGAAATACTTTGACAAGCCCAACTCAAAGACTCAGTGTCTTTCCCGGAGCGTTCTACCCTATCACACACTCTTTATCAGCAGATGGAGCCCACATGGTGAAGTGGGTCAGTGTGTAGAGCGGGTTATCCTTTAACGAAAACATTGGCAGTTTGATCTTTGGCTCCTGAAAAATGTATGTATGTACTTGATTGTATATGACAATTGTAATGAAGTTTAAGTTGATCTGCCAATGAAAACCATGTAATATGGTTAAAGTTAGTAAGAGGACCTTGAGTTGGGATTGTTTGGTCAAGAATTAACTTGAATGCTTAAACATTCAAGCTGCTCTCATTTAGAAGCTGGAAAATAAAAACCCATGTATTTAGTATTTGTGGTGTTATTTGCAATGCTCACACTGAGCAGTGTTGGGTCATCAGAGGTTCAGGTTCACTATGCAGATGAAGAGCCTTGAGGAAACAACTCCCCTGCACCTTCCAAATGGTAAATATCTTCAAGGCCATGCCAAGCACAGTTATAGCACATTGATGATAAAAAGCTGCTTGTCGTGTTTGGATACATTTGTGCTTATTAAAACGTATCTGTTTTGGTCACTGAGTCGAGGGTAAACAGAGAGGAATAAGAGATGCATATTCCTCTGATATGTGCTTTCATATGAGAATATTTTGGGGTGGCTGCTGTAAGTTGTTGTTGGTTTTCCCTCTTTTTCCTTATCCTTTACATCTGAAATGCAGAAAGTGTGAGAATAGCCTCTCGGGTGCGATGGGAAGTCAACTTCTGAGAAGATCTACTGTTTCTAAAAAATTCTGGCTTCATCATGCAGACCACCAGGCTCGTACAAGTGTCACCAATCCACTGATGCAGTTAGAAGATGAGAGTAAACACAGAGTGTTGGAGAGATTTACAGTGCAGTGTTCTGCGACCAAAATAGTCTGGTATTCGGGACAAGTAATGGTGTGTTTTTCTCTCTCCATTTATTCAAGATGGCGGTAAAAGGCAAGCTCTTGAGAAGCTGTTCCATCGATGAAAGTTGCACTTGGGGGCTCAGGGTTGGTCTCATGTAATGAGTATGGGCCTTTAAAAGACTGCTATGCACTTAGGTATCAGTGCTGCAGTTGATGGAGCACATGTGGTGCATTAAGACAAGAAGGCCAGAGCCACTGTTCAGCAGTGGGAGGAAGCGGCAGGTAAAGGGGACATCGGGAGTGAAAATACATTAGCTGAGACGTTGCTGTTAGAATGTACATGGAGGACATGGGTGTGTGTGTGTGTGTGGGGGACAGATATGGTACAGGACGATTCTCACATCCACGGACACAAACACACTCACTGTAGAGCTGCATCCCAACAGGAGGGCTTTTATTTTTCATTCTCCATACAGTATTTTCCAAGGAAGAGCTCTTGCAGAGTCCGCTAAAGCTGCCATTAAATGAGTGAAAATGGTGAGCTCAATTGCCACCTCTTAAAAACCTCTTCTAAAATTCCTTTTGGCCCAATGTCACATCAAATATATTACACATTAACATCTAGTGGATAGCATTGTTTAAAGAGCTGCCTTTTTCAAGGATGAAAACCAGAAGCAAGCAGCACAGCCGGTGTTACAGTCATCTAAGGCTGCTGCAACTCGTTATTTTACATCAATAATACGTTGAGTTCTTTTTATTAATCAGCTATAAAATCCTGAAAAATACATGGTGGTATCTTCAAAGATATTCAGTTTACAATGATATGAAACAGAAAAGCAGAATATCCCCATAAGCAGATAAAGATTGGCATTTCAGCTTAAAGATCCTTTCCAATCCAAACTGTGTTTTTCTTGTATTCATGTCCCCTAACATGTGTGAGCTAGACTATACTGACTGATATCAGTGCACAGGTTGTCACTAGATCCCTCTACTGAAGGAGGAGATGGCTGTGCATGTCCCTAAAGTCTGAGATTCAAAGACACCACGTACCACCTTCCTGACACATATAGAGAGGGAATGCTGTGTCTTAGACACAACATTCCACTGGTGCTGAAGATCCAGAATCCCTTAATAATGGTGGAAAGAGTAGATGTGCCTTCAGCCCCTTTTTAGAGTTTGTCTTTACTTTATAATGTGGGGAAACCATTAAAGATAATAATATATAATAATAATCACAGCAGAGTTTAAATACAGACTGTAAAGTGTGATGAGAACTTTAATAAATGAGTGAATCGATTCTCAAGTCTCTTCAAGATACTGGTTGTGATTATTGTGATTATCAGTGAGTTCACTGTGTCCTGCTGGGCCTGAACGGGTCAGAGACACATGACGTATACCGAGCAGCTTCACTGCACAGGCCATAGCCAGCAGTAGCTGATGTACATGATACATCGTGGATAAACACAGACTGCACAAACAGGCCAGCTGTTACATGTGTACACATGAAGAGAGACACATGTTCAGTCTGAAAGCACATGACTCATCCTGCTGTGTGTGTTTGCTGCTAATATGTCAGGGCTGTCATGTTTAACTGACGTTACCAGGACAACAGTGAATGTCCTTTCTGCTCTTTGATGTGTGAGGGTGTGAGGGGGGGAGAGCAGCTGAAGGTACCTGTGTGCAGGTTTCCTTGTTTGGGGTTTTAGTGTCTGAAATCACGTTAGTTCAGCTGTTCACTGTAGGAACAGCATAGAACAGTTTGAACAACCTCAACAGCTGGACAAAGTGGAATGATGAGACGAGTCATCTGACCGCTCAAAGCTCTTTAACACTACATGTCATCATTCACCCATTCACACCCAGGCACACACTGATGACAGAAGATGCCATACAAGGTGCCACCTGCACATGAGGATCTGATGGACCGCCTTCAGGAGCAACTCGGCCAAAGACACTTAGAAAAATGCAGTAGAAGAGCCGGGAATCGAACCGCCGAACTTAGTGGATGACCCGCTCTAGCTCTGAGCCACATAATGGAGGAGTGACCTCTGATCAGCATGAAGAGCGCATCTTCTGTTCTGTCCCCCTTTGAATGTTAACATGTCTCCTCCAGTCTATTGTACCAACAGGACTAAGAGCATTCTAGTGGCTCTGTTCAGCTGCACGACAAGCACTGCAGCGCCTTGAGCTCAATGCTCACATGAGCATGCTAACATGAATTAGCATTAAGCACAGAGCACAGCTGAGGAAGATGTTTCTTTATAGAGCACATTTAAAAACAACAAATGGCTTACAGAAGGGGCACTTCTGAGGTCAGAAGCAGAGCGCCTCTGTGCATGTGCCTGTTCATTCTACAATTAAGACATATTATTATTTATTATTAAAATCAGATTTTTTTCTTGAGAATCATGGGACAATTTTACCTAAAATTAAAAAATGCATATGCTGTGTTAGGATAGCTCAACCACCTGTGCATATGTTGGGGAGTGGAGTGGGCCTTCCATCACTAGAGACGGTGGTTATAAACAGCTTTATCTCTGTCTGTACTTGTATTTCTCTTTTCTAGTCTTCTGACCACTCAAAGCGCTTCAACACTACATGTTCACCCATTCACACCCTGATGACAGGACTACCATGCAAGGTGCCACCAACATAACATTCCTACAACATTCACACACCATAGACACAGCTACAGGAGCAACAGGGTGAAGTGTCTTGCCCAAGGACACATGGACATGGACTAGCGGAGCTGGGGACTGCGATCCTCTGATTGGGAGCGACTGTGGCTAAGTGGAGAGCAGGGCCGTCCTTCAATCAGGTTCGATCCCCGGCTCCGCTGGTCGCATGACGATGTGTCCTTGAGCAAGACACTTAACCCCAACATTGCTCCCGTAGCTGAGCCTACGGTGTGTGAATGTGAATTGTAAGTCGCTTTGGATAAAAGCGTCTGCTAAATGACTGTAATGTAATGTAATGATTGAAGGACGACCCTGCTCTACCACTGAGCCACAGTCGCCTCATGGGCTTGTTTGTCGGTACATTATCAAGCCATCAACAGTTTTTCAAAGTTACCTGCAGCCCTGATAGTAACCCTCTACTCCTGCTGGGCCGATCCAACAGGGTAGAGAGGTGAGGAGTAAACCGTACAGAATAGAGAAACTCTCTCCATCAATAAATCAGCCGAGGCAGACATATCTTCTGTCTCAGGTGAAGCAGGTCAGTGAATATATTGAGAAACGTCAGAAGAAGAAACATGACTGGTGACTTGTAGGTATGGAGCGGAACGCTTTGTAACAACTGATGTTCTACCGATCCATTAGAGCATGAGCTACTGTTTCTAAGGGTCACGGTCTCTGTGCAGGGCAGAGGTGATACCTGCATTCAAATGACAGCTACACTTAGTACCACTCATCACTCACAGGAGATGTCTGCTACAGATTACGAGTCAAGAAGAAAGGTTGGTTGCCTCATGCATTCAGTCCCAGCTAGTGTTAAGTTGCACAGATGCTCCCCTCACCCGTTCCACTGATGCCACTAAACGTCTGTCTGTCCCCTGCATGCCAAAGCCTTCCAGCTGGAGGCGGATGCCAGTGCCAGCAGTGCCGGTGCAGTGTTGCTGCAGGAGGACGAGCAGAGCATCGATCACCCAATCTGCTACTTCTCCAAAGATGTCAGTGAGCCTCATATGAAGAAGAGCACCATGGAACAAGAAGGCCTCTCCCTGCTGTTGGTGCCGCAGCACTTTGAAGCTCCTCTTGGCTGGAGTTTGCTGTTGCTGTGTACACAGAGTCCTACCACAGACTCAGGAGGTGGTCGCTGCTTCCCAAGCATTTTAATGTGGAGATCTGTCAACAGAAAGGGACTGTTTCTCTGTGTTGTAGGGAGATAATATTCTTTTGTTTAGCGGTTTAGCCTGAATAGCAGCATATTGCTGCGTATTACTTTCACAATTGAACTTATTTGTGGTCAGAAATGACAGTATTATCTCATCACTTGGTGAGGTGACTGTGGCTCAGGAGCTAGAACGGATCATCCACCTCGGGTCCACATGTCAAAGTGTCCTTGGACAAGATATTAAAGCCATAATTGCTCCGGAGAGCTGTGCTATCGGTGTGTGAGTGAGATGAGCAGCTGTATGAATGTGTGTGTGATGCAAGTCCAGAGTGTCTACTGGTAGTTCTGTTAGCTGTTTGCCAAACACACTGTACAAACAATAAAAGAGTGCAAACTGTTTTCCTCCACTGAGGCTACATCCACTCGAATATGTTTTCGCTTTAAAACAGGATCTCCATCCACACGGCGTCTCAGCATCATTTTCTGCCTGAAAACGAACATCAGGTGACTCTTCACGGACACTGGGCGTGATGGTGACGGTGTAAACAGGAAGTAGATTGGTTGCTTAGTTAAAAAAAATATGACAGACTAATAAAGTAGTCTTTAATAATGAGAGGTCGTGTTTGATACTTAGGATCTTCTCTAAAATCTTCCTCTATAAAGTTTAAGAAGTTTATTTTTCAGACTTAGTTACAGTGCTGCAGGTCTTTCTCTCTCTCTCTCACATCACATTTACTTCAATATTAACACTTACACATAAAGGTTTACTAGATTATGGGTCCATAAATGTGGTCAACACACGTCTCTCACTCGTTTCCTCAGTTTCGTTGTTGTCTGTTCTCACTCGTAGCTCTGCTGGTGGCTGAAGTCTCTGTCCTACTGGAGAGCAGGGGCGTTTCTAGGATTCAAAGAAAGGGGGGGCTTAGCCCCAAGGGTGTGAGTGGCCTGTTTTTGCGCGGCAATTTTTTTTGGGGCCGCGGATATCCATTGTTTCAGGCAGTTCATAGATTGGTTCAATCAGAAAGAGTGTGATTTTGCTCTGTAGTTTTGCTTGCATTCAGTATATGATAACACAAGAGACAGAATTTCAGGGTCATAGTGAAATTTCACAACACAAATATGAACTTTTCTCAAATAAAGAGAGAAATAATTTTCCTGCTTGTAAAGGAAAGACGGATAAACTAGCTTTCATATCCGCGTCACTCCCAAATCCTAATTCTTAAAGGGGCCACACACAATGGATGGAGAATGGACCTGACAGTGTCAACTTTATATCGTTAAGTATGATGATGGCTATTGGATTGTAATTTGAAGGGGGAGAAAACATACAAACCAGAACGCACGCACATATGTAGCATGTTGGAGTTATAAATAACTTGTCCATGAGAGAAACAATAGTTTAATTTAATGACATCACCAAAATAAAAATAAAAATAAAAAAAATATATATATTTTTAAAGCCAATAATGCCAAATTATTTGGGGGGGGGGGGGCTGAAGAACATTTTATAGGCCTAAAATAGGCCTAACGACGCCCCTACTGGAGTGCAATTACTGTTTTGTTCCTTTATAGTTTATGTGTGCGGACTTCAATAGTTGTGCAGAACAAAATAAGCATTAATAAGAAAAGGAAAGTTCTCCGTTTTTTGTCCGTCCTCCTCAAAGCCGCTAACCGTGACTTCAGACGTCCGCTCCATAGGTCTGATAACGCTGGTCACGCCACTCACTAATCACTCCATTAACAGCTGCTTCCTCCGTAATAATGCAGACTTTAACTGGACAACAGCTGCTAGTAAAGACAACAAGGTCAGCATTGCCTGTAATCAGTTGTCCATGTTAAATTAACCTGGTAGTCGATCGGTAATCAATGCTGTTGTTTGTGATCTTCCGGGTAAGGGTCACGTTATAGACATGTGACGAATCAGGGAAGGACACGTCATGACTGCTAAGAACCAATCAAGTAGCGGACGCGGGTGTGGGCGTCATCGTTTCTAAACTTATGCGTTTTCGACCGTCCACACAAAGAGGCAACCCCGGAGATTTCAAACGTATCCGCCCTCGGGAGCGTTTTCAAACTCCTCCGTTTTCGGTGCTCTGAAACTCCGGCGTAGTGTGGACGCTCAGTGTAAACGTAGCAAAACATATGTGTTTAAAATGGAAACGGAGTAATGTGGACGCGGCCTGAGTCTCTGGTCTCAGAGGAGCTGCTGGGGCTCGGAGATGCACTCAGCTGTGTTTGCACTAGCGGCCGCTACCGGTAGGTTAAGAGTGTGAGTGGGTTCGATCGGTTCGATCCTCGACTGGGACGTGCCATGTGTTGAAGTGTTCCTGAGCAAGACACTGAACCCCCAGCTCCCCGGGCGCCTGTCATTGGCAGCCCACTGCTCCCTATATACAGGGATGGGTCAAATTTCGTGTATGTGTATATATATGACAATAAAAAGGGTTTCTATTATTCTATTTCTATTTCATGCTGGTCAGAAGGCTGCTCTGTCACATACCGTGTGACAGTGTTGGTAACTGCTGATGGCTAATTGGCAGCCAATGGCTTCACTGTAGCCACATCTCCACAGCTGTGTGAAAACATCCACAACCTCTGACAATTCCTCTCTGTTGCTTGGCAACAGGGAATAATCTGCTTGTGTGTACAGAAGGAGTCATGACGCTGGTCTGAGAGCAGCAGTTTGGCAGCTCCATTGAGGAGGTCTGAAGATGAATCTGGTTCTCAGTCTGTGTAGTTCTTGTCTCACCTCACCCAAGTAGTTCTTCAGCCACGATGTCGAAGTTTCATTGCATTTGATTTCATGTCATAAAAACAGGTCTAGACACTTGAGGACCCAGAATCATTTGAGACAACATTACAACCAAACTTGTGTTTACTTCCCTCGAGTCAATGAGCACAAGGCTACAGGAACAGAGCTACACTCATTTATAACACTTATAATGTTGCCGCCGGCAAAATAGCTTCTCGGGCCGGCCGCCTGTGTCTGTGAGTCCCTCGGCTGTGTTCGAAAGTAGCATACTAACGTAGGCCTGCCGCATACTGCACACTCAGTCAGTGTGTACCGCATACTGCCTTTTAAATGAACCCTTAAGCAGGATTTCAGCAGCAGAATGTTCACACCACGGCTGTATGTGCAACTGTGCAAAGCAAACTGGTCAAATCTGAATGTGTGACGTAACCACTAACGTTTCTCTGTCAGGTAGATGTACCAGTAGAAGTAGTTTTTGTTTGACTTATGTCACATACTTATGTAGAGCCCAACCGTGATGATTTTCCTAAACTTAAACAAGCTTTTGTGTTTTTGTTAACCACAACTGAGATGGTAGTGGAGCGTCACACCCGCTGGGCTACCTGTGCGTTAGAAAGTGACACTAAGCATGATGAATCACCTGTGTCATGTCAGCTGTCGAGCTGAGGACCAAGCAAGCTCAGTGTGAAGCTGTTTGTATCAGCGGTTCTCTAGAAAGCTGCAAGCAGCAGCATCACAGGCCGAACATTCAGCCCGTGATGAACACGCAGGTTTTCAACAGCCACTGCACTACCACAAAATAATTGCAGAAACAAATGGACTGTACCTGTATTTCTCTGTTATAGTATTCTGACCACTCAAAGCTCTTTAACACTACATGTCCTCATTCACCCATTCACACCCTGATAACAGGGCTACCATGCAAGGTGCCACCTGCCCATCAGGACTCTATCTAACATTCACACCAGGTTAAGTGCCTTGCCCAAGGACACATGGACATGGACTAGCGGAGCTGGGGATTGAGCCGCCGATCCTCCGATTGAAGGACGACCCGCTCTACCACTGAGCCACAGGTATTGTTGCTAATGAAGACCAGGTCAACTACCTGAGATACAAAAGCTCATCAGCTAAATTACGTTGCGTCTACTTTGCTGTTTCTAACAATCAGTGTTAAACTATGTCACTCAATACTTCCTGCAAATTTTCACATTAAAAGCGGACCAGCAGAGGGTTAGGATGTGTTGGCTTCTATTGACAGAGCTTTAAAGCAGTAAAAGAAACAAATGTACTGAATGTATCAAGACAACAGGTAAAAACAGAGGAATGATGTCACAGTGGTCAAACAGAGTGAAGTCCACATGTAGAAGCCATGTGTGCAAACAGAGAACCATTTATTTTTAAGGTCGGCCTTTCTCTTAGGCGTATAGAATACGTGTTGCTGCTGCCCCAGTCTACAGCAGTATATGCTTATTCTGTCTGTACTACTGTAGATAATACACTGACCATGGAGAAGAACATCATACAACCACACTGCAAAACACCCAAACTACCCTTTAAGCAGGGAGCAGGGCTCTAATATAAGCCTACAGGAGCTGGTTCCTCCTGCTGTTGATGGAATAGCTAAATAGATGATTAGCAGGCTGATGATGTTCAGTATCCTCTACTGGAGAGGATATCGCTCTCTCTGTGATTGTCGACCATCTTCTCTCTTCTCCTCTTCCTCACACTTCTCCTCCCTTCATTGCAGAGCACAGAGCCCCAGTTGTTGTAATTATTACATCAAACTATTTTGTATTTGTCGCAGTTGCCCCAAAGAAAACACTTTCTTCATTTTGCTCCCTTTTATCCTTTAAAATGAGCTTTTCTTCATCTCCTCCCTCCTCTCTTGCTGTTTCCTCCTCCTCTTCTCTTTGGGTTTCTGTGTGTTTATTTGCATGTGTGTGTGTGTGTGTGTGTGTTTCCCAGCATGCCCCACATATCCAGCCCTGCTCTCCAGTAGCATCCTGGGAGGTTTGCGTCGGAGCCGAGGCAGCAGTATTTTTAAACTCGCCTTTTACCCAGAGAGGGAGGATGTGAGCCATAAATGCATCAGCCCATGACACGTTTGAGTCCGCTGAGGAATTCCAAACACTTCCCACCGCTACAAGCTCTACAGGCTGCAAATTAAGACATGAATGCAATACTTGAAAAAAGCAAAATGTCTAAAACGCCAGCCCTCACTATCAATGGAAGTCTTTATTTCTATAAAGCAGAGTGGTGCTAACTCCTCTCAGCTATCTGGGACATGTTACCTCACAACACATGTGCTGCTACACACCCCACACACATGGCATACATAATACATCATCACTCTTTGAAGTTGTTCGATCATTTCCCTGAATGTTTGTTAAATGGTAAGTAGACTTGTACTTGTACAGCACTTTTCTATTCTTCCGACCACTCAAAGCGCTTTAACACTTCATGTCATCATTCACCCATTCACACCCATTCACTCTGATGACAGGGCTCCCATGCAAGGTGCCAGCTGCCCATCGGGACTAAACATTTACACCCACACATACGCAGGGATAGGCATTAGAGTCAGATGCAATGTGGGCTAGGTGTGCCGACCCCTGGCATCACAGCTAGCTCACAGGCGGGGGAAGGAACCGCAGCTTGTTCGGGAAGGGGAGCAGTACCAACCAGATATAGTTGGGCTCACCTCCATGCATAGCACAGTTTCTGGGGCTGGACTCAGCGTTGCCCAGGGAGAGAAGCCCGGGCAGGTGCGGGGTCTTGTTCACGAGTGAGGGTAAAATGGAGGGAGAGATGGATGGGCGGTCCGGTGCGGTGTCAGCAGTGCTACGGGTGTTGTGGACCGTTGTGGATCTGAGCCAGAAGGCAAAACTCACCGAAAGAATGAGCTCGTGGATACAAGCGGCTGAAATGGGCTTCCTCCGTAGAGTTTCTGGGCTCAGCCCTCGACAAAGGGTGAGGAGCTCAGACATTCGGAGGGAGCTCGGAGTGGAGCTGCTGCTCCTTCTCGTCGTTAGGGGCCATCTGAGGGGGTTCGGGTATCTGGTCAGGATGCTCCTGGATGTCTCTCTTTTCAATATGATGGAAGTTTATAAATGTACAGGTCTGGAGATTCAGACACTGTGGTGGCTTTGCCCATGAAGCTCACTGCAGTTCTGCACAAAATTCAACTACTTTGTACTTTCGGTGCAGCCCGGCTCAACTAGGTGCACCGCGTACATTTGTGCAGAGCCATCGCAGCACACCACACACACAACAATGGAAGATGCACCTGCAAAAGTATTGATGTATAAACTGTTGATGAAGCTCATGTCTACATCCATGGAGGTCTAACTGTGGGAGTGGAAGTCAGAGGCACATGCAACAGATTTATGCAAACATAAAGTTTATGAAACTGATGAAACAAATGCATCTGCAGATTTCTTTGTATATTTTACACTAAAAACTCTGTGTATGCACATGTATCCAATGCATGACATGAACATGAGGAGCTGACAAACTACAAACAGATCCACCTTCTGCTCTCATTATACATGAAGAGGCTCAAACTAAAACTCCACCTGAGGACAGTCTCAGGTTCCAACTTCATTTGTAGAATTATCAGAGATGGAGAGCTAATAATTCCATGTTTTGTCTTTTGTACTCTTTGAGTATATTCTGGTATCAGTATTCTGCATTTACTTTGCATTGCACTCCAGTGCAGCCCAATCAAAGAGAGTTCCTCTTTCACTTTAAAGTCAGCATCTGCTCTTGTGTCACCATGTAGCTGAGTGTTGTGGAACCAATGGTACTTCTCCATCAATAGGAATCATTCAAGTACTCGTTCATCTACGTAGGAAACAAGCTCTTATATCGGTAGAGAGAGAAAGAAAATACAACATCCTTCCCAAGTAAAACAAAGCAGACTGTTCCAGACCTGAAGACGTGTAACAAACGTGTGACTTTATACAGCAGCATCCTGGCACAGCTGATACTCTGTCCTCTGTCCTCAACATTAACGCATGTGCACTGATGACGTAGCTAACAGAGCGTGTGTGTTGCGGCTTGAATAAAAAGTGGAGCACTCTAACTGGTATTTGTGAAGCATTGTAAGTCCCTCCTGCGGGAACGGAACGTCATTTCTACACGAGTGAAGAGCTCAGCGTTGATGCTGTTTTTCACCTCGTCCCTGTCACATGATGCAGCAAGTTGGCACTCACACAAGTGGGCACTCACAGGGGCATGGCTGCCACGCTGTAGCTCAGTAATGTAAAGTGACACATGGTTAGATATGGCAGAATAGAGAGGAGGTCTGTGTCCTCCGGCCTGACATATCATCTCAGTGCTTCACCTACCTCTGAGCCACACACACACACAGGCATGCATGATCAAAATCACCAATCTATCAGGTCACAGCTCTGAGAAACACACACACACACGTCAGGCCGAATGACAAAGCTTGTCTATGATCCTGCTGCCTCTCACAGCCTCCAGTAGGATGATGAAGGTTGAAAGTTTACACAAACCGTTCTCTTCTTTCTCTATCTGTATGCGTTTACATGGTGTGGTCTATTGTGTATGAATAGTTGTTGCTTTTGTTTTTCATCAAACTTATCATTGCATGGTGAGCAAGAACTTGAAGCTGTGCAGTCACATACGGGACAACACCCTCCAAGTGTGTACCTCCCATTGTTAGGCTGTCCTGGGGCTTATGTCATGTTGTGTTATGTCATGTAATATGTCATATATTTTATATACATGAACTGTATATAACAAGTGGACGTAGTCATCGTGAAGTCACACATTGGATTGTAGACAACCGTTATGAAGCCTCAAGTTCAGCAGTTTGGTCGTTTCCATCTTGGCTTTTTGCAACCAGTGAACGGGAGCGACCATATTTGGACTGTGGAGGAGCAACGTAGAGACGGTGCATATGGCTCTGGTAGTGGTAGCAATCTGTCAATCACTGTGTAGCCCCGCCCTAAAGCATCCCCTGCTTTATGGTCTGTTTGACTCTAAATGGACCATAATGTACTAAATGAACATCATGCTGTATTGAAGAAGACTTGAAACTAGAGATTGAGACCATAAACTCATGTTTACAATGTTTACTGAGGTAATAAATCAAGAGAGAAGTAGAGTCATTTTCTCATAGACTTCTATACAACCAGAGGAGTCGCCCCCTGGTGGACACTAGAGAGAATGCAGCTCTAACACATGAAGCTTTGACAGGTTATACGTTATGTTGCGTTACGAGCATATCGACCCTCCAATCCTTAAATAGATGTGTTAGGTAGATGTTGTCTAGCAACACAAACCACATAAATTATACAGGTTAAAACAGCAGAAGAAGTAGAGGACAGTACCTGGATCCTTATAATGATAATGTCATTATGTCACTCTGCTTGTTTCTGGCTTTAAAGTGATTGCTGTTCAGCACCTGACTCTAATCAAGTCAGATGTTGAAGTGTCTTTGAAAACACCATCGTGTATGTGTTTGCCTTCAGCTACATTCTATAAGGTTGATGCCACTTTGAACTCTAAATATTCAGAGTGATGGAAAACCAGTGGCTCAATAGAACAACATCCAAACCACACAGATGCTCTTGTGAAATGTTTATGTCATCTGCAACAGGTACAGAGGACTTGTACAGGAACTGGAGCATATTTGTTAAGCTGAGAAATTCTAAAGTAAAACTACTGACAGCAGCTCAGTCTTGTTACTGTAATCTGTAACCATCAGTTACTCCAAATCAGCTCTTTGATGACAGTAGCTCTCTGCTCACACTAAACGTTTATCAGCATTTCATTTGGAGCAAGGACCTGAAGTTATGACAGTAAGAAATAAAAACATCAAGAGTGATGTTGATGTGCTTCTCTCTCTGTAGCCTGTATCCAGCTGTGCACCAGCCATGAAGCCTTTCTCTACTCTAGTGAGGTAATCCACTGCTAATGACGTCATCATATTGGCTGCACAGCTTCATTAAACCTCTGTCTAACTGAGGCGGTAAATGAGTGGCTTAGGTTGCAGGGACCAACCAGCGGAGGAGAGGAGAGAGAGATGAGATAACGGATGAGGGGAAGGGAAAGGGAATGATTACCTCCACAATGAGCAGTGAGTGTGTGCTGACCTCAATCACAAACTAAAGGACAGATCGAGGTGCTGTGCTTCATGGGGACAATAGAGCTGCTGGCAGCTATCAGATGGATGACAGCATTGCTTTTGTGTGGATCTCCTGGCAGAATAGAGCAGCATGTAACATGATAATGGCACTTATTGTGGCGCTCTATTAAATGCTTATATACTTGTGAGTGTGTGATCCTCAGATGGGGCCTGTTTAAATATGTCTGCTACAATGTCTGTATACAATGCTGCTGTTACTTGACCTGAATCCAATGGGTCCTGACAAAGTTTCAGGTTTTGAGTCATTCTGTTTTATTCTGTAATTCATTAAAGAGGAATCAGTGTTTCACACATCGAGGCTTGTCCTCCAGGAGATTGAGCCTGTTGTATCTGTTATCTGTGTTTACACAGCCTGTCCTCCTCCTCAGGCTCTAACACCTGGAAGTTGCTTGACATCCTCTTGGATCTATTTTTTCACATATGATATATGTATCATCTCTGTTATCTATTCTGTAATTGTGTTATGTTGCTTATTCTGTACACACAACATCTATTGCACATCTGTCCATCGTGGGAGAGGGATCCGTGCTCAGTTGCTCTTCCCGAGGTTTCTTCCTTCACTCCCTGTTAAACAGGTGTTTTGTGGAAATGTGTCCTCATCCTAATCCTGTACACATTGTAAAGCCCCTTGAGACATTTTTGGTATTGGGCTATATAAATAAAGCTGACTTGACTTGTCATTGAGTGTTTCGGGTCAACATGATAGACCCTCACTCAGACCCACCCAGTACTGGAGAACCTGAACTCCTCATCCAGGCAGCCAGAGGGAAGCAGCAGTTTGTTGCTCCTCACACTGAGCTGCACTGCACAGGCTGTGGTTAGGTTTAAGCAACAAATCCAATAAAGTTAAGGAAAAGAACGTGGTCTATAATAACTTGACTACGTTCGCGACTGCTGCGCGTGAGTCTCGTGACCAACGACTATGTGACACAATGTCAACGTTTCCTTTTAGTTTCACATGATACACGAACAGCATTCCCCCCTCCCTGCTGTGTGGACTCTGTTTATACCATGTCAGTTGCTGCAGGAAGGTGTATCGCATACACACGGAACATCCCAAGTCTCTTATTTGTCATTTCCTCGATCCTCACTTGAACCGGAAGTTGTTCTGCGCCGCCGTATTGACGGCCGTCCCAAAGCTCTTATTTTGCTCTGAGGAGCGAGGAGCGAGGAGGGAGGAGGGAGGAGAGAGGAGGGAGGAGCGAGGAGAGAGGAGAGAGGAGCGAGGACGCACGAGAACAGCCTTCCAGGAAGTGTTTTAACAGCCGACACGCCCCCTCATTGTTCATCAGTCATGTGATTGGATGCTGCAGCCGATCGGACTGATGAGATTTTTCTAAATATCACTGGAGTTTAACACCAGAGTGAAGACAGATTAAACATTAAACTCAAGCTTTATATTTGATTCGTTTTCTGATCTGCTTTAAATAAATGTTCATTGTAGACTGAAGAACAAAAGGACCACAAACAACTTTCTTCATTTATTAGAAAGATTTGTGTTTTCATGATCTGATGTTTCCCTCAATAACTTTTATTATGGAAACAATTAAAGCCAGAGAGCTTTTTACATCATGTATCATCATTTCATTCAGTCACGTGAGACGGATCATTCCTGAGTGTTTGATGAGTTTTATCATTTAAGTTTAACCTGAAACATGGAGCCTAATAAATTAATTCCAGTGTTCAAGAGAAACAATAATCATATTCTGGGTTAATTAATAATGACGTCACAATCACAATTAGAATTTCAAAACGTACAGACGCAAATAATTCATAAATAAGACGATCGCATTCCATCGGTAGAAATCGGTCCTGAGCTTCTAAACAGAACACAGGACACAGTTTGTTAAAGACGTAACGAGGAAGACGAGGAAAGGACGTCTCATATGTCTTAAAACATATTTCCTCGTTTCCTCTCCTCGCATGGTTTCCTTGCATCTCTCCATGCATCCCTGGTGGGAAAAGATGCAAGGAGAGAAACGGGGATGCAATTAAGAGACTTGGGATGTACCCTAAGAGACTTGAGATGTACCCTAAGAGACTTGGGATGTACCCTAAGAGACTTGAGATGTACCCTAAGAGACTTGGGATGTACCCAAAGAGACTTGAGATGTACCCTAAGAGACTTGGGATGTACCCTAAGAGACTTGGGATATACCCTAAGAGACTTGATATGTACCCTAAGAGACTTGATATGTACCCTAAGAGACTTGAGATGTACCCTAAGAGACTTGGGATGTACCCAAAGAGACTTGAGATGTACCCTAAGAGACTTGGGATGTACCCTAAGAGACTTGGGATATACCCTAAGAGACTTGATATGTACCCTAAGAGACTTGATATGTACCCTAAGAGACTTGAGATGTACCATAAGACACTTGAGATGTACCCTAAGAGACTTGGGATGTACCCTAAGAGACTTGAGATGTACCATAAGACACTTGAGATGTACCCTAAGAGACTTGGGATATACCCTAAGAGACTTGATATGTACCCTAAGAGACTTGATATGTACCATAAGAGACTTGAGATGTACCATAAGACACTTGAGATGTACCCTAAGAGACTTGGGATGTACCCTAAGAGACTTGAGATGTACCCTAAGAGACTTGGGATGTACCCAAAGAGACTTGAGATGTACCCTAAGAGACTTGGGATGTACCCTAAGAGACTTGGGATATACCCTAAGATACTTGATATGTACCCTAAGAGACTTGATATGTACCCTAAGAGACTTGAGATGTACCATAAGACACTTGAGATGTACCCTAAGAGACTTGGGATGTACCCTAAGAGACTTGAGATGTACCATAAGACACTTGAGATGTACCCTAAGAGACTTGGGATATACCCTAAGAGACTTGATATGTACCCTAAGAGACTTGATATGTACCCTAAGAGACTTGAGATGTACCATAATACACTTGAGATGTACCCTAAGAGACTTGGGATGTACCCTAAGAGACTTGAGATGTACCCTAAGAGACTTGGGATGTACCCAAAGAGACTTGAGATGTACCTAAAGACAGTTGAGATGTACCCTAAGAGACTTGGGATGTACCCTAAGAGACTTGGGATGTACCCTAAGAGACTTGAGATGTACCCTAAGAGACTTGGGATGTACCCTAAGAGACTTGGGATATACGCTAAGAGACTTGATATGTACCCTAAGAGACTTGATATGTACCCTAAGAGACTTGAGATGTACCATAAGACACTTGAGATGTACCCTAAGAGACTTGGGATGTACCCTAAGAGACTTGAGATGTACCCTAAGAGACTTGGGATGTACCCTAAGAGACTTGAGATGTACCTAAAGACACTTGAGATGTACCCTAAGAGACTTGGGATGTACCCTAAGAGACTTGAGATGTACCCTAAGAGACTTGGGATGTACCCTGTATGTGCGTCGGTGTCAGATGCCGAGGAGCACTGACCAAGCAGTGTCACTTGACCTGACAAATGATCAAAATGTCTCACAGTAGAACAAAGGCAGTCTGACATCAGATATTGGATTGTATGTCAACAAGTTGAGTGGCGGAGCTTACACAGAGGACAAGCCTAGTGTATATTGTATTTATATGTATTTCAATCCCATAAATGACCCAAAGCACCATGTGTTCTCTCTGTCTGTGGCTCTCAGATCCAGGCCCATCGGTTCTAACTGAAGATGTAAATCACAGATATCTAGTTAGATTCTTGGAAAAGGCTCAGTAGTTTCATTCACTGGTCTGATTTGTTGACTATACAAATATCACCAGACTTTGCTTTAATGTAACAGGTTGAAAGAGGCAGAGTCACCTCGTCTCCTGTACTTACAGCGGTCTCATAGCTTTCACTGACTGCAGCTACACATTGAGAGCATCTGTCTAGAAAGCACCTCCAACCTCCTGAAGTGCTCTGAGCATACGTTATTTAATATATCTGTAATGCTTCTTGGGCTTCTTTGATATCTCATAGATGATAGGGTGTAAATGGTGACATGACTGATAATGCATTGCATGCAATCTAACTGACTCAACTGCATATGAGCATACATGTGTGACATAGTGTGTGTGTGTGTGTGTGTGTGTGTGTGTGTTGATCTAAAGTCTTTCTTCCTGGCTGAGCAGACGAGCAGCAGGAGGAAGATATTTCACAGTGTCGACTGAAGGTGAAGCTGATGGCATCAAGGCGAGCTGAGCAGTGCAGCAATGAAAACTCAAATTGGAGAAAGCTAGACAGACAAGCAGTGAGAGGGAGAGGTGGACATGGTGCAGGAGGAAGCGTGGATATTCCTTCTGTCACTGTCACAAAGGTAAGTGTGCCAACAGTAGCTCCGCTCTCAGCTGAACGAGCTTTCAGCACCATATACCACATACCACATACCACATACCACATACCACATACCATATACCACATACCATATACCACACTGCAGCTCAGTGGGGTGGTGGGAAGCAGACAGACGGACAGACACGACAGACAGACAGACATATAGTGGATTTATGCTCTCTGCTTCCCCCCTTCAAACACTCTGTCTCTGTATGTGTGTGTGTGTGTGTGTGTGTGTGTGTGTGTGTGTGTGTGTGTGCTCACTCATCAGCTGTTGGCGTGAAAATGTTGAGGAATAACAACGGTGGATTCAGATTCTGTTGCTTTCACTGAACCCTAGAATACTGACTGAAGCTTTAATAATAATGAAGTCATGTTTTAACAGAGCTAGCTGTGGCTAAATGACAGCAGAAGATGTCCTGTTGCTGTTGTACACAAATGATATCATGGCATTTATTTGACCTGATAGCAGGACGAGTATTAGCTACATGCTAATGTTAGCTAGGTATGTTCTGCAGCATTATGTTTGACTCGTTCCCTGTTGTCCTTGTCCTCTAAAATGACCTTCAAAATGTCCAAGTCAACATTAGCTTCCTTGTGCTAAAATGTTGCATTGAGACAAATGCAGGACTTTTGTAACACGTTGTCTTCAAGCAGTTATTATAGTGCATAGGTAACATTAATAGCACATTGAAGATTGTGTGATTAACATCAACATTTGACTGGACTAATATGATCTGCTCCGGCTGTGCACTGATATCTCTGCCGGCAGCCACTCAGTAATAGAGTCTCTGCAGCCTACATGATGGGAATAGTATTCTGCTGCTCACGCAGACTGCAGCTGAGATAATCGTGCAGATGATTGTCAGTAATGTAGAGACGTAGATTACATCTATGAAGCTCATATATACTTGACTAAGAGTGTCAGCTTGATGTATGACATCATTATCTTCCTCACAGGCAGCGGGTCACTCTGGATCTGTGTGCTGTTCATCAGAAGAAGTTCACTGCACTTCTCTGCTTTGCGTTACATTTTCAAACCACCAACCTGTTGGACAATATTCTGCATATTCCATCCTCTTTGGTGTTAAACACGGTGCAGCTCTCTTCATTCAAAAATAAATAGATATTTCACATATTTCTTTGTATATTTTTCATTGTAATTTTCTTGCTTTTTGTTCCAATGCAAATGTATTGTATGCAAAGCCCTACTTTGCAATAAACATGTTTCTAATTCCTGCTACAACCATCATCATAATCATATTTACTGCTGCAATCGTGTCTTGAAGTATTCTTAAAACATGAAATATTGTGCCGGCGGGGTAGTAAAATGATTTGACTGTTCACAGGTTCCCTTGTTCCAGAGGTTGTGTGTAGCTGCAGTATGAATAGTGACACCAGCGTTGGGGACGTACTGACTGCAGTGCTTCACTGTGTCACACATAACAGTCCACTGGATAGCTGTCGGCCCGCTGCTCGCATTCTACTGACGCGTATTCCTCACTGTGTATCTGGCAGGATGATGTTTCTACAGAGGACCAATGTTCAGCTGTCTGTATATTGAGGTTGCTGCTATTATGTTCATTATAATCCTCCTAAAGAGAGTCAACATTGTAAGGCCTGTACAAAATGTACCTCTCTATTTAAGTGTTCAAGTGTTAACATGAGAGGTGTCTCTGGTAGTGGTGAACCTTCAGAGAAGAGAGATTCTGCAGCTCCGCTCTGCTTTAGGCAGCAGGTGGATGTGTCCAGTGAAGAACCTCTGATGAAGCTAAAGTCCACTACAGTCAGAGACTAGCTACTGAACATAGTGGAGCATTTAGCAGCTAAAGAGACAGACGTGTCCTCCATAAGTTGGTGGAGACCAAACACAAGCTAAATGAGAGACAATGTTGGACGGACATTCATCAGGTGACACAAACACAAAGACTCCCACAGACGGTGATGATGTTGCTCTGTAACTGCTAACAAGTGATGATGGGTCAATGTTGAGTTCTGTTAACGGCGTTGAGTTATTGCAGGTTTTGCAACAATCATTGAAGTGTTGGTCTGCTGAGCTAAACATGGTTGTTCTGCACACACTTGTAGGTTTGGCCATGAATCAGTTCAACATCGACAGTCAGAAGACGTCACATCTAGATGTAAAGATCCTGCAGAAGTCAGCATCCAAACAGCCACAGGTTTCTGCTCTCATGTCAGGTTCCAAATAAGTAGCAGTTCAGCATAACACCCAGCATGCATGTCTGCTCATACTGTACATGTAGAGGGGTACAGTCCGTCACAGACTATGTGCTCTCACTGTAAATACCACAGACCCTGACATGTACTATGTTTCTTACTGTTCCACCATGACAACAGTTCCTTCAACGACTCAGTATAAGTTAACTACATCCTTCATTCATTCTTCATGCTAGTCCAATGTCTTGTTCCAGAACGCTGTCCAGTTTCCTGTTTCAGAATGTTGGACAGACTTTGCAATCCCAACAGGTAGCTGTGTGCAAGGTGCTGGAGCTATAAGCAGATAAGCTGCATGTTGGATGTCAATACACGGCCATGACCATGATGTGAATCACAGCATAAAAGCTTCAGACAGCAGATACACAAAGATGAAAGCATCAGATATCTGCAGCTCAGCCTGCGGTGCACAGCACACTGTGTCCAACAGCTGCAGTACTGTGGATGAATAGTAAGCAGTGAACTAAACAAGCACATGAAGTCAGGATACAACCGGAGCTCACCATGACCACGGGGCATGCTGGGAACACCGGAGAGATGTTTACACCTGCTGCAGCTGTCAGGCTCTACAGCTCTCTGCTTGTGTTTCACCAGGAAGTGAAGGACTACTGTTGGTCTGCTCTACTTGTAGCTCTCTCCCTCCCTCTCTCTCTGTCACACACACATCCACACACTCACACACACACACACACACACACACACACACACACACACACACACACACACACACACACACACACACACACACACACACACTTGCATTGCCAAACTGGGTCAGTTTGTAGCTGGTTTCTGGAAGAGGCTGAGGGATGCTCAAACTCCGCAACTGATGACATGTTGGAAAGAAAATGCCCCGATGACGCCCATACTGCTGCAGGCATCACTGGCTGCCATGACTGCACACGGCAGCATGCTGATGTAATGCAGCACAGGAAGCTGCGAGGAGAAGAGGTGCTGAAGGAAGAACTGTACATCAATGTGTGTCTTTAAATAGGAAGAAGATGAAGAAGCATCCAAATTCAAACCTCAAAAACATTTTGTGTGGTACGTCCACAATTCTTTTACTTGGTGATTATGTTTGAGAACAAACAGGATGTCTGGTTCTACTGCATCCAGTTGAATCTATTTCCTGTTGTCCATCTATGCTTTAGGAGTGCAAAGCTGTATCACACGAAACACCAATCTCCATTTGAATACATTAGTATGGAAATGTAGGAATATTTTGTGGGCTCTTACAGCTGGGATAGGATGAAGATGGTAATGTAGCTGATATGCATTACAATCCCGTCTGGGGTCTGATTAGTTAGTGTTGTGAAGCTAACATTAGCTGATTGTTGCTGTGTGGAGTGGACACAGCCTCTACTTAGGAGGAAACTCATTGGGCCTCATTGCGCCAACACTGGTTGGAAACGGTTGACAGTGTATGATGTGCTGTAATTATCTTCTCCCGACACTAAAGAATAACTGAAGAGCAGCTGGTTGCTCTGAGCGCCGGTGGTTGAAGGTGTCTCCTTGCTGCAGTGATGTAGAGGTGTCCTGCAGAGTGTGTCAGTACACTCGGACATCACTGTTGGGAGGGAGGTCACTGCTTCTCAGTCTGGTGTTCAGTTACTCTTTAAGATAAATCAGACGATGAAGAGGAAGGCTAGCGGTAGACTGACTCAGTGACTGATGGACAGTTTACAGGCAGAGCTGCAGAGGATTCTACAGGAAACAAGCCATGTAGAGAGGTGTGGTATCTGAGTGTGAGACAGAGAGGGCACTGTGCTGTGCTGCCACAAGCACTCCTACTTCAGGCTGTTGTTGTCATGGTTACCCATCTCCACACATGCTATATCCGTACACACACACACACACACACAGAGGAAGCAGTGAAGAGAAACAGAGACAGAGAGAGACATGAAGAAAAAAGAGAATGTATTTGTTCCAGTGATGGAGGGAGTGTGAAGAAAAGACAAACTGCTACTCACTCATCCATGTCCTCATGCCTCCATCCTCCCATCACCGTCAAATCTGAGACAATCCAAAAGCATCAAACACACACACTCACACCATCTATCCACGACAGTGTACACAGCTCTTATTTATTTCAATAAGTGACGGGGATCCTTGAGATGTGACCGTAGAGATGCAGCGTGACATTCAGAAGGCTTGGACCGACAGAGATGGATGATGTCACAGGGGGGGGGGGGGCAGGCAGCTCTAGTTCATGACTAATGTAATAAATAAAGTAGGAAGAACATCCCTTTAGTTACAGGCCGAGGCCACAAGCTTCAATCAAACACACACACACACACACACACACACACACACACACACACACACACACACACACACACACACACGTGACCTCACTTTAAAATCCAAACAGCAGCTCTGCAACAAACAAATCCACTATTTCTCCCCCAGCATGCACCAGGTCTGAGTAAATCATAAACACAAGACTACCAGCTCCTGCTAGGAAACAGATACATGTAAAGTGAATGTCTTACCTGGTGAGGAGGTGAGATGCAGTCGTACAGCAGATGGACATGGAGAGAAAAGACAGGAAGACAATCTGTTAGCCGCTACGTTTAGCATGCTGAACAGAACATTGAATTGAATTGAAGATACCATTAAGCATGATGACCGAGTTCATTTTTTCATTCCTTCATTTTAGCATTCGGAGTATACTGATGAGAAATGCTGAGTCAGAGAAGCCCAGCTCAGTATTTAGCAGTTCATCCATGCTGATATCAGCCAGGTAGAACTCTGTCTGTCTGTACGGTCTCCATTTAGATATTTAGATTCATTTGAAGATATTACATTCTGGCACTAAGCGATGTACATGGGCACCTACACAGTCTGTGGATCTCTGATAGATCTTTAGTGATTTTCACGCTGACGCTAGAACGAGTTCATCACAAGGACCTTTAAGTCCAATCCTGAAAGCTCAGTGTCACTATGCTGTGTTTGGACCGAGCCTGTTGGAGAATAGTACTAAATGAGCTATTTGTCTAATATGTCCTTGTCCCATGAGTGAGCCGGTGTGAGATGCAGAAGTAAAGCAGCCAGTAGATCAATGTTGTCCCGCTATGTTCTAGTAGGACGCTCTGGGAGACAGCTCTACATTTACTGTACTGTGATTGTGAACCTCAGCCCTTCCAGCAGCACCCCAACCGAGGAGCAGTAGAGCTTTGTCCCCCTCTTATGGCCACACACTAACATGACCACTACCCATCTATACAGAGTGCTACAACCTGTTCATTTAAGACTTCTCAAATAAGTCAATGAACATCAGACCCTGGAAATAGAATCATGGTAGGGGAAGATGGTGAAATCATTCTTTACTATGTGTGAATGAATATTAAATTCATGAATCTTCTCTTCATCAGGCGAGCATGTGGAACCCCTCAGGGTCCTCTTACGGTCTCTGGAGTACAGTTTGGGAAACACTAATTCAGGCATTCAGCACTTGTTCAGATAATAATTTAAATATAGTTTCAGAACTTCAGAAACAGCTTGAGGTGGAGTGCTTTAAAAAACAGGAGGAGCGCCGGCAGCAAAGCTCAGGGTGAGGAGGAACAGAGCAGAGGAGAGCGAGTCAGACGGAGAAGAACAGCCACAAGCTGTTCACTGTCAGGAGAAGGAGAAGCACATGGCCAGCAGCCCTACAACTGATCTACCAGGCAGTGGAAGATCAACTAAAGATGTTATTGTGTTGCATTGTGGGAAATTTAGTAAAACACGAAGAAATGATCCCCATCAATCTCAAGTCAGAATATCTCAACCTCTGCTGTTCAACTTTGACCCTCGACACGCTCTACCACCTGAGCCACTTACACGTTGCTAAAGCACTCAAGACATCCTGCACACAGAGACAGCATGTCCTCATGAAGGAGTGAAGAGTGAACACCAGTCCTATAAAGGAGAACGCCTCTGTGTACAGGACAGAGAAGAAGGTCAGTGAGAAGTATGAAAAACAAGGCAACAGCACCACAGCTACACTTATTATGAAGAGAAAGAACATCCATACTTTAGTCTTAATGCTACACTAGACCTTCCAGCCCTGCAGCGGCCAGGCAGACATGTGCAAACACTTTGTACACAAACACTGTGTCTCTACTGTTTACCTCACAATCATCATGATGAAAGATAGAGAAGTTGCATTCTTTGAATGCATTAATCTGTTACTCAAGCTGGACTTGCTGGCTCCTACTTCTCAGTAAACAACACGCCCGATCAACACACCAACCACATCAACAGCTGATCCTCATCTCACAGTAAAGTGTGTTTCTCTTGATGACACTACTGAACCACTCTGCACGTCTGGCTGAGAACTGAAGCATGTTACGTATCAACTCACTTCTTCATGTCATTTTCACTGTTAATGGACAACTCTAATCTACAAGTCTGACCTGAAGAGAAGCAAAGGGACAGATAGTGATGAATGACTGTGGTATTAACTTCAGATAGACGTGAGGATGTCCAGGTTCAGAATAATAAGTCACGTCGAGCTGATTCATGGCCCATTGTGACATTAACTCAGCGTAGAGAGCAGGACTCCTCCCCTCAGAGCCAGCTTTTACTCTCACTGAGGGGAAGAACCCTGCTGCTGAGGACGACCGGTGATTCATGGCAGTATTCAGACAGATGTACAGCTTCCATTACCTCTAATGCTCCCTGACCTCTTCAATGCTGTCATATGCCTGACCATACTGTTGGGTAGCCTTCTTTTGTCAACTAGCTGGGATGAGATTGGGATTTTGCTGGTGATAGCAGAGGGAGGTGGGCCATGTCAGCCACTAATAAAGGATGTGCTGCAGGTGTGCATTAGCAAGGGCTCAGCAGTGACCTCATGTATCCTTGTCATCACTGTGAGGTTGACATGACTCACTGGCCTGGCCAAGAAATTGTTCTAACATGTAAATCCCTGTAGAAGTACCCACATTTGTGTGTTAATACAGTTTGTTAAGGAGCTTTAGGGGTGCTGATAGGTAGACCTCCAGTGGTTTTACATGCCACCTTGCTGCAGTGATGTGCAGGTGTACTTCAGGACTCCATGACATTACTGTTGGGTGTGATTACAGGCGCAACATGAAACACTGCTTTACAGACTGGGGTTAAGACTGCACAACTAAGTAAGCACAAAGCAGGATAAAAGAAGAAGCAAACAGAAAGATGGAAGACAGTGGGAGTGTACAGGCCAAAGAGAGGGATCAACATCACAGAGAGGAGGCTGGTGGAGGGCAAGACGGGTGAGATGGGAGGAGGAGACAGAGGGTTGGATCTCCTCCTCCTCCTCCTGTGGGTGTGTGATGTGTAGCAGCCGAGCGTGCAGCCTTCATTATGGGCCGTAATTAAAAGAAGACAAGAGTGGAAAAGAGCCTAATACTCTTGGCTGCGTTCAGGAAGAGCGGCGGGATCAAAGCCCGCTCAGACAAGCTGCACGAACACACCCAGAGCCGGCAGCACCCACAGCAGCCTGCCGCTCAACCCCAGCCTCCCCCGATGGCTGCGATCAGTATGGGGAGGAGGACAAGCTGCTGGGAGGAAGGGAGAGTGAGACAGAGGGAGAGACACAGAGAGATTAGAGAGAGGGAGGACGTCTCTGCTTCAGCATGAAGAATCAGAGAGATGTCAGCCTAAAGTTCTCACCACCTTTCTCTACTTAGAGTAGACATGCATCTTCACGGGTTAAACACATGCAAGCTAAAACCTACTAATTCACATCTAGTGATTTAGATTAACTTTGAGAATCACAAACTTTATTCAAATTATTTGTGTTGACACTAATGATATTGGTAATTACTAGAACTGTTATTCAAATGTTATTCATTTGACTCTAATTACTATGTTTATTGATTCACCATATATGCTTCCTTTATGCAATATAACACTTAACACATAAAACACTCTATAAACATTCATTATTATGCAGATGATACTCAATTATATCTATCGATGAAACCAGATGAAACCAACCAGCTCGCTAAACTTCAAGCATGTCTTAAAAACCTCTTAAACACTAGCTCTATTTTTAGGCCTCTGCTTGAAAATTGCATACCCATACTTAAGAGAGTGTAGATCTCTAACAACAAGGTCTATTTTAACAATTTTGATGGTATAATACAGATAAAACTTGTGAGACATTTGTTCAGATGTGTAAATATTGTGTATATGTTACTGGTTAATAGTGAATGAAGATGGCACACAGCTCAAATTGAAAAGTTTCAGGTTCGCCTGAAAAAAAAGCACTTTTATTGAAAATATTTTTTTGAAATAATAAGATACAAGCCTAAAAATACACCACAGTCATAGCACATGTTTTCCAGTCTCCACAACAAATTTTACTTCGATTGAGTGAAGCAGGCCAACATAATAGAGGTTTGAGTACAGACAGTCAAGCCAAATTCTCATTTTTGGAACCAGCTGTTGCGCTGGTTTTTATATATATTGTATATAGTATTTAACTATATGTTTCACTTGTTGTATCACTGCAAGTCCCACCTCAATCTCTATAATCTCTACGAACCCTTCCAATCCAGCTTCTGTTCAAAACACAGCACAGAAACCGCCCTACTGAAAATCACAAATGATATACTTCTCTCTGCTGACTCTGGATTCCTCACCATCCTCATCCTCCTTGACCTCAGCGCCGCCTTCGACACTATCAACCACTCCATCCTCCTCTCACGTCTCCAGTACTCCCTTGGCATAACTGGCACTGCCCTCTCCTGGTTCACCTCATATCTCTCAGACCGACATCAATTCATTGCAATAAACAACTGTAAATCCTCCACCTCCCCAGTCACCCACGGTGTCCCCCAAGGTTCCGTGCTTGGTCCCCTCCTCTTCATCATTTACATCCTTCCCCTTGGACAAATCATCCGTCGTCATGGTCTCAACTTCCACTGCTACGCTAACGACACCCAACTCTTCTTCTCCACCAAGACCATCACCTCCGTCACCCACTCCACTCTCACCACCTGTCTCACTGATATAAAATCATGGATGCAACAGAACTTTCTCAAACTCAACTGCAACAAATCTGAAATACTCATCATCGGCCCAGCCCTTCTCCCTCAACATTGATGGCTCCATCGTCACCCCCTCCACCCAGGTCCGCAACCTCAGTATCATCCTCGACCCCGCCCTCTCTTTTCTACCCCACGCCAACCACATCACCAAAACTGCCTTCTTTCACCTCAGGAACATTGCACGCCTCCGACCTTCCCTGTCCTCTGCCACCACCGAAATTCTCATCCATGCCCTCATAACCTCCAGACTCGACTACTGCAACAGCATCCTCTACGGTTCTCCCAACAAAATCATCAATAAACTCCAATATGTTCAGAACTCTGCCGCTCGACTGCTCACTTCCACCCGCCGCTATGATCACATCACCCCGGTCTTTCACAACCTCCACTGGCTCCCGGTCAAATACAGAATAGACTTCAAAATGCTACTCACCACCTACAAAGCCCAAAACAACCTGGCCCCTCCCTACCTTTCAGACCTCCTCCCCCTCCACGCCCCAACCCGTTGCCTCAGGTCCGCCGGTGCAAACACTCTGAAGACCATCAGGACCAAGCGCCGGACCCGGGGTGACAGGGCCTTCTCAGCTGCTGCACCTCCCCTCTGGAACGCCCTCCCCATCCACATCCGTGAGGCTCCCTCCCTATCAACATTCAAACAAGCCCTCAAAACCCACCTCTTCAAACTCTCCTTCACCTGCTAACCCCTGCAGCCTACCCTCCTTTACATGACCAATTCAGCACAGCTTCTCGTTATTCTTTTTTTTTTTTTTTCTGTTTGTTTGTTTGTTCTGTACTCAAAGCTTTTCAACACTACATGTCATCATTCACCCATTCATACGCGGATGACAGGGGCTAACATGCAACGTGCCACCTGCCCATCAGGAGTAACTAATCATTCATACTCATTCATACTCCACAGGAACAGCCTGCAGGAGCCCACGGACACATGGACATGGACTAACGGAGCTGGGGATCGAACCGCCAACCCTCTGATTGAAGGACGACACTGCTCTACCTCTGAGCCACAGAGTTTATCCACTAGGGACAGACGAGGGCCGACGCATACCTGGCCGACACCCTAATATTTCGGAGAACTTCCACTTTGCTTTGACAGCAACATAACTAAACACGGAAAAGGCCAATCAAGGTTACTTTTAGAGATGTGCTGATCCGAATTTCTCTATAGGTATCAAGGCTGATACTGACCTCATGCAGCAGATCGGTCAAATATACTTTCTATAACTCAGTGTTTCCACTATGATTTACATTGATCAAGTCACAGCAGGCTGCCGTCTCAGTTTTTAGTGCCACAGCAATCCCGGCCTTCTGTTATCTGACACAAATGTACAGATATTATCATCAGAATAGGATAAAAGTGGGATTGGTGCATCCTCTTTAATAAATTGTTAATCTTGAGAATGTAGCAGAAGTGCTATTGCAGATGGTTGCAGATGGTTATTCTGTTAGTTTGTCTTCAAAAACCTTCACTATATTCACACATTTTGCTCAATGCTCAATTGCATTTCGTAGACCTGTAGCTCTTATTTTAACCAACCCAAACAACGCTGAAAAAGAATACAGGAACCCATCATGCACGTGCAAATGCATTGCTGAAAGCAAGTGTAAGGGGGATTCTAGCAGTCGACCAGTTGATCTAAATGGGCAATCAACAATTACTGACTACTGACAAGGCTGCAAAAGGGCTGGACACAGTACCAAAGAGGAGGAAGAAGTGTTAAAGAAAGTGCAGTTTCAACCCTGACGCTTACCACCGCTGCACTCAAAACAGTGAATTTAGTGTTACCTACTGTTGAGACTTTACCCGAGGCACCTAGACAGTTAATGCTGAGGGAACACAGAGCTTTTCTTATTCACTTCATCAGAAAGGTTTAAAGTAGGAGCAGTAAATAGCTCATCTGCTGTGCTTGGATCGGAGCTGTTATCCAGACCCTCAGTAATACAACCTGGGAAATTAAACTCTTACCAGCCTCACATTACTCTGTGTAAGAATGCACAATGAGATGAGCTTCCCTGGACTGTAATTGCTCTGGCTGCTTACCAGCCTGCTTAGCTTTGTTCCTTGTCCTCCTTGACTTTTTGTTAATATAACCTATTCCAATTAGTTTTTTAAATGGCTTCTTAGTACCATATAGTTGAAATTTGAAGGTCCTTTATTTGAAATTCAGAGGACATCTATTGCCTCCACCACACAGCTCTCAATGTGGTGACTCCTGAGCCAGCCGCTTGCAGCTAACAGTGCTAACAACTGCAATGGTGCTAACACAGCTAACAGTGTTAACCTGAGGGGAACATAGACCCTGTCTCGTTTAACATGCTTTGTATATATATTAATGCTCTGAATATCATATAGAGAACTCTCACCAGTTTAACACAGTATAAACAAGTGGAGAGCCTTGTGTGGTCTTCCACTCTCACAGTACACAGTTAATAACAGCCTCAGGAGACATGTCTGTATGTCTGTGGAGTGTGTGGGACTAAATTACATGAAATGCACAAAGTGGAGACATGTGACGTGAAAATGCTTGGGTTGTTGGTTAAGGATTGCATATTTACTCTGTAGGAAAAGCTGATGAAAGGAGGAGAGGAGAGAGGAGAGAGGAGGGAGGAGGTACTGGAGGGTATGGGGTCAGGCAACCCATACAGTACGTCCTCTTCCAAAGACTGCAGATGTGTGTGTGAGAGTGTGCAGGCCCCAATAAGTGAAGTGTTAACAGCCCGTTGTGCAAGAGGAGAGCTGTACGCTGAGGATGTCTGATCTCATGCATGAACAGAGCTGACCGGTGGAGAGAAAAGAAGGCTAGGAGAGGAGAGGGAAAGGAAGCTAGGAAGGAAGGAAGAAAGGAAAAAACCGACAACACACAGAACAACATAAAGTGGGACTGATTACTGTGTGTGTGTGTGTGTGTGTGTGTGTGTGTGTGTGTGTGTGTGTGTGTGTGTGTGTGTGTGTGTGTGTGTGTGTGCGTGCGTGGTTGGATGTGGGAATGTGGGCGTGTATTTGGTTGGAAGTATTAAGAGTTTCCATGATGAAACACACATGGGGAAACCAGTGTGAATACACAGAAACAAACACACACACACACACACACACACAGTGTCCCTGCTGCAAAATGAAGAACCCTTAAGAAAGGCAAACCTCACACTAAACTTGCTTGTGATAGCAGGAAACACACAACCCTCCATCCTCATAGCATGAGGGTTCATCTGACTGCTGAGGGAGCTTATTCCACATAAGAAAGTCTTATCAAAGATGTATGGGTTATGGATATCAACTGTAAAAGGTCAGTGGAGGATCAAAAACTAAAAAGAAGAAGATATAGAGACCAGTGTTGTGAACTTGGAATTTCCAAAGATCTGCAGTGATTGTGTTTGAATTATGACTGTAGACACTGTGATGAACAGAAGGTGTAATATGATGAGTTATGTGTGAGCTGACACCAGACCAGGGCTAAAAGGAGAGTGAATATTAGTTACACAATCATAACATAACATTCTCATCCATGTCTGTCCAAAATGTCACCACTTCATCATTTTAGCCTTTTAGACATTTTTGTGAAATTGTCATAATTAGCATATACATTCTTGAGTTATGCCCAAATACATTTTTTTGTGAGATTATCACCTTTTGACCACCAAAATCGAATCAATTCATTCTTGAGTCCAGGTGGACGGACAGACTGTCAGCGCTGTGGAGGCATCACGATGAGTAGGTGGAGCTGGAAAGAAGACCTCTGCAGCCCGCTGCTCATGTCTGCTGCAGGCTACATGAGCTGCTACGAGGATAACACACCTAAACCTCAGACCCAGCTGAGGGTAGTCAGGTTGTATTGTGGGTCATATAGGTGCCAGGTTTTAAAAGGAAAAAGAATGTGGAATAAAAAAGACAGTTTCTCTGGTGTCTGCATCAATTGGAAGCTTGTGTTAAACGGTCCCTAATGCTAATGTGAAAGAGGTGCAAAGGCACTTCAGACTCTTTTTTGTTGCTTTGTGTCTGCTGGATGTGTGAATACTTTAGCCAACTATTTGCTAACAAGTTCCCCTTATCAACTTAACTAGGAGATACTACGTCAGTGTCGTGTTTACAGCTTGTTCTGCTGCTTCCAAGTCACCATAAATAAATAAAATGACACTAATAAGATGCTGCTGCTTTAAGGTTTACTTCACACACGTGTAGTGTTTACCCAAATATTTGGCAAATTAGCCAATGATGACATTGGAAGCTGCTTGTTATATTTATGCTCTTTTTATTACCAATGTACTGTAGGTGTTAGGGTCCCTGTCTGCTCCTAGTGTGTGCTCCTGTCTAGTTTGTTATTGAGTGCCATGTGCTTATGTTTTGTTTCTGTGTCAGCCTGCAGTTTCCACCCCCGAGTTCCGCCCACTACCACGCCCCTCTCCGTAGGCTCAGCTGTGGTGCATTCCGGTGATCATCTCCAGCTGGCTTAAATACCCTGGTTTTCCTCAGGTGCGTCGTCAGTCCGTCCGTTTACCAGTCCGGTTCCTAGTCATGTAAGTCTGAATATTGTTTCAGTGAAGATCCTGTCCTGACTCTCTGGCTGTCTTCAGCACTCCTGCCGCTCAGAGTAGATCCTCGGGAATCACCTGTGCGAAGAGGCCGTCCAGCGTAGTACCTCGGAGTACCCCTGCCGACGTCCTGGCAATCCTGTGTAGGTCCTCAGGTTTCCACACAGTCGCGCTGTCCTGCCCGTTGCAGGTCTTCTGGCGCCGGTTGCCTGCCGTCGTACGGCCTCGACTGATCCTGTCCGGACCTTTTCCCGGTGAGAGTTCGGTAGAGTTTCCCTCCCGACTCCGAACGAGAGACTTTGGCCCACTGGACATTGTGCCTCTGTTTAGCGTGTTAATCTGTAATAATTCTGCATCTGAGAAATAAAATCCCTGGCTGGATTCAACCTGCTGTGTGCGTTTGGGTCCGCTTCCTACACTATCACATAACAGTTGGGCGACTGGGCACCAGGAGGAAAGTCAAGATGTTGCTACAGGTGAGCTAAGCTGTTTTTATAAATATATATATATATATAACATATAAAAAGCTGAACAGGGACACTATATGTCACATACATGCACCTCCCTCAGGTATCATTCTAGCTCTTTAAAGCTCAGGTGAGACCGGTGGTCAGCGGTTGGAGACAGGCCCATTTTATAACAACGTGACAGTGAATTAACCAGCGTTGTTCATGGACCGCCCTTCAATATGGCGCTGGATGAAAACATCACTGTTACCCACCAAAACAGTGTTGTTGGTCTGTAGTCATTAAAGCACGAGTGACGCTGTGGCACAGGACAGCTTTTAGTAGGATTGGCAGCGTTCAACAGTGCGGGAAAAGTCTTCTGCTCCTTTTCTTCTGACTCAGTATCACATACTGAAGCTGCACCAGGATCCACTGCACCCTCAAGGCAAGAGGTAACAGTGCGTCGCATTGTGGTCTTACTTCGGCGCAGAACCAAACTGTTCTGGTCTCAACAGAGCTAGCCATGACCGCCGGGTTAACATGTATGGTCACGGATACAGGAGAGCCAAGTGTGGGTGTCCACCGGTATGGAAATGCTACATGACACATCAAAGCTGTTGAGTGTAGCACTGAGCTCCTGCAGCCTCAGATATCAGGTCACCGCACTTCATCTGGATTCACTTCATATTCACGGAGGACCGAACCCGATTTATGAAGGAATATGTAAGTTAATGAATTTCATCACACATCGACAGAGAAATAAATGTAACTGTGCCTGTGAGGAATTTGTAATCCATTGTGCTGAAGGAGTTCTGCAGCATTCGGACCGCTGACTGAGCGCCTGAGCCAACTTCAACATCTTCCAGTTAGAAGCACTTCTACACTGCTGTCTTCAGACAGCTCTGTATACTCCTCTCTATGACAGCCCTTTGTTTCCAGGTTATAGGTTACACAGCAGCCTCTCAAGGTATACTACAGACAATTACATTATGTTCATGCACAGTCAGTAAATTCACAATTTTTTTTTGATCGTAAGATTAGCTGTAAGGCAAACTCAACATTGAACATGAAATCTCTCAAAAGTAATCTTAACCCTGCTCCTCTTGTCATGTATTGCTTGATAACAGCCACTTCGCACTGTACATTTTACTATAGTTTGTCTAATATTAAAGTCATCTGTATTTCAAGCAACGAAAAGAACAATTGTAGTGCGAGAGAGCAGCTCAAGGCTATGAAACAACCTGATTCATCACCATTTACATCATATAAAGGAGGTAAAGATGCCATTTCTTACTTGATTTAAGTAAAATCAACCAAACGACAATCAACAGCTGCTTCATATTAGGAAATAATAAAGCATAGAGATTAGAGAGGCAGAGGGATTACTAACTATATAGGCTATCACCAAACGTACAGGCCGGCTCACAGTAGCAGTCTCTCTCACATATAATGCAGACACACAGGTCTGGAACCTCCCTCTCTTTATGGCCGTGAGTCAGTGAGTCAGTAACCGAAGCAGTTGTTCAGTCATAACAATAACATCACACAATGTCATGATTTACTTGTATTGTACTATTATTGTCTAATGAGAGATGAGGAAAAAAAGCTTCAAGGGATTTCCTTTTGATTGAATTGAAAGGGCTACAAAATGTGCAATAACTACAGCGATAGCCCATAAAAATTAGCTCATACATAGGCCTATAACGTATGTTTCCTGCGATCACATCCACCAAAATCATCAATAAACTACGATACATCCAGAACTCAGCTGCCCGTCTGCTCTCCCACTCCACCAGAGACCACATCACCCCAGTCCTTCAGAACCTCCACTGGCTCCCCATACAGCAAATAATCCAGTTCAAGATTCTCCTCATCACATACAGAGCCCTTCATAACCCTGAACCCCTTCATACCTTTCTGACCTCCTGCACCGACACCATCCTCCTTACCCCCCTACTCTGTCCAAGCAGCAGACCTGGGGACAGTCCCTCTGGAACTCAGAGACATTCTCCATCACTCACCACTTTCAAAGCTGTACTTAAAACTCACATATTTAAATCTGCTTTTATGTAATGCTAGTTGTGTGTTTTTCTTTTGTTTCTTACCGTAAGATGTCATCTCTCTGCCTTGTTGATATTGTTTCTGTTTTTACCATGTAACGTGACTGAGTACCCTTTAAAGTGCTATACAAATAAAATGTATTATTCTAATCAAATGAATAGATAAATAGAATTATAAAAGACCTGGCTTTGTTTGTCTATTGAGCTCCTCCGCTGCATTTCAGTTCCTGGGACAGCACCGACACACACACACACACAGAACAGACGGCCCTCTCTGTCTGAGGATATTGGATAATGTGGGATACATGTGCTATTTAGGATTTTTGATTTGGACGTTGATTATCATGGCAGCATTCGGGTCAGCTTTAAAGATAAAGTACTTCTGAGAATATGACCATAGATCACTTCAGGTGAAAATGAAGTCCCTTGATTTCCGTGTGGACGAATGGGACGCTGGCTGAAAGCTCTGTGTCTGGTCACATGATCCTCTACACTAGTCTTTAGTGAGAACACGGGGAAACAGCACAGACGGCAAACGCTCTGATTAATGTCCTCCACACAATGAATCTGCTGCAGAAAATGGCTCCATTTGCTGAATTATTTTGTGGTCCAATTTGTCCTGCTAATGTCTGATTTCCACCCTCACCGGACTGTAATGAGGACTTGCTTCTTGCACATTCAAGTGCAGGCTGACACCATACCAAGAGAGGTTATTCAGTGCACAGCAGAGGCTCTGACCTCTGCTCCCCTCACTGCTGCCTGTCTGTAATCATTATCTGGGCATCGACACCATCATTATGTCACTGGCTAAAAACCTAAAAGCCACAGCGCTCTGCGGCTTGTAAAACTATTTCTGCTCTAACTCTCAAAGCACAGCAAGAGAGAAGCGTATCCACCAGCTGACGGGGAGGCAAAATGTTCTATTTCTGTGTATTGACACTGAAATCAAACGAAAGAGCAGTATACTGTCTGCGCTGAGTGAGTGAGCTCCATCCACAGTCCACGTTATTCCTCTCTCATCGCTCTGAAGTATTTGGTGTGAAAGATCACAGGCTCAGTCCGAGGCCATGAGCGCTGGCTGAGCCAGGTATGTCATACACAGATTTGAATCCATATCTGGAGGCCACTTTATGGAGACTTATGGAATTATATTTATAACACAATTCTGAGTGTGATGGGACATTCTAAAATATATATATATATATATATATATATATATATTTAATATAAATGATCATGACAGATAATCCTGGTAGTGATCGCTACGGAAATTGCTAATTCTCTGACTAAATAAAATTGCACTAAGACTGGGCTATAATTCAATATGTCTTTAAATAAATCCCATTGTGATGGAATCACACATCAGAATATCGTGATAAACAATTATGTTGTCTAAATTGATAACAGTTCATACTAACATTTCTCAAACAAAACGGATCATTTTGCACTTAAGTTCTTAATAGAAGGAAAGGTACTCTGTACTTATTACTTGTCAAGTGTTTAATTTAGAGTATATAAAAACAGGCCTTACTGTGGTTATTTCATAGAGCCATCATATTTATTGAATAACCAGAAAACATGCTATATCATGATACACAGTATATTATTATTGTGATATGAAATGACCTACATCGAGATAGAAAGGTTTGGCCTTTGTGCCCAAAGCAGCACATTGTAACACACTATGAAATTAGTCTTTGTGTGACTTGTGTGCATGCAAAATGTCCCATCATGCACTCAGATATGAGTCACCAATACAATGCCATAAGACATCTGTTGCATCAAGACAGCAGCAATGAAATCCAAAGTAAAAGAATAAGCACACAAAATTGACCACTTTTTACATGAACTACTCTCAATGTCAGACTGGGCCTGAGTCCACTATGTGGCTCACTGCATGAGTGGGTCACATAGTGCACGAGGTCATGTTGTGTAACTGAAACATAAGAAATGAATATCAGCCGATAGCTAGAGCAGCTAGGGAAGCTAGGGCAGCTAGGGAAGCTAGGGCAGCTAGGGCAGCTAGAGCAGCTAGGACAGCTAGGGCTCTATTTAAATCAATCGGCTCACCACTTTGGTTCAGACTGAAATATCAACTATTGGATGGAATTTCGATTCCAATAGTTGTCCCCACACAATGTAGCTTTATAACTGACTTTTTCTGGTTCAGAATAAAACATCTTAATGACAATTTGATAAATTGCAATGGGTTTTTGTACAGACATTCAGGGTCTCCAGAGGATGAGTCATAATGACTTTGGTGATGACATTCCCACCAGCCTCAGCTAGCACTCTAACACACTAAAGTAAGACGGTAAATATGGTCACATGATATCTGCTGAGCATCAGTCGGTAAGCATTGTCTTTGAGCATGCTGTTGTTAGCATGCTGGCATTAGCGTTTAGCTCCCAGCATCACTGAGCCTAACATAACCTCAGAGAGCTGCTAGCTGTAGACTTTTGTTTCACAGTTTAGTTTTGCAAATCAAATTCCATTCACCTCCATCTTATTGTGATGGAGGCAGAAATCTAAGAGACAGATATCTCAAGACGTGGCAAATAAAACCAATACTTTGTTTTATAACCATAAACCTTGTACTTTCAAAAGTGCACGTGTACCACATGCAGTATAGACAAAGACGAGACGAACAAACGACTGCATGTCCATACAGTACTTCTGCCTTGACAGATGTATTTGTACATCTTTTCTGCACATACTGACAGCAGAGTGTCCTTTTGGATTCCCTCTTGGGAGAAGTGAAGATTGTAAATGATATATGAAGTGAAAGGCATCTCATCTGTCACAGCTACTAATTCACTGGCCAACAGAGGCTGCACGTCCTGCACAGGCCCTGCAGGAACCAACATCATCTCCTCAACTAATATCAAGAAACTCTTAAATGTAGTTCAATTCAATGTAACGCTGCAGAAAAATGTAGTTTCTAATACGAATGAACAGTTCATTATTTATAATGACAATTCCAGATGTGAAATAAGAGAAGTATTACTATTTAGGACTAGTTTCCTTCAGTCTCCTTTGTTAACACAGCCAGAAAGCGATATTATTACAGCGATTACTCCATCACACAGAGGATGACGTCCCAAAGAAAGAGCAGGTTCATGTTTTAGACAAGCGGTTCAATATTTCACGACTCAGTGTGGATGAAGTGGAAGAGATTCCCTCTTTGTAATGCTGAAAGCCTTTGGAGTTGGCAAGCGTCGCAGCGCTGATATATTCATTCCTCCGCTGGAGTGAAACTGAGAATTCCATCAAGTTGTGAATTAAACGTGTGGGACAGAGGATGGAGACACAGACAGAAGCTGGACTTTCATTCAACTGTCAATCCAAACTTTTGAACCACTGTAGAGAGAAAATGCCAGCTAGTTTCCATCATACGAGTCTGACTCACTGGATGTAGACTGTGGGTATGAGTCTGACATCAGCCCTGTGTTACACACAGCATTCTCCTTCCCTGCTGCTCTCTGTGTTACTAGTAGCTGCATCCTGTGCGGGAGACTGTGGCTCAGTGGTCCTTCAATCAGAGGATCGGGGGTTCGATCCCTGCTCCGCTAGTCAATGTCGATGTGTCCTTAGGGCACAACACCAAGTTGCTCCCGTAGGCTGTGCCATCAGTGTATGAATAGATGTGAATGTGTATGAATGGGTGAATGATGACATGTAGTGTTAAAGCGCTTTGAGTGGTCAGGACACTAGAAAAGCGCAATACAAGTACAGTCTATTTATCATTGACTAGCTTTTTACTAGCTAGTAAACGATAAATGTACTAGCTCAGCGCAGCCAGAATGATTGTGATTGGTTTAAAGAAATACACACAAGCCAGAGTGCTGTGTTCCACGATAGCAGCACGGTATCCAGAGCCTTCAGTAGTGCTGACACGGTGCTGTGGAGATAGGCCTGCCTATGTGAGAGCACTGTTACATTAGACTCATCATGAATGGAGTTCATTTTCAGCTAATCTGCTTCGTCCACATGAAAATAAAGAAAAGCACTCAAAGTACCAAGTGACCATACAACCACAAAGCATTTACACAGATGGGGAAGTGACGGTATGTCTTGTAGAGGTAGTGGTGATGAAGCTGAACGAACTAATACAGAGTCTTGATTTATTATAATACTCAAAGGTAAACTAAAGAAACAAAGCAAGAAGACAACCAAGAAGGAGACAGAGAGAGGACAAAGACAACCAAAGAGGAGACAGAGAGAGGACAAAGACAACCAAAGAGGAGACAGAGAGAGGACAAAGACAAACAAAGAGGAGAGAGGAGACAGAGAGAGGACAAAGACAACCAAAGCGGAGACAGAGAGGACAAAGACAAACAAAGAGGAGACAGAGAGAGGACAAAGACAACCAAAGAGGAGAGAGGAGACAGAGAGAGGACAAAGACAAACAAAGAGGAAACAGAGAGAGGACAAAGACAACCAAAGAGGAGACAGAGAGAGGACAAAGACAAACAAAGAGGAGACAGAGAGAGGACAAAGACAAACAAAGAGGAGACAGAGAGAGGACAAAGACAAACAAAGAGGAGACAGAGAGAGGACAAAGACAAACAAAGAGGAAACAGAGAGAGGACAAAGACAACCAAAGAGGAGACAGAGAGAGGACAAAGACAAACAAAGAGGAAACAGAGAGAGGACAAAGACAAACAAAGAGGAGACAGAGAGAGGACAAAGACAAACAAAGAGGAGACACAGAGAGGGCAAAGACAAACAAAGCGGAGCCAGAGAGAGGACAAAGACAAACAAAGAGGAGACAGAGAGAGGACAAAGACAAACAAAGCGGAGACAGCGAGAGGACAAAGACAAACAAAGCGGTAAGTGAAATGCCACACTGGCTGGTTTGTTAGTGATGACAAGTGGATTTATTGCAGCCACAGCAGACAGAGAGCAACACATTGGACAGTTTCTGTCACACCTCAGAGTAAGACATCGCTCCATGGTTCCAGACTTGGGATGGAGCTGTCAGACCTCCTGTCACTGACTTGGGGTGATGATATCAACTCGTTTGGATTAACCTTTTGAAAATGGCTGGTAGTTATTGAAGGTAACAGCAATCCTGCATTTTGACAGGCCAAGAAGGATTTGTAATGACAGACTCAAGACTCCAACAATGAGCACAGAAAACAAACCAGAATGTCACATGTTTCAAAAATGTCAATATTGTTGCCAATATCTGTTTTGGTACAGATAACACACCGATACCTGCGTGAGACTATAGTCTGGAAATACATGGTAAAATGGTAAATGGCTTGGACATCAGGAACAAGTTGTGGTTCAGTGGCTGGCTGAAGGATACGATGAAATGTGGACAGAGGCAGTAGGGGACGATTAATGGACAATCTGATTTAAAAAAACTCAAATCTGATATATCAGACTGATCTGACTGACGAGCGTCCGGTTTTGACTGGTGGTCAATCGATTGACTAATCCAAAAGCAAACTGGTTCATTACGTTGTGGCTGTGACAGTATTAGCCGTGCTCTTATTATCTTTGCATGAAGAAGTTGGAAGGTAAGATAGTAAAAACACTGACCTCTGAGATTACCTCCTCCTACCCCCTACTAACCAAGGAGGTGTTAGCTCACACACACACACACACGCACTCACACACACACACACACACTTCCAAAACAGGAGATCAACTACGTTCTTGTTATGTGTGTGTGTGTTTGTGTTTGAGACAGGAGGTGACAGGTGTTGTGGTGACAGGTCCACTTTGTTGAGCATCATGACCTCATTTTTCTAAACTGTGCAGGTAGAAACACTCAGGGTTGAAGTCACAAAAGTACTAAGCAGCTTTTATGGCCACTAAACCTGCACAAATAAGACAAATCAAATATGTTTTATTCTCAAAGCAGCACAAAGGGTAAAATGCACTAACTGCAGTCCATAACAGTCCACTTCACAAAGATCAGTTGTGATAGCCACACACAGTGGCACTGAACCTTTTAGCGTCTTCAGAGAGTTGGTGGTGATGCTGCATTTATAAAGGTGTCACGCCCAGACTTCCACTGAACATGGCAGCAGTGACTGTAGCAGGAAACGGCATCCTCATGCTCTGCTCAAATTCTTTTGTTTTGGGATGAAATGACAGTTGTGTCATGAACATAAATGAATAAAGCTCCCTTAAAAGGTTATTTTGGGAAATGCATGAGAAAATGAATGAAATGAATGAAAAATAAGGTTATTATTTAAATAAATGAACAAGTATTGTCTTCCCACTCAATCCACAACAAAAGGCAGGTTGCAGTGAGCTGCAAAGCGTTTTGGGTGTGTTTGCTCAGTAATATCATTAGCACAGTGTCTCAGGTTAATCGTACCTTGAGACGGTGCAGAGCTTTACAGAATAGGGACATTTCAAAGTGAGCTGAGAGGACAGAGAGGACGAGGAGGAGAGTGGGGTGCATGATGTCGGCTTTTATTTGTAAAAATGAGTGCTGGGCAAGTTAACGCGTTATTATCGCGTTAACACATTAATTAATTAACGCCGACAATTATTTTATCGCGCGTTAACGCAGTTTTTTTTTTTAATGCAATACACACCGTTGATGCCAGAAAATCACCCAAACAAACAGTGGAGGGAGGCTTCGGACTACGTTGATGCAGCATGTGGGAGAAGTATAAACTAAAGCAAGACAAGCTAACAGATGCTACAGCGAAGTGGAGACAAACTGCAGGTTAGTGTTGTGGAAGATGTCGGCCTGAGGAACGCTCTCAAGGTGCGTTCACGTCGCGTTTGGTGTGTACGCAGCTTTAGGATCCCAACGAATGACGTCACGTATGAGCCTCAAGACGCACCGTCACCAGAAGAACACACAAGTTGTATGAAAGGAGAGGACGACTAAAGCGACGGCGTTACAACGAGCAGCAGCTGCTGCTCTCACTGGAGACTACTGGACATCGCTGGGTCACCATCATCACCTCTGAGTTACAGCATCATAGTGATGAACAGTAGAGCTGCATTCACATGCTCTGACTGTCATGAAGACACAACACACACACATGTAGATGAAAGGTGTGAAACATGTTATTCCTGTTGCACAGCAGTGAAACGTTTCACACACAGTCACACACTGAGCACAGATAGTGAAGAGATAGAACTGCTGCTGTGTAAAGAGAACACTGCTGCTAACAACAACCTGATGTGTTTAAAGTGTTTACACACAATGTTATTGACCTTTTGTTCATACAGCAGTACTTTCAAAATAAAAGTGCACAATACACTACTTTTTAATTCATTATTGAACTTTGACATAACAATGAGATTAATCGCGATTAAACATTTTAATCTTTGCCCAGCACTAGTAAAAATAGAAAATGAGTTGTGTACATTGACTAAAATTGAGTAATAAGTCTAAAGGCTCTGGAACGTGTTACTATCAATAATAAAAGCTTCTCAATCAAACGAGTGCTTTCACCACTGGCACTTTTTGAAGGTCTACTATCAGTTTCCAGCCTCACTCGAGCATAAATCTATGAATCCAATCATGGTGAAGATAGATCACTAGGGACATGGAGACTTTCTACCAGACAAGCTGCACCCTGGACGGATTGATAAATAAACTCTCTCCCATCCCAGGGACGATGTCATTCAAAGGGCACAGTAAGACAGATGTGTCCTTCTGAGGACCTGAAGGCCAAAGTAGACAGTCTAGCCTCACAAAGACCCGAACCAATATGTCAAGGAAGGGACCCAAAAGCAGATAATCCAGGCAGACAGGAACGGTTCGGTAACTTACTGAAGAAAGTGAAGTTATAAAGCTTACTGACTTGAGAATTACAATGCAGGGACCTAATGGAAAACCAGGACCCAAGCAGACCGTTCATTACGTGTTTCTCCTCAACTCAGCAAGTCAAAGTTTCATTCACACAGCCAAAGGTGTGGTAATAACTTCATAATAACTGAGTCTACTGCATGAGTTGTGATATTTCATGTTAAAGAGGGGCTTGAAGGTCAGAGGTTAGTATTACCACTCTTCTGGGTCTCCGGAGGAGCTTTGTCAGGATAGGAACAGAGTTAGAGAGTGACATGAAACAAAGGTCCCTGGCTTGGCTGGAGCTGGCCCGAGACCACCAGGACACCACAAATCAAATGCAGGATTATTTCTGGATCTTGACCCATACTAGGGACCAATGGAACATATAACAGTCATGTCATATGGGATGGACAGTAGAGTTGGCTCAGATTCCCCAATTCCCATGTCTTTAGTTTTTTTTAATTCAGTTTTTTAAGACCTTTTTAACATTCAGTATGATGGACAACTGGGACTCAAAGGAGTCTCTTATGAGTGGGCCTCCAAAGATGAAAAGAGCCCTGCTCCCACTCCACAGGCTCCTGCAGTCAATCCAATCTATTAAATATACAAACAGTATCTGTGCCACCACACTCTCACATAGACACACAGCATTGTGCCTTCAGTTTCTCTGCATCCGAGCTGTTTCTAGAGTCCACTTCACCGAGGCCCTGTATCTGTACCTTTATGATGATGCCTATAATGTAAACAGTGTTGTAGCGGTTAAGCCAGGGGGCCAGTCCTTTCATATAGTTTTAAGTTAACAGACAGGAAAACCATACAGAGCAACTGAAACAGGTACCAGATCCTTGGATACACACAAGCAAGTAGTACCACAAGCCAAACACAAGATCACACAACTCAGCAAAATGCAATGTTCTCCACAGTGTATTCTAGCATATCTAGCTTACAGTGAAAACATAACTTGTCTGGGTCACAAAGTACAAAAGCTTTCAGCTCAGTCTGGGTTTCTGTGAGTGAGAATGGTCAGAGTGAAAGCTCTTGTCTTTCATCCTTAAAGGTGCTGAAAGTTGTATTGCCCATTCATATATACTGCAGTGGTCCTTTGTGGCGTGGATGTTCAGGGCCTATTGCTTGGCTCCCAGTATTGCACCTAGAGCCTTGACTGTCAATCAATACATATCATGATTGAAAATATAGTTGCCTTCAGTTCATGCCAGTGGAAGAATTTGTTTCATAAATATGAAGTCTATAATGTCCATTTACCCATTATTACAAGACAAACTCAGATTCTCCACCAGTGGAGTGGGCGGCTGTGGCTCAGAGCTAGAGCGGCTAGTCACAAGATACTGAACCCCAAATTGCTCCCGAAGGCTGTGCCATCGGTGTGTGAGTGTGTGTGTGAATGGGTGAATGTTGCTTGCTTTGATTGGTCGGGAGAGTAGGTGCTATATAACTGTAAGAAGTCCATTTACAAATAGTTACAGTATCTGTAACCCAACTCATCCAAACACCCCTGCAGACCAGGGGTCAAAGGTCACAGACAACCAGCTCTACCTTCCTGATTCTCCCTGACATGACACAGCACTTTCTACTGTCTCTGCTGGCCAGGCAGTGACTCCACTGCATGTGTGTATTGTGCTGTTGGGGAATTGGCTCGACTGGCTGGCCTGCGACCAACATCTGTGTGTGTGTGTGTGTGTGTGTGTGTGTGTGTGTGCGAGCATGTGAAATGTGCTCAAGTACAAACTCTCAGAGCAGTCAGTGTTTGAGCCACGCCTCACTTCCACACCAGACCATCATTCTCCTCCTTCAAACTGCTGTGGAATAGCTGATCTGTTGCTGACGAACAGGCCGACAGTGAATGAAGTATTGCACCGACAAATATAGTGGCAGGAAAGACATATAGAAAGGTCGATACAGGTCACTGTGCCTGCTGGATCTGAGCGTTTCAGTCAAGTCAAAATCATAGATCCTGCTCTCACTTAGGATGTGCATATACCGTGGCTCCTGTGTCGAAGTGTCCCTGAGCTGAACCCTTAACAAAAAAAAGTGCTAATGCTGGTTTGAAGAGATTCCTGGTACGACAGGGCAGTCCATCATGTTCCACATGTCTGAAAAGTGTTGTATTTGGTAACTTTATATATTCCTCTTCCCGTCAGTGCAACCTGTCACAGCTTCATCTACACTACTCAGAAGCTCTATTAAGAAAATGCATTTAAATACAACTCAAGTATTGTGTTTGGTTGCCTGGATGTTATTTGTGTAACGTTTAAGATTTGAATTATCGCATATAAGGGAACTATGGGGTTGGCTCCTGCCTGTTTATGGCCTGCTCACCCCATATGAGCTTGAGAGGCTGAGATTCTTCAGTAGGTATCCGCTGGTGGTTCCCCAATAAAGGCTCAAATCCAGGCCTTTGCGGTCCGGTCCCTCTGAATGACCTGCCAGTGAGGATCAGGCCAGCTTTACCTTTGTTTGAATCTCCACTCAAATGATGAATTTATCTATTTCACAGTTCATATTTGACCGTAGAAACAGTGAACACAGTTGAGTTCTTTTTCCCCACTGCTGATCATGAATGGACTGCCTACCACAACTTTGAAGCCAACATGTCGTTTTAAAAGCACTGTGTTACTTTTTGTGCTGTAGATGATATATACTGATGATAGATACTGTTATTTAATAAAGTTATGCGTTCAAGTAACTAAGTCTAACAAGTAGTACTTCTGTAATCTCAGTCAAGTACCTTTACTGAAGTGGGAAATTCTATGACGTCCAGTTATTGCCTGAGAGAGAGAGTGTAATTCATTCCAAAGTGTGTGTGTGTGTGTGTGTGTGTGTGTGTATGTGTGTGTGTGTGTGTGTGTGCACAGCTCCTTGGTTAGCAGAGAAGCTTCAAACTCCTCAGTATTTCTTTGTAAATGAGCAGAGAGCTGCCAGCTCTGCAGAGCGCTCGGTAGAGCCTCCTCTCTAAAGCTCTTGTGGAAGAGTTAAGCTGCACAACTAAATCTCACTTTTAACCAGCAACAGGTCCAATAATATTATATTTTCTTACTTCCTTGTCATCCTTTTCTTTGTTTGAGACAAGACTGATGCTCATCTCAAGCAATCATTTGGTCCACCCTCTATTTTCTCCTCCCTTTCTTTCTTTTGTCCTCCCTATTATGTCTTTTGTCCTTTCTTTCAGTTTGCATCCTGAGTCTCATTTTCTATGATCAATGGGTTCTCCTTTTAATATTTAGTTTTTCTTTTTTCATCACACTCCTTCTTTCCTCATGTCTTTCTCTCTCTGTATCATAATCCCATCTCTGAGTGGTTCCTCTTGAGGTTGGAAACCAAAAGACAAACAGAGCATAGTCCAAAAAGGAGGGGGACCAGTTCTCCCGTTACACCCCTGACCTGCAGCCGCCCAGATGGAGAAGAAGATAAATACAAATATCGTGACACAGAAAAAGACTTTCTCTGTGAGGCTGACATCATCGAGTTAATGTGAGGACACTCCCAGATGACACACACACACACACACACACACACACACACACACACACACACACACACACACACACACACACACACACAGTGCAGTAAATGCTGGGTCATGTGGAGCACTGTGTGTTTGGAGGAGAATATCTAGAAGCTTCCAGAAATGTTTTGGAATGGAAGACGAGCCGTTCCTCGGGAGAGGCGATACTAACCCAGCCAGCCACAGATGGAAAAGTCAATAATGATATTTCATATGTTTATTTTTTCTGCTGATAAAGTAATATCTGCAAGAACCCTGTGGTCAGGCCATCTATGCTAAGTAAGAGAAAAGCAGACAGACCGGCTCAGCCTCAGTCCTCCATTAACAACATCTTCTCAAACTCTGATCTGCCATGAAGAGACAGCTGATGTTTGGTGTTTTGCCTTCTTGTCTCGTCTTTTCCATCCTCGTCTCTGAGATCTGGTGCCAAAACGCTGGTGCAGTCTTAAAAGAGTGAGGGTATTCACAGCACATGGCCTTCAGCAGGGATAGAAACCAAGCTTATCCTCAAGGACAGTGTGTGTATGGAGGATGTGTGAGTTCAAGGCTGACAAACAGGCCAAACATCACTATCAGGTTGTCTTTGCTCCCCTTACCCCCAGTCCAAACACAATGTACTGCATCTCCGACTCCTCAGATATATCTCACAGAAACCAATATCCTCATAAGTTGCAGCTAAATAGTTAAAAAGTGTGTGGTTATGTTCTTGGTAAGCAAAACAGATTCCTACACGGTGGCATAAGCACATTTTGAGCAGATCTTCACGCTCATGACAGATCTAGTCTTTAGACCTTTATGAGAAGAAAAATGTGCTCATTTTTCAATGGGGGAGAAGTTCTTCAAACTACACGATAAAATACATTGTTTCTTGTAGTTCAAAAACATTGCTATGGTTGTTTTAACAGCTGGTACCCCTATTGGTAGGTACAGTGTCTTCCAAAACCATTACCAAATACATTCATAAAAATAATTCATTAAGAACGACAGTACTAGTCCGTCAAGTCTGAAGATCGCAGTCGAAACCCCCCACATTAGACTCATCTCTAGTGGGGATGAGTCCGTCTACAGGTGAGAGATAGACCTTCTTGTGACCTGGTGTGGACCGAACAACTTGGAGCTCTACTCTCTAACGACAGTGGAGACGGTTGTGGGTTTTAGGAAGAACGCAGCCTCACCCGCCCTCATCACCCTGTGACTCCCCGGTCGACACTGTGGAGTCCTTCAGCTTCCTGGGTAACATCGTCACCAACAACATCGGACCTCAAGTGGGAGCAGCAGATCAGTTCTTTCACCAAAAAAGCTCAGCAGAGGATGTACTTCCTGAAGACGTTCAACCTGCCAAAGATAATGATGGTGCACTTCTACACAGCCACCATTGAGTCCATCCTCTCCTTCTCCATCACGGTCTGGTACCTTTCTGCTATTGCCAAGGACAAGGGCAGAAAGAAGGGTATCATTTACTCTGCTGACAAGGTGATTGGCTGCCATCCTCCAGGAACTGTACACCTCCAGGACTCTGAGGCAGGCAGGTAAGATTGTGGCCCCTGCACTACTTCTAACATTAAGTCTCAACATCTGTCACAATGTGTTACCTTAATGCACATCTTTTGGACTATCATCTCTGTATATATTTGCACATATTGTCGAGTCTGTGTAGTGTGAACTGCTGTATATATTTTGACCTAAACCAAACCAAACCAAACCAAACGTCACATCATGAAACAGTGATTTGTAATGAAGCAGTCCTGTAGAGAGATTTGCATCAGATCAACATTTTTTTGCATGTTTGGTTCTGGGGACACACAACGACATGGACACACAATGCATTTAGTCGTTTCATTTAGTCGTTTCATTTGTAGGACTTGTTGGATTCATATGACAATTTCCTATTCTGCCACCATTATGATTAAGGTTTTGTTGGGTTTAAGCACAGAAACAACTTCAGGAGAGATCATGCTTTGGGTTAAATACAACTATTGCGACAACCTTCGTTGTCATGGTTAAAAGAAACAACGTTGACTGTTGGTAGGAAACAGGACAAAACTGTGATCTCCAGGACAGATGAGCATTTGCTTAGTGAGAGAGGAGTTACTTAAACATGATTTGTTTTGTCGCCAGTCACACAATATGAGAATAAAACTTTGTCACTGCCAATAGTGCCACAAGTGTCAGATATTGTCTGCTCAAATTAAAAAATGTCAAGCTTTCAATTGAAAGGGAACCAACTGTAGGGCTAATACTTTATCACAAGTCAGTATTAGAGAGCTAGTCAGTGGCAGAGACAGGGTGTGGGAACAGGAAACACATCTGTGACCTCCACAGATGTCAGATCGTGGGATGAAGTCGTCTCTGCAGCCTGATCCCAAATCAGGACTGTTCCCAGCAGAGGCTTAAACCGGGATATGAATATGGTAATCTGATAGCAGTTCAGTTCCTTGGGCAGTGGATGACTTGTCCTGGGAGCCACCCATGGGTGTTCCAGTGGACTTAATCAGGCTGTGATGTTTGGTTGTAAAGCTGTCCACACTGTGTGGAATCCCCCCTTCTCCCAGGTTGGAGTGGCAGCAGAGCAGGTTGGGCAAGGTAGCCTGCACAGCCCTCTCCCAAGACAGTTGAGGGTCAACTTGAGGGTCTCTTCCTAGTTGGACCGACCCGGAATAGGTTTCTGGAAGGATCTACTATGAACTCTGTCTGATTGTCCACACTCCTCACCCCAGAGCATCAATGGGACAGTGAATTGTGTGGAAAAGCAACCATTGGTTTTTAAGATATATTGTCACGGATCACAGTGCTGATCATTGGGACGGTTTCACCTGATATCACTCGATGAAAGGTCGGGGAGGGGTCACTTCATTTTACGGATCCTCTCAGTGGATCAAGAATATAATACTACAGCACATTTAATGACAATCTGTCCAACAAATATGAAGATTTCGTGTTGTGGACCTCGGAGGACTTTACAGCTGAGGCACAAGAACTACAACAACATTCATTCAGCTAATAGCTACAGTATCAGTGGTGGTTATGGAGCCTTACATTTCATCCAGTACAGTTTAAGGCAAACTTTATCTACGTTCATCCATAAACCGTGAGTAACAAACGTACTTTGTGCTGGTGTCATAGTCCACTGGTGTCAGCTTGCATTATATACAAACACCCGTCAACAAGGCTACAAGGCTAGCATGTAGCAAGGGCATGTGGTCAGAGATAATTGAGCTATTTTGTTTCCTTCCTGTGTCTGTCCTCTAAAGGAGAGCTGGCCTAAACAAAACAACAAGGAGGCCATGTTTGTCTTCCTTCACTTGTGTGTGCTGCTATATTCACATTCCACCCCAGCCAACCATTTAACCCAATACTCAGGTGACCTGTACCATGAAAGGAGGGTTTAATTCAAAATGATTATTAGAAAGACAAAAGGAGGGCATGTGACATTCACTCTTCCTGTTCCTCTCTCTCACGCACATGAAATAAAATCTTCCTGCTGAAGTCTCTCAGCACGGGGAAAAAGGCTAAACACCAGTGAAAAACAGAAGAACACATCCTCTTTTTTACAATGTCGATGAACAACATAAACACACACACACGCAAGAGTCACCTGACAACCAATATTTTAACCGGTGAAAGCATCCGTCAGTGCCGGCTAAAAACATTCAAATCCATGTATTTTCTCACCGGTGCAACGACTGGATCTCGAAGTGAGATTGTTTGTTTAATATCCTTATCATAGAGACCACGAGCTTCAAACACACAGCGTCATTAGGAGAAGCCCCAGCACACTGCTTCACACTCTGACATGAATGTGACTTGACTTTAAAACACAAAATCCAAACAGCAGCTCTGCAGCAAACAAAGCCACTATTTCTCCCCCAGCATGCACCAGGTCTGAGTATATCATAGTCCAACAACACAAGACAACCAGCTCCTGCTAGAAAACACAGCAGGAAACAGGCAGATACATGGAAAGTGAATGTCTTACCTGGTGAGGAGGTGAGATGCAGTCGTACAGCAGATGGACATGGAGAGAAAAGACAGGAAGACAATCTGTTAGCTGCTACGTTTAGCATGCTGAACAGAGAGAACAGTGTGAAACATGGAGCAGGTCAGACTCATACTTGACAATATGGATATTATTTCTGTCTTCATCAAAAATCCTCAAATTGACATAGTTGGATAAAAGTATTATTTTCATAGTGTTGGTTAAAACTCTTCCACATTGCTGGACAGCATGTGCTTCAAACTGAATGACAATCACTGCGTCCACAATGATCTGCTGCTCCTATCGGTCCGGCCTCGTTTAACACCCGTCTGACACATGCAACTCTTCTTACAGGCTGCAGCATTCCCAAGAGGGTCTCTCATTTTACATTTACAAGGTCAGCACTGTCAAGACAGTTTTGTTATTGATCCACTGCACAAATCCACATGTTCAGCAAAACTGGTTGTTCCTTAGCTGAGGTACTGATCACAGTAATGCTATTGAAATGAAGTGATTTCGCTGAAATATGTCGCCCTGTAAATGCTGTGGAGATCATATCAGTTCACTCCAATGATGAACAGGTTGATGGAATTTGCTGTTTGGTATCGTATGTGACTCACTTAATGAAGGCATGAGACTACAATGACGTTAGCAGAGCTCCATGGAAACCTGGCCCAAATCATCCTGCATGGAGACTGACTGTGCCAAGACTGCCCACTGAGAAAGACCAGTGTGGGTAATGATGGCTTTTGCACTTCTGTAATTTACCTTTTCTACTATTCATTACACTTCAGAGCAGATGAAGCACTTTGTCCTCACTTCTTTTTGTAATGCAATACTTTAAAAGCATGACGATAGCTGCAGGCTGTCAGACTCAGATATCCATCTTCTTTTAGCGATGAGGCCTTGCATTGTATGACATGGTGATTTAGATTATGTTCTCACTCTTTAGCCACACCGTAACAAGTCCCTCTCAGACTGGTGCATCTGCTGCCGGAAGGCCGAAACAGAGAGGACGACGAGACGTTTCTTCCCTCCAGACCTTCAGGTCCCGAACCAGTGATTGTTCACATCTTTATTAATTAATCTACCCGACATGCCTTCCTGTTATACTGATGACATCATCACCCCCAAGGTTGCATATATTATTATGTACTGCTTAAATTGTTTCACTTCTCTGAAACATTGAAAAAACGATTATACTGCCTCATTATTGACTCACTGTTTCAGCAAAAGCTTTGATAACGAGGCAGCACAGTGCATGAGGGATCAGACTTGAAATTGGTTAACCAGTGACTGTTAACCAGTGACTGTTGGCCAGTCACTGTAGACCAGTGACTGTTGACCAGTGACTGTTAACCAGTGACTCTTGACCAGTGACTGTAGACCAGTGACTGTTAACCAGTGACTGTTGACCAGTGACTGTAGACCAGTGACTGTAGACCAGTGACTGTTAACCAGTGACTGTAGACCAGTGACTGTTAACCAGTGACTGTTGACCAGTGACTGTTGACCAGTGACTGTAGACCAGTGACTGTAGACCAGTGACTGTTGACCAGTGACTGTAGACCAGTGACTGTAGACCAGTGACTGTAGACCAGTGACTGTTAACCAGTGACTGTAGACCAGTGACTGTTAACCAGTGACTGTTAACCAGTGACTGTTGACCAGTGACTGTTGACCAGTGACTGTTAACCAGTGACTCTTGACCAGTGACTGTAGACCAGTGACTGTTAACCAGTGACTGTTGACCAGTGACTGTAGACCAGTGACTGTAGACCAGTGACTGTTAACCAGTGACTGTAGACCAGTGACTGTTAACCAGTGACTGTTGACCAGTGACTGTTGACCAGTGACTGTAGACCAGTGACTGTAGACCAGTGACTGTAGACCAGTGACTGTAGACCAGTGACTGTTAACCAGTGACTGTAGACCAGTGACTGTTAACCAGTGACTGTTAACCAGTGACTGTTGACCAGTGACTGTTGACCAGTGACTGTTAACCAGTGACTCTTGACCAGTGACTGTAGACCAGTGACTGTTAACCAGTGACTGTTGACCAGTGACTGTAGACCAGTGACTGTAGACCAGTGACTGTTAACCAGTGACTGTAGACCAGTGACTGTTAACCAGTGACTGTTGACCAGTGACTGTTGACCAGTGACTGTAGACCAGTGACTGTAGACCAGTGACTGTAGACCAGTGACTGTAGACCAGTGACTGTTAACCAGTGACTGTTAACCAGTGACTGTTGACCAGTGACTGTTGACCAGTGGCTGTAGACCAGTGACTCATCAACAGTCACTGAGAACAAAAGCAAACCTTACATTGGATCATTGCCACAATAACTCAACTAGTTGTCTTATTGTGTAGTTGTACAGAGAACAACATCCTGATGCTATAGAAGACTGACAGCTGCACAGCTTCAAATGATGTTATTACCTCAGAATATCATGAGCTTTTTAACGGCCTTTAGTGAGAGTACCATGCTGCAGCTTGTGTAGTGAGACATCCTGAAATGTTGGAGGATCTGTAATTTAGTGTGAGTGCCAGCCTCAATAAGTTTACTCAGTTTTATCTTCAACACTCACTCTGACACCCCTTCCTCCCACATTTCCATGGCAACACATGCGCACATGCACGCAAGCACACACGCACACACACACACACACACACACAGACACACGCACACACACACACACACACACACACACACACACACACACACACACTAGGCTCTCTTGACTTCCAGTAGAGGAAGAGGCAGTGCAATCAAATTGCATTCAGAGCCAAAAAGCTCTTTCCTGTAATTATCCCCTTGAATTTAAGCCAGAGGTCTGACACATCTACTGTATGTGTGTGTGTGTGTGTGTGTGTGTGTCTGTGTGTCCGTGTGTGTTTGAGGAAATGGGTGGGTACGAGCAGAGAGCGTGACTTATTTTCCAAACACAGAACCACAACAGAAGAAAATTCAGGTATACACAGATAATTTGCCTGCACACACACACACACACACACACACACACGCACACACACAAACATAAGATGACACTTTCTAGGAGAGATCATCCAGAAACCGATTCTTTCTCATTCTCCTGTGTGTGTGTGTCTCTCTCTCTCTCCAGGGATGGTGATGAGATGTGAGAGCAGATGAGTGATGGGAGCTGCTGCTGTGTTTGTCTCAGTTAGTGTGGACACACACACACACACACACACACACACACACACACACACACACACAGTATACCACGAAGCTACTTTGTAACAGGGATTCATGAGTCCAGGTTTTGGAACATTTATATCTGAGATTCTTGCCTCCACCCAATAGAGTGGAGGTGGGTACAACTGAGTTTGTGCTGCTCACAGCATCAGAAATATGACTAAAAGTAAACTGATCTTATGATCTCCAAAGATGCAGCTCTACTTCGGTATACACATCCCCCAAATCTCTAAAACACCTCATGTGGACCTGAACATATGAATCTGATTGGTTGATCGAAAACGTAAATGCTGCATTGTCACTCACTGTCAAAACTAAGTAAGAACTTTGTGATTTCATAGTAATTCAAATAAAACTGGAGAAACATTTCACATTTCTGCATGTTCAGTTGACCTACTCTGGTGTCATGCCAGCATAACAAATGCACCTGTAAAATAAAGTGTTATTAAAAATTGTATCAGTTTATGAGTGCACTTGCTCAGATGGAGATACATTCACAAAACTTGTATTTGCTTTAAACAAACCGAAAAACAAATGCAATGAGTGTTGTTTTCTTTTTTTATTTCAGAGAACACGCACATACACACACACACACACACACTGAGTGTGAACTGTACGACTTGTGGCCAAAACTTCACATCTGTTACCGTCTGTTGGTTACTGCCAACATCATGAATTCACACGCACGTACATGCATAAATAATAGCCATAAATATCTGCATAGTCTGTTGGAAATTAATGCATTCCCTTTAGAAAGCCATCCAACAGGAACACACACTCTGAAACCCGTCCAGGCTCAGATCAATAGAAGTGCTTCTGTCAGACACACTCCAGGCTCCAGGCCTGTGTAGCTGCTCTGCTCTGTAATCATCACTAATTAGTAAAACATCAGTTGACAGCCAGAAAAGGCCGATGGGTCAAATCCTGCAGGCACTGGGACCAGAGTGGCTCTTACAAGCTTTAAAGCTTTCTTTCTAAAACAGAGCAGGAACAAAGCTCAGTTATTCTTAGAGCTGCTATTTTCTACACACAGTGAGAACTAAAGAAAGACCAGCGCCCTGTTTCAGAAAGCAGCTTTAACAAACTCTGAGCCCAACTCCAACTCTGAGTAAACCAACCCCGAGATGGAAAAACTCAGTTTTCAGTTCCAGAGCAGCAGTTTCCCTCATCTCAGGGTAACTAACTCAGATTGAAGTTTATCTCATCTCAGGGTAACTAACTCAAACTGAAGTTTCCCTCATATCAGGGTAACTAACTCAAACTGAAGTTTCCCTCATATCAGGTTAACTAACTCAAACTGAAGTTTCCCTCATATCAGGTTAACTAACTCAAACTGAAGTTTATCTCATCTCAGGTTAACTAACTCAAACTGAAGTTTCCCTCATATCAGGGTAACTAACTCAAACTGAAGTTTCCCTCATATCAGGTTAATGAACTCAAACTGAAGTTTATCTCATCTCAGGGTAACTAACTCAAACTGAAGTTTCCCTCATCTCAGGTTAACTAACTCAAACTGAAGTTTATCTCATCTCAGGTTAACTAACTCAAACTGAAGTTTCCCTCATCTCAGGGTAACTAACTCAAACTGAAGTTTCCCTCATATCAGGTTAACTAACTCAAACTGAAGTTTATCTCATCTCAGGTTAACTAACTCAAACTGAAGTTTATCTCATCTCAGGTTAACTAACTCAAACTGAAGTTTATCTCATCTCAGGTTAACTAACTCAAACTGAAGTTTATCTCATCTCAGGGTAACTAACTCAAACTGAAGTTTCCCTCATATCAGGGTAACTAACTCAAACTGAAGTTTCCCTCATCTCAGGTTAACTAACTCAAACTGAAGTTTATCTCATCTCAGGTTAACTAACTCAAACTGAAGTTTATCTCATCTCAGGTTAACTAACTCAAACTGAAGTTTATCTCATCTCAGGGTAACTAACTCAAACTGAAGTTTCCCTCATCTCAGGTTAACTAACTCAAACTGAAGTTTATCTCATCTCAGGGTAACTAACTCAAACTGAAGTTTATCTCATCTCAGGGTAACTAACTCAAACTGAAGTTTATCTCATCTCAGGGTAACTAACTCAGACTGAAGTTTATCTCATCTCAGGGTAACTAACTCAAACTGAAGTTTCCCTCATCTCAGGTTAACTAACTCAAACTGAAGTTTCCCTCATTACAGGTTAACTAACTCAAACTGAAGTTTCCCTCATATCAGGTTAACTAACTCAAACTGAAGTTTCCCTCATATCAGGGTAACTAACTCAAACTGAAGTTTCCCTCATATCAGGGTAACTAACTCAAACTGAAGTTTATCTCATCTCAGGGTAACTAACTCAAACTGAAGTTTATCTCATCTCAGGTTAACTAACTCAGACTGAAGTTTCCCTCATCTCAGGTTAACTAACTCAAACTGAAGTTTCCCTCATCTCAGGGTAACTAACTCAAACTGAAGTTTATCTCATCTCAGGTTAACTAACTCAAACTGAAGTTTCCCTCATCTCAGGTTAACTAACTCAAACTGAAGTTTCCCTCATATCAGGGTAACTAACTCAAACTGAAGTTTCCCTCATATCAGGGTAACTAACTCAAACTGAAGTTTATCTCATCTCAGGTTAACTAACTCAAACTGAAGTTTCCCTCATCTCAGGTTAACTAACTCAAACTGAAGTTTCCCTCATATCAGGGTAACTAACTCAAACTGAAGTTTCCCTCATATCAGGTTAACTAACTCAAACTGAAGTTTATCTCATCTCAGGTTAACTAACTCAAACTGAAGTTTCCCTCATCTCAGGTTAACTAACTCAAACTGAAGTTTCCCTCATATCAGGGTAACTAACTCAAACTGAAGTTTATCTCATCTCAGGTTAACTAACTCAAACTGAAGTTTCCCTCATCTCAGGTTAACTAACTCAAACTGAAGTTTCCCTCATATCAGGGTAACTAACTCAAACTGAAGTTTAGCTCATCTCAGGTTAACTAACTCAGACTGAAGTTTAGCTCATCTCAGGTTAACTAACTCAGACTGAAGTTTAGCTCATCTCAGGTTAACTAACTCAAACTGAAGTTTAGCTCATCTCAGGTTAACTAACTCAGACTGAAGTTTATCTCATCTCAGGTTAACTAACTCAAACTGAAGTTTCCCTCATATCAGGGTAACTAACTCAAACTGAAGTTTAGCTCATCTCAGGTTAACTAACTCAGACTGAAGTTTAGCTCATCTCAGGGTAACTAACTCAGAGTTTTCACTACACCTGCTTTCTGAAACAAGGCCCTGGACTTAACATGAGGAAGACATTTTTATTTGCATGTCAGGTATCAGGCATCATACTGAATGTACATTCATGGTATGTTTTCATTCTACTGTTTATTACCTGTTTTTCTTCTATTTGTTTTATCCTCAATGATTAATGTCTTTATTGACAGATCAGGGTTTTTTCTCACTTAATCATTTGGTCTGTAAAAAATACTTGCTCATTATTCTTCTTTTGATCGACAAATTCTTTCATATGTAATTACACAGCAATGGTTTGGGTGACATTACAGCCGCAATGTGTGTTTAGAATGAGCACAAAGACAAACTGTGTTTGACGCGATTACATATGAAGTCAGAATAGAGACAAGACTGTCACATGAACACAGACGCACTTCACCATACACACGGTCAGAGTGTTTGTTGCTAGCAAGCTTACGTCTGCACAGCTAATACATAAGGCAAATAAATACAGACAACAAAACAATCAATCAACAAACTTATCACTGCCAAAAAACTCCTTATTCATTTCAAAGCAAATGAAAATGTGAAAGGCCGATGGAGTCGCATTGGTTGGAGCAGGTCCATTACAGTATTTTGTTAGTCTGAATGCCTTAGCAGTGGTGCCTAAAATGTTTAATTTATTATGACTATACACTATACACTACACTATAGGGATACTTGTGGAGTGACCATAATGAAAAGGGTTCTTCCTCTGTGGAGCATGAATGTAGTCAGTACATTTCGTGTTGATGTGGTCATTAGAAATGTTACACATTAGAACTTAAAATATTGGCCTGATGCTGGCTCCGAAGAGGCTCTGGGGTCACATGTTTCATCCTCGGGGGAGCATGAATTCCCACAGGAAATTCTCTGGTTGGAACAATATCTCGCTCGACAAGAAAGTGTTCTTCTGAAAAGCAGTCCAACTGAATGAATGACATCACTATCATTAGGGATTGCTAAAATTTGGGGCAAATAAACTTTTCTTGTCTGCCAGGGACAGAAAAACACATCACTTCCTGTGCAGCAGAGGGTTTTCCCACCAAACATCTTCCAGCCAATGTTGAAGGTTTATTGGTTGATTCAGACTTTGATAAGGAAGTGCTTTGGCAGCAGCGCTCCGTATTTACATGCTAACAGCATCGTTAAGAACTCTAAGTGGTTTTAGTTTTGATCTTTATTAATCCAGGGATGGCTGGCTAAGAATTGATCCTTTCTTTCTTGCAGTTCACACATTTAAGACCTTTTGGGAGCTGCATGCTACAACAGCAACCTGCTGCAGCTGCCAGAGGTCAAGTGTGTTGCTGCTCTCTACCTGTCTGCCTGGCTCTCGTAGCTCTCTCTCTCTCTCCATGTAAGGCTGGGAATCTGTGGAGACACGTCAGCTTTAATGGACTGCATATACACACAGGGAGCAGTGAGGCGAGTGAAAGAGACTACAGGCAGGGAAAACCAGGCACAGACACAAGGGGAGGTTTGACAGCAATGGAAGAACTGGAAAGCCTGTTAATCAATTACAACTCCAAATTCCACTCCATCCAGTCAGTCAGTGAAATGCAGGTGTCAACATCCAGCAAACACTCAGCTGTCAGTCCAACAGCCTTGTTCTTGAGGCCTTTTCCCACTGTTTGTAAGTGAGGCTGTTTGAGCCAAACAGGCTTCTAAAGGAGTCTTTACAGAGTGCAGTTTGATCTGGTGTCTCCACTGAAGTTTGTGTCTTCAAAGGAACGAAGCAGCAACTACATTTCAGTGTTGCACAAATCAAAGGTTACACAGGCTGACACCATAAAGAGTCCAGGAGAGAAGGGCTTTAACTGTGAAGCAAGTGAATCATCACTGCAAACTAAACAAAGTGCTCTAACTGCACGACAGGACTGTGGAGCAGGATCAGGAATGATGGCATCACATGTTTAGTTAATCTCAGATTAAATATAATCAGATCTGATTTAGGCAGCTTTACACTAAATAACTATTTGGCAAAGTATTTAACAATAGCTCATTTAGCAGTTTGTTCTGACAGACTGGGTTAAATGTGTCTGAGTCACTAACTGACATGTTGTATATAACGCCGTTAACTCTGTAATCCTGCTTTCATGATGTGGACGTACTCACTGCTCTCTCCTCACGGAGACTCCAGCTGATAACTACGATAAGCTAAGTTGGCTTTTTTCTGTATTTTTCAGTATATTATACATTCTATTTCATTTGTATTATACAGTAGTTGTTTGTATTTTGTAAATGGAAATATTGAGGTTGAGGTTGAATTATAAATACATTTCTAGAGTGTATTGTGGTGTTTATGGTCACCAGTAGAACAATCCCTGGTTGAATGATGCGGTTCATTTCTCCATCACACTTAGCACAGCTGTCATCCTGTTTGTAATTGTTCACCACCATAATAACCTTACATGACTTGCATGCATGAATGCAACATCTTTGTGTGTTTAAGTGCAGTGGCCAACAGAAGCGTGTGTGACAGCCAAACACAGGAAGAAACGCTAGAAGAGGAACTGGTCGGCCTGTCTGCTTGGTTTACACACTGTTTACATTATGCAGTGCACAGGAGCTGTGAGGACTCCTCTGCAAAGGATGAGAGACACACTCAGGCTTAAACTGAAAGTCTCTGCAACTAACCCCTCACCAAACCAGATTCAAGATGTAAGCTGTGCAGAAGTGCCCATCCACCCACACAGCTCCCCACAAACTATCAGGCAGACTAATATCACAACATTTTATATACAGAGCGTAAAAGAAACTGTGGATTGCATCACACACGTCTCTCAGACTGGGAGTAAACTCATCACTACCAGAGAGTAGCTAAGCTGCAGTACTAGTTCATACATTTCCCAGCAGCCTTCGAGAGGCGGAGCAAAGATGAAGAACATGTAAAGTTTTTTGACGACATAACTACTGGTAACATGAACAAACACTGATCCTATTCAGGGTCACAGGTGTGTGTGTGTGTGTGGGGGGGGGGGCATTAGATTGAAATGTATTGGGCGCATGAAGATATTTTGGCCCCATGGTGGCCCTACATTAAAGGTCAGGGGTCACCAACAGCATCAGAATTCATCCTCTGGGGACCAAGACAATCTATTGCCAATTTGTTGGCAATATGGCCGTAATAATTGAGATGTGTTGACCTTCATCCTGCTGCAAAAGCCACATAAATCATTTCAGTATGAATGTTATTGATGTCACCCGAGGACTGGTGCTTCTTATAACGGACAGTTGTCTCTTTTGTGTCACCACAATCAGTTCATAAGAGTGTGTGTTGCCTCTTCTCCAGATGCTCAATATGTCTTTTGGAGAGTAAAACTCTTCATCTGCACCACATGTGTTCGTTTAGAACTGGTGAGCAAACACTGATTCAAGCTTCAGTCAGCAGACATTAGGAAGGCTTAGAATACACAACTGTGCTATGACTCACCAAATACATTCACTTATTGTAGGATCGTTTAGCTGCATAATAATCACATTTCATTCCTCAGGTGAGTGTACTTTGTTACACATTGGTACAGTTTACAACATAACAGGCCAGAGAGGAGATGAGAGGCAATAACTCCGCATCATTTATCACTGAATAATTACACTAATTAATTGATCAGGCCAGATGTCTCTCCACTCCCACTGCAGTCTATTCCAGAGTTCATTCATTTTGTGAGGCGGGTGTGTGTGCATGCTAAACAGTTCCCTGCGGCTAGCCTCCGTCAGGCCACTCCTCTCGTCTTAAACATAAATATAGTTATGCTCCACTTCTCCCTCTGGGAGGCAGAGTGAGAGTGAAACCAAAAGAGATGAGCTAATTAGCAGCTACATCACCTCTGCTGTTGACTCTTTCTCTCTGAATGACGGAGCTACAGAGACACAACTACGTCATTTATGAGAAGCATGTTAACATTCAAACATGCTCACATCTGCTCTGTACCAGCTGGACATGGATGCTGCCCGTCATCATTTCATATTCCAGTGTAAACAAAGCTGTCAGAGTTAGCCTGACGTCATGCTCGTGTTTTCTGTAGTGAGTGATGTGTTTTCCACTTACATCACCTTCAGTCAACACTAGGAGCAATCAGATGAATCATTTAAATCAATTCAGAACTAGTTGTGCAACAACAACAACATGTTTGTTTCCCCTCTGACTGCTGTGTTCAGCTGCCACCTCAGTGAGCACAACGTTATCATAACCAACGTTATCATAACCAACCCGGGACAACTGAACCCCATTTGTGATATGGTAGTATTTGAGATTAATGGATTCATTTATAATAACTTGAAAGTGTTTATGTTGAATGTATTCATACCAGGTCATTATAAATGAAGAGCCGTGTAGTCATTGGTTCTTCCTTTTACTGTCCAGAAAAGCCACAGCAATTAAAAGATACATGTTTTAATCATGAATAGAATACTAGCAAAACCTTTTAGTTATGCAATCATCACATGTTGAATTATTTTGACGATGCTGCGTTAGAGGGAATTCCATATTCCAAAAAACTCTTTTTTTAATGAGTTGACATTCTTTGCTCTGCTTTGAGGGTTATCCAGAGGAATTCTGGGAAATGACCACCGGAGGTGGAAGAACATTAGATAGATGAGATATAGCAGCATTATGTAGAGAGCCAGAGGCAATGTGGAGAAAATGATACAAATGGGTCAAAATGTGAAGGTTTTGTGGTCTGTCACACAAATGTATCAATCTGCCACAAAATGAAAATAAAATATTCTTCATGACCTATAGTCCTGGATGAAAGTATTGGACCAACTGTCCGGCTCATCTCTGAACACAAAGCAGGAAGCTTCACAGCATACTGCTACAGACTGTTAACTACCAAAATAAAAGCAGCAGCACGACCACAAACAAACCCGCAATTTCCTTCCCAGCATGCTGAACCAAAACTGTTCAGTATATTGTTTATTAGTGAGTTGTGCTTTTAACGTTCATACATTGCTATGAATGAGCAATACAGTAGAATGGTGAGTTTGCAGGAGAATGTGAAAGGTGGCACAGAAAGATGTCAAGTCAAGGGGACAAAGATAATACTACACCCTCAAGGCTAATAGAACGTATCTTATCATTTATAAGTGTGTTATAAGCGCTATGACACGCTGTGTGACTTCATGTCCCTTCCAGGGCTCCATGGTGTTAAAAGGGTTCAGGCATTGATTGCTCTTTTAAGGAACAATGTGTAGCATGGAGATATAATATTAATATCTATGTCTTCATTAGTGTATAATGACCTGAAACTAAGAATCCTTTTGCTTTCGTTAGCTTAGAATGAGCCGGTCATATCCACGTAGGGATCAGGGTCACCTGGAAGAGGCGTACGACACGCAAACCTTGTGATCTATAAAAACTAACTTGACGTGAGAATGTGCGCACCTCTGCGGAAACTCTGACCCACGTGTACGAACAGTTTGGAGACACTCGTGGTCAGCTGATGAAACTATCATCATTCGTTAGATTACGTCAACTAGCGCTAAAGAACTGCAGAACAGAGCGTCATTAGTTTCAACAGTCTTCTAATACTGTGCAGCTATCACCAAGTACGACGTTCGATAGTTAGTGAATGAGTCACTGCAGTGAACACGACTGTATTTATTCATGGTTGATTGCATAGTGACAGATACAACATACTGTACACAGACAACCTGTAAACAGCTCTCTGATCAGTATCAGAGCTCACTGCAGCAGAGCAGTCACCAGGGTGATGTCCCTCACCTTCTGCAGTCACCTCACCTTCACCTTCATCACCTGCACATTACGATTGTGTAAATCAGCAAAGTGTGGAATAAAGCCAGTGACGGCGCTCGTACGATCACTCCGTCTCCTCGTTATCAGTCTGAATCATAATGCCATCAGAGAACATACGTAAATAAATACATATATTGTGTTCACCTATCAAACTTCCCTTTCTTTACGATATCCAGGCTGGTGGATACCACCGACTGTCACCATCATGTTGGAAGCGATCAGTCTGATTGAACACATAAACACTATGGTGACTGGTGATGTGTTCTATTGTACAGTAGATACTCTGATGTACAGTAAATACTCTGTTGTGCAGTAGATACTCTGTTGTACAGTAGGTACTCTGTTGTACAGTAAATATTCTGTTGTACAGTAGATACTCTGATGTACAGTAAATACTCTGTTGTGCAGTAGATACTCTGTTGTACAGTAGGTACTCTGTTGTACAGTAAATATTCTGTTGTACAGTAAATACTCTGATGTACAGTAAATACTCTGTTTTACAGTAGGTACTCTGTTGTACAGTAAATATTCTGTTGTACAGTAGATACTCTGATGTACAGTAAATATTCTGTTGTACAGTAGATACTATGATGTACAATAAATACTCTGATGTACAGTAAATACTCTGTTGTACAGTAGATACTCTGATGTACAGTAAATACTCTGTTGTACAGTAGGTACTCTAATGTACAGTAGATACTCTGATGTACAGTAGATACTCTGATGTACAGTAAATACTCTGTTGTACAGTAGATACTCTGATGTACAGTAAATACTCTGTTGTACAGTAGATACTCTGATGTACAGTAGATACTCTGATGTACAGTAAATACTCTGTTGTACAGTGGATACTCTGTTGTACAGTAGATACTCTGATGTACAGTAAATACTCTGTTGTACAGTAGGTACTCTGATGTACAGTAGATACTCTGTTGTGCAGTAGATACTCTGTTGTACAGTAGGTACTCTGTTGTACAGTAAATACTCTGTTGTACAGTAGATACTCTGATGCACAGTAAATACTCTGATGTACAGTAAATACTCTGTTGTACAGTGGATACTCTGATGTACAGTAAATACTCTGTTGTACAGTAGGTACTCTGTTGTACAGTAGATACTCTGATGTACAGTAAATACTCTGTTGTACAGTAGATATTCTGTTGTACAGTAGATACTCTGATGTACAGTAAATACTCTGATGTACAGTAAATACTCTGTTGTACAGTAGATACTCTGTAGTACAGTAGATACTCTGGCACCAGTAGGATGTGTAAATGGAAGAAGTGGGAGTGAACGAGTGTTCTTCCTCTCGGTAGTCTCCGTGATTCCCCGTAAAGAGCCGCTGATCAGCAGCTCATGTTTATGCATCAACATTCATAAGGTGCTCTGCTTTGACCATATATGGCGTGTAGAGGGCGGCATGTGAAGCTGAACCAGCTGATCACATTTATTGATTATAAAAGGAAATGTCTCACTGGCAGGAAGGTTTTATAGATCTGAATATGTTTTGCCGTTTGTGCATTTCCTGCTTTGAATGTACGCAAACATTTAGTGTGGATCCTCCACTCTGCTTTAGAGATGAGACCTCTGGTGCTCTTCACAGAGTCCACCATGTCTCTACAGCAGCCTACAACGGACAAACCAAACAGTGATTCTAGAGAGAAGCTTTCATGTTTTAACGTCACCTGAAGGCCACCCTACTTCTTCAACACACTTGTCAAACAGCAGAGTGTAAAGTCGTGGTACCTAAAGAACTGTTATTATGGTATGGATGTGCCTCTGAGCAAGGCAAATGGCTTCACCAGGGTTTTGGAGCGTGAGGAGTGAGTGGAGGAGAATTCAGTTGGTTGTTATCTGCAACTGCACTAGATGCTCCCAAATCCTACTCACTTAAAGGTGTTGATTGAAGAAATGAGAGGTATGAGCTCTGGCCCTGTGTGAACTACAGAGAGGATGCTTGGTAGACCAGAAGTCCAACGGAGACAGGATCTTTATATACTGTTAACAGTCAACTAGCACAGCTCTGGCAGTGTGTGTGCAGAGAGACGAGTGAGGCTGCTGCTGCTACGGACAACCATCCACTCTTCTCTCATCCTTCCCTTCTCCTCTCGTCTAAGCTCCTCTTCTCCTTCTCCCCTCTCTTTATTTCTCTCATGACCTCCATTCAACACTTTCTCAGACTCTTACTTCTGCTCTCTCCTCTTCTCCATGTTCTCCTCTCTTCTCCCCTCCTCTCCTGAGAGTACTCTCCTGCACATCTCCTCCTCTCTCCCCGCCTTCCGTCTATGTCCTTCATCCTCTCACTTCTGTCTCCTGTCCTCTTATGTCCTCCTCAAAAATGACAGACTCAAAAGTACTCATCGTCTTCTCCTTTACTCATCTTTCCCCATCTCTTCCCTCAGAGCTTCTTCTCTTCTCTTCTCTTGCAATTCCTAAAGAGTCTACACAGGAAAGTAAAACTCCAGAAAAGTGATGATAAAGCTCTGGAATTCTAATTCATTTGTGTTCCAGTATTTGAATGATTTGATGTGTAAAACATGGATTACACCATTCCATAAAAATGGGGGATTTGAGAGAACCTTAAAATTAAAATGATGGTTAACTTTGGTAAAACAGAGTCAAAGATGACTTTTAGTCCCTATTATGGTTCAAGATCCAATCCTACACTTCCCACAATGCAACTGGATACCATCTTTCATTAGACCCTTCCTGTCTGGTGAATAGGTCAGGTTTGCCATTCTAACTTTTAACTCCAACCCAGGACGACCCTGATGAAGGCTCCCTCTACTTCCTGTTAGCTCTCTTTATTCTGACCACTTCCTCCATCTGTACAACTCATCTGGTTTGTGCTCTGAGTGTCAATCAATGCAACACTTCCAAGTCCATCCTCCTCCAGACCAACGGTATGAAGTGAATAATATATTGCTCACCATGACCTTAATATGTGATGATAGGAACATTACAGTTACTTCTACTAGAGTAACAAGCACTAATTCTAGAGCATGAATCTGTGTGTACAAGTTAAAGAAGCGGTTTATCCTGACAGCGGTCCAGAACTTCCTAACCCTCTCCTCAGATCACCAACCCTTCACCTCTCCACATGTGAACCTCCATCAATGTTGGACTGCTCCTAACCTTCTCCTCTCCTCTGCCCTACAAGCAGCTCGTCTCCTCAGCCTCTTCTCCTCCGCATCACTATTGTGTCGCTGCCCACTCACATGTTTAGCATCTTACATAAAGTCATTAGTACAGGTGGTTCATTTTGACTCTGAACAATGTTATGATTTTCTCTTCTTTCCATTGTTCCGCTGCCTACAGATTTACTCTCTTATGTAAAGTCATCAGTAAAGGAGTCCCTTTGCACAATGTTTAGACACCCACGCAGTCCAGCCTGAGAGGAAGATGTGGAAGTAGCAATGGAACACAAAAGAGACGGGAGGAGGAGGATAGGGGACAGATTACAACACAGAGACATGTGATTGTGTGAGAGAGATGAGCAGTCGGAGATAGAGGGAGAGAGGGCGTAGACACTAAGCTGACAGAGAGGAACACCGTCACGCTGAGCTGGAGAGATCGCTCTACTGCTTTCACTCCTTTTCTTCTCTTCCTGTTCCTCATCCTCTGATTCCAGATGCTCTGCTTCCTCTTTGAACTGTTGCTATTCATTTATTGCACATACTTCTATATTCCACAAATCTCTCATCCACGTCTGGAGAAAACACACCAAGAAGAAGAAAAGAATGAATGGAACTAGCTTCCATGACACCAGCACAAACACACTTGGACCACAGATCCATTATTTCATTTATATTATTATTATGATTTACTTTGAGGATTTCACACAGTCCATTCAACACACACCTGTCCGTTCTAAAACTAGGATCACAGAGATGATGGATACAGTAGAGGAGACACATTCATCACCATGTTAACTGTGAACCTTCAGCAGCGTCATCTGTACAGCAGTGCAGAGGTCACTGCCTCAAGCTGAGCCCACATCACACTGTGAAGGAGCTGCACTAAAGTCAAGTCACAGCAGGAGTGCCACTCAGTCACAGTGATTCTTACATGTGTTGTTAAACGATTTAAAGATCTAACCCTATGTCTCATGATCGCTGCAGCACAACCAGAGATCTTTTCTATTTCACACATTCTTCTTCCTTATCAAAACCTGCCGCCTACGTTACCCACAATGCAACTCTAATCATTGATCCCTAACAGTTGTGTGTTGCTCGTAGCAGCTAATGGAGCCTTTTAAGCTATTTAACGTTCATTTGACTGTCAGAACAGACTTTCAGGACACGGTCCAGTTTAGTCTCGTTGGTGTAGACCAGGGGTCACTAATAGGCGGACCGCGGTCCGGATCCGGACCTAGACGCCGTTGTATCCGGACCCAGGACCTAAAACCGATAGATAATTGAGAATTATTACATTTTGACAGAGCGCTTCTATTTTAACTGGCACAGCTTTTCCAGCCTTTACGGTACTTGTTCAGCGGCGCAGGAAACACACCGACCAATGCGTTGTAAATCACATCACGTGACGCAGCTCAGCCAATCAAATATGAGTATTCTGACAAGTTTCCTGACTCGAGTGAGATGTAAACACACTGTGACACACGGGGGAGAGATGAGGAAAGAGAAAGAAGAGCAGGAGAATAAGTAGTGAGTCAGAGAAGTTATTTCACGTGACGTTCTCCAAAGAGAGAAAAGTGGTCAAAGAGACCAGAGAGACTAGAGAGACCAGAGAGACAAGAGACTAGAGACCAGAGAGACTAGAGAGACTAGAGAGACTAGAGACCAGAGAGACTAGAGAGACCAGAGACCAGAGACCAGAGAGACTAGAGACCAGAGAGACCACAGAGACCAGAGAGACTAGAGACCAGAGAGACTAGAGACCAGAGAGACCAGAGAGACTAGAGACCAGAGAGACTAGAGACCAGAGAGACCAGAGACCAGAGAGACTAGAGACCAGAGACTAGAGACCAGAGAGACTAGAGACCAGAGAGACTAGAGACCAGAGAGACCAGAGTCTTTAACAAGAATGAACAGACTCTTATAGGTTAATTCTTCTCACAGTTTAAAACCAGTGTGTCTCACATGTTCAGAGACCGTGATGATTAATAACAGCAGTAATGTGAAGCGTCACTACGAGACAAAGAACAACTCTTTTTAGTAAACGTACCATCTCACATCTGAAATGAAGTCACAGAAAATAAACCTGAGAGCCCAAAATGATCAGAATCCTAACTCATGAATTCATTGTTCAACAATGATGTTAACAGAGAGAATAGAGCTGAAACACAGATAAAGATCATGCTCACTGATTTATCTTGTTAGAATATGAGAATAATATATCATGTTTTTTTTTTATCACTTCACACCTGAATGAACTGAATTTAAAGCTGCAGGACAATTCAGTGAAATAGATTTTTCTAAAATGAATTACTTTATTTTAAGATGCACATTCTTCAAAATCTTTCTGTTATGTCAGTTATTCTTTAATGCAGCCATTATTGTACTTGAAATTAGAGAACATTTATTCATGTATTTCTATGTATTATTTATAATCCATCCAGTTACATTTGAAAACTGAGAATAATTGTTAAAATATAATTGATGTGTACTTTCTTTATTTGATTTGACAGTTGTTGACTACACAGAGACGTTGTTACTACTAGGCTTCTTGAATATATATATATATATATATATATATATATATATATATATATATATATATATATATATATGGCACTAAATAGCGTATTGTAATGTTCCGGACCTTTGCACGAGGAGATTTTCTCATTCTGGACCTTTTGGAGTGTTAATTGAATACCCTGGTGTAGACTGACAGGCTTCATTGCAGACTTGTCTGGTTGTGAATCTTTGGTCTGAACTGGGCTTTAGTTATTGTGATAGAAGGATCACTTCACTGCGTCATGAAATACAACGTTGACATTTTGAGTTTGTGACTGGTGAGCGAGGCGTCACAATGTGACCAAAACATATCAGAAATAAATATATCCCCTTTGGGGTCGGATTTATTCAGTTGTTCTATTACAGTTATTTATGGTGAGAAGAGTGTGATTATTTAAAACACACACTCACACAGTGATCTCACTGTATAGCTCTGTCAGATCCTGTTGACAGAGTTAATATAGACTGTGCATGGATTTGTTCCTGAACTATGGATGTGCCTGCTCATCCTCAAATGTGTGTGTGTGTGTGTGTGTGTGTGTGTGTGAGCATATTGAATACAAACAATAAGCCAGCACTGCATTCACATTTCCTGCCAAGCGTGGGCTGAACTGCAGATCTTCTTTGCAGAAATACTGACACGTTTCACGCCACTTTCATCCTTTCTCTACTAGATGTGTTACAACAGCTTTACTATGCTTATGTTCCTTCCTTACATTATTGCACATGTTGCCTGACACACTCAGATTGAAGAACAATAGCACACGGTCCTGTTGGTCCTGTTAGTGCACACACACTCACTGTGTGCAGGCTAATGCTTTAGTTTGCTTAATTGCTGGTTCTGTCCAGTGTTGCAGGAACTTACTAGGAAACCATGATATTCCCCAAAAGAATGACATCAGAGGATTCCAGCTCGGAATTTCTAATCAGTGTACACCGTATACGCTTTACATCCATGGGATAACTCAACTAGCGACGGCGCTTTGAGGCGGATCTCTCCGGCAGTGCTTACTTCAGCCACTCAGCCTTCCACTCAGTTATTTTGGTCCGAGCCCCCCGTGGTTTGCATCGGAAAGCAAAACCGATGATTTTTTGATACATGCCTATCATATTTAACGTTACTGTCACGATCAGGCTTTGCCCTGTGTGTTCTGTGTCTGTTTCTTTCTGTAGCTCCTCACTCACCTAATCAGTTCATTCAGTGCACCTGCCAGTCACACTCACCTCATCAGCTCATTACTCTCACCTGTTCACTCTGCCTAGTCACTATTTAAACCCCTGTCTTTCACTCACTCACTGCCAGATCATTGTGTTTGTTTCCTACCTACCCGCCCGTTTTGCTCATCCGGTTTCCCAGTCTGTCTGCCCTGCCTTGTCCTGCCGGATTTTCCCCCTCGTCTTTTGTCTTGTCCTTGGATTACCTGTTTTTGTTTGTGAGCTATTAAAGACCTTTTTTCCCCTACTCTGACTGTCTGCGCTTGAGTCCTCATCATGCTCCGTGACAGAATGATCTGGCCTACAATGGACTCAGCAGACCATGGGTTGGAGTGCCGTCTCCCTAAGTGGTATGAGCAGTTCATGGGAACCCGCCTGGCCTTTGGTGGGCCTCGGAGTGTCCAGAAGGCGAACCGCGACCTGATGGACTGCCAGCTCAACACTCGTAGGAGACAGAGAAAGAAGGGTCAGACTTCCATCCCCGCTGGGCCGCAGCGATCCCCCGCTCCCGCTGGGACGCAGCGATTCCCCGCTCCCGCTGGGCCGCAGCGATTCCCCGCTCCCGCTGGGCCGCAGCTAACTCCAGCTCCCCGTGTCCTGTCGGCGGTCCGACCGACTCCACCTCCCCGACTCCAGCTGTCGCCTCGGAGCAGCAGCTATCCCCAGTCCGGGCCGCCGCCGTCTTCGAACCGCAGCGACCTCCAGTCCGGGCCGCCGCCGTCTTCGAACCGCAGCGACCTCCAGTCCGGGCCGCCGCCGTCTCCGAACCGCAGCGACCTCCAGTCCGGGCCGCCGCAGTCTCCGAACCGCAGCGACCTCCAGTCCGGGCCGCCGCCGTCTCCGGACCGCAGCGACCTCCAGTCCGGGCCGCCGCTGTCTCCGAACCGCAGCGACCTCCAGTCCGGGCCGCCGCCGTCTCCGAACCGCAGCGACCTCCAGTCCGGGCCGCCGCCGTCTCCGAACCGCAGCGACCTCCAGTCCGGGCCGCCGCCGTCTCCGAACCGCAGCGACCTCCTGTCCCGGCCGCAGCCGTCCCCGAACCGCAGCGACCTCCAGTCCCGGCCGCCGCCGTCTCCGAACCGCAGCGACCTCCAGTCCCGGCCGCCGCCGAACTGCAGCGACCTCCAGTCCCGGCCGCCGCCGAACTGCAGCGACCTCCAGTCCCGGCCGCCGCCGTCTCCGAACCGCAGCGACCTCCAGTCCCGGCCGCCGCCGTCTCCGAACCGCAGCGACCTCCAGTCCCGGCCGCCGCCGAACCGCAGCGACCTCCAGTCCCGGCCTCCGCCGTCTCCGAACCGCAGCGACCTCCAGTCCCGGCCGCTGCCGCCTCCGCGCTGCAACGACCTCCAGCCCTTTACCCCGCTGGGTCATCAGTCTATCCCCTGAGCCCCAGTCTATGGACTCCGGTTGCCCGGAGCCTCATCTCCAGTCCCTGGAGACCTGTTCCCCGTCTGATCTCCAGCCCCTGGAGCCCTGTTCCCCGTCTGATCTCCAGCCCCTGGAGCCCTGTTCCCCGTCTGATCTCCAGCCCCTGGAGCCCTGTTCCCCGTCTGATCTCCAGCCCCTGGAGCCCTGTTCCCCGTCTGATCTCCAGCCCCTGGAGCCCTGTTCCCCGTCTGATCTCCAGCCCCTGGAGCCCTGTTCCCCGTCTGATCTCCAGCCCCTGGAGCCCTGTTCCCCGTCTGATCTCCAGCCCCTGGAGCCCTGTTCCCCGTCTGATCTCCAGTCTCTCGAGTGCAGTTCCCAGTCCGATCTCCAGTCTCTCGAGTGCAGTTCCCAGTCCGATCTCCAGTCTCTCGAGTGCAGTTCCCAGTCCGATCTCCAGTCTCTCGAGTGCAGTTCCCAGTCCGATCTCCAGTCTCTCGAGTGCAGTTCCCAGTCCGGTCTCCAGTCTCTCGAGTGCAGTTCCCAGTCCGGTCCCCAGTCTCTCGAGTGCAGTTCCCCTCCTGGTTCCCAGTCTCTCGAGTGCAGTTCCCCTCCTGGTTCCCAGTCTCTCGAGTGCAGTTCCCCTCCTGGTTCCCAGTCTCTCGAGTGCAGTTCCCCTCCTGGTTCCCAGTCTCTAGAGTTCCGACCCCCGGACCCCCAGTCTCTAGAGTTCCGACCCCCGGACCCCCAGTCTCTAGAGTTCCGACCCCCGGACCCCCAGTCTCTAGAGTTCCGACACCCGGACCCCCAGTCTCTAGAGTTCCGACACCCGGACCCCCAGTCTCTAGAGTTCCGACACCCGGACCCCCAGTCTCTAGAGTTCCGACACCCGGACCCCCAGTCTCTAGAGTTCCGACCCCCGGACCCCCAGTCTCTAGAGTTCCGACCCCCGGACCCCCAGTCTCTAGAGTTCCGACCCCCGGACCCCCAGTCTCTAGAGTTCCGACCCCCGGACCCCCAGTCTCTAGAGTTCCGACCCCCGGACCCCCAGTCTCTAGAGTTCCGACCCCCGGACCCTCAGTCTCCAGAGCTCCGTGAACATCTTCACATCAGTCTGCCAGGCCGGCCATCCCTCCTCCGGACCCCCTCCACCCACCCGGTTGTGGACTCTGACTCTCGGCCTCGGAGGAGTTATAACCCTCCTCCGGGCCCCCACCGCCCTCCCTTGGAAGATGTTCATGTTTTTCTTTTTTTTTCTTTTTGGACGTCTGGAATCCGTCCCTTGGAGGGGGGGGTACTGTCACGATCAGGCTTTGCCCTGTGTGTTCTGTGTCTGTTTCTTTCTGTAGCTCCTCACTCACCTAATCAGTTTATTCAGTGCACCTGCCAGTCACACTCACCTCATCAGCTCATTACTCTCACCTGTTCACTCTGCCTAGTCACTATTTAAACCCCTGTCTTTCACTCACTCACTGCCAGATCATTGTGTTTGTTTCCTACCTACCCGCCCGTTTTGCTCATCCTGTTCCCGGTTTCCCAGTCTGTCTGCCCTGCCTTGTCCTGCCGGATTTTCCCCCTCGTCTTTTGTCTTGTCCTTGGATTACCTGTTTTTGTTTGTGAGCTATTAAAGACCTTTTTTCCCCTACTCTGACTGTCTGCGCTTGAGTCCTCATCATGCCCCGTGACAGTTACATACAATATCATGAATTCTGAAAACAAATGGGTGGGGGGGGGGCATAAAAGCTCATTTGCAACAATAACTCAGCACCCCCTGTACATGGACACTGACTAACAGAGTCCTCCTAAGCAGCTAACGCAAAGTGAAACTCAAATATGAGACAGTTCTAGGGAGGAACTGAATAGTTTGAAGCAGCGAAGCGTCATTCATAATGTTGACGGTCACATCCTGCACAGCTCTTTCTGCACGTTTACTTGGTATTTAAACCCGCCATTGGTACACAGTGTCAGATAAAGATCATATTATTAGTACTAGACTAAATGTAGAATTAAATTCCAGTCGTGGCTGCGAAGGATTGTTTCCAACTCATGTGATCCAAACATTTCCAATAACTCCAGAGAGTTGTTAATTAAGTCCAAAAGTCAAATTATATTGAGAAAAGATTCAACAAAATTCACAAATATTACTAAACATCGAACAAAAAGTTCGGAAATTAGTCTTTGGTAGATTATTTCTCTGTTGTAACAATGCTTCTTGGCAATAAATCTTATAACGTTGGAAAGCCTGTTTATTCACCTTTCAAACGGTGCCCCAATTGTAAGGAACATGCATTTGTGGGATGAGCAGCACAGCTGAGTATGTGGGTTGCGCCCATGAAAAATTTTCCAAATCTTCTCTGCCATTGCCAAACAGCTTATTCTGCTGTTGCTATCGACTCTTGTTTGGTGTTGTTTGGTGGATTGGATGATTGAAGTCGGCAATTTAACAAACAGGAGCCTCAGTAGCGTGTGGAAGAACCATACACAGCCACAACAGCCTGGCACCTCCTCCTCATGCTGGTCACCAGCCTGCTCACACACTGCTGTGGGATGGCATTCCACTCCTCAAGCAGGATTTGTCGCAAGTCAGCCAACGTGGTTGTGTTGGTCACTCTGGCACGAACACCTGGTCCCACAAGTGTTCACTTGGGTTGAGGTCAGGACTGCTGGCAGGACATTCTATCCTCTCTACTCCCAAATTCTGGAGGTAGTCTCTGATAAACCGCTCTGTGGGGGCGAGTGTTGTCATCTTGGAGGATGGAGTTCGGTCCCAGACTGTGGAGAAATGGGATTGCCACTGGTTGCAGAATCTCATCTCGATATCTCTCTGCATTGAGATTGCCTCCAATGAAGACGAGCCTCGTTTTTCCAGTGATGGAGATGCCGCCCCACACCATCACACTGCCTCCACCAATGGGTGTTACTCTATCGGTGCAGCAATCAGCATAGCGTTCTCCCTGTCTTCTCCACACTTTGACCCTATGATCCAACTTCCTTAGACAGAATCTGGACTCATCGCTGAACATAACGTTCCTCCACATGTTCAGGTTCCAGTGCAGGTGTTGCCGACACCAGCGCAAACGGGCCTGACGGTCAATAGCGACAGCAGAATAAGCTGTTTGGCAGAGAAGATTTGGCAAATTTTTCATGGGCGCAACCCACATACTCAGCTGTGCTGCTCATCCCACAAATGCATGTTCCTTACAAATGGGGAGCCGTTTAAAAGGTAAATAAACAGGCTTTCCAACGGTATAACATTCATTGCCAAGAAGCATTGTTACAACAGGGAAATAATCTACCAAACACTAATTTCCGAACTTTTTGTTCGATGTTTATAAATAGTCTGCAGGGAATGGGACACACTCAAAACACATTTATGATAGATTAGGAGATTAAATACAACACCTGTGACCCTTATGCCTCACTCTTCCACCCAGATGATGGCCGTTGGACACTAAATGCACTCGAGGAATGCAGACAATGTGCTCTGGATCGTTTAAATAGGGCCTTAAGAGCCGACAGCCGTGCTAGCAGCTCTGTGCTGCTGTATTTAACCACAGCGGCGCTTTGAACTGATTTACATGAACAGGTTTTTGGTCAGACATGAAGAATCAGTAGATCAACAAAGTCAATGCAATTCATCCTGAATTGCAACGTTAATGGCAATCAATCCCAGAGCTGTGCACAAAGCTCAACCTGCTCATGGCGCTATAGGACAAGGCCGGGTCAACAGGACCATGGAGGTCTGTACAACATGGTGATCTACACAATGAATGCACTTGTTGAGATATTGACATATCCCTCAATCTAATCTGCTAGTGTGGCTAAAATATGGTGACGTTGGTTTCAAGCTTGCATCATAACAAAGGTTTGTGCCTTGTTCAAATAATTTAGGGTTCTAATGAGTACACAGATTCTTCACCTGGTTGGAGCAGAGTTCCCCCATGGGCTCCAAACAGAAACAGAGCTACTACAGAACCACTGCACTGGGTCCAGCTTGTTAACAGTTTGCCCCAGGACATGAAGACTTTTACTGTGAGAAAAAGAAACGTCCTAATTTCCTTCTGACATTTTTTCTTTATCAAGCAGGAAAGATCAGAGAAGGAGGGACATCAACATAAAGACATAGAGGGACAGAGGGACGTAGAAGACATGGAGGTAAAGAAACTGCACATGGTTGTCTAGCAGGATAGCTAGTTAGCTCTACTATAATAGTTGCTGCTTGGCTTTGGGAATAAGGCTCGGTTAGATAGTTAGCCATGCTGAATGGACTACAGCCCCATGCTCACCTCTTCTTCATGTGGAGAAATACAAAGCTCGACAGACCTGCCGTGCCTTGTTGCCGTTGCTAAGCGATGATTGGATAATTGTTGTTTAGCCAATTATAATATAGATGAGGAATAAAGGCCAGACCGGAGGTCAATATGTCTCATTGATTATCTTGTCTTGATGAGATGATTATATTGTGATCACCTCGTTCTCTCTGGCCTTCTGTAGATCACAAGCCTTTCACTGACACTGACTGTGTAGCACAGAACCTGCAGGTCCTTGCACTTTATCGCTACGGTTGTCCTTGACATTATTTATACAAGGTGACAGAAGTCATTTATTCCCAGCGGTGGGGGAAGAGCAGAGAAGCCCTCTCTCCATTGTAAATCAGCCAGGAAGTGTCTGAGCACAGTTAATCTATGCAGAGACGAGATATGACAGGATGTGAGATGCTCTGTCAAAGATTATGAATGCATTAGTCTTACATGTGCAATAGTGAGTATTATAGCAAGAAACATGACATCTCTGTACTGGAGTACCAGCTCTGCCTTCTACATGATGACTTTACCTCGTCTGAATGACCTCACCGTCTTTTAATCTGGAGCACACTTCACTGTGTGTGCGTGTGTGTGTGTGTGTGTGTGTGTGTGCTAATCTACCTCACGGCAGCTCCTCAATATTTGAACGGCAGGCAGCTCTGCCCGCTGGCGTGTTATGTGTTTAGACTGCAGGATGACCAGCCACTTGTTTAACATTCAGTTTCAAACAAATCATGAATGTTCCATGAAGAACAAACACAGAACACCTCAATGCAGCTGAATATCATTCCACAATAGTAAACAAGCACTAACCTATGCAGCGGTGGAGGAGACCTTTCAGAAGGACTATCAGCGTTCCAGCCTCTGTGTGGCCAACATCCACACTGTTGAACAAGACTACAGCTCCCATCATGCTTTACAGCAGGAAGAGGAGGCCTCGGCCTGATGGCAAGTGAACCAACTTGGCAAAAGGCCACAACATCAGAACGGAGAAAATTGGTGGTCGAGGAGGTGCGCCGACAGGAGGAGGTCGCAAGAAGTGCGAAGGCTGTCTCTCTCGTGAAACAGGGACAATGGATGCGGTGGGAAGGTGTGGAGAGGAGAAAGATCAGCTGGAGGGAACTATGAGAAATGGAAGCAACAAAAATGAGCTTTATCATCAGAGCTACTTATGACGTGCTTCCATCACCAAAGAATCTCCATCAGTGGTATGGCGAAGACCCAACCTGTGCCATTGATGGCACAATGATGATCATTCATGCGCGGAAACATCAGCCACGCTCTGCTCCATCTCCGCCTGCACAGTCAACTTGACGAGCGAGTGTTGAGGAGTTGTGAGCGTGGAGGGAGATCACACCCTGTATTCGTACACGCGGAGCAGAAATGCTAAAGTACAGAACTTGGGTAAATGTACTTAGTTACTTTCCACTGATTGATACATTCTGTACCAAAAACAGGTGCCACCAACTCAGAAGGTTTGTAGCACCAGTGGAACAGTGCGTCTGCTGTATCTTCCCGCTGCCTTCTTATGTTTCTGTCCACAGAAAACAAGCTCTCATCAGGATTAAACATGATGCATGTAAATCACACCCTCACAGTTCTCCTCCTTCACTCCTCCTGGTCACTGTCTGTCAGCGGACAGAACATAATCAGTGACTGGGCAGCAGTGGAGGTATTTGTGTTCTTGCCCACGTCCACTTAGTTAGACCTGAATCTGCAGCGGGCCAACACTGCTCCGCTAACGTCATCCGATTTATGGCTTTAGTCTGTGGCAGGGAACACAGTGCTCCACATCATCCACTTACGGGGTGATTGTGTGTGTGTGTGTGTGTGTGTGTGTGTGTGTGTGTGTGTGTGTGTGTGTGTGTGTGTGTGCGCGCGCTCTTTCGTTTCCAGAGAGTCAAACTGGAAGAACTTTACTTTTGTGACAGTGAAGCTGCTCAGTTTAACTGCTGCATTTATACAGTGATGGGTCAAATGCAGAAGTCAAATTTCGTGTATGTGTACTGTATATGACAATAAAAAGGGTTTCTGTTTCTATTCTAAACCGTCACACACACAAACAGCCAACTTTGTGTTCTCACAAGCCGTTTTGTGCTGCCATCTCCTGCTTTTAAATTCATAATCATAAACCAAACATAAGCCTCCATTGACTCCAGAGCAGTGGGCTCACCTCGAAAATCCTATTCATGTTATCCATTTGTTTGTTTTGCACACACAAACATGTGCATGCACACAATAAAGAGCTGAGCTCTCCAAACCCAGATTGAGAACATTAGCGTAGTGAGGCCTGGCAGCTGCCAGTGTGGATTGAGAGGATTTCATAAGCTTGGTACAGAAGCACTCAGATCCCCTCCATCATTGTAATCCTGGGCAGCCTCAGTACTAGACTACCTATTCATCCTGCCTGCAGTGTGATGGCAGATGAGCCTGGCAGACAGAAGAAGGGGCAGAGTGCCATCTCCAAGGCACACGGGGATCAGCCTGCTAGCCCACTGCTGCTCAACTCACACCAACCTCAGCAGAACCAAAGTATAGGGACATAAATAATAATAAAGATATGTAACATTGTAACCTTTATTCTCATAACATGTCTTTATCTAAGTAAACATACAACCTTATTCCAATTCTATTGAATAAAATCATACTTCAAATAATTCTGTTACTCACAACTTCCTGGTCACAACAGACCAGTAACAGCACGGCTTCATGGCTTTAGATCTTTCTCAGAATAACTAAATTCATAATATGTACTGTATATTCTAAAGCTACTGTGACTTCAGTGTTTCCTGTAGGGCAGTGGCTCTTTGTCCAGGCTGAGAGCTCCTGTGATTAGCGGTGACCGTCCAAACCTCTCTGCTCCTGGGCACACACTCCATCTCGTCCCCCTGACACAGAGGCAGCTGCAGCAGCACCCAGTGTTTTATTCCTTTCTTTGACTCCCTCCATCTATCTGGGTGAGTAGGCTGGGGAGAGCACGAGCAGATGGCAGAGGAAGCACAGCCTCAGCCAACGCAGCAGAAAAGTCCACCTTTCTGTCCAGCCAGCGGGCATTAATCACACTCTGCCAATCAGCCTGTGTGTGAGAGCAGAGCCGCCCGCTGTAACACACTGCAGGCTGCTAAGAGACATGGGAGGGGGGCTCATCATTGTCATATTCTGTTTCCTGCTATGAACATCTGTCTTAATTCATTGAACGTATTGTCCCATCCGTTTGGTGTGATGGGAGGCTCATGGGCATCATGTCATCACCCACAGGCTTCACCTGCCCGTAGAAAGGTTTACACTTTACTTCATGTTTTTTAATAATGATTATTATTAAATACTATTAATCAGCTACATTGTATTATTTTTCAGCGTTTTATTAACAAAACTAAACTTCTTCCATGTCTTCTAAAGAAGAGCCATGCAGCCATGCACTGAGAAGAAATACATCTCCTCTGTACTGTACTGAAGTAAAGTATTTCTACTTCTACTGCACTGGATGCTTTCTATTGAAATGCACCTTGGGACTCTTGATGTTAATTTATGCACTCAGCTTTGGATCTTCTACCATATTGACCATAATTGAAGCAGATCTTTTGAACAGTTGATCATGTTATGTAACCAGGAGAGTTTCCTGTGTCTAACAAACACGCCTTTAGCTCCCAGAGCCACGACACCACCAATAACTCTTCTAGCTTTGCTACTCAATGTTCTCACAGCTCATTATGAAAAGAATGCTGATGTGAAATTGATGAAGATAAAAAAGCATATATAAATCATACAAAAGCACCGTCTAGTTGAGACAATGAGGGCTGGTGACACATGGCTGTGAGTGCATCAGAGTTCATCCAGAGTTTGTTCTTTGACTGATAAATGCACCGTCTGCCTCCAGGTGAGTGCAGCTCTCTGCAGGCCATATGGAAGTGTTTCAGGACAAGGCACAAAGACCCACTGTGAGATCTTCTCTAAACGTAAACTGCACAGCGGTCATAAGGAGCCGGTCTGGGTGGATGATTCAGAGCACAGCACTCTGCTGACTTTGTGTCGTGTGTCTGATGTATTGAGGCAACAAAATCCTTAGTTAAGTTAGTGACAGACTGTAGTTTGGTTAAATATATAAAATGTCCCATCTCATGCTTTGAGGTGCAGTTGACTTTCAATATTTAAGTCGGCCAACTCTTGTGAAATGACTAACTTTCTGAATGTGTACAGATACTGTGTTATCATGAGACCAGCATGGGCTGCAGGTGGTGGCGGTACTCAAGTCCTTGAGGGGGGCGGGGCTCATGGCCAACCTAAAGAAGTGTGCAGTTGGGGGGCAGGAGGTTGGATACCTGGGGTACCACTCGGTCCCCAGGTATATAAGACAGAAGTGATTGCGGTCTGGACACGAGCCAGCTGCTACAGGTGACTCACTCACGCTTCCTCAGGCTACTGACTGACTCAGATCCAGTCCAGTGGAGCAGTGGAGCCAGCACTCTGTTCTCTCCTCTCCTCCTGCAGACTGTGGGAGGCAGCACTCTGTTCTCTCCTCTCCTCCTGCAGACTGTGGGAGGCAGCACTCTGTTCTCTCCTCTCCTCCTGCAGACTGTGGGAGTCGAGCAGAGGGCCGGGACATCGGCGTGATCAGACTCGTTGCACATCTGACACATTCAATGACACCGGTCTCACTGGAAAGACGAGCGGCTCCTTGGCCGGTGTGGAGATCGTGACGCTCGACAATGCATTCAAATCACACCGTTAACTCCAACCCAATAGGTTGCCATGCCAACACTTCTGATCTGTTCGGCCATTTGAGGGAACGTGTTTCACACAATGCGCTACATTATTTATGTCCTGGTGATGTTAGGGTTCCAGTGCAGTGAGTCATTGTGTTTATTCAGCTTCTGGGCTCAGAGAAATGTTGATCACTTGAACCCTGGATCTCGTGTTAGAGGACGTTTGGTGAGGACAAAGCACCAGGTTACACAACCCACGGCTGAAGGCTGCACACACACACACACATAGTTAGTGTCTGTGTGTGTGTGTGTGTGTGAATCCTGATCTGAATGGACATACACACACCAGGGGGAGGGAGGTGTGAAGATTCTGCACAGGAAACAGATGAGTGTGTTTCCTGTTTCCTCTGACCTCACTTCCTGAGGAGGAGTCATACATCATGAACACACAAGTAAATCAGGTAATAAGTCATCTACTACTTAAAATATCTATAGTATCACAAAATAAATACATTTTAATACAAATAGATAAATAATCAAATGACGTCTGCCTACACGTGCGCGTACTCCGTCATGCATCAGCTGCATGAGAGCAGACTGCACACAGGCTGCTGAGCCACAGGCTGGACAGCAACAGTGAAGTGGAAGCAGAGATGGAGAACAAACAGGGATAAAGCAAATCAAATGTTACAATATAAAAATAATAGAATTATGGTAGTTTATAATAAAAGTTGACATGTGTTGTTATGTATGAAAAAAGCCAAGTGAGGGAACCATGGAGCGGTTGTACCCGAGCACTGTGGTGAAGAGGGAGCTGAGCCACAAGAACAAGCTCTTGATTTACCAGACCAGCTACATGCTCACCCTCACCGACGGTCATGAGCTTTGGGGAGCAACAAGATCATAGAAATATGTTTCCTTTGTAGGCTCAATCTTAGAGACAATGTAAAATATGTCAAACCTTCAGTGCCACACATTTGTACGCAGCACAGCACAGTGAAATGTAGTCTCTGCATTTAACCCGATGCAGTATTAGGAGCAGTGGGCAGCTGCTGTACAGCTCCCTGGGACCAGTTTGGGGGTTCGGTGCCTTGCTTAAGGGCACCTCTGTTCCCAGGCAACTGGTGAGGAGCTCAGACATCTGGTGGGATCTTGGAGTAAAGTTGCTGCTCCTTTGAGTCGAGGGGGCCCAGTTTAGCCTGCTGCCCCCTCGACCTGGGCCCCAGATAAGCGAAAGAAATGGATGGAATAATAATAAGAACACTCAAAGCAACCGTCTGTGTTCGAACCCTTTTTACACTTCGAGGGTGAAAGCTTTTTGTGGAATAATAAATGACAAACTAGACCCACTCATGAAGACTGTGAGATACAACAGAATCAAAACCCAGCAAGTGGATTTGAGTTCAGATTATTTTGTCAAACTTCAGCTTAAAATGTGATGATTCTAAAACTTTGGATGGGAAGTGTGAAGAGTTCAAAGAGTATTAACAGAAGATGAATTCTTTGTATTAATGAAACACCAATAGATTTCTACATGTATCACATTCTGCAGAAGAGTCTGCAACGTTTCAGAAATACATTTCCCACAGAGAGCTCTCATCAGTCAGCTGAGGAAAAACCAATCAGAGAATCTTAGCACTGGAGATCACAGAGCAGATAAGAACATGAAATATGAATGTCAATGATTCGGCTTTCTATTTTCTTCATCTTTATCTGCTCATCCCACCCGGCACTCCTCCCCTGTTCCCACGAGGTGCAGGTAGAGCCACAAACATCTCCTAGAATTATACAGTACACTCAGGATCATCACTGACTTAGTGATTATTCCTGAAGGTCTGCTGAAGGTCTGTTCATCAACAGCCAGCACGACCAAATGAATGAGCTCTCTTCAACACGTCTGTCTGTCTGCTGTCCTCCTGCTGATCAGGAGGGACAGAAGATGAAAAACAGAACGAAGACTAATTATTGTGCTTTTCATAAAGAACCTCTGCAGAGGTCTCGATCGGTTTGTTTCTGAACATCTCTGTACATTTAGCACTTGCTCTGCATCCTGACACCTTTGTGGACATGCATCATGGTACGGAGGTTGGGGTTAAGAATGTGACTGCAGGGAGCTAACGCTCAGGCTAACACACTGGAAGAGCTCCAGTTTAAATGTTATGGCAGATGGATCTGCATCACGACAAGGAACGCTGTCTAAAGCCAACACCAGCATCAGCAAACCCTTCTGATAGTGACAGACATTTTATCTATCAGACATAAAATGTACACAGCAATGTATGATGTTTTCCAGGTGCTGGTCATCTCTACGGAGGGACAGTATATCGATATATAGAGACTTCAGTGAGTAGAACTCTGTAGAAACATCTACGACATATTCACATACTATACGGCAGCTCTGGAGACCTTCGACCTCTGCAGCGCTGAGTGATGTAATATAGATCTACACAATCCATTTATATTTAACAGGCGTCTAAAACAATGGTTCCCAGTCAAGCATCACAACCCCTCAATGTGAGAGGTCACAAGATAATGTTTCTTTATTCCAGCAACATACTGGATACTTTCACCCCTTCAGGCTTCTAAATATCCACCAAAAGCTTGAGAAGCTGAGACGAAGGTCAGTCAGAAGGAGAAGCAGCCTGTAATAACTCTGGATCAAACACGGTGTAAAACTGGAAGAATTAGGATTCCACTCAGAAACTTGTGGGATTACAAATCTGAACATTTAATGCCCACGTTCATGACTTTGCATTTTTCAATAAGTGCTGGAGACACTTCAGTCAGTAACAGGCTGTAGACCATCATAGACCAACGTCTGCTTAAGGTTACACACAAACCTGCTTCTGGTTAAACTGATAACTGATTGGTTAAGGTTATGGAATAATTGTGTACAATTTAAAAACAACTGGCATGACAGAAGCAGGAAATGACCGTGTTTCTCCTCTTCATCCAGACGAGCGTGTGTGGCTGTGTAACAGAGGCTCACTCCTGACATTGTGCAGCATTGGTTACATGCTTGCATACTTTTTGTACCTGAAGGATTAAAAAAAAAAAAATCAGACATTTACAAGCATGTTAAATGTAAACGTTTAGAAGCATCACAGTGTTGATTCACTCAGCAGGCGAGTGCCGGCGGCCTACATGCACATATGTGAACGCCTCCGGTCAACTGAGCAGAACACCACGTACAGAAGGTGATCTTCAGAGAGCATCAAGTCCAATGGGGTCAGCCCATCGGGGCTCTGAGACTCTATGGAGAGAGGTCAGAAGTATGTCTGGGAGTCAGACAGTCAGCAGAGACAGAGTGAGAGTCACCCACACATGCAACAAAGAATGAGCTCAAAACAACCACCTGGCATCTTCAAGAGCTTCATTTTGAAATGAGAGATCCACAGAAAACAAAGAAGGCTCCTCTGAACCTCCTCTGAAACCTCTGCCTACACTCAACTATTCTCCAAATCACTGTTCCACCGAATACATCATCCCTACAGCTTCAGTCTGAAGTTGGATTGATTTCATGACTGTGTAAATATCCCCGTGGGAATTAGAATCAAGCCTCCATCTCCATTAGTTTCACAGTTATGGCGCCGATCAATACTTGTTTAAAGGTGGAACTCCCAGATCTGGATCACCACCAAAATCAAATTGACTTTTCTCAAGGCCAATCAGTCCAGCTTAAAATATCCTGCTGTCTTTAACACAGACAAACTAATTAACAGATATGTTCACACAACTAGAGCTGCCTTTAAAAAGTATGTTAGTGCTTTTATAACAAAGTCATCTGAGAAGAAAATGCTTCAGTTATGGTTATTTTCTCAACTTGACACTGATGCTGCAGAGAAAATCTGTTGCATGTGTCCTCCAGTTTTTTCAAAATGGCGTATACGCATATCAGTGGCGGGCTGTGCATGTTGTACCTTCACTGCTGTCCTGCAGCTGAACCACCTCATTATGACGCCACAGCTACGGTTATTATTTGTTTCATGTAAAAATGAAGCTCAACACCTACAAATACACTAACTGCAGAGTGCAGATACATCATCAATACGTCATTAACGCACAATGCATTAAAAAACCTGCGGAGTTAAAACACGCATTCCACCGCAAACTGAAGAGCACGGGCCATTCAGATATGATTCACATCAGAGGGAACAATATGAAATAGACACATGAACACAGTAGTAACGCTACGATCACTCCCTCCAGGAAATACACGAAACCGTAGTTCTTCTTAGTGACGGATTTATTCGTCTGTCAACACCGAGAGGAAAACGAGTCCACTTGAAAACACATGAATCTTCAAAGATGATCACTTTAACTCAAACTTAACTTTAACACTTTAACTTAAACACTTTGCGCTGAGTATATAGACTTCTGCTGCTTCACGTGTCTTCTTGTTGCTGTGCACCGACTAAATGTGTCCCCAGAGCAACATAGGACGTAACAATGGTTCCCATCACATATAAAACCAAAGAAAAATCCATCTTCATAAAAACAAGTTGTAGAAATAATAATATATAAACAAGCATATTAAAGCTACTGCAGATGTAAAAACAAACTCATTTAACTTACCAGAGCTGCTGTTCACTATTTAAAGACAAAGTCCTCCTTTCTTTGTTAATAAAGAGTTTAATCTCACGGTTGTTCAGTACATCCGTGTGTTTTAGTTCCAGTAAGAAGTCCTTCTCCATTCATGGACGCCAGTGAAGACAGTCGAGCCTCCCCAGTTTTATTTCTTGAATACGTTTTAATGCTTTGAGGCTGAAAATGTCCGCTCAGAGGCAGCAGATATTGGGATTGTCACCGCCCAACATGTCACGCTAGCCCACTGACCAATCACGTACTTGTAGGCCAGCTAGAAGGCTCTGACACGTCAAAGAATATGCCCAACATGTCAAACTAAAGATCTGATTGGTTGAACACTATGACAATCAACAATATTGTCCCCATTCACTTAAACTGCACATGGATTCACTTGTGAGTCTGCAGGCCTCGGGCCTCTGTTCTTACCTAGAGACACAGAGGTGAAATCTGATTGGATAAAAGCTCTACTTAAAACAAGCTGCACTGGAAGCAGAGCAACTGAGGAAGACAGTAGCTGTGCAATGAGAAGATAAGATAATGGGGAAAATATTTTTATAAATTATAATACATGTAGATTATTTAAGAACAAATATTAAATTATAAAATAGCTATAACTTTGTGACCCTGTTTATGCCAGCAGAGAAGGCCTTGCAGGCCCTGACGGCCCACCACTGGTGTATATAACATAAAATGAATGAATGACTCAATAAAGAATTAGACGGCTCATTGTGTAGAAGACAACTACCGTATTAAGTTACACCAGCGTAGTATTCAGATCCTTCAGTAAAAGCAGTAATACCATAATGTACATGACAAATTCCATATACCTGAAGTTTTAAAAGTATTCACTATGCAACTTTAAGATACCTGTCAGTGATGTATACCTATACATTTAAATATCATATCATCACAGATGCATTTCTGTGTAAGCAGCATTTTCATCGCACTGCAGCCGGACTTTTTTTTACACAAATACAAACAGAAAACAGAAAACAGAGCCGTGACCAAGACACATATTGACCAGAACGTCTTACTCTCTGTAATAGAGACGCTGTTCTAAATGGCCTCAGACCTAGTTTGGCATTTCTGTACTAACATATACAACATATATGTTATATCTGCAATGAGCTAATATAGGTCGATGTACTGGACTGGCTCATTTTTCAGCCTAGCGCTACATCTGACGGATGTCAAAACCCCCACATTGTTTTTCTGTAATCTCATACATTCAAGGATTCAAAGATACATTGTTGTCCTTATGCATCATAGTGATGGACTACAACATGCAGTTGTAGCTCAACACAAGAAAAACATGAGAAACAAAACTACATCAGGAGTACAATCCTGAAGATCTTGATTTGCATCATAAGGAATGTAAACAACAGCAACAAAACAATTCTCCGGGCAGATAAGATGGATACAAATATTCAACATGAGGAAAACATCCATCAACTTTGACTGTGTTTGAGCACCAACATCATCGTCAACACAGCCCACCTCCTCTCATCCCATTGGAGTCCTCTTCTCCTGAGGTCTGCTCGTCATCTGCAGACTCCTCCAGCACGTTAACCCACGATGACATCAACCGTGGATGTTCCAAGAGAGCTGGATATGGCCAGCAGGAAGATCTACAGACAGGATGAGCCGTGGACCAGGAATCTTCTTCATCTTGGCCCTGATGCCGGATCATCTATGAGTGGACGCTGCTGGACTCTTTCCACTGCAGCATTATAGTTGTGCAGGAATGAGCTCTGACTATCGGTCTCCTCCTCAGAGTTCTCTTCCTCTTCTCAATGCTGGTGAAGCTCCTTAAACTCCTCTGGGTGTTGAGCCTGGACCTTGATATGTTCTTGTGTTCGGTCACAGTTTCCTTTTGTGAAGATGAAAGAGATTCAGTCCTTTGCAGCATCATCAGTGGGTGTGAACCTGTGATCTGTGTTTTTCTGAATCTTGACAGACAACACACACCAGCTGCTGGTGGTTCACACACAAGAGATTGAGTTTCTCTGATCTCTCTTCAGGAAAAAGGTTATTTAACTCCAAGTGAGAAGGCCGATCACTCCTCGAAGATCTTCTCTTACAAACCAGACGCTGGTGGATGTCTGTCTCAGCCCACCAGCTGTGCAGTGAGGTTTAACAGAAGCTGTGGCTGTGTGATCTCTGAAGAGGTCAAGGCCGACCGGACACGAGAGCTCCCTCTCAAGGAAACAAGATGCCATGATTAGTGATGAAAATGATTTGACCCCCCTCCTCCTCCAGAGTCACTTTCACTTTGAGATTTTTCTGAAACTCTGAGTCAGTGTTCAGCACTGAGCTGGCAGCGTTCCAGCATATTCAGACGTGCCTCCTGTAACTGTCCTTTCTTAGTGGGAGTTGTGTTCTTATCGTCTTTCTCACGGGGAGTGTGTCTGTCCCGTCAGAGAGACTGGAGAACAAACTGTGTTTCCTGGTTTTTCTGAATGCATTCCCGGTGTCCAGTATAGATGCTATTCTGTGGCTGTGTTCTATCCACATTTCATTCATCTGGCTTTCTAGCCTATAGGGACAGAAAGACAGCAACTGTCCTCAGCTCTACATCCTGTCCCACATTCAGCTTGATGACAGGAGGACAGGATGTCTGCTGAGAGACTGGATGCTTTTATTTCTAATAACAAACCAAATTAAAAGTGCAAGCAGCATTGATCGGGCCCTCGCAGCTTTGTACTGTGACCACCAGACACTGCGTGCATGAGCTAGACGGTGTCCCAAGCACCTTGTTTTTGAGCAGAAACGAGAATAATAATAATAATAATAAACATTCGAAGAACAATAGGTCCATTGCTCTGACTACGCCGGTGCTCGGGCCCTGATTTATCTGTAATCTTACACAGTTTGTGTTTCACTGGGTTCTGCAGCTACTGATACAACTCCAGCTAAAGTATCACAACATTACAATCATCCCAGGTTCACTGTGTCCTCGGGCTCTACGGCAGACAGCAACAGCTCACATGACAGACATTGTTTTACTGCTTCATTTGTCATTGAACATAAGAAATCCAACTAGTGTGAAACAACGGAGGCTCGATGCTCCGGGTCACCAGCTGCCTGTGTGTGTTTACACTGTACAGGAAACCTGCCCCACCCAGCCAACAACCCATTTAGGACCTCGTCCCAAAACCCCCCACTGCACCCATGATACTGCAGAGCTAGTCAGAACTGTGGAGCACACACACACACACACACACACACACACACACACACACACACACACACACACACACACACACACACACACACACACACACACACACACACACACACACACACACACACACACACACACACACACACACACACACACACACACACACACACACACACACACACGTCCTTGCTGTCCCAGTGCTATCAGCATTGCTTGTTAAGGTGGAAACACCTGCAGAGTGAGATGTCCTTTTCTTCTCCTTTCTCTCCCTCTGCTTCTTCATTTCATCTCCTCCTGTCTCTCTCTGCATCGTATGATCTGTTCACCTCGGAGTTAATGCTCTGACCACATGTCAGACCATATGAATGTATATATACAGTATATATACATACATATTTGCCCTCTGGATACAGGTATGAATCAGAGCAGCCTCTGTAACCTGAGAGACAATCTATTGGGCAAAAAGAGAACATGTGCTCTCTCCGCAGCTCATGAAACTTAATATTGCCATGAGCGCATCGAACAGTTTACATAGAACAACAAGCAGTGCGGGTCATTTTTTGCTTGGGTCACATTTGAAATGGTAGATGGTCTGTACTTCATCTCTTCCAACCACTCAAAGCGCTTTAACACTACATGTCATTCACATCCATTCATACCTACCGTCAAGCTGCCAGCTGCTCATCAGGACCAACATTCACACACCAGAGGAACAGACTATGGGAGCAACTTGGGGTGAAGGACACGTTGCCTTGGTGTAGTGGAGCCGGGGATCGAACCGCCGATCCTCTGATCCACAGTCGCAAAGCGACTCATGTGCACTCGTTTCTTCACTGCATTACACACTAACTGAGACACAAACCTTCCCTTCACTCACTGGTCTTTCCTACAGTACAACAATACTATTTATGGACAATATGGATAAATCACTCATTTTATGTTGTAATAACAATATATATATATATCAAAATATAGTACATTTTCTGGACAGTCCATAGAATAACCTGATGGGAATGTGTGCGTTTCATCCAGTGAACTAAATACCTGAAAACAAATGATATGTAAATCCAGCATAACTGGATGATAGTCCTGCTCATTGATTTGCCCACAATGATCTAATAGGACCAGATATATGAATGAATGGCCGACACCCTATGGTAAAAAAACTGACGGTTGGCAAACTTCAAGCATCTCAGTGTGTGTAATGTTACCGTTTCACCCATCTATGTCTGACACGACCAGCTTCTGAATGAATGGGGATGAAATAGGGGCCATGCAGTCAGAGTCAAGTTATCTTCTGAAGGAACTGAT